>NW_027507718.1:74253869-74853869 GCF_037356315.1 Lithobates pipiens
ACATCGGCTGTTCGCCCGTTCGGCGAATTCCAAACGTTATGGGCCGTTCGCACCAAATTCGTGTGGCGCTCATGGCCCACAATGCACTGCGATGGCACAGTGCATTGCTGGCTCATGATTGGCCAAGCATGCACTGTGACACCGCATGCTTGGCCAATCACAGCGCAGGCAGCGAGGAGAGCCATGATTGGCCACAGGCAGGATGCCTGTGGCCAATCATAGATCAGGCTGTGTAGTACACGCCCCACACTATATAAGACCGCCAGCGCGGCGGCCTTGTGTAGTGTGTTGGCATCTGTAGCAGTTAGTGGGTGTTCTGTGTACCTTCAACACAGTATACACCGATCGTTATTGGCCGATTTTTCGTTCTTGCTCTTCTGTAGTGGTTGTTGTCTGCGTGCTCTGAACCCAGTATACACCGCTATATCCACCTATATAGTTAAATATCTTGCTCGTTTTAAATAGAACTTTCAGTCAGTGTTAGGAGATTGTGCATGCTGTCTGCGTGCTCTGAACCCAGTATACACCGCTATATCCACCTATATAGCTAACTATCTTGCTCGTTTTAAATAGAGCTGTCAGTCAGTGTTAGGAGATTCTGAGTGCTCTGAACGCAGTATACACCGCTATATCCACCTATATAGCTAAATATCTTGCTCGTTTTAAATAGAGCTTTCAGTTAGTGTTAGGAGATTGTGCGTGCTGTCTGCGTGCTCTGAACGCAGTATACACCGCTATATCCACCTATATAGCTAAATATCTTGCTTGTTTTAAATAGAGCTTTCAGTCAGTGTTAGGAGATTGTGCACGCTGTCTGCGTGCTCTGAACGCAGTATACACCGCTATAGCCACCTATATAGCTAAATATCTTGCTCCTTTTAAATAGAGCTTTCAGTCAGTGTTAGGAGATTGTGCGTGCTGTCTGCGTGCTCTGAACGCAGTATACACCGCTATATCCACCTATATAGCTAAATATCTTGCTCGTTTTAAATAGAACTTTCAGTCAGTGTTAGGAGATTGTGCGTGCTGTCTGCGTGCTCTGAACACAGTATACACCGCTATATCCACCTATATAGCTAACTATCTTGCTCGTTTTAAATAGAGCTTTCAGTCAGTGTTAGGAGATTGTGCGTGCTGTCTGCGTGCTCTGAACGCAGTATACACCGCTATATCCACCTATATAGCTAAATATCTTGCTCGTTTTAAATAGAGCTTTCAGTCAGTGTTAGGAGATTGTGCGTGCTGTCTGCGTGCTCTGAACGCAGTATACACTGCTATATCCACCTATATAGCTAAATATCTTGCTCGTTTTAAATAGAGCTTTCAGTCAGTGTTAGGAGATTGTGCGTGCTGTCTGCGTGCTCTGAACGCAGTATACACCGCTATATCCACCTATATAGCTAAATATCTTGCTCGTTTTAAATAGAGCTTTCAGTCAGTGTTAGGAGATTGTGCATGCTGTCTGCGTGCTCTGAACGCAGTATACACCGCTATATCCACCTATATAGCTAAATATCTTGCTCGTTTTAAATAGAGCTTTCAGTCAGTGTTAGGAGATTGTGCATGCTGTCTGCGTGCTCTGAACGCAGTATACACCGCTATATCCACCTATATAGCTAAATATCTTGCTCATTATAAATAGAGCTTTCAGTCAGTGTTAGGAGATTGTGCATGCTGTCTGCGTGCTCTGAACGCAGTATACACTGCTATATTCACCTATATAGCTAAATATCTTGCTTGTTTTAAATAGAGCTTTCAGTCAGTGTTAGGAGATTGTGCGTGCTGTCTGCGTGCTCTGAACGCAGTATACACCGCTATATCCACCTATATAGCTAACTATCTTGCTCGTTTTAAATAGAGCTTTGCAGTCAGCGGTAGGAGATTGTGCGTGCTGTCTGCGTGCTCTGAACGCAGTATACACCGCTATATCCACCTATATAGCTAACTATCTTGCTCGTTTTAAATAGAGCTTGCAGTCAGCGGTAGAAGATTGTGCGTGCTGTCTGCGTGCTCTGAAAAAGACGGGCAGCAAAAAAAATTATACAGGGGTGATAACCCTTCCCTATGTTTTCCAAAAAGCTTAAAAATAGTTTTTTTGACTGGAGCTACACTTTAAAAATGTACCAGTTGAAAATTACAAACAGATTCAACTTAACAGAACAAACCTACACAGTCCCTGTCTTGTTTGCACCGCCTGTATACTGCTGTTCTGAGTATATAGGGCCTGGGGGCCACACGTATTTCCTTTTTTTAATATGGGTACGGGGTTCCCCTTAATATGCGTACAAGACCCAAAGGGGCTGGTAATGGGCAGGGAGGGCTACCCATGCCATTTTTCTCAATGATTTTCAACCATATTGCAGGAACCAGATATAACATTAAAACCGCAAGCAGCTTTAAATGACGTTATTTCCGTTAAATGTCATTTTGTGCAGGGACTGTTCTAAACACGGGAAACACGTGGCACTTCACAGGCATACTACAGACACCCCCCAGGCACGATATTTAAAGGAATATTTCACTTTTTTTTTTCCACTTTAATCGTCATTAAAATCAGTGCTCCCGCCAAAAGGGCAGTTTTTAAACGTTTTTTTTGCATTGACCCATGTCCCCTGGGGCAAGAGCCAGGTCCCCAAACCCTTTTTAGGACAGTATCTTGCATATTAGCCGTTAAAATTAACACTTTTAATTTCGAACGTTCGAGTCCCATAGACTTCAATGGGGTTCTAACGTTCGTACGAATTTGGAGTCCGTTCGAAAGTTCTGGTGCGAACCGAACCGGGGGGTGTTCGGCTCATCCCTACTCAGCATCTAAATGCTAGCTTGGCCAAATTACTAGCACTGCAACTGCTGCCTTTTTCTGCTGGTAGACACTGCTCCCTTTCATGAATTTATGGAATGTGCTGTACCTCAGTGGCAGGTTCCAAAATGCCATTTATTTTCATGGAAGGCCATTCCAGCTCTCTACCAGCATGTGGAAGGCAATGTTTTGACCTTGTTGAACAGAGGGGTCAGCAGTAAGGTTCATATTACCGCTGACTCATGGTCCAACAGGCATGGGCAGGGATGTTACCTTCCATTCATGGTGCACTGAGTACTGCTGGCAGCTGGGAGGGATGCAGGACAGGGTTCAGTGTTGTTGGAGCTTGTTCTGCCACCACGCCTCCAAAATGCTAGTAGTGATTCTGCCACGACTCTCTCCTCCACCGCCTCCTCTTCTTCCATCTCTATGGCCTCTTCTGCAGATTTTTACTCTGGACCAGCAGTGCTCCGTAAGCATTCAAGGGGCTACGCAAGCAGTCAAGCTAAAAGATGCCATGCAGTGCTTGAGTCGGTCTGCCTAGGGGACAGGAGCCACACTGGGGCAGAGATTATGTCAGCTCAGCAGGGGCAGGCTCAGAGGTTGTTTATGTCATGCCAGCTTCAGCCAGGAAAGGTTGTAGGCGACAATGGCACCAACCTTCTCTCCGCCCTCTGACAGGGACTCTTGTCCCATGTTCCATGTTTGCCACACGTCCTGAATTTGGTGGTGCAGCGGTTCTTGAACAGGTACCCAGGCTTACAAGATCTCCTAAGGCAGGCCAAAAAAGTCTGTATTATTTCCACTGGTCATACAATGTCAGTGCTTGGCTGGCTGACATTCAAAGGGAATGCAACCTGCCCACCAGAAGAGAGCCATCAATGAGTATTTGTGCGAATATGGCACCAGGACAGGGTCAGGGCAGCTTGGCTTCTTTTTGCCACACCAGTGGCTACTGATCAAGAATGCATGCACTGTCCTGTCACCACTTGAGGAGACCACAAGGATGGTGAGCAGTGACAATACATGCATCAGCGACACTGTCTCTCTAGTCTTCCTGCTGGAGCACACACTTCTTGGAATCATGGACAGGGCACTTGAAGCAGAACAGCGGGAGGAAGAGGAGGACTTCCTCTCAAGGCCCCCTTTATCCAGATAGCATTCCTGCGGGCCCGCCAAACACACAGGAAGAAGAGGAGGAGGATTGTGTCAGCATGGATGTAGAGGATAGCACTCAGCAGCGGTCTTCAAGGGATGGTTTTCAGTCCCCAGAAACCCAAGGAGTTGTACGTGGCTGGGAGAAGGTAGTTATGGATAATGTGATCCTTAGTGACCCAGAGGACTCAGAATCAAATGCCTCTGCAAACTTACGCTGTGACCGCTGGGCATATGCATCGGCTCAATCTTCAAAAGTCCAGTGGATGTGTAGCTACGGTTTCGCCCAGGGGAGCCAACCTGCCGCAGTATAACTGCAGCAGCTAGTTGGGAAGGGGTTAAACTACATTAGGCAGTTGACGTAGATGTTTAGATGGTGTGACTGCGATGCTTCACACCCACGGCAAAGTTGAACTGACATGCAGCAATCGGTGGGTGGCAAGCCTCTGGAGCGAGATCCAAATGTGGATTGGGCTTCAGAGGTGAGGGAGATTTCAACGCCTGTCTAATTTTAACCCTTTCGCTCACCGCCCCTCTGAATTGCTTTTCAGAAGCATTTGACAGTTAGCTCAGAGGGGATATTTCACCTCCTCACCATTTGATTTAACCACTGGAAGGGCACATTTTAACCACTGAGTTTGGTTAAATGTTTCAGTGGTTAAAATGTACCCTTCCAGGGGTTAAATCAAATGGTGAGGAGGTGAAATATCCCCTCTGAGCTAACTATCAAATGCTTCTGAAAAGCAATTCAGAGGGGCGGTGAACGAAAGTGTAAATGAGACCTTAACCTCTCAAATTTGGTTTTCTATCAACTACATTGCTCAAATCTGGTCAAATATGGCCTGTGATGTGATCTTTGCATTTTAAGAAATTTGACAGTAAAATCCTGACAGCTTGCTCAGGCTTTTTTTTTTTTTTTTTTTTTTTTCAAACAAGTTGAGGGAATGTCAGGAGCATGTACAGGATAGGTAATATTGACCCCTTTATGAATAGACATTGTGCTTATGAAGAACATATTTTTCTGAATGTCAGGGAACATAATTCTTTTTGCAGGAATGTCCACTAATTTTACTTTATAAATAGGGTGAATGTTGCTCCAACAAAATTGAGTGCGTTTTGAACAACGGTGGATAAGTTTGCATGCATTTATGAATTGTCCCATATAGAGTACAGGATAGAAGATTATCTGTTTGCAGTAGTGACTGGACAGGGGCAGCAGATTTGCAATTCAATTCTCTGCTCACTCATCACCACTTGCTAACTGCTGTTCATAGGCCACCATCCTCCCAACTGTGCTTATACCACGGGTCAGCGTGGCTTCTCAGGTTCTTATTTCAAGTTTTTTTATTGTGTAATTATAATATTATGTACTGAGGCTTTAGCAGTGAGCAAAGAAATAAGCCTATTCCAGCAAAATGTAGGAAACAAATCAGTGAATATATGATCACATTAAAAACTGTACATATAATGGCACCATTTATAGAACATCACTATCTGCAGAGCAGGGGATATAAGGGATAATCTACTAAAGCACAATGCATGGGCATTTTTATTACCATGCATTGATTGCTGTTTTTTTTAGTTCAATCTGATTTTATTGGAAATAGTGAAAGAAAGTTTCATATTACAGACAGATGTAAATAATATGATTAAATTGGTGTAGGAATTTCTCAATATCGAGCGATATTACAGTGTTTTGGTATAGTAGTATAGAATTCCATGAACATCTGAGAACATGAGAAAACAAGGATAACAGCACTATTAGTAACATAAGTAGTGCTAAATAGAAGAGGGATTTGGATACCCCACCAATGTTAAACGTTAATGGAGCAGTTGGAGAAAAACAGGAGTGGGTATAAGGGTAGTACAGTAACTCTGATATTATTGAAGGGTAAGTGGATAATGTAATAAGGAAGCTGAATTTATTTGCCATTCTTTTTAAGATCAAACACGTTTTTTGAATTCTTTTCTGGCCTATGAATCCATTATATTTATAACATGTACATTATATTATCATATATTATATTATTACTTTTGCCATATTTTGTCTGTAAAATTCAGCTCAAAGATTATCATGAGCATTTTTGGTTGCTTTTGGATTTAGCTTGAATTCTATATTGAGGAAAACCAAAAACTGAGCACAGAGAAGATAAATACATTTTAAATCATGAAATGATGAGAAACATAGCTTTTACTACTTAACTATTGCATTTGTTAAAATAAAAATTCCACATATATACAAAACGTACTGTACACAATGAAAGTGAGTGTAATTAAAATAGTTTGATTAGAAAAATTACTGCAAGATAAAATAAAAAGCATGACTTAAAGTGGTTGTAAACCCTTACAACACACTTTGACCTACATGAAAGCCTAGATTAAGGCTTACCTGTAGGTCCAAGAAATATCTCCTAAACCTACACGGTTTAGGAGATATTTGCCGAAAGACAGGCACCGCTGTCTACGGCGCATGCGCCGTAGACAGCGGCGCGCAGGCGCACTGAGCGCGGCACCCGTCAACGGCGATATGCCGCGCGTGGTGGCTCCCGTGCGCATGCGCGGGAGTGATGTCATCGCAGCTTCGCCGAATGACAGCGGCGGAGCAGCGAGACCCACCGAGAAGATGGATGCTCTAGACTACAGGGGACAGCGGTGACTTCGCTGGCTCCTGTGTCAGGTAAGTGACACATAATGGACTACTATGCGATGCATAGTAGTCCATTATTCTTTACCTTTGCAGGGAATGAAAGAGGAAGTAAACTCATCAGGGTTTACTTCCTCTTTAATAATCCCTACAATTTACGGAATTGATTGTATAGTCAGACAAAATACAATTCTCCCATTGTGGTCTTTAAGGTGGAGGTGTGGGCTATCTGGATCACAGTCGCCCTGGGCATCTCTTTTAGTTGAGGTAGGTCAAGGTTGGTGCTTAGTTAAGGGGGGCAGGGGAATTATCTGGTGGGTTGGTGGGCTTCCAAGCTGTTAGGGGAGATGGTTGGTTGGTGTGGGAAGGGGGTTGAGTTGATGGGGGGCTCTGGATTGCTCCGAGGGGGTAGGGATATGATGATCTCTATTTTGTCTTCAATTCTTTATTGAATAAACTTTTTGAGGAGGTACTTTTGGACATATGTACCTTTCATTTTTCATTAGTTTATGCCTTTGTGGTTATACCCACCCTATACTGAATGGGGTAGAACCAACTCTGTTCAAATATAAGCTACAGTGCTCCCAAGACCAATACGTGCTTTGGTTGTAAGTTACAAGTTCTCCCTATGTGGTAACTAACAGTTCCAAAGAACTTGTTATTAGACAATAGGGTTGAGTTATTGCAGATTATGCAACACAATCATAAGTATTATGTTTACATATTATGACTTTTTGGATTACTTGTGCATTTTTTATACTGATTTTGACTTTTTTTTTTTAACTGTACAAAACAAACCACATCCTTCATAACAGTATATTTGTTTGTACCTCAAATATAAGCAGTATCGATACTCAACTCTTATTGATGCCCTCCACCATTTACACAATGTAAACCAGATAAGATACCAGTGTTAATCTCATATCTACTGTAGATAAGTAGGTCACAACATTTTGACTCCTCTTGTGTTTTGATTGTCTGCTTCCTGCTCTGGACTTCTTTTGACTGGTCCATCTTTCCTCCTCGTTCTTGAAAGTGTATTCTCCAAAGCAGCCTAAGGGAGAGGACACAAGAAATAATTTTCTAGTCCAGTGTTTCTCAACTCTAGTCCTCAAGGCACTCCAAAATGTCATGTTTGTAGGCGTTCTTTTGCACAGGTTATTTGATCAGTTTCACTGCCTTGGTAATTACCACAGCTGTTTCATCTGAGGGAAATCCTGAAAACATGACCTGTTGGGGCACCTTGAGGACTGGAGTTGAGAAGCATTGCTCTAGTCCAGTGATGGCGAACCTTGGCACCCCAGATGTTTTGGAACTACATTTCCCATGATGCTCCACTACACTGCAGAGTGCCAGAGCATCATGGGAAATGTAGTTCCAAAACATCTGGGGTGCCAAGGTTCGCCATCACTGCTCTAGTCCATCATTATATTAAACACATCAACGTACTTTCATTTAATTTAAGGTAATTTAAGGTTAAAATCATTACTTTCTTCTAAAAATTCCCAAATGTACTATATGTAAAAGGAATCATCATAGTCAAAACCATCCATTGTGTTTTTTGGGTTTGCATAGTGTTGGAGGGCAGAGTGCTGATTGTTGTTTGTGACTTTTCAGGCACTGAGGAGTAGTTGCAAGAACTGATATAGTAGCTGGAGGAGCCCAGACATATTGATACATATTTTATTTTTTATGTGTATTATGGATTGTATGTATGAAGTCTGTATTTGTACATAATGGTATGCATATTTACATATTTATTTTCTGTTTTGTTTTTTAAGCATGGATGAAGAACATTCTACTTGCTGCTGGGCCGCTTAATGGACTCCTAATGCAAAAATAGAAAAGAAAAAGCATGATCGTCCATTCAGCTTTGCAGTTTTTATAATTGGCTACATTTGTTTCTAGAAGATTAAAAAATGGGTCTTCATGCAAGATCTGACGGTGATATCCTTACAAGCTGCTGCGTAGGGAAGACTTTATCTCACCACAGCCACAAACATCCATTTGTTCATAAGAAACTAAGACTTATCCGAATACTGGGTCTTTTCCTAAGCATAACAGCCATAAGCACTTTGTCCTCTGCAGTTGGTGCCTTTTTAAAGAGAGAATTTTACAACAGTGATGAGTCCAGTACTACAAACAGCCATAATCTACTGCAGCGGCATCAACGAAATCTGATGGACTTTGCAGAACAAAATCAGAATGATACCCCTGGCTCTACTATATCTATGAACTACAAGGCAGGGGAAAATAAATCCCTTTCCAAAGGAGAATATCCAGAAGACATTTTTTCATTGGAAGACAGAAAGAGAGGTGCTGTTGTACTCCATATATTTGGGATGATATATATGTTCATAGCATTAGCTGTAGTTTGTGATGAATTTTTCGTTCCTTCGTTGACAGTTATCACCGAAAAACTGATGATTTCTGACGATGTGGCAGGGGCAACATTTATGGCTGCTGGGGGATCTGCACCAGAACTGTTTACATCGTTAATAGGAGTATTTATATCACATAGCAATGTTGGTATTGGGACCATTGTTGGATCAGCAGTATTCAATATCCTGTTCGTTATTGGGATGTGTGCTTTGTTTTCTAAGGAGGTATTAAACCTAACCTGGTGGCCACTGTTTCGAGATGTGACATTTTACACCCTGGGATTGATTATGCTCATAACCTTTTTCTTGGACAATTTGATCAACTGGTGGGAAAGCCTTTCACTGCTTTCGGCATATTTAACCTATGTCACGTTCATGAAGTACAATGTCCAGATGGAGAGCTGGGTGAAGGGGAAGCTGAACAGGAACAAGGTTGTTAAGGTATCATCAGCCAATTCTGATGGAAAGGTTGGTTTGTTTCAGTTCTGTCTATTTTTAACATGGTTTTGAAGGAAAATTCTATTCATTTAACCTGCCCACCACCGGATCCTACAGTTTCTACTACTTTCTACTGTAAGCTTAGGTGAGAATATACCACTGGCCTCAAAAAAGAAAATGGGCTGGGAAAAAGACAGTCAGATTATATTGCTGTTGTTTGGGTCTGAAGAATTTCTCACAGGGTGCAAACTAAGAATTCAGCTAATTTATGGAATAGATGGGTTAATATGATGATGGGCAGTGTTGATCACCTAGTTTTTATTTTAAAGACTCCTTGTGTGTGTGTGTGTGGGGGGGGGGGGGGTTTAGAGGAGTGCAGCGTGGTATGGATGCAATAACACACATAGTCCAAGTGTGATGAAGTAACTTGTATTGAAAAAAAAGCAGCAGTTCACAATAAACAGTGGAAAGACAACCCAACTGGGAAAACTCACAGGTCCAACAGCATGCAGAGAGCAGGTTTCAGACAAACTGATAGTGCCTGTTAGGAGGGGCAGAGTGCGGCCTCTCATGCCCAAGCAGGAAGATGTCCTGAGAAGCTGTGAGCCCTACACTTTCCCTCCTCATCAGGTACCTTTCCCTGTCGCTAGCTCTGCCCCTAATAGGTGGGGTACCTGTCCCTACTCTACTCGCTAAATGCACACCAAGCCTGGGAACCAAAGCCTTAAATAACCTTTGCCTGACCCAAGATGGCGGCTAGAGTCACATGGAGGGGCAGCATCTAATTGGATACTTCCCCAGTGACCCAGGAAAAAAAAGAGGAACCATATTCCACTAGATTTCCTCTCCAACTGCACAGTTGTGGAAGAGAAAGTAGCCTGCACCTGCCTACTTTCACTGTTTTGGCCTCTTCACTATTCTTCTTGGTAATTTGGTCAAAAACATTGAAGAAAAGCTGCTTCTAGCGGCCACAGATAACCCTTACAGTTCATAGAAAATATTCTTTAGTGTCTGAGCTCTGAATAAAAAAATGCATGATTAATTGTAAAAATAGATCATCTTATATAGACTCAATGATTTGCCCGATTGCCACTCAGCAGTCAAAAAGGTTTATTCTTTATCATGAAAAAGTGTCACATGCTAAAATATAGGTTTTACTTCCTCTGGTTCAGCTGGGGTTTTCAATGTAGATGTCAAACTTGGACACCATATCATTTTGCATCTAATGAGCTAGGTAACACAATCAGCTCTGCCGTATCGCTCTGCTGTTCGTGGCCACTGAACCAGCATGCATTCCAAGCTAGGGGGAGTAGAACCTATTGGTTCAGTAGCCACGAATGGCAGAGCAATACAACTGAGCTGATTGTGTTGGTGTCCCGCAGACACCCGCAATATGTGAGTAGCAATTGCATGTTTTTATAAGCCTTCTTTTATCAATAAAACCTACTACACTATGTTATACTCTTAGGCATCTTTTAACCCTATAATGTTGGAGTAAAACTACCAAGGTAATCACAAGGCTGGAATAATAAGAAGTGGAAGATTACAGTGTATAGGCAGCTTGTCTTACACTTGCTTCTGGTAAGTGTTCACTTCACCTGGGCTGTGGAAAGAGCACCTATTTACTGGATAAGAAGAATTTAGTGTATTACTTGCCCGCTTCCCGACAACCCTCCGCAGTTATACTGCGGCAAGGTGGTTGGATATCGCAAATTGCCATAGGTGTACGTCGGTCCGTGCATGTGATATAGCGGGCGCACCAATGCCTGTCAGTGACCCGCGATCGCCGTATTTATATGTAAATAAGGCAGATCCCCATTCTGACAGGAGGCATCATGGAGTTCTGCTGTTCCCAGTCATCGGTAATAGCGATCTCTGTAGTGTTCCAGGCAGCCCATCCCCCCTACAGTTAGACTACACACAGGGAACACAGTTAACCCCTTGATCACCCCCTAGTGTTAACCTCTTCCCCGCCACTGTCATTTATACATCGATCAGTGCATTTTTAGAGCAGTGATCAATGTAATAATGGCACTGGTCCCCAAAAAGTGTAATTTGGGGTCAGATTTGTACGCCTTAATAACACAGTCCCGCTAAAAATCACAGATTGCCACCATTACCAGTAAAAACAATAAAAAAAAAAATTCCCTAAATCTATCTCATAGTTTGTAGACTATCCCATAGTTTTTTTGAGCAAACCAATTAATATATGCCTATTGCGATTTGTTATTGTTTTTTTACCAAAAATATTCAGAAAAATATATATTGGCCTAAACTGATAAATAAATTTTTTTTTGGATATGTATTATAGCAGAAAGTTAAAAGAAAAATGTGTTTTTTTTTTCAAAATTGTCACTCTTTTTTTGTTTATAACGCAAAAAATAAAAACTAAGCAAAGCAACCTATTGCCCATCAGCACACTGATATTTTGAGAGTGAGGTCTCATTTTTGGAAAACCCTCACAAAGCAGCCACTAATGCCCTTTGTGGACATACAAGCCAGAATCAGCATAGTGAGGATCTCTACACTGACTATCCCTATAGCTATGGAGATTCTGGTATACCTGTTTCTGTTACATTCCAGCATTGCTCTTGTAACATAACATGTTGGAGCTTATCACTACTAGTTTATTTATTTTATAGTTGTATATACTGTACCAGACAAAATGTAAGAACAAAGTTAACTATTAAGCTTTGTTTCTATCCAAAGTAAAACATATATTGAATAAGGGGTTAACATTACAAAATATATATTTATATATAAATCTTTTCTCTCTTTGATAAAACAGATTTTTTTTCACACAACCTAGAAGGTGATAATGCTTGAAATAGTTTTTAGCCTAACTTTAATACATCATGAACATAGATCAATGTGTATTTTAAACAGAGCCCAGTTGTATCAAGGATCTCAAAGTGTGCATTTTTAACATGTGCATTTTATTATTATTAGGTACGAGCACCAATATTTGTCAATATTTTCCTGGCCTTCTGATGCTGATGGCTTATTTCCTTAGACAAATACGTCCATACTTTACTGATAGACTTGATTTGCTTCCTAAAGTCCAAACTGCATTATATGGCTATTTCCCATTGTACTATGGAGCAGTTAAAGCTGTGTTGGTTAAAGTCAAGTTGGAGAGGAGTCAAGTGGCAAGGAGAAGTAAAATTGTTCTGTGTTCATGGTGAATGATACATCTAGTATGTCATTTCTTTGGAATTGTTACTTCTCGTCTATGTGTCTAATATCTTTTTTTTTCTTATTATTCCCATTGTTTGGTGAATTGATTGGCAGTTGTGAGATATTACTAATAGTGTGGCCCCTTAAGACTATTGAGACTCATAAAAGACAATATCAACACCACTCTACTATATAAGGCAGTAGTGGTATTGCACAGTGTTAGCTACAATCACCCTCAGTAGCAAAACAACTTTTAATTGATTGTGCAGGAGAAAGCCATGGCATTTATCTTTGATGTTCGAACACAAATGCAACCATGGCAAAGTGGTTGGTAAGGGCATATGAAATCCTTTGTTACACAGCACCCAGTATGCTACTAATGAATAGCTCAGAATCTTTCCAAATACATGTGGTGTTTGAGATGTAGTTGAACTAAAACCTTTAAAACTTCTCGTTAAGAAAGAAATCAGAAGTTACAAAGATAGACACTATAGAATGTACTCTATTTGGAGCCCCTTAGATTTTAATGAAAGCCAAATGGATTTTAAAGTAAAAGATGGTTGTTTTTTGTTTTTTACAAAACATGATGTACATCAATTCTAGTCATCAGTGAGAGGAAAGGGTATGGGACACAACATTGATAGGTGGCAGGGAAAGGGCAAGAAGTTTATTCTTTATGCTATCTATTCTTGGAACATTTCCATTAAGCAAGTCCCAGCGAATTGCATCCATGCTTGCAGGATTAAGAAAGACTTGTCCAACAGGTCATAAAAGTTCATCCTTGTCTTTTGTCCCAGGCGTCGAGTTGAGCTTTGTGCAGATGATTATACAGGATGATAGTAGGATCATAGCCTTCATGTGCTATTTTAGGAGGCATATATTGGTTTTATGACAAAGTTGCATAGGTGTTAATTTTATCAGTGTCAACAGACACCACTTGAATATAGCATAAGCAATGTATGATGGCATACATTAGATAGCGACTGTAAAGGATATCTGTCTCCTAATCTTGAACACTGACCTCCTGAATTTTAACAAACCAAAGAAGCTTGGCATTGACCGTTTCCAATCAAAAGTAAATATTATATATTGCTCAAAAAGGCCAGAAAACAAGTTTCAAGCCCAATTCAGGTGACTACCTTTTAACACAACTATAATTCAGATTTATATCCAAATGTAGATTACAAGAGTAAAAGGCCTAAGATCAAACACAGAGTGAGACAGATACAGTATAAAAAATGGAACCTGAATTACTGGATAATTCTTGTAACTAGAAAAAGGCTGGAGAGCCACTCTTCAATGTAATTTGTGTCTTATGTATTTGCAACTTTAAAATAAGACTATTAAATAGTGTATAGTTTAGAGGCACTCACTCCTTATTGTCAAAAAAGATTGACTTCATCTCTGTACTGTGAGTAAACCTAGACAGAGAAAAAGCCTATGGATTTCCACCTCTTAAGTATCTTCTGTACAACTCCATAAGACCTAAATTATTGCTGAACTATCTGAACAGTTTCATTTAAACTATACATAGCAAAGGTGACACTCAGTTTATTTTATTTTTTTCAAAATGTAATACATGTCACAGCTTGACACATTGCCTGTGTGAAATATTTCTGTAATCACAATTGGCTATTTTGCTACATTGGCTATAACCCTTCAGATACACTTAACCTGCAAATTGTTAAATGTTTGATCCCTATGTGGATTGGATTGTAGACAACATGACTGTTTTAGCAATCCGCAAAAAAAAATCACAATTTCTTGTGTGAAGATTCCTGAAATAGATGTGTGGCTGTGAAAGAGAAAAGTGTAAAATGTAACAATCTGCAATTTTTAAAAAAGGGAAAAAACTCACAAGGCAGTCCTGTTTAAACACATTATAACGCTGTGACCTTTCCATTTTAAAACACAATTACCGAAAAATGCATAACTGTCACTTTTTTTAAAAATAAGTATCCATATCCTGGCGTGTTAGCTTTGTTAATTGATCCTAAAGAACTATATGCAAGGTGCAATAACCTCAATCATCCAATCAACACTATACATATATTTCGCATACATATACAGTGCCTTGAAAAAAGTATTCCTACCCCTTGAAGTTTCCACATTTTGTCATGTTACAACCAAAAACGTAAATGTATTTTATTGGGATTTTATGTGATAGACCAACGCAAAGTAGCACATAATTGTGAAGTGAACGGAAAATGATAAATGGTTTTCAATTTTTTTTACAAAGAAATACCTGAAAAGTGTGGCATTCCACTAAAATCTAGTGGAACTAAGTCACCTAATTAGTAAATATAGTCCACCTGGGGGTAATTTAATGACAGTTTAAATACAGTTGTTCTGGGAAGCCCTCAGAGGCTTGAACAAAAAGCATCATAAAGGCCAAGGAACACGTCAGACAGGGCAGAGATAACGTTTTGGAGAAGCTTAAAGCATGGTTAGATTAGAAAAAAATATCCCAAGCTTTGAAAATCTCACGGAGCACTGTTCAATCCATCATTCAAAAGTGGAAAGAGCATGTCACAACTGCAAACCTAGCAAGACATGGCTGTTCACCTAAACTGACAGACCAGGCAAGGAGAGCATTAATTAGAGAAGCAGCCAAGAGGCCCATGGTAACTCTGAAGGAGCTGCAGAGATCCACAGCTCATGTGGGAGATCCTGTCCACAGGACAACTATTAGTCGTGCACTCCGCAAATCTGGCCTTAATTGAAGAGTGGCAAGAAGAAAACCATTGTTGAAAGAAAGACAAAAGAAGTCCCGTTTGCAGTTTGCAAGAAGCCATGTGGGGGGGTCTCATAAGGTGGCCGCCTTTGCGGATGATTTGATTTTTTTCCTAACAGACCCACTCAATTCGCTCCCCAACCTCCTTCAGTCCCTGCAGCAATACGGAGCCCTTTCTTTGTTCTCAATCAATCTGACCAAATCATCCCTCCTGAACATTACAGTGGACAAGGACATTGTCGGCCGCTTGCGCTCGGCCTACCAGTTACGCTGGGCGGTCAGCACTATTCCTTACTTGGGTGTCGACATTAGCGCAGACCCTTCTGACTTATACCAGGCAAACTTTGCCCCACTCCTTCTCCGTCTCAAAACCGATCTCCACCAATGGCATTCACTTACTTTAACTTGGTTCGGGCGATGCAATGCCATTAAGATGACCGCATTGCCTAGGATACTATATCTGCTACAAGCCCTCCCCATCCGTCTCCCCCTCATCTTTCTTCAAGTGAGTTGACTCGCTGTTCCGCTCCGTGAGGTTGCATTGCCTGATTAGTCCCTGTAGCGTGAATCGCTCTCTGGTCGGGAGGCACCACCTTTTTTTTTCCTTTTTTTTGCCTCGCTACCCCACTATCCACCTTCTTCCCTACCCCCAACTGGGGTATCCTTCCCCATCCTGCCTTTCCACTCCCTTTGTCCTTCTTCTCCTAATCCGCTCCCAGCCTTGGGCCGGTCTACTCAGATAATTTGAACATCCTACTTTCTATAACCCATCAGTTGTGCCACATGGCTGGACTTAGCTGGTTGGGAGACAACCCTCCTTGGCAGGTGTAAATGAGTCTCTTACAGTTACAGTATGGTCCTGGTGACTTCACTAGCAACAGGAGGTTACCAGGGTAACAGTCGGGTAGTCTCTCCCAGAGTGGTGCACGGTTAGCCATGATACCCAGCCGTAACCGCCTATGTTTTTCACTGAGTGCACAACTGGGAGATTTGATATTTTATAATGCTGTTATAACATCAAACTGTATTCATTTCCCGTCTCTGTTTTTATTTTAATTATTGTCATCTTTTCTGACTGTAAAATTGCCTCATCTTGAAAAGTAAATAAAGGAATTAAAAAAAGAAGCCATGTGGGGGAAGCAAACATGTGGAAGAAGGTGCTCTGGTCAGATGAGACCAAAATATAACTCTTTGGCCTAAAAGCAAACCGCTATGTGTGGCCAAAAACTAACACTGCACATCACCCTGAACACACCATCCCCCCTGTGAAACATGGTGGCAGCAGCATCATGTTGTGGGGATGCTTTCCTTCAGCAGGGACAGGGAAGCTGGTCAGTGTTGATGGGAAGATGAATGGAGATATATACAGGACAATCTTAGAAGAAAACCTGTTAGCCCTTGTACACACGGTCGGAGAATCCGTCGGAATGTGTCCTATCAGACCGTGTCGTCGGATAATCCGACTGTGTGTGGTATGCATCGGACTGATTCCATCGGAATATCCGTCGGACCCAATTTTCCAACATGTTGGAAATATTTCCCGACCAACTGGGCCGATCGGACATACTCCGATCATGTGTAGAGAATTTTGATCAGACCAAGTGCCACGCATGCTCAGATCAAATTCCAACATCAAAGCTATTGGCTACTAGCCTGAATGTAGTCCCATCGTAACGAAATTACGTCATCACGTTCTGAAAGATCGTATTTTTCGCCAACTTTGTCCGACCGTGTGTATGCAACAGTTTCGGACAAGATCCGAAGGACAAAATCCGACGGGCAAAATCCGACGGATTTGGTTGTGGAAATCTCCGACCGTGTGTACAGGGCTTAGAGTCTGCAAAAGACTTGAAACTGGAACAGAGGTTCACCTTCCAGCAGGACAACAACCCTAAACATACAGCCAGAGTTACAATGCATGACCTCTGTATTGTCTGACACTTCCCCTCCATATCACTCTTACCCAATATATCCTTTTACATCATTCCAACCCAACGTCCCCCCAAAAACCAGACCAGACTATTTTGGAGTAAATGGCCGACAGGCCTTGATTTATTAAACCAAATATATATATATAAATGTAACAAAATATAAACTTTCAATAAATAACCATAATTAACCTGTAAACAACTTTCTTTTAAAACTGTATCCTGGGTCATAGCATAAGTAGACCCTACTGGTCACTGCACATTACCTTTAAACTCTTGACCTCCAGACGGAAACCCCTGTCTCGGAGGCTATACCCAACCAATGCAGTGACCTACCCCTTTTACTCTTCCCGGTTAAAACACCATGTAACCGTGAAGTACAAAACCAACCACCCCCATCACCATGGATGGGTACCACCTCTTCTCCACCTGCCCCACTTTACCTTCTCAACTGCCCCCCAAAAACCCTGCCAAGCCTACCGAATCCTACCCCGATGAACCGTCGAAAAACAACAACAAAAAGGGAGGGTGGGTGGGAATCGCTTCCTCCTCCGCTCTCCAACTGACCCCTGGCTTCCTGTGTCTTGTGGTATCACGGCGGCAGGCTCCGCCCACCGCCCCGCCTACTCCACAATCTTAAAGCGGCCTCTCTCTTTTAATCTAAAGACGGCGACAGTGCATACAAAACAGCTGTCATGCCATCCCTACGCCCACAGCCTGCGGCTGCGGCTCCGTGGACGTTCTTGACCTCTGTATTGTCTGACACTTCCCCTCCATATCACTCTTACCCAATATATCCTTTTACATCATTCCAACCCAACGTCCCCCCAAAAACCAGACCAGACTATTTTGGAGTAAATGGCCGACAGGCCTTGATTTATTAAACCAAATATATATATATATAAATGTAACAAAATATAAACTTTCAATAAATAACCATAATTAACCTGTAAACAACTTTCTTTTAAAACTGTATCCTGGGTCATAGCATAAGTAGACCCTACTGGTCACTGCACATTACCTTTAAACTCTTGACCTCCAGACGGAAACCCCTGTCTCGGAGGCTATACCCAACCAATGCAGTGACCTACCCCTTTTACTCTTCCCGGTTAACACCATGTAACCGTGAAGTACAAAACCAACCACCCCCATCACCATGGATGGGTACCACCTCTTCTCCACCTGCCCCACTTTACCTTCTCAACTGCCCCCCAAAAACCCTGCCAAGCCTACCGAATCCTACCCCGATGAACCGTCGAAAAACAACAACAAAAAGGGAGGGTGGGTGGGAATCGCTTCCTCCTCCGCTCTCCAACTGACCCCTGGCTTCCTGTGTCTTGTGGTATCACGGCGGCAGGCTCCGCCCACCGCCCCGCCTACTCCACAATCTTAAAGCGGCCTCTCTCTTTTAATCTAAAGACGGCGACAGTGCATACAAAACAGCTGTCATGCCATCCCTACGCCCACAGCCTGCGGCTGCGGCTCCGTGGACGTTCTTGACCTCTGTATTGTCTGACACTTCCCCTCCATATCACTCTTACCCAATATATCCTTTTACATCATTCCAACCCAACGTCCCCCCAAAAACCAGACCAGACTATTTTGGAGTAAATGGCCGACAGGCCTTGATTTATTAAACCAAATATATATATATAAATGTAACAAAATATAAACTTTCAATAAATAACCATAATTAACCTGTAAACAACTTTCTTTTAAAACTGTATCCTGGGTCATAGCATAAGTAGACCCTACTGGTCACTGCACATTACCTTTAAACTCTTGACCTCCAGACGGAAACCCCTGTCTCGGAGGCTATACCCAACCAATGCAGTGACCTACCCCTTTTACTCTTCCCGGTTAACACCATGTAACCGTGAAGTACAAAACCAACCACCCCCATCACCATGGATGGGTACCACCTCTTCTCCACCTGCCCCACTTTACCTTCTCAACTGCCCCCCAAAAACCCTGCCACAGCTCGAAAGGTGGTAAAGCCTTACCCTTTCGAGCAGCGCCACACACACAAACCCCTGTGAATCCCTTCTTGGAGTCCCAAAGTCCACAGGTCCGTTCCCACCTCATTCAAATGAACCCCATCACTCCGCAAATACCTCCAGGTCTCAAACTCCAGTTCCCTGTGTCTGACCGCTAATCCCCCATTCCTGATAAAAAACCGGCTCACTTCCTTATTAACCTTGACCCTGGCCCTATCCACTTTTTTATCCGACAGCGCCCACCTCCACGACGTCCTGCTAACCATGTCAGACCATATCAGGACCATGCCCGGGTAAGCGGCTTTCAGCCGGAGAAAATCACACTTAACGTCTCTGATGAGGTCCCTCATTGACCTGACCCCCATGTCATTACCCCCCACGTGCAATAGAAGAACATCAGGCGGACGATCCAGGCGAGAAAATCTGTGCACCTCACCCAACACCCTGTTCCACCTCATACCGGGGACCCCAATCCAGCGAACCTGCGCCTCGTTCCTGGGAATCCGAAGCTGCCGCCCATTAGGCCGAATGTCCGCTCTCTTCGAACCCCAAAACACGTACGAATGGCCCAGAATCCACACTAAGCCAACATCATATCCTGTAAATAAAAACCAAGTAAATATACGACAACCATAACACCTCCCCAAAACATCATACATATCCCCACCGCAACCCGAACATTCTCAAACTAACAGTTCCGGCCTAACATACAGCCTGTACCTCTCGGAGTCCCACCTCCCAATCCTCCGAACCGCCCCAGCCCCTAGCCCAGCCCTAGCCGCTTCCGTGGCCGCCCCGATGCGGAAGGAGTGAGATGAAAAATGTTTAGGGTCATAGCCTGCTGCTAGCACACATTTTTAAAAAAACGGCCCTGAACTGAAATGTGGACAAAAAGGAACCATCTTCGTGCACGAAAAAGGGGCCCGGGCCAGGCGGCCTGACGCGCAGGAATGCTCCCACCGCCCCCACAGGACAAATAGCGCCCTCGGCAATCGAACCCACTTCCACCAGTATCCCCTTCGCTTCCTGATCCGTCTTGGACCTGCGCAACCAAATCCTCACCGCCCCTGGGCCCAGCTCAACCTCCCCCATCGCCAACCCCCCAAGTCGCGCCCTGGCCGGGCAAAACATCTCACCAATCCGGAAAGCCCCAAAAAAAATTAAGGAAAAAGCCACTCGAAACAATACCTGCTCGTATATGGAATCACATACCGTCTCCAATACCCCGCACAGGCCGCGTAGCACCTGAAAGGAAACCGGACGCCGCCCGTCCCTCCGTCTATGTTCCTTCCGGTAACCCTTCACCGCCTGCCGCAACCAGAATTCTTTAGTATAGTCAGGACTTCCCTCCCATTTAAACAAAAAGGCCAACCTCGCCAGCTTCCTGTCAAGCGAGGCCTCCGACACCCCTTTTTCCATAGCCAAGCTAAGGAAGTAGAACACTGCCTGAGCCATGCCCGCATCGCCCGGGGCCATGCCGATCGTTGTCAAACAGTCAGACCATTCCCGCCACACCTTCGAATAAGCCTTCCACGTCGTCCTACTCACGGACAACTCAATCCACCTTGCTGCGAGTCCAACGCTATGCGCCACATCCAAGCCGGGCAGCTGACCCTGTGACGCTCCGCCTCTGGCGCCAATCCCCGAAACCTGTCCCACTGAAAACGAGACAGCGCGTCAGCCAGCGTGTTCTCAACCCCCGGCAGGTGTAGAGCATAGATGAATGTATTCAATTGCAAGCAGCGCAACACCAAATGGCGTACAAGCCTAACCACCGGCCCAGAGGCCGCGGTCAGCCGATTGACCACTTGGACCACCCCCATGTTATCGCAATTGAAGCGCACCTTGAGGTTCCAAAACGACTTCCCCCAAATTTCCAGCGCCACTACAATGGGAAACAATTCCAACAGCACCAGGTTCTTCAAAAACCCAGCCTCTGCCCACTCCGTGGGCCATGGTGCCGCGCACCAACGTCCCTTGAAATAGGCACCAAAACCGGAAGACCCCGCGGCATCCGTAAACAGCTCCAGATCCCAATTACTGATGGGACCCGACATCCACAGTGCCCGTCCGTTGTAGGCCGCTAAGAACTCCTGCCACACCCTCAGGTCCTCCCTGTGTTCCCGCTTAAGAGTCACGAAATGCGTGGGGGCCCGAACCCCAGCCGTAGCCGCGGCCAACCTGCGACAAAAAATCCGCCCCATCGGAAGAATCCGACACGCGAAATTGAGCTTCCCTAACAGGGATTGCAACAGCCGCAACTGCAGCTTGCGAACCCCTATTGTCCCCCGAATTTCCTCCTGCAACGCCTCCAACTTATCCAAGGGCAGGCGGCATTCCATCTTGACCGAATCGATCTCAATCCCCAAGAACGTGATACAGGCTGTAGGCCCTTCAGTCTTACCCGGAGCCAAAGGGACGCCAAAGCGTTCCGCCAAGTATTGCAGCGTTCCCAAGAGGACCGCGCAGACATTCGAGCCAGCCGGGCCAACACACAAAAAATCGTCCAAGTAATGGACGACCGAGTTAATGCCCGACGCATCCCTAACGGCCCACTCCAAAAAGGAACTGAAGTGTTCGAACAGGGCACAAGAAATCGAACACCCCATAGGCAGGCACCGATCCACGTAAAATGCCCCCTCCCATCGGCACCCCAACAGCCAAAAACTATCCGGGTGCACAGGCAAAAGCCGGAACGTCGATTCGACATCGGATTTTGCCATCAGGGTCCCGCGGCCATATCGCCGAACCCACGACACCGCCGCGTCAAAGGAGGTGTATGTAACCGCACAGTCCTCCGGCGCGATGGCATCGTTCACCGATCCCCCTTTCGGAAAAGACAGGTGATGGATCAACCGAAATTTGTTCTGCTCCTTTTTTGGAACCACCCCCAGCGGAGAAACCACCAGACGCGGGAGAGGTGCCTCCCGAAACGGGCCGGCCATGCGGCCCAACGCGACTTCCTTACCCAATTTTTCCGTCACCACAGACGCGTGCTGCAGAGCTGACTTCAAATTCTTGGCAAATGGGGGCACCGACGACAAGGAGCAAGGGATCTGAAAACCTGATGTAAAACCCGCCTCCAGCATGCGCGCCCCCGCCCTGTCGGTGTATCTATTGAGGAAAGGCAGTATCCTTTCCACCCGAACCGGAGTCGTCCCTTTTGTTGACAGAATCTCCGGGGCGCCCTTTTCCTTTTTTGAAACATTTTGCGAGGGCATGGGATCCCCCGCAGCCCGAACACAAGTGCTTGAACCGGCAGCTCGACCCAAATTTACAAACTCCCTCGTTAAACTGCCAGCAATAACCCCATTGCTTTTCGGCCGGTTGTCCTGGGGTGGCAGAACCTCCGACCCCCTGCTGAAAAAACTGGTTAGGAGCCCTCGCCGCCGTCATCAGCTTCATCCACAAGCTAATGTCCTTGTAATCCCAGCGAAGTGAAGGTCGGACTGCCATCCGCTGTCTGAACTGCTCATCGTACCGGAGCCACGCAGTGCCACCATACGTCCGGTGCGCTTCACTAACGGCCTCCAGATACACGAACAAGGCCGAGCAATGCTCCGGCGCCTTCTCACCCACCACACTCGCCAAAATGGCAAACGCCTGGAGCCAGTTAGCGAAGGTCCTGGGAATCAGCCGGTACCGCCGCTTCTCCTCGTCTTCCTTCTTCCGCTCCTCCGGCTTCAACCTATCCAGGTTGAATTTCTCCAGCGGCAGTAGGGTGAAGATCTCCAGGTACTCACCCTTCCAAATTTTTTCCTTCACCTCCGGCTTCAGGTGCGCCCCTAACGGTCCCTCGAAGCAGACGTAGACCTCACTCCGCGCCGCATCCGCCAATCGCACCTGATCTGTACTTTTCCCTCCAGCCGTCTCCGAACTCACTTCTGCCGCGGGTGCAGAAGCACCCGCCGCCTTCTCCCCCCCACCACCGGTGCCACCGGGGGCACCACAGGCGAAGAGATTACTACCGTCGACCCCGTCGCGGCCACGGCCGAGGCCTGCGACCACGCCCGGGCTGGCCCGCTCCCCACACCACTCTCAAACCGCTGTACCAAGTCTTTCAGGCCCGACAACAGAAAACCCAGGCCCTCTTGCCCCGCGTCGCCAGCCGAGGCCACAGGAGCTGGAGGCCGGACAGCAGACCCCCCAGACCCGATCCCCCCACCCCCACCGGGCGACCCTCGACCGCCACTCCGACCCAACAAACCATGCAACAAAGTAGACATAAGAGAAGTGTCACACTCACCGGGCTGCCCAGGACCGGGCCCCGCAGCCGCCGCTCTCAAGCCCAGCGCCGTCTCCTCTCCTCGATCGTCTCCAGCGTCAGACTCGGACAGCTCGCCCTCCGACTTTCCGCTCTCCACAGCCGGCACGTGCTCAGAAGAAGGACGCCCCGACGGGCCCGCCCCACCGTCCAGGGGTCTGCGATGCTGCGCTCTGGAGTCCCGAGCCCCCCTGCCGCCCGCCCCGCCTCCCTGTCCGGGAGAAGGGCTCCTGTGTCTCCCGGTGCGCCGATGCCGCACCCCCCGTGCCCCAGCGGCCGCCCCACCCGGGCCCTGGCTAGCCGAATGTCCACTGCCATCTTCCCTGGGACTGGGGGCCACCCTGCTGGGCCGAATCCCCACCCGCTGCACGTTCGCACCGCTCAGGCCGCCCCCCACCGCTCCTGCAGCCGCCATTGCTATGTCAACGCACTGGCGCCGTGCAGGGGGCGCCGACTCCTGGAATGTGGCTGCTCCACCCGCCGGGCTCTCTGGTCCCCTCCTTCGGGCCCTGCTCCTCGCTGCATACCTGCTGCTCCCTTCCCCCGATGGGGCGGAGGCCGGAGTCATCCCTTCTCCAGGAGTCCGTTGCAATACGCCATCCACTCGCCCGGGGGTGTTGCGCGCCGTCCGCGGGAGGCCCCTGCGGCCTACTTCAGGGCTGAAGCGCTCGGGCGGCCGGGAACGCCGCGCCTGAGGTGTCTCTGCCGCCCCCCCCCTCACCGCCGTCTCGCGCTCCGCCGCCACGGCCGCTATTTGGGCCTGGAGCCATGCGGCGCCCTCCCGCTCGAACGCAGCCCGCAGCTGCCCCAGAAAGTCTGCAGAAGCCATATTCTAGTAGGAGCGGCGAGGGTGCGCACAATCGCTTCCTCCTCCGCTCTCCAACTGACCCCTGGCTTCCTGTGCCTCGTGGTATCACGGCGGCAGGCTCCGCCCACCGCCCCGCCTACTCCCCAATCTTAAAGCGGCCTCTCTCTTTTAATCTAAAGACGGCGACAGTGCATACAAAGCAGCTGTCATGCCGTCCCTACGCCCACAGCCTGCGGCTGCGGCTCCGTGGACGTTCTATGGCTTAGATAAAAGCATATTCATGTATTAGATGCCAGAGTCAAAGTCCAGACCTAAATCCAATTGAGAATTTGTGGTAAGAATTACAAATTGTTTTTTACAGACGCTCTATCCAATCTGACAGAGCTTGAGCTATTTTGAATATAAGAATGGGCAAAAATGTCACTTTCTAGATGTGCAAAGCTGGAAGAGACATAACCAAAAAGACTTGCAGCTGTAATTGCAGGAAAAGGTGGTTCTACAAAGTATTGACTCAGGGGGGCTGAATACAAAATGCACGCCACACTTTTCAGATATTTATTTGTAAAAAAAAAATTGAAAAACATTTATCATTTTCCTTCCACTTCACAATAACGTGCAACTTTGTGTTGGTCTTTCACATACAATCCCAATAAAATACATTTCTGTTTTTGGTTGCAACATGACAACATTTGAAAAATTTCAAGGGGTATGAATACTTTTTCACGGCACTGTATATATATTTTTTTAGTTGTTTATTTTTATCAATTTAAAAAATGCAATGGGACGAACAGAAGAAAAATCAAAATCAAAATCAATATTTGGTGTGGGCACCCCTTTGGCTTCAAAACAGCAAAACAGCATGAAGTCTTCTAGGTACACTTGCACACAGTGTTTGAAGGAATTTGGCACACGATCAGACTATCCAGCGGACTTAGTCTGGCAGACAAACCACCGGAAAGTCCGCCAAATTTCCAAACGAGCGGACCTGTCCACACACCGGACTTTTCCGGCATACTTTTGAAACGAACGGACTTGCCCACACACGGAGGAAAGTCCATTCATTTTGAACGCAGCTCCAGGTAGCTGGGACTAGCGAAGGAAGTCAATGTCGCCGCCTTCGGCGGTGAGATTGACACATCGCTGGCCCCGTCACCTATTATGGACTTAAAGGGGAAGCCCTATGCCGAAAAAAGGTGTGGGGGTCCCCCCCAAGGTCCATATAAGACCCTTATCCGAGCACGCAGCCCAGCCGGTCAGGAAAGGGGGTGGGGACGAGCGAGCGCCCCCCCCTCCTGAGCCCTACCAGGCCACGTGCCCTCAACATGGGGGGGTGCTTTGGGGGAGGGGGGCTCTGCGGGCACACACGGGCGGATTGTCCGGCAGACTCTGGTCCGCCGGACTTTTCCGCCGGATAGTTTGATCGCCTGTACATGGCATAAGTTGTTCCAAACATCTTGGAGAACTAACCACTGATGCTGAAATATATAGGCAGATATTTTTTTCATCATGCCATAGCATCAGGGAGACATGTGACTAGCCCCAAATTTATTCTGCAGCAGGACACGGACCTCAAACATACAACTAATGTCATTAAAGTGGAGCTCCACCCAAAAGGGGAAGCTCCGCTTGTCTGCTTCCTCCCCCCCTCCACCACCACATTTGACACCTTTTGGGGGGGAGCGGGTTTTGACAGGTACCCGCTCCCACTTTTGACTCAGTTTGTCGCTGTGAACTGAGCCGGAAGTTTGGCCCCCCCTCCTTCCCCTGTAGCCTTATGGGACACTTCACAGGTCCCAGAAGACTGCAGGCCATTCACACAGTGGAGCTTGCATCACACATGGGCAGTAGGGAACTGGCTGTGAAGCTGCAAGGCTTCACTACAGGTTTCCCTTAGTCAAGATGGCTATGCTGGCATCCGATAGTCCACTGAAGAATCATCTCAGGCGAGGACACCTGGGCAGGTAAGTGCCCTAATATGAAAAAGTCAGCAGCTACAGTATTTGTAACTGCTGACTTTTATTTTTTATTTTTTTATGGGGGAGCCTGGAGCTCCTCTTTAAGAACTATCTTCAGCTTAAAAAGAAGAACAAGGAGTCCTGGAAGTGATGGTTTGACCCCCACAGAGCCCTGATCTCAACATCATCAAGTCTGTTTGGGATTACATGAAGAGACAGCGGGATTTGAGACAGCCTGTATCTACGGAAGATCTGTGGTTAGTTGTCCAAGATGTTTGGAACAACCTACCTGCTTGAAGAATTGATGCTGTTTTGAAGGCAAAGGATGGTTGATTTAATTTGGATTTCTCTTCTGTTTCTTTACTTTCTATTTTGTTCATTGATAAAAAATAAACCTCTTGCCAGGCCAAGAGGTTGCTGACCCCACATCATCTTATAACAGGAAGGGTTTTGTGTCACAGTGGCTTAGAAAGTTCACACATACCTGGCTATTGTCTCTGAAATAATACACTGTATTTTTATTACAGGATAAAATTGACCTCAGCTCTCTATTTTGCAGATTACCAGGCTGCTTATTTACTGTCCAGCCACTACACAATGTTTGTGGCTATTGAATCTATAATTGTTTTTTAAAGAGACGTAAAATCTAGCTTGTCTCTTTTATTTTAGCTGTCTATTCAAGTGTTTACATAGTGCCCTGAAAAAAGCCAGTTTCTACCAAACACATGCCTGAAGTCCATATTTTATATATAGTTTATATTTTTTTTAATAATTGGCGATAAAGGGATAAGAGCAGGTTTAGGGAATGTGGATTTATAGTTTAAGGCTCCATACACACTGGCTTAAAAAAACGCTGCTTCTACAGGTGTTTTGTGTTCTGCCTGTAGAAGCAGTTCAATGTTCTCCTATGTGTCCATGCACATTAGAATGATTATAGGCATATTCTGAGCTCAACATTTAGAGGCAGAAAAAGAAAACCCTTCTTGTTCGTGTTTCTGATTGGAGCTCACTGGCAGAAAAAACGTAAAACTCTCCTAAACTCGTCTAAACTTTGTACAAAAAATGCCCTATATGAGGTTTTTTTTACTCCCAAGATTAAAAAAAATGTTTGTTTTTTTTAAACCCAGTTTGCATGGAGCTGTTTTTTACTCCAAAAAGAACAGACTTTTTTTAAGCCCAGTGTGCATGGAGTCTTATACACACGTAGCGGACTATCCGACGGACTTAGTCTGGCGGTCCTCCCGCCAGACTGTCCGTCCGACTTTTCGAACGGGCTACTTGCCCACACACGCCACTTTTTCAGCGGACTAATACGGCGCACTAAGTCCGCCGTACTATCCACCGTACTTTTGAAATTAACGGACTCGCCCACACACGAGGAGGAAAGTCCGCTCATTTCGAGCGGGTCTCCAGGTAGGCGGGCCCGCGAAGGAGACATCGCTGGCCCGCCACCTGGTATGGACTTAAAGGGGAACCCCAGCGCCGAAAAAATTGGCGTGGGGGTTCCCCCCAGGTCCACATCAGACCCTTGTCCGAGCACGCTACCCGGCTGGCCAGGAAAGGGGGGACGCGCGGCCCCGGATACCGGCCCCCCACCCTATGTGAATGAGTATGGGGTACAATGTACCCCTACCCATTCACCTGTGAAAAAAAGTACCAAAAAAACACAACACAGGGTAAAAATTGTTTATTGCACAGCTCCGGGGGTCTTCCGTCTTTGGGGGTCATCTTGCCGGACTCCTCCGCTATCTTCTGCTAGCTCTTTTGCTAGCAGAGGAGCCCGGCTTTCTTCCTCGCCACCGGCCTCTTCTTCCGACTTCGGGGGTCTTGTCCCCCTCTTCGGGAGTCTTGTCCCCCTCTTCGGGTCTTCTGTCGGCGCTGTCATAGTCGCCGCCGCCGCCTTCTGTTCTTCTGTTCTTCTGTTCTTCTCTTCAGATGTTGACTCGTCGCATCCTCCTCTCACAATGGCTCTGACACGATGCGCGGCGACTTATATAGGGACATCACCGGATGATGTCCCCGCCCATTATGGTGTCACAGTCCCAGAGGATGCTGGGACTGTGACATCATAATAGGCGGTGACATCATCCGGTGATGTCCCTATATAAGTCGCCGTACGCCCGGTCCCCGTCATTGTGAGCGGAGGGAGCGAAGAGTCAACATCTGAAGAGAAGAAGAGAAGAAAAGAAGGCGGCGGTGACGACAGCGGCGACAGAAGACCGGGCCACTGCCTGTAAAAGAGCTAGAAGAAGGCGCGGTGGCCCGGCAGAAGAACCGAAGAGGGGGACAAGACCCCGAAGAGGGGGACAAGGCCCCCGAAGTCGGAAGAAGAGGCCGTCGGCGAGGAAGAAAGCCGGGCTCCTCCGCTAGCAAAAGAGCTAGCAGAAGATAGCGGAGGAGTCCGGCGAGAAGACCCCCGAAGACAAAAAACTGTGTTGTGTTTTTTTTTGTACTTTTTTTCACAGGTGAATGGGTAGGGGTACATTGTACCCCATACTCATTCACATAGGGTGGGGGGCTCCCGGATTCCGATAAGCCCCCCGCCCGCAGACCCTGGCTGTTGGTTGTCGGGAAGAGGCCCTTGTCCTCATCAACATGGGGACAAGGTGCTTTGGGGTGGGGGGCCACGTGGCCCCCCCTTCCCCAAGGCACCCCCATGTTGAGGGCACGCGGCCTGGTACGGCTCAGGAGGGGGGGCGCTCACTCGTCCCCCCCTTTCCTGGCCGGCCGGGTAGCGTGCTCGGACAAGGGTCTGATGTGGACCTGGGGGGAACCCCCACGCCGATTTTTTCGGCATTGGGGTTCCCCTTTAAGTCCATACCAGGTGGCGGGGCCAGCGACGTCTCCTTCGCGGGCCCCGCCTCCTGGAGACCCGCTCGAAATGAGCGGAATTTTCTCCGGGCGGGAAAAGTCCGTTCATTTCAAAAGTATGGCGGACTGGCATACGCGCGGCCGGATTGTCCGCCGAAATGCGAGTCCGGCGGGAAGATTGGAGTGCAAAACTACTTTCTAAGTCCGCCGTACTTTCGGGTCAAAAAAGTCTGCCGGAGGCTACACACGGGGGGATTGTCCGGTGGACTTGAGTTTGCCGGACTTTTCCACCCGATTGTTTGATCGTGTTTATGTGCCATAAGGCCTCATGGACACTGCTGCTGGTAAGGCATAATGTACACGGAGCGCTGAGGCAACCTTTTCTGAATGATTTTTTTGACAGCTTGAAACCGGAGTTTAAAAAAGGTCAGTTTAGCTGTGCTTGCATGCTGCGTTTAGTTGCGTTTAGCTGCGTTTTGGAACATTCGTGTCTACGAGCGTTTATTTAAGATAACATTATAAGACCCTCCCAAAGCACAAAAAACAGTATTATATAACTATTTCAGCCATTCTGGGAGACCAGAGTGAGTAGAAGCAGCTGAGAGAGCAGCAGTGTACTTGTATCTACCTCAATGTCGGTGCTTTTACTATGGATCCCATAATGAGCATATGTGAGGAAATAAAAAAAGCCAGATATTAAATCTCATGCAACTATGTTTGATAAAGTCGGGGGTCAAGCTCAATGGTGGGGTCATCTGGTTTAAATCTAACAACATATAGGTCAAATTCCAATTCTATTTGGCTAACAGCAATGCTAGTGGTATATTGGATTGGATCATGGGCTCATTAGGGGTATATAAATGGTCTATGAAGCATTGCAAGCAATTACAAGTTTTAAAAAAAATAAATTTAGTGGTTTTTCATAATTTGCTATCATTTTTAAGTTTTGTAATGTAAAAAAAATAGGGCACCTTTTAAAAACACTTCTAAACGAAAACACGGCTAAACGCCAGTACCATGTTTAGATGCTTTTGGCATCTGAAACGTCGGAAATTTTGGCATCTGAACTAATTTTTCTGACCTGAACGTGGCATGCAAACAACTAAATGGATGTTTTTAAATGCAGATTTCAAGCTGTCAAGAAAAAAGTTCAGAAGTGGTTGAAGAGGTGGAATTGGAGGCATAGGTATAATGGATTGGGGGGGGGGGCTGTAATTGAAGGCATAAGTATGTTGGGAAGGGGGTGGTGTAATTGGAGGCATAGGTATGATGGATTGGGGAGGTGGAATTGGAGGCATAGGTATGATGGATTGGGGGGTGTAATTGGAGGCATAGGTATGATGGATTGGGGAGGTGGAATTGGAGGCATAGGTATGATGGATTGGGGGGTGGAGGTGTAATTGGAAACATAGGTATGATGGATTGGAAGAGCTGGAATTGGAGACATAGGTTTGATGGATTGGGAGAGATGGAAATGGAGGCATAGGTATAATGGACTGGGGGTAGGGGGGTGGAATTGAAGGCATGAGTAAGATGGGAAGGGGGGGGGGGGGGGTGAAATTGGAAGCACAAGTATGATGGATGGGGGAGCTGGAATTGGAGGCATAGGTATGTTGTATTGGGGGTGGAATTGAAGGCATAGGTATGATGGGAAGGGGGGGGGGGGGGGGGGTTAGAGGCATAGGTATGATGGATTGGGAGGGTGGGTGGAATTGGAGGCATATAGGTATGATGGATTGGGGGTAAAATTGAAAGCATAGATGCGCTGGATTGAGGGGGTGGTTGAAGGCATAGGTGTGCTGGAGAGGGGAGTTTGGAAGACAAATGGGTTGATTTACTCGAGAGCTTAGTAAATGGGCAGAAGGTCAGCTGACTTCCCTCATCCAAACACGTGCAAGCAAAAATGCAGTTTTTTTTTATTTTCCTTTCACGTGATTGGGTATTCTTTGCAAAGTGAAGCCGTACTTCATTTACTAAGCTCTGGAGCAACTGCAACTTTGGGCAACTTTGCAAGGTGCATAGTCTATTAACTTTTAGTAAATCAAACCCAGAGTGTGCTAGAGGGTCGTTAAAAGCACAGGTGTGCTGAGGGGACATTGGAGGCAGAGATAGGCTGGAAAGAAGACTTAGAGGTAGAGGTGTGCTAGGGGGAGGGGGGATGCATTGGAGGACTGGAGGAGGCATTGGAGGTAGAGGTGTATTGGGGGAGGTGGCGTTTGAAGGTAGAGGGGTTGGAGGTAGAGGTGTCCTGGGGGAGGCGTTGGAGGTAGAGGTGTACTGGGGGAGGTGTTGGAGGTAGAGGTGTACTGGGGGAGGAAAAACAAAATCAGAAAAATTCCTTGCTCAACTTACTGGCCAGCCTGCTAACCAACTGAATTTTCCTGTCTGATGAGGCTGCACTGATGGACAGGCCGAATTGATGGGCAATGGTGAGGCCGCATTGATGGGCACTGATGAGGCAGCGTTGATGGGCACTGATGAGGCTGCATTGATGGGCACTGATGATGCTAGACTGATGGGCACTGATAGGCTGCACTGATGGGCACTGATAGGCTGCATTCATGGTCACTGATGGGCACTGATGAGCACTGATAGGCTGCATTTATGGGCACTGATAAACTTGCTGATAATATTTATGTTTGTAACTTAATTCTGCATAAAACTGCATTTAACAGTGTCATCTAATGAGATAATCTATGAGGGCATGTTTAGGGGCGGAATTAGGGGTGGGGCCGGGTAGGTGTTGGGTGGGGAAATTGGTGGCGAGTAACCCTTAAGGCCTGGCTAATAGCTTGACATTTTGAGCCCTGATATATTAGCTTATCAATTCTGAGATGTGTTGGCTGTAATAGTTCCATTTTTGGGCTTTATTTCCATTGTTTTTACCTGGTGATCCTGCAAGCGACACACTTCCTGTCCTACGGTACCTACTGCACTGTATCTATGGAGGAGCGGCATTGTCACTCTGATTTGGATCACAAATACCACTCTCCATTAGAATAAGGAGTGATGTTTTGTAGTTTCACAGAAGGTAGCTGAGAAAAACACCAAGTCTGAAAAAAAGGCCCGGTCCTTAAGTGGTTAAGGATAAGCATGTTCTTTGCAAGTATAGAAAAATAGCTGTTGATTCTGTTAGAAATTTTGTGTCCTTAAATTCTTATGGACTAAACTGAAATCAGCTTAATTTTGCTAGAAAATTGCTCAGACCCCCCAAACATTATATATCTTTTCAGACACCCTAGAGAATAAAATGGCGGTTTTTGCAATACTTTATGTCACACCATATTTGCGCAGCAGTCTTACAAATGCAATTTTTGTGGAAAAAAATACACTTTTTTTACTTAAAAAATAAGACAACAGTAAAGTTAGTGAAATTTTTGAGTAAATTGATACCCAACATATCATGCTTCAAAATTGTGCCTGCTCGTGGAATGGCGACAAACTTTCACCCTTTAATAGGCGACGTTTAAAAATTTCTACAGGTTACCAGTTTTGAGTTACAGAAGAGGTCTAGTGCTAGCATTATTGCTCTCGCTCTAACGATTGTGATGATACCTCACATGTGTGGTTTGTACACCGTTTGAATATGCTGGCGCAACTTACCTACGTGTTCGCTTCTGTGTGCGAACTCGGCGGGATGGTGTGCTTAAAAAAATGTTTCTTATTTATTTTACTTTTTATTTTTTATTTTTACATTGTTCTTTTAAAAAAAAATGGGTCACGTTTATTCCTATTACAAGGGATGTAAACATCCCTTGTAATAGAAAAAAAGCATGACAGGACCTCTTAAATGTGAGATCTGGTGTCAAAAAGACTTTAGACCTCATATTTACACTAAAATGCAATAAAATAAACAAATAAATGTCTTTTTTTTTTTTACAAAAAAAAAATTCCCCTTTAAGAGCATTGGGGGGAAGTGACGTTTGACGTTGCTTCCACCATCCAATGCTATGGAGCTGAGTGGGGGCCATCTTTCCCTTACTTAGCATCCAGCCTCACAGGGGAGCTGATGCAATCGTCTCCGCCAGCTACAGACAGCTCCGGTAATCAGAGATCGCAGATTTCCCGCCACCGATAAAAGTGATCTCGCTGCAAATCTGCTGCTGAGACCACTTTTATCTGAAAGCCAGCTGCCCACGGTTTAAAAAAATACCAGGATTATGGCAGCTAGCTAACAACGGTATTTAGCATCAAAGTGCCATCTCAATCCACATTAACTTTTTAAATTCTTATGATGCTAGAATTAGTAAATAGATAGCTAAGTAGGTTATACATTCTTTATTTATTTTTTTTTGTTTTATATATTTCCTAGCCAAAATGATGGCATACATCTCAGCAGTTTATATTGGCCTTTTTCATTTTCATCTGGAGGATGGGAGAAGGGTCTTTCTCAGCTAAGAACACCCTCCTGCCTGTATGCCTGAGCTAAGGGCAGATGGATTGCTAGTAGTAAATGCTACCTGAATCACCTTTTCTTACTCAAGGTGGGTGGTGCTCATATACAGTTCAGTTAGAAATTTTAAAAGCAAAACTATTGCAGCCACCACATCTAGGGACTTGTAAGTTGCATTATATAACAGGTTTCTCTTGGCTTTAGAAATACTTGAATGCACTGCACATGTGTGTTTATGCAAGCGCATGACTGGAACACATGGAGTGAATGGGCCCCAAAAACCCATTCATAAATAAAACATATTACGCAAAGTGCAGTAATTTGCAGTGCTATTGATTTTTAATAGCACCCCAAAACACCTGGCAAGCACAGCGTACATGTAATGTTGTGGGTCAGTACCCCCAGATGTGAACCCTAACCTCTTGAAGAGCTTTCTTCTATCCAAAACAGGGTGTTTGATAGGCAAGGGTTGCAGATAAAGTCTCTGTGTTCACTTTTATTTTCCTACAAAATGCCATCATGCCTAAGCAGACATTTATATTTGCAGCGTAAAACAATATTGTAAAGAAAATGGTTACCAGTAAACCCAACTTGCAATCTCTGTAATAGAAGCATCGTGTGCTAAACAGCTAAACCAGCAGATAAGTATGCTGAAGAGGTGATGCAAAAGCCCTATCTGCTTTCGTAACCAACATCTCTGTTACCAGATTAAGCAGGTCATTCCACCACATTAGGCAAATGACAATGTAGGAATGACGGTGGATTCGTTCAGATAACCCATTACACGCATGAGGCTTACAGTATGTTCCAACAGTATGTTCCAACATTAATGTTTGTTGTGACCGCCACAGCACATGGAACAAGTCTGCTACTGGGAATCTCAGAGCTAAACAAGTATCTCACCTATGTAAAGTAAATTTCCACATTTGGAAACCTTTGGATGACACTCCAGAAACTCCAGAACTGAAAACTCATACTTAGCTTCCCTTACTGTACTTACTGTATATTGTTTATGAGGAGGCTCTGGAGTTAAAGTCTTAAAATGGATCCCTCCACCCTATATACATTCCTATTTTCAGCCTTCTATATCTATTTTACACAGGTTAGTCAGCATAGGTGTAAGTATGGGGGGGGGGGGGGGGGACGTGTTTAAGACTAGATATGTTGATGATGGGATTCTACTTATACACATAACAAACATATAGTGCAGTTTTCAAAAATTTCGCTGCAAAAGTGGAAAAAGATTGGCAGATAACAAATATGGTTCCCCACCCGAGGTTCAGTTGTCTTTGAGACTTTTATTCCGCTTACACACAATCGGAATTTCGGCCAGCAAAAAAGCAATGAGAGCTTTTATTCGTAAAATGCGACTGTGTGTATGTTCCATCAGAATTTAGCTGGCCGAATTCCTGCCAGCAAAAATTGGAGAGCATGTTCTCAATTTTTATGATGGAAAAACTTTCTTTAGGAAATTCCGATCGTGTGTATGCAATTCCAAACTCACGCATGCTCAGATTCAACTAGGAGATGGAAGCTATGGGCTACTGGATATTGAATTTCCTTTCTCTAGTCCCGTTGTACGTGTTGTACGTCACCGCATTCTTGATGGTCGGAATTTGGTGTGACCGTGTGTATGCAAGACAGCTTGAGTGAAATCCCGTCGGAAAAACCATCAGAGCTTTTTCCGACCAAAATTCAGATCGTGTGTAGGCGGCATTAGACATGTCAGTGGTACCAATAGACATAATACATAGCACGTAAGTTTGACTCGAACATCGAGTGTTCATTTGTTCGTAGAACAAATTCACCTATGGGGACGCTTGCGGGACATTCGCCTGCCATGATGCACCCCATAATGCACTCCACTGTTTATGAATGGAGATAAATTAGGCAGGGTAGGTAGCGGATTGAGCATGCAGTCAGTTTAGTGTATATAATACAGTGCAGTCAGTGTAGTGTATATAATACAGTGCAGAGTATATAGTGCAGTCCATGTAGTGTATATACCGCAGTGCAGAGTATATAGTGCAGTCTGTGTAGTGTATATAACGCAGTGCAAAGTATATAGTGCAATCAGTGTAGTGTATATATTTCACAGTGCAAAGTATATAGTGCAGTCAGTGTAATATATATAATACAGTGCAGAGTTTATAGCACAGTCAGTGTAGTGTATATAACAGTGCAAATATAGTGCACTGCTCTCTCTTCGCTTTGACAGCTATTAAATAGGCAAGGGTAGGGCTACCCGGGGACTTAACTGGATGACCACGCCCCCTTCTGATGTTGATCCAGCAATGTGCAGGAGAGCAGCTACTCTCCTGGGTATCTCTCCTCACTGGCTCACACAGCAGTGGGAGCCATTGGCTCCTGCTGCTGTCAATTAAAGCCAGTGAGACAATGAGGAGATAGTGGGGAGTGGGGCAGAGCCACACTCTATGTGTGAATGGACAATGTCCATTCACAGGTCTGTGGCTTGGTAGGAAGCCTGCCCAAGTGCCGCCATAACAAGTGGCTTGCTATTGGAGGGCATTCGGCAGGGAGGAGGAACCAGAAAGAAGAGGATCGGGGCTGCTGTTTGTCTTTTGTCTTTTGTTTTTTAAGTTACAATTTTTACAATCACTTTAAAATAATACATTTTAAACTAATACTTATGACACATATGACACATACATGACAAAAACATATAAATATAAAGAGAGAGCACAGGAGGGGCATCTTCATTTCAAATACTCGAAGGCCCCATTCACACTGGCACTCCTGCATTAAATTTTTGTCAAAGCAGAAGAAATAGTCTTATGCCGCGTACACATGACCGGTTTTTCCAACGGAGATTCAATGGATTTCCGACAGAGTTCCACTGAAATGGACTTGCCTACACATGATCACACCAAAGTCCGATCGTTTAGAATGTGGTGACGTACAACACATACGATGGGACTAGAAAAAGGGAGTTCAATACCCAGTAACCAATAGCTGCCCTTGCGTCGTTTTTGGTCCGTCGGAACAGCATAGACGAACGGTTTTCCCGATAGGAATTGATTCCTTCGGAAAGATTTACAACATGTTCTATTTCTAGGTCCATCAGAATTTAAAGAAAAAAAAAGTCCACTGAAGCCCACACACGATCGGTATATCAGATGAAATGATTCCGTCTGACTTTTTCTGCCGGAAAGTCCAACCGTGTGTACATGGCATTAGAAGTATAAATTACTTTTATGCCTCTCAGATCACAGTCTTTAGATGCTTCAGCTTTTAGTCATGTTTAGGGGCATTTAGATATGTTTACATGTGTTTATATGCATTTAGTTATGTTTAGATCAGATCCTGAATGCACAGAGTTCTATTTGTTCTAAGACCCCTTTCACACTGGGGCGGGTTTCAGGTGCTTTAGCACAGGAAATCGTCTTTGCTAAGTGCCTGAAAACCACCTCCCATTCATTCAAGTGTGATTTTTCACACTGGGGCAGTGCGTTTGCGGAACATTTCAAAAAGTCCTGCATGCAGCATCTTTGGGCCGGTTTGGGAGCACTGTATTTAGAGCTCCCAAAATGCCCTGCCCATTATAATGAAAAGTGCTTCAGAAGTGCCGCAACATGGGAGTCTTTAACCCCCTCTTTGGGGTTAAAAGTGTCACGCTAGTAGGCGAAAAGTGCTTTAGTGCTGACGTGGCCCCAGTGTGAAAGGGGTCTAAATACAGCTAAATCGACTGCACCTAAATGCAGATAAATGCACAGGGTTGGTTTACTAAACCTGGAGATTGGAAAGTCTGGTGCAGCTCTAGTTTTTTTTTTTAAATCAAACATGTCATACCTCCACTGTGCAGTTTGTTTTGCACAGAGTGGCCCCAGTCCTCCCCTTCTAGGGTCCCTGAGCAGCGCTGGTGGTTCCTCCCTGCATTGAATGTCAACATTGGAGAAGCACTCTCCTTGGTGGACACCCATGTGTCCATTCACACAGAATGCAGGACTCGGTCCTGCCCCCCGGCGACGCATCATTAGATTTGATTGACAGCAGTGGGAGCCAATGGCTGTGCTGCTATCAATCTATCCAATCGGGACACGGGACACCAGGTAGAGCTGGTGTGCTCGTTCCCGGCCAGCGAAAGATTGGGGTCAGGTAAGTAAAATGGGGGCTTGGGTGGGGCTGCAGCACCACAGAAGGTTTTTTTTACACCTTAATGCATAGAATGCTCGATATACTTGATATCTTAGAATGACGTATATTAAAAAAAAGTGAGTTTAGTGTCACTTAAGCCCCATACACACTCTCAGATTTTCTGCTGATTTTTGTCTTCAGATTTACCAAAACCATGTAGTGCAAGGGCCTGCCTGATTGCATACAAATTGAAGTTCCTAAAGTTTGATCTCATAATATATGGTTTTGGTAAATCTGAAGGAAAAAATCTGCAGAAAATCTGATCGTGTGTATGGGGTCCAGCAACACATGTAATGTATGTTACGGTACATTGCATTGACATGTACATTAGAACAATGCCATGGTGTGAATGGTGAAAGAATTTGTTTCATGTTTACCATTCCAGCAGGAGGTGTGTTAAATTGTCATTCAGTTGAAGAGTTCATGGCACCATACTATTACTATTACTACTGCTATACAAACCCTCCTATTCCTGTGTCCCCTGCTGCTGTGGTTCCCTCTGCTGCCCCCTTTACCACTACAGGACGGTGGTGGTGGCTAATAAAACAACTGAAAATGTTGTATAACAGTGCCAGGCGTGAAGGGACTGATGCTACGCACCTACCGCTGAAGGGATAAGTGAAAGACTGTTTTTTCACAGGGAGCTTTTTAGTATTTATATTCTATACTACTCATTATTTTTATTTTTTTAAACTAAATGTGTGTCATTGGTCACTTCTTAGATTTACATACACAAACATTTATATATGAGGTACGTTATAAAATTATTTGTGACTTTATGCTTAAATTCAATAAATATAACAATGTGCGTTTGTACACACAAAGAAATATATAACCAATAACAAATGGAAAATCAAGTAGCGTAGTGTTTAGTTAATTCCTGATCTCACAAGCAAATCTCACAGGGCCTTTAAAAACACGTTGAGATGATGCAAGTGTTGTCATGGTGAAAATCATGTCTGTTACATGTACTACTTGACTAATTTCAGCACCTAACAGGTCGCTTCAAGGGTCTGCTCCAAAGTGGGTTGATGTGATGCATCTTCTGAGGTAGCAATTACGTTTTTACTCATTCGGCTACATTCTAATTAACACATAAGTCAAAGACTGGTTTGCCTTTGATATACTTATATTATGCTGTTAGCTGTCTGCCCTGAGGGATGTATGAATGAAATGTTTGCACTAGGGAAAACTGAGATTTGTTGACTGAGGCTATTTTAAGTCTTTCATGGACGTCTGCTCAGTTTCATTTGAAAATTCAATTTATGCTTGCACAAGTAGCAGAGATAATAGTAGACTACCAATCTCTGAATGAATGCAATGGTTCAAGTCCGAAATAATATAAAAGCAGTTATTGCTTGCCTCTTTCCATGTTTTGTAATTTTCTTAATGTAAAACTTGTCTGTCTGTTTCTCAGTCACCCCCACAGCCTGAGTGTTGCTATGTATGGTCCTACTGGAAAATAACATGAACACTGTATTTACCCTCTACCTAAAAGTAAATAGTGTCGCTGATGTAAGCGCTGTAAATAATACAATAAATAGTGTGAAATATTTATAAGGGATTTTTCTCGTGTAGAAAGTGTATATGTTGCAGAACAGTTAAAACCAGCAATCGGGGCATGTGCAGCATTACTAATGTTGACCAAGAAACATTCTCCATAGATGAGTTTATCATGCGTATTACTTCACATGTGGTTTACTTATTATGGTGCCTATGCGGGTTATATTATGTGGGGAGAACTAAAAGACTACTCAAGATCCATATTGCTGAACATCTGGCAAACATAAGAAAGGGTTTTAAAAATCACATTGTTTCCCTACATTTTAAGGAAAAACATAACCAAAATCTCACACTGTTGCAATTTTGTGGATTAGATTGCGTTTTTCCATCGTGGAAGGGTTCAAACCGTGTACGTGATTTATCTCAAAGAGAAACAAGGTGGATTTTTCTATTGAAAAGTCTTTTTCCTAATTTTTTTAAATGCTGAGCTGGATCTCAATTGTTTTATTAATAATTTTTAAAATTCTTTTAAAAAATGTTTTTCCAATTTGCTCTAGTAATCTGTTTAGAATGATAGGTATTAAATATAGGATCTTTTTAATTTTTAATTATTTAAATAATTAAGGTTGACATTTTTGATTAGTAACATGGATTTGAGGATTACTTAAATTGATATATACCATACAGTAGAGTAAAATTTGCTGTTTGGTGACATATAACGTGTATTTAATATTAGGGGTGTCGATAATACAACATTGAGTGGGAAGTTATCCGTCTCGCTATGGGTATCTGTAAAGGCACTCAAGAGGGGATACGTATAATAACTGTGTAAATTAAATGTTGACCAGAATTAATGTGATGTACAGCAATGTGAATGAAATTTTTTTTATTGTGGTTGCGGGGACATGGGGTGTGCACATGTGCAGTAGAAATACTTCCTCCAGCAATGAACGTGAGGACTATAAAGGGAAGGGTTGCCGTGCCGTGCAGAAAAAACCCATGAATTAGTCGTGATGATAACAGGGCGTGGCTGTACAGAAACCAGCTGTGACATCTGATGTCAAACCAATAGTGACGATCCGAGTCTGATGAGTCAGTGTGGGTGAGATACAAGTCACACACCACGGTTCCGCTGTGACCACAATATACCATCACTTGCTATTAGCAGAATGATTTTATAAGCTTGATTTCCTTGGAATTATGTGAGCAAAATACTTGTAGATTTTATTTTATTAATTAAATTGCTTTAAAAGATATCACACTATTGGAGCACTTAATTTATTTTCATGTGGAGAGGAGGTGATACCCCATGCATGGTTGGATATCGCTTGGATGTTTAAACCCTATGAGGGTAAATGTTTATGTGCCAAGCATGAGAGTGCGAGGCATCTGCAGTCGGTGAGTGTGTTTCTTAAGGGGAGAGGAAGCACCTTTACACCTGTTGTGGTACAAGGTTAAGGGTTCATCATCAGTATTCAGACGCTATAAAGAATGCACAAGAAATGTAATGCCGTGTACACACGATCGGATTTTCCGACAACAAATGTTCGATGGGAGCTTGTTGTCGGAAATTCCGACCATGTGTAGGCACCGAAATATAAAAATACATAAAAAATTGCAACTTAAAAAAGTCCACTTTTTCATATATAGCAGCGCATGCACACTTTTTTTAAAAAGTGAGTTAATTAAAATTCTGATCAGTGTCCAGAAAAGAAGGTGCATGTTCTATCCGTTCTTTATTGTGATTAAGATGCAGCTTCCACCATGTAGTTCACCACTTGTGGGACACAAACAATCCCCTTTGGGGATGCACTCACCGAACAACCGAGATCAAAAAGCCTTTAAACTGCCATTCCACAATCCTTCTTTGGCCACTAGATGTCTCCCTTATTGGAATTCGGTTTTAAGATTGTAGAGATTACAGCTCATGTGGAATGGTATAGGAAGTTCTTCCAGGGCTGTCGGCTCCCAGGTGGATAGGCCGCTGATGTTCCCGGCTGCGCTGGTGGCTCCCAACTTTTCCTGGTTCTCAGATTCGGCTCGGGGGGCGGCTGGGCGCGTCACTTCCAGATGGTGAGAGAGTGGGAAGGCGCGCACGTTCGGAAGTGACGCGCCCAGCCGCCCCCCGAGCCGAATCTGAGAACCAGGAAAAGTTGGGAGCCACCAGCGCAGCCGGGAACATCAGCGGCCTATCCACCTGGGAGCCGACAGCCCTGGAAGAACTTCCTATACCATTCCACATGAGCTGTAATCTCTACAATCTTAAAACCGAATTCCAATAAGGGAGACATCTAGTGGCCAAAGAAGGATTGTGGAATGGCAGTTTAAAGGCTTTTTGATCTCGGTTGTTCGGTGAGTGCATCCCCAAAGGGGATTGTTTGTGTCCCACAAGTGGTGAACTACATGGTGGAAGCTGCATCTTAATCACAATAAAGAACGGATAGAACAAGCACCTTCTTTTCTGGACACTGATCAGAATTTTAATTAACTCACTTTTTAAAAAAAGTGTGAATGCGCTGCTATATATGAAAAAGTGGACTTTTTTAAGTTGCAATTTTTTATGTATTTTTATATTTCTGTGTTTTTAAAAAAAAGCAGCAGCTTTAACCACTTTCAGACCGGACCATTTTGCTGGTAAATGACCAGAGGTCTTTTTACACTTTGGCACTGCGCTGCTTTAACTGGTAATTGCGCGGTCATGCAATGTTGTACCCAAACAAAATTTGCGTCCTTTTCTTCCCACAAATAGAGCTTTCTTTTGATGGTATTTGATTGCCTCTGCGATTTTTATTTTTTGCGATATAAACGTAAAAAGACCGCAAATTTTGAAAAAAAATGATATTTTCTACTTTTTGTTATTAGAAAAATCCAATAAACTCAATTTTAGTCATACATTTAGGCCAAAATGTATTCAGCCACATGTCTTTGGTAAAAAAAAAGTCAATAATTGTATATTTATTGGTTTGCGCAAAAGTTGTCACATCTACAAACTAAGGTACGTTTTCTGGAATTTACGCAGCTTTTAGTTTACGACTGCCTATCTCATTTCTTGAGGTGCTAAAATGGCAGGGCAGTACAAAACCCCCCCAAATGACCCCATTTTGGAAAGTAGACCCCCTAAGGAAATTGATAAGAGGCATGTTGAGCCCATTGAATATTTTATTTTTTTGCCTCAAGCGATTGAATAATGACAAAAAAAAAATTTTTTTTTTTTTTTTACACAAAGTTGTCACTAAATGATATATTGCTCACACATGCTATGGGCGTATGTGAAATGACACCCCAAAATAAATTCTGCTGCTTCTCCTGAGTACGGGGATACCACATATGTGGGACTTTTTGGGAGCCTAGCCGCGTACGGGGCCCCGAAAACCAAGCACCGCCTTCAGGCTTTCTAAGGGCGTAAATTTTTGAGTTCACTTCTCACTACCTATTACAGTTTTGAAGGCCATAAAATGCCAAGATGGCACAAAACCCCCACAAATGACCCCATTTTAGAAAGTAGACACCCCAAGCTATTTGCTGAGAGGCATGTTGAGTTCATGGAATATTTTATATTTTGCCACAAGTTGCGGGAAAATTACAAACTTTTTTTTTTTTTTTTTTTTTTTCACAAAGTTGTCACTAAATGATATATTGCTCAAACATGCCATGGGCATATGTGAAATGACACCCCAAAATAAATTCTGCTGCTTCTCCTGAGTTCGGGGATACCACATATGTGGGACTTTTTGGGAGCCTAGCCGCGTACGGGGCCCCGAAAACCAAGCACCGCCTTCAGGCTTTCTAAGGGCGTTACAGTTTTGAAGGCCATAAAATGCCAAGATGGCACAAACCCCCCCCCAAATGACCCCATTTTGGAAAGTAGACACCCCTAAATTTAGGGGTACACTAGTGAGACTAGGTAATAAATGGCAGGTGCCCTGAAACTATAAAAAAATAACTAACCAACCAGCGTCACCTGTAACAGTTATATGGTGATCACTGGTGAAAGGGTTAACTAGGGGGCAATCAGGGGGCTTTATGCGGTAGTATATGGGGGTCCCTGGCGCTATAAAAAGCTGCGGCGAACCTAAATACCTACCTGCCTAACTAGCGTCACCTGTGACACTAATACAGCGATCAGAAAAACGATCGCTTATTAGGCTGGGTTCACACTGGAGCGATGCGGGAACGCCACGAATGCGCGGCGGGTTCCCGCATCGCATGCCTCCCGCATCGCACTGCCCTATGCGAACTGCTGGGAGTGTCAGTGAAATGTTACTGACACCCCCAGATCAGTTCGCATATCGCAGTGCGATCTGCAAACTCGGATCGCATGGTGTGAACACCCATGCGATCCGATTCTGCTGCGGGCCAAAAAAAGGGTCCCGTGCGAATTTGCGGCGGGTGCGGCGGGTGTGGCGGGTGCGGCGGGTGCGGCGAATGGCTGAACTCGAATCGCACAGAGATCGGATGTGATTTGCACTGCAGTGCGGTGCAAATCACATTCGTTCTCATAAACCGCTGCAATGTGAACCCAGCCTTAGTGACACTGGCGACGGGGGGTGATCACGGGGTTAAACCTTTATTGGGGGGGTTAGGGGGGTACATTAGAACTAAAGGGGGCTAACTCTAACTGCCCTAACAGTTATTACAGTCACAAATGACACCAATGCAAAAAAAAAAAAAAAAAAAAAAAAAATGACATTGGTGTCACTGTGACTGGGGGGCAGGGGTAATTGGGGGGGTGATCGGGGGGTAAAGGGGGGGTGTGAGTGTGCCTGGCATGTTCTACTGTGTGTGTAGAGTGTTGGTGCAACTCACCGATCCGCTCTCCTCCGTGTCGGAACGAAAAATACCGACACAGAGGAGAGAATACATCACTTCCTCTCCTGTGTTTACATTACAGGAGAGGAAGTGATGTCACGGGGGATTTCCATTCGTCGAGAGCGATCGCGAGGGGGTGGCCATGAATGAATGGCCGCCCCCTCATCCCGGATCGCTCTCGAAGGAATGCCGACCGCCGCAGGCACCGGGGGGGGCCCGATCGGGCCCCCCACCCGCGGGCAGGCAGGGACTTATATATACGCCCATATGCCTGCCCGTGCCATTCTGCCGACGTATATCGTCGTGCGGCGGTCGGCAAGTGGTTAAAGTGGGTATTTCACGCAAGTGGAGTACCACATAAATACCGCATTTATATTTGCATATTGGTTTCCAAGAGCGCAGAGTGGTGTACTATTTGGGCAGGCATTTAGAATTTTTTAGTACATTCTTTTACGTGTAGGCACCATCGGAAATTTTTTGTCGGAATTTCCGATAACAAAAATTTGAGAGCTGGTTCTCAAATTTTCCGACAACAAAATCCATTGTCGGAAATTCCGAGCGTGTGTAGACAATTACGATGCACCAAATTCCACATGCTATCTCCATTACGAACTCTAGTTTTACCAGACCGAGCACTTCTGTCTCGATTCAGAGCATGAGTGGAATTTAAATGTCTATTTTTTTCACAAATATTTGCCTATGAGTTTGTACATTTCAAAAATACAAGGTCAAATTAACAAGGGACACCAGCAACAAACAACCTCCTTGAGGTTAAAAAATACAAGATAATAATGGTGTTGTGGTAACTTGACACAAAATGACAAAAAATATTATGGAGATCACTAGAAAAAAAAACAGGAGATCTTGATAAAAAAAAAATAATTAAAAAAAATATCACTAGAGAAATAAAATCGAAACATTATTATGGAGATCTGACCAAAAAAATAAAATTATTCAGTAGATCACGAGAAATAATAAAGAAATCAGTTTGTGAGAACTCTGTGTGAATATCAGCAGAAAAACAACTTCATTATTCTAGCATTATAAAGAAGAAGTTGTTTTGCTGCTGATATTCACATAGAGTTCTCACAAACTTCTTTATTATTTCTCGTGATCTCCCGAAGAATTTTATTTTTTTCATCAGATCTCCATAATAATGTTTCACTTTTATTTTTCTAGTGATCTTTTTTTAATTTTTTTTATCAAGATTTCCTGTTTTTTTTTCTAGTGATCTCCATAATATATTTTGTCATTTTATGTGTCAAGTTACCACAACACCATTATTATCTTGTATTTTTTTAACCTCGAGGAGGTTGTTTGGTGCTGGTGTCCCTTGTTATATTGACCTTGTATTTTTGAAATGTACCAGCCTACTCAAAAACAAACAAGTCCTTTTTGAAGTAAAACACATAGGCAAGTATTTGTGAAAAAAAATAGACATTTATTATGGGTCATAACAAAATAAAGAGGAAGGTAATGCTGGATAAACTGGTGAAATTGGCAAAGCCTTTCTACCCCAGGGCACACATTAACTATTTTACAAGTAAAATTGGTAGCCCAAGGAGTCATATAATAGTGAGCACAATGCGGTCCAGGGCTCAGAGAGATCAGGAACAGCAGTGGATGACATATATGTCCCCAGGCTGTGGTCTTACAACAGCCTGCGTCTTTTGCCAGACCAGACTGAACCCAGTCCATCAAACTCTTGACTTCCTTACATGCTTCCTTCCAGGCTGTGGCTCTGGTTTTGGACATGTGGCAATGGTCAAACTCACAAACATGGCTTTTGCTTGTGAGTTCGCCCCTCAACCTCTTATTTAGGCCTTATAAGATCACTTCCTCACAGAAGAGGTGTTGGACCTCCTCCATTTCCTGCATTTTGCAGGCATTGTCCTCTTGAAGATGGGGAGGGTTCTGAGGCCGCAGTAGCCTGCCAATTTAGTCTGCCAAATGAACCCAAGTTCACTCCTTCAGGTTTCTCCCCTTCCTGGGGCTTTTTTTTTTTAAGGCGGATGGGAGGGACCTGGGATTCGGTCAGGCTACTGGGCCCGGCCATCTCCTGGCTGCCACTTACCCCCGCCACCTCCTGGCTGCCACTTTCCACTGCCTCCTCCTGGCTGAGGCTTACCTGTGTATGAAAAAGGGACATCGTTTAAGTTTTTTGTTCATTAATCACAGACAAGTTTCAGCTCATGACTGTTGCAAATTGAATGTTAATAAATAGAAAAGACTATCATTCTGCCCCCAGCATTTTTCATTCTTGTCCCAATAATTTTTGGCCACTACTGTCTATTGATATGTAAAACACTTTGTTAAATCAGAAATTAGTGATTAATAATAACATCTAGTTAACATCATTCATTTTTGGACAAGAAATATGTTGAACAATGCTATACCTGACTCAAGCTGGGCTCCTCCACTTCTTCCTGGCTGGAAGGCCCAGGTTGGACATTGTAAGCCTCAGCGAGAGTGGAGAGTGATGGCCTGATTTCACTGTGGTCTGACAGAAAATGCAGTCTGTCATAGTACCAGAGCCTGTGGACATAAATGTCATCTGCTGCAGCCCTGATATCCATGGAATCCTGGACCTTCTTGCGCTCCCTAATATAAATGCTCCTCATGGCACCAATTTTGGCCTTCAAATAGGGGATGGTTGCCGTGATTATCTGCGGCTTCACAAATTCCAGCAATTGATCCAGCGCTACCTTCCTCTTTCTTTTATAATTATAAAAGGTGTGTTTTACCTGCCACAGACAGGGCAGCTCCCTGTATTTATCAATGAATAGGGGGATAAAGTCATGATTGTCGAATCGATCCATTTTATCTGCAAAACAGATTACAGCGCACACACATAAAAATGACGTTTATCCTGCAAGAAACATCTAAACATATTCAAAAATACGGGGGTTTGGTCACACTATATGGTAATATAGTCCTAAGCCCACTTACTCTGACAAAGTATCCCAAATTAGTGGGTCCTACCCTAGCTGATAGTGGCCATTTACCATGTGATCGCTCCGTCAAATGACAGAGCGGTCACATGTAAACAAACCGGAGTGATTTCTGGTTCCTCCCTCCCCTATTTCTGGTTCCTCCCTCCCCTCTCCGTCCAGTGTGAGCAGAGAGGGGAGAGATCGGTGGCAGCAGCGCTGTGGGCTGGATGTGTAGTGCCCACAGTGCTGCTTAGTGAGAGATCCATCGATCCATCCATCCATGCATACCCATCCATACTCTGCATGCTCTGCATACCCATCCATACTCTGCATACCCAGCCATACTATTCATACCCATCCATACTCTGCATGCTCTGCATACCCAGCCATACTCTGCATACCCAGTCATACTCTGCATACCCATCCATACCCAGCCATACTCTGCATGCTCTGCATACCCATCCAAACGCTGCATACTCTGCATACTCTGCATACCCATCCATACCCATCCATACTGTGTATACCCATCCATACTCTGCATACCCATCCATCCATACTATGCATACCCATCCATACTCAGCATACTACTCATCCATCCATACTCAGCATACTCATCCATCCATCCTCATCCATACTCAGCATACTCATCCATCCATCCATCCATCCATCCTCAGCAATACTAATCCATTCATCCATCCATGCTCAGCCATCCCATCCACCCCCATTCATAATTAGGCAGCCATACTCAGCCATACGCAGCTGTACACAGCCATACCCAGCCGTACTCAGCCATACTCAATCATACGCAGCCTTCCTCAGCCATACCCAGCCATACTCAATCGTGCTCAGTCATACCCAGCCATACTCAGCCATACCCAGCCATCCCATCTATACTCAGCCGTACCCAGCCATACTCATTCATGCTCAGCCATCCTCATCCACGGCTCATCCATCCCCATTCATGCTCATCCATGCCACATCCATGCCACTACAGTGCATCACAAAAGTGTAATAGGTAGTCAAATTATATTTGAAACTTATGTCCCTAGAACACCTGATGGTGCTCCCTGCATGTTGGTCCTCTGTATGTGGCCATGCTGTGGAAAAAGCCTCACACATGTGGTATCGCCATACTCAGGAGTAGGAGAATCTATTTTGGGGTGTAATTTTTGGTTTGTACATGTTATGTGTTAAAAAATATTGTGTAAATGGACAACGTTGTGTAAAAAAAATGCGTTTTCATTTTCTTTACACATTTTCCAAAAACTTGTAGAAAAAAATGACATGTTAAAAAGACTGGATATGCCTCATAGATTATACATTGGGTTGTTTTCTTTCCAAAATGCAGTCATTTTTGGGGTGTTTCCATTGTTCTGGTTCTCCAGGGCCTTCAAAAATGTAAGAGGTAGTCAAGAAAAATTATATGTGTAATTTATGCTCCAAGAACGCCTGATCGTGCTCCCTGCATGTTGGGCCTCTGTATGTGGCCACGCTATGTAAAAGTCTCACACATGTGGTATCACCATACTCAGGAGCAGTAGTAGAATGTGTTTTGGGGTGTAATTTGTGGTATGCATACACTGTGTGTGAGAAATAACCTGCTAATATAACAATTTTGTGAAAAAACAAAAAGAAAATCTTGATTTTGCAAAGAATTGTGGGAAAAAATTACAACTTCAAAAAACTCACCAGTGCAAAAAAAAAAACACAGAGCTGTTTAACCACTACAATACAGGGCACTTTCACCCCCTTCCTTCCCAGCCCAATTTTCAGCTTTCAGCGCTCTCGCTCTTTCAGTGACAATTGCGCGGTCATGCTACACTGTACCCAAATGAAATTGTTATCATTTTTTTCGCACAAATAGAGCTTTATTTTGGTGTTATTTATTCACGACTCCGTTTTTTTTTTTTTTGCGATATAAGCGTAAAAATAGCGGAAATTTGGAAAAAAAACAATATTTTCTTTTTTCTATTTGAAAAGAAATCCAATAAAATCAAATTTTGTCATAAATTTAAGCCAAAATGTATTCTGCTACATGTTTTTGGTAAAAAAAAATCCGTTAAGTGTATAATAATTGGTTTGTGTGATCACGGACATATGTACGCAAATGATCATGTACATATGTGTGCAGGTGATCACGTACATATGTGTGCAGATAATCATTGGGACATGTGATTTTAGTGGGACATATGTGGGGGACATGTTTTTATTATTAGGGACATGTGTTTTTATTATTTGGGGACATGTATGTTTTGGGGACATGTGTGTTTTGGGGACATATGTGGGGACTGTGTTTGTACTGTGTGGTGTGTTGTGTGTGTACACTACACTGATGATCAGTGAGTAAAAAGCTGTAAAAAGCAGCCCATACTCACTGATCATCAGCCGGCTGCAGCAATCTGCTCTCCTCTCCTCAGCGGTGACTTCCGTGTGAGGAGAGGAGAGCCGATTGCCTAGCAACCGGCTGTTTGTTTACATCACATGACGGCCGTGATTGGACACGGCCGTCATGTGATCAGGAGGGCCAATCACAGAGCCCTCCTGCCGATCTGAGATGTGCCGTGTCCGGGTGACACGAGCACATCGGGATCGCGCCGCTGCGCGGGCGCGCGCGCGCGCGATCCCGCTGCTCCTGAATGACGTTCCCAAACGTCCTATCAGGAGTAGACGGCTCCCACCCGGCCGTATATATGCATTGGCCGGGTGGGAAGTGGTTAAATACCACCAAAAGAAAGCTCAATTTGTGGGAAAAAAGGATGTATTTTATTTAAGTACAGTGTCGCACGACCACGCAATTGTCAGTTAAAGTAACGCAGTGCCGTATTGCAAAAATAGCCTGGTCATAGTTACATAGTAGGTGAGGTCGAAAAAAGACACAAGTCCATCAAGTCCAACCTATGTGTGTGATTATATGTCTTGTTTATCCCTGTATGGTGTGGTCGTTCAGGTGCTTACCTAATAGTTTTTTGAAACTATCGATGCCCCCCCGCTGAATTCCACATCCTTGCAGCCGTTACAGTAAAGAACCCTCTATGTAGTTTAAGGTTAAACCTCTTTTCTTCTAATTTTAATGAGTGACCACGAGTCTTGTTAAATTTCCTTCCACAAAAAAGTTTTATCCCTATTGTGGGGTCAACAGTACGGTATTTGTAAATTGAAATCATATCCCATATCTCAGACGTCTCTTCTCCAGAAAGAATAAGTTCAGTGCTCACAACCTTTCCTCATAACTAATACCCTCCAGACCCTTTATTAGCTTTGTTGCCCTTCTTTGTACATAGTTACATAGTTAGGTTGAAAAAAGACACAAGTCCATCCAGTTCAACCACAAAAAAAAAAATAATAATAATATCATACAATCCCATATACCCAATTCTATACCCACAGTTGATCCAGAGGAAGGCAAAAAAAAACAGCAGAGCATGATCCAATTTGCTAAAGCAGGGGAAAAAAATCCTTCCTAATCCCCCCAAGAGGCAATTGGATTTTCATCAGAGCAACTTTACTTATAAATGTTAGTAAAGTTGATCCAGGGAAAATCTGATTGCCTCTTGGGGGATCAGGAAGGAATTGTTTCCCCTGCTTTAGCAAATCGCAAATTGTACTTTTGCTCCATTTCCAGTACATCCTTCCTGAGGACTGGTGCCCAGAACTGGACAGCATACTCTAGGTGCAGCCGGACCAGAATCTTGTAGAGCGGGAGAATTATAGTTTTATCTCTGGAATTAATGCATGCCAATATTTTGTTTGCTTTGTTGGCAGCAGCTTGGCATTGCATGCCATTGCTGAGCCTATCATCTACTAGGACCCCCAGGTCTTTTTCCATCCTAGATTCCCCCAGAGGTTCTCGCCACAGTGTATAGATTGTATTCATATTTTTGCCACCCAAATGCATTATTTTACATTTTTCTACAATGAACCTCATTTGCCATGTACAGTGGTGTGAAAAAGTGTTTGCCCCCTTCCTCATTTCCTGTTCCTTTGCATGTTTGTCACACTTAAGTGTTTCGGAACATCAAACCAATTTAAACAATAGTCAAGGACAACACAAGTAAACACAAAATGCAATTTGTAAATGAAGGTGTTTATTATTAAAGGTGAAAAAAATCCAAACCATCATGGCCCTGTGTGAAAAAGTGATTGCCCCCTAAACCTAATAACTGGTTGGGCCACCCTTAGCAGCAACAACTGCAACCAAGCGTTTGCGATAACGTGCAATGGGGCTTTTACAGCGTCCTGGAGGAATTTTGGCCCACTCATCTTTGCAGAATTGTCCTAATTCAGTTACATTAGAGGGTTTTCGAGCATGAACGGCCTTTTTAAGGTCATACCACAACATCTCAATAGGATTCAGGTCAGGACTTTGGCTAGGCCACTCCAAAGTCTTCATTTTGTTTTTCTTCAGCCATTCGGTGGTGGACTTGCTGGTGTGTTTAGGATCATTGTCCTGCTGCAGAACCCAAGTTCGTTTCAGCTTGAGTACACGAACAGATGGTCGGACATTCTCCTTCAGGATCTCTTGGTAGACAGCAGAATTCATAGTTCCTTTTATCACGGCAAGTCTTCCAGGTCCTGAAGCAGCAAAACAGCCCCAGACCATCACACTACCACCACCATATTTTACTGTTGGTATAATGTTCTTTTTATGAAATGCAGTGTTCCTTCTACGCCAGATATACTTGGACACACACCTTCCAAAGAGTTCCACTTTTGTCTCAACGGTCCACAGAATGTTGTCCCAAAAGTCTTGGGGATCATCAAGATGTGTTGTGGAGAAATTGAGACGAGCTTTGATGTTCTTTTTGCTCAGCAGTGGTTTTCTCCTTGGAACTCTGCCATGCAGGCCATTTTTGCCCAGTCTTTTCCTGATGGTGGAGGCATGAACGCTGACCTTAACTGAGGCAAGTGAGGCCTGCAGTTCCTTGGACGTTGTTGTGGGGTCTTTTGTGACCTCTTGGATGAGTCGTCGCTGCGCTCTTGGGGTAATTTTTGGCAGCCGGCCACTCCTGGGAAGGTTCACCACTGTTCCATGTCTTCGCCATTTGTGGATAATGGCTCTCACTGTGGTTCTCTGGATTCCCAAAGCTTTGGAAATGGCTTTATAACCCTTTCCAGACTGATAGATCTCAATTACTTTCTTTCTCAATTGTTCCTGAATTTCTTTGGGTCTCGGCATGATGTGTAGCTTTTAAGGATCTTCTGGTGGACCTTACTGTGTCAAGCAGCTCCTATTTAAGTGATGCCTTGATTGTGAACAGGTGTGGCAATAATCAGGCCTGGGTGTGGCTAGAGAAATTGAACTCAGGTGTGGACAACCACAGTTATAGTATGTTTTAACAAGGGGGGGCAATCACTTTTTCACACAGGGCCATGATGGTTTGGATTTTTTTTCACCTTTAATAATAAACACCTTTATTTACAAATTGCATTTTGTGTTTACTTGTGTTGTCCTTGACTATTGTTTAAATTGGTTTGATGTTCCGAAACACTTAAGTGTGACAAACATGCAAAGGAACAGGAAATGAGGAAGGGGGCAAACACTTTTTCACACCACTGTAGTTGCCCACCCCATTAATTGTTCAGATCTTTTTGCAAGGTTTCCACATCCTGCGGAGAAGTGGTCATGAAGAGGGTAAATCTTCTGGAGGTCAAGTGGTTAAAAAAAAAACTAATTCAATTGTATTCATTCATATTCATTAATTTCATTCTAATGACATGATGCGATAGTTTGGGCTTTTTGTTAATGTTTGAAGCATCTGATTAAACAAATGATCCGAATTGATTTAGATCCATTTCATTTTTATTTTGCATTAACGATTTTCATTGTTATAAAAAAAGTACTACATATGAAATGGAAATATATTGCAAAAAAATACAGTAAGGTATAAAAGTGAATTCCTACTAAGCCCTTGTACACACGATCGGAGATTCTGACGGAATGTGTCCGATCGGAGCGTTTTGTCGGATATTCCGACTGTGTGTGGTCTGCATCGGACTGTTTCTGTCTGGATATCCATCGGACCAAATTTTCCAACTTGCCGGAAATATTTTCCGACAAAATGCTCCGATCGGACATACTCCGATCATGTGTAAAGAATTCCGATCGGACAAAGTGCCACGCATGCTCAGATCAAATTCCTACATCAAAGCTATTGGCTACTAGCCTGAACATAGTCCCATCGTAACGAAATTACGTCATCACATTCCTAACGATCGGATTTTCCGACAACTTTGTCCGACCATGTGTATGCAACAGTTTCGGACAAGATCCGTCGGACAAAATCCGACGGATTTGGTTGTCGGAATCTCAGACCGTGTGTACAAGGGCTTATTGTGTTTGGGTTGGATGGAGGTGGATCAGTCGGAATCTGAAATTAATTTGGTTCCATTTGTTTCTTTTGGATGCATGCAAACAGTTTATATCATCTAATTAGCTCATTCCATTTCTCTTTGTGGGTTGGACTAGCAGGGATAAAAAATAACAAATTAACATGTTAAAATGAACATAGTTAATCTTCCAAAATTGCTTCCCAAAATACAAATTGATTCGGAACAACAAATATACAAAACTATTCCAAATATATGAAACAAATTCCAAAAACAAATCATTCTAACATAATGAATATGACAAAATTAATTTATTTACTTAAGGAATGAATCAAAATTGAAAAAAACAAAATTTTTCCATAATGCACATCTCTAACATTACAATAAAGGTTCCCCAGTAAACTATTCCAAAAAATTCTTACCCCAGCACTTGCAGTTTACAACATTTCACCACTTGCCGACTGGGCCATAGCTGAAAGACGGCTACAGCGTGGTCAGCTTATTCTGGGAGGGCGTCCACTCAGCCATACCCACCCAGCCATACTCAACTATACCCGACCCAGCCATACCCACTCAGCCATACCATCCATACTCAGCCATCCACATTCATGGCTCAACCATGCTTAGCCATCCCCATCCACGGCTCATCCATGCCACTACAGTGCCTCAAAGTGTAATAGGTAGTCAAATTGGATTTGAAATGTATGCCACTAGAACGCCTGATGGTGGTCCCTGCATGTTGGGCCTCTGTATGTGGCCAGGCTGTGTAAAAGTCTCACACATGTGGTATTGCCATACTCAGGAGGAGTAGCAAACAATGTTTTGGGGTGTCATTTTTGCCATGTACATGCTATGTGTTAAAAATATTGTATAAATGGACAACTTTGCGTAAAAAAAAATGCGTTTTAATTTTCTTTCCACATTTTCCAAAAACTTGTAGAAAAAAATGACATATTCAAAAGACTCAATATGCCTCATAGATTATACGTTGGGGTGTTTCCTTTCCATAATAGGGTCATTTTTTGGGCGTTTTTATTGTCCTGGTGCTCCAGAGCCTTCAAAAGTGCAAGAGGTTGTCAAGAAATTAGAGGTGTAATTTATGCTCCTAGAATGCCTGAAAGTACTCCCTGCATGTCGGGCCTCTGTATTTGGCCATGGTGTGTAAAAGACTCAGACATGTGGTATCACTATACTCAGGAGTAGAATGTATTTTGGGGTGTAATTTGTGGTATGCATATGCTGTGTGTGAGAAATAACCTGATAATATGACACTTTTGTGAAAAAAGAAAAAATAATCTTGATTTTGCAAAGAATTGTGGGAAAAAAATACAACTTCAAAAAACTCACCATGCCTCTTTCTAAATACATTTGATCGTCTACTTTCCAAAAAGGGGTAATTTGTGGGGGGTATTTGTACTGTCCTGGCTTGTTAGGGTCTCAAGAAATGAGCTAGGCCGTCAGTACTTCAGGTGTGATCAATTTTCAGTGATTGTCACCATATCTTATAGACTCTATACACCAATTTGGATTATTTTTACCAGATATGTAGCAGTATAAAATTTGGCCAAAATGTATTATGAAAAAACACTAATTTGCAAAATTTTTATAACAGAAACAAAGAAACATTTATTTTTTTTACAGAATTTTCAGTCTTCTTTTATTTATAGCGCACAAAAAAAACAGCTGTGATTAAATACCACCAAAAGAAATCTCTATTTGTGTGAAAAAAAAAAGGACAAAAAAATCCTATGGGTACAGTGTTGCATGACTGAGTAATTGACATTCAAAGTGTGAGAGCACTGAAAGCTGAAAATTGGTCAAGTGATATTGCTAGCTCCTGTTCTCTCAGTGCTGCTTCCTTGAACTTCTGGTCTTCACAGAAAAGGGTTATCATTGGACAATGCAGTCTAAAGTCAGTTTGTTAGCTTGGAGAAGGGAGGAGGGAAGAGGAAGGATGAGCAGGGGAGTGCCTTGACATTCTACAGTATGTTATGACGTGGAAATTTCGCTATATGCTATGCGCAAAGCATGTCTCCTGCGCTACTTCAGCCTTTTGGTATACTGCATCTCAATTAAACTGAGTCTCCCGCATTTCCCTAAGTAAACAGACATAGTCACCGTCATGGTCTTAGCTCCATTACTCGACTGCCTCCTCCTGAGCACAGCCACTTGGTTTTTATTCATTGACAACAAAAGGAAATGACCACACAGGAAGTCATGGCCCCGACAGCCAATCACTTCCTCCGTGCAAAATGACATCACAATAAATGACCACACAGGAAATAACACTAAAGAGGAGGGCATCCACAGGAGTGGGTGGGGGAGAAGCGCACATGTCACATCCACTTGAGGCATGTACACTGCCTTCTGCCCAGCCACATCCACCATCTTGTTCAGCATGGAGCCCACCCAATACTGTTTAGAGTAACCAGTATCTAGTAAGATCATTCTACTTGTTCTTACAGGCTTGAGAAGATACATTGCTACTGCTGTTGTCAATATATAAGGTATGAGAATACCAACAAGGCAGATATCAATGTCCTCTTATAAAAGCAGATGTGTATCCAAAAGGGATAGAGTAGCCACAACAGAGATATAATATGTTTCTCTCGTTATACGGACTTCACTTCTCTAATGTGCTTAGACATTTCAAGGCACAAAGCCCAGCGCATTGCGCTTGATACTTACAAACCAGTAAACGCCCACACACACAGAGAACACGTCTCCAAGCCCATAAGAAGGTTTTCATACTAATGGTTTTACCGCTGGTCCTGATTCAACCCAAGTGCGCTCTGCTAGAGCGCACCGTGGTTAAATCTCACACAGGGAGACAGATGACAATCTATAAAACACATAATAAAATTTCCACAACAGCCCCTCCTCTTTGTCATATGCTCCCATGTGTTCCTCTGGGAAACTTGATCTTCTTACACAGTCCATAAGTCCATAAAAAGGAAAACACGGCTTGACTTGTAGACTCTGTTCTTCAGGAGGGATGACTTAGAGAAAGATATGAAGGCCGGTCGGTCTGGGATCCTCTGTGTCTTGTACGTAGGTTGGGCTTCGGGGGTCTCATCTCAGAGAGGAAGATGTGGTCATCTGCTCAGGCTCTGTTCACTCGTCCAATCAGGCAACAGTAGCACCTCATTACGACATATAGAAGGAATAGAAACAAAAACAACATGAGTATATATACCCCTACTTCCTTCAACCATGATCTGCTGAAAAATAAAAAATAAAATCCCCAAAGATTCACAGACCCTTAAAAGGACGTCAACCTTCACTAGCTATAGCTCTGGCTTTGCCTTACAGGATCTAAACCTTATTCATATGGACTTGAACTTTGTCACTAGTATCCCCGATCCAGGTACAACAATCTTTACCTATGAATTCACAGAAACCCCCCTTGGATGCCAACATATAATCATGGGCCATCTTTTATTAGAAAGGTCTTGATTTGCCGTTATTCCTGTGGGAGCTTCCTTGCAGCTTCAACAGTTACATTAAACATCCCATCCACACTGGATGAGAAATTGTTCAGTCGTTTCATAAGCTCAAGCCCCCACCATGTACAAACAGGAAACCATGCCCAGACCTGGTCGGGGTTGGTGAACAATTACCTTCTAGCTGTCCCTGCCATTCTTACCTTCTCTCGCACCAGCAGATTCTCACGATCGGCCAAGACATAAGATGCTGGGACGAGTTTCACCCAGATGCATGAAAACCTCTTGCATTAGGGGGAATTAACTTATAAGCTGTAGATCTGCATAAATACAAAACTAAAGTTGAAGCACACTTGCTAAATAGTTGCCTCGATACCAAAACTGGCAAGAACCAGAGCTATTGTTAAAACTATAACTATTTTTACCCTCTAGAAATGTATCATTAAATTCTATTGACAAGAGTCTGTTTGGAGTTTTTACTAGTTTGTCAAAACTCCTCACCGCTAGGGTACTAAAACTTGGTGGAGATTCAGAGTAGATCCAACAATTTGTCCTGTTCACTTTCTTAGCTAGTTGGAGAATACACTTTAAACAATAAGTTGGGATGCTTTTTGTCATTACCCTTGCCAAAATATACTAAACTAAAAATTTTTTTTTTTTTAAATACTCTGCATCCTTTGGTGTAGTTGAGCAGCTTCTTGCAATGGCTGGCCTGGATCCATCAATCCATCTCATCCATCAAGCTTCTTTAAAACGACCCAGTCACCTGGAACCATTAACAAAAAGATTCTTAGCATCTGGGATGTAAGCCTCCTTCACGAGACTGCTGCTTGCTGATTCAAATTCCATCAAAGAAAGACAGTCTTGGAACATGTCATCCTACTAGGTCACTAACTTGGCTAGAATTAGAGAGGTTAGTATTATTGGTTTGAAAATGGTCATTATCACCATTATCTCCCCATTTTCTTCCTCATTACAAACTGGAGGAAGACACACAGGGTTTAGAATGGTGCAGAAAAAAAACTGTGAAATAGCCTATGATACTTTTACCTTCTAAGGCATGTGTATTTATGCATGTGTACAGCTATCTACATACACCTGCTTTCTATGTACACACACTTTCAGAAACTCCTTGGACCTGGAAAGATACTTTTAAACAAAAGTTATTACTCTATCCTTCATATTTAACCTGCAAAGAATGGTAAACAACATTCAATTGTCACTGACATTCCTCAAAGCTGACAACAAAACCCTCTGTAACCCTTACTTTCACGTTCCTACAAAAATACCACAGCCGCGACGCGTAGGAGGTTCAAACATATTAATGTTACTACATACAAACAATGAGAAGACTAAAACACGAAATAAACATTTAGATACCAATGTGAGGGAAATATTTGGAAGTTCCCAAAACAAAACAAAAAAACAAAAAAAACAATCAGATGGAATGCTGCCTTCACTCTTTTAGCAATAGAAAAAAAATACAGTGGGAAAAACACAAGAGCAGCTCCAAACCTTGCATGGGCCAGCCACACAAAGTTCAAAAACAGGAATGAGAATTTTAATCACACAAGCACATACTACACATCCATCAACTCACTCATCATTACAGGTGTCTGAAGCCACAGCCGATCTACTTCAAAGGTCTTTTTATTCTGGGGTCTCGTACCTCCAGACATCAAAAGTACCTTCCAAAGGAATACACCTTACTGTACCCTCTGACCATATATGCCAATCTTTAAGGGGTTTAATGGCCTTTTCCCCAAAACTAGACTTCATGTACTGTGCAACCTTCTGACCATGGGAAGCCTTGCATTCCTTCCCTTGCATGGAACTGCTCATTACCCATGGCGATTCGAATCTGCTTATCGTTTTACACCTGTGTCCAGAGAAACCACTGCACCCATTTAAGAGAGCACCTCCTGGTGCCTTCTTTTATGGTGGATTGACGAACTACAACCACTATATCTGGTCCAGTCCCCCAACTAGAAACCCTAACCGAGGGGTCAACTCTATGGCTTGTTGTCCCAAAACTTTTGGCACAGAACTACAGAGTACCACTCTTTTAACAATCAACTATTAACTATGCCAAATGATCAGTCAACAACCACAGATCACCCCTCAAATGATGTCTCTACCCCTCTTAATGTATGCATACACAAGCGCATTGCGCTTTACGACCATACACTGCATTGCCAGACTAAACTGCACAGCTCACTTACACCCGCTTTCTCTATAGGACAATGTGGCTTCTCTCTGTACCTAGATATTACAACAATAGCATAGATGCCTCCTGTTTGCTCTTTACCCAAAACTGTATTACAGTATAAAATGTCGCAAAACAACTGGAATTTAATTAAAAAATCAAAAGGATTTCCATCATCCTTCCGAACACAAGTCCCTTTGGGTCAACATGCTTGTTTCAAAAGACCCCAAGCTCTTCCCACCAACTTCCTGTTGTCTGCTCAACTCTAAAAACCCATCTAACTGGTTTATTTACATATCAATGGACAGGGAGAGGGAGGGGGAGGGAAAGCCTGGAATAGCTTACTCTTCCCTGAACTTCATATTATGCCTATCAAGACATTAAAAAAATCTATGGCTAAGATCATATAGGAGACTTCAACAATTTAAAAAAACCTTTTGTCCAGAAAAGGGTGGAATAAACCCCGCATATTACAAATGGGAAGGAATCCCCCTCAACTCACATATCACCTGGGCAGTCAGACCACAAGTTTTGAGACCGAAATACTACACAACAACGCAACTAAAGCCAAAAACTGAAACTCCTGCAAAAAGATGGCTCACCCTCACTAAATGCTGAAACCTGGCCCAAAAGCAGAGCAATTTCACCAGAACAAAAACACAGCCGACACGAAATGGCAGTTGCAACAAACGAAAATCAAGCCACGGCCACATGGTTCCTACAAGAAAATGGCCGACGACAATCGGACCACATGGTGACTACAAGAAAAATGGCTGATGACACTCGGACCACCTGATAGATAGCAAAATGGCCGATGACAATCGGACCATATGGTGACATTAACACATGAAATGCAGTTGCTGATCCTGCTAAAAACCAGCACAAACTGAGATTTCTTCACTAGAAAACCCAAATTTTTCCCCACAAAAACTGACTAAAACAATTGAGAATGCACACATAACCGTAGACACAGGCTATCCAATCAAACAGATCCCTAACTGCCAACGTTATATAAAACACAAAATAACACTGATTCAAACTTACACTCTTGTTCCCAAAGAAAGATCTTATCAGCTTCTACAAGACAAGAACATTGAACAAGAACAAGACATTGAGAAATACAAACAGCGATCCTAGAAACCTGAGACCACCCATAGGGCATAGCCCATTCAAGAAACAGCTCCTATTGTAAGTGCTTCCAGCAATGCATGTCCGCCCTTCCCCCTCTCAGCCACATAGCCACTTGAATATGTGGCAGCCATTTTCAAACCAAAGCTTTCAAAACTAATTTAATACAAACCATCATGTCTTGCGTCAGTTAAACAATCTACACGACTCATGCAATCTCCCATAAAAAGGTAATAATCACAATTCATACATTTCTATTTCTCATATACCGTACTTATTACACAACATACAGTTACTTACACAAACATTTTAGGTTGTATGAAATGCGTTCTATAGAGGAGGTAACTATCCAAAACAATTACTGACAAATCATACACATAACAAACATACAATTAAAATCCTACCGTTATACCAAAAGATGAAAAATGTGTTATTTTGCAAAGCAGAACCTACCTAAAGCATTGAACAGAGAAAACTTACCCCTTTTCCTTAGGACAACAAAGTATTTCAAACAGTTTGATGTCCTGGACTGGGACCTGCTCTCCCCTTCTACTGATCCGATTGTGTAGGACAGGGGTGTCCAAACTTTTTTCAAAGAGGGCCAGATTTGATGAAGTGAACATGCACAAGGGCCGTCCATTTTGCCTGACATTCTTTGAACCATTAAAATTCGGTCTAAAGCCGTGTACACACGGGGCGGACTGTCTGGCCAACTTAGTCCGTCAGACAATCCGACGGACAGTCCGTCATACTTTCGAATGAACGGACTTGACCACACACACCACTTTTTGAGCGGACTAATACGGCGTACTAAGTCCGCCATACTATCCGCCCTACTTTTGAAATGAACGGACTCGCCCACACACGCGGAGGAAAGTCCGCTCATTTCGAGCGCGTCTCCAGGTAGACGGGGCCCGCGAAGGAGACGTCGCTGGCCCCGCCGCCTGGTATGGACTTAAAGGGGAACCCCAACGCCGAAAAAAATTGGCGTGGGGGTCCCCCCCAAGTCCACAACAGACCCTTGTCCGAGCACGCTACCCGGCCGGCCAGGAAAGGGGGGCGAGCGGGCGCCCCCCCCCTGAGCCATACCAGGCCGCGTGCCCTCAACATGGGGGGGTGCCAGAAGACCGGGCCACCGCCTGTAAAAGAGCTATAAGAAGGCGCGGTGGCCCGGCAGAAGAACCGAAGAGGGGGACAAGACCCCCGAAGTCGGGAGAAGAGGCCGGCGGCGAGGAAGAAAGCCGGACTCCTCCGCTAGCAAAAGAGCTACAAGAAGATAGCGGAGGAGTCCGGCGAGAAGACCCCCGAAGACGGAAGACCCCCGGAGCTGTGCAATAAAGTATTTTATCTCGTGTGTTGTGTTTTTTTTTTGTACTTTTATTTTACAGGTGAATGGGTAGGGGTACATTGTACCCCATACTCATTCACATAGGGTGGGGGGCCGGTATCCGGGGGCCCCCTTATTAAAGGGGGCTCCCGGATTCCGATAAGCCCCCCGCCCGCAGACCCCGACAACCAACGGCCAGGGTTGTCGGGAAGAGGCCCTTGTCCTCATCAACATGGGGACAAGGTGCCCCCCCATGTTGAGGGCACGCGGCCTGGTACGGCTCAGTAGGGGGGGCGCTCGCTCGCCCCCCTTTCCTGGCCGGCCGGGTAGCGTGCTCGGACAAGGGTCTGTTGTGGACTTGGGGGGGACCCCCACGCCAATTTTTTTCGGCGTTGGGGTTCCCCTTTAAGTCCATACCAGGCGGCGGGGCCAGCGACGTCTCCTTCGCGGGCCCCGCCTACCTGGATACCCGCTCGAAATGAGCGGACTTTTCTCCGGGCGGGAAAAGTCCGCTCATTTCAAAAGTACGGCACACACGGGCGGATTGTCCGCCGAAATGCGAGTCCGACGGACAGTATTACGGAAATTCCGAAATACTTAGTCCGCCAGACTGCACGCTGAAAAAGTCCGCTGAAGCCCACACATGAGCGGACTGTCCGCTGAAATGTGTTTCGGCGGACTAAGTAGGCCAGACAGTCCGCCCGTGTGTACGCGGCTTATGTTTGTCCGTCCGAGCACTAATACACTGCCCAACAAGAATTCTCTTGCCTTTGTCACGCTTGTTCCTGACACACAGACGAATGCTCTGCTCTTTAGGGGTACCGTTAATTCTTAATGGTACTCCACACATTGGAAAACGTGGGGTCCTTTTGGTGCAGTGCAATTAAAAAAAAAGACGAAGCTTGGGGACTTCTTTCCCTGCATTTTTGTGGGTAGGGAAGCCCATTGAATTGAATGGGCTGCCCTACATGCAGCACGCAGCCACACAGATGTGAACCAAGGGCTTGTTCACATGTCAGGTTGGAGGGGCAGTAAAACCACATGGTTAAAGTGGTTGTATACCCACATTTTTAACTTTTACCTACAGGAAAGCCTATAATAAGGCTTACCTGTAGGTAAAAAAAATATCTCCTAAACCTGTACGGTTTAGGAGATATTCCCCTCGGTATGCGCCGCTGACTGCAGCGGCGCATGCGCACAAGGGGTTTCTCGCCGTCAAAATCCGGCAGCAGCCGAGCGGCCGGACTGAAATCTCCCGCGCGCATGCGCGGGAGTGACGATATCGCGGCTCCGGCCACTCACAGCGCCGGAGCCGCGATACCCGGAAGAGACGCCGAGGGAGCATGTCAGCTCCCTCGGCGTGGATCGGGCCAGATGTCGGGGCCTCGTTCTAAGGTAAGTATTTCATAATGAGCTAGTATGCGGTGCATACTAGCTCATTATGCCGCGGGTTTACTACCGCTTTAAGCTGTTTTTACCACCCCCAACTTCTCCCCCTTTAGCTGCACATGCTGTGGCTGCAGTTGGAGGTATACCCAGGGTGAATGGGCCTGCACTGCAACTAACCTGCAACTGTGTGGATTGCACAGTTGCGGTTTAGTGATGCTGCATTTACGGGCTTAAAACAGGTTGTGAGGAGGCAATATAATGCCTCTTTACCACCTTTCAAATGCCTCCAAAAAGCGATCTGTGTATGGATTGCTTTTCAGAGGAGCAGCAGTCCTGGCTTCTATCACACACAAGCCCTACAAAAGCATGGTACAAGAATGGGGGGGGGGGGGGGGGGCGGATTAAAAGTAACATACAAGCAGACACATACACACATGCACACACACATACAGCCAAATGCACACATACACATACATACAGACATACATACAGACAGAAACATGCACACACATACAGACACATGCATACAGACAAATGCATACACATACATACAGACACATGCATACACATACATACATACATACAGACACATGCACACACATACATACAGACACATGCATACACATACATACATACATACATACATACATACAGACACATGCACACACATACATACAGACACACGCACACACATACAGACACAAGCATACACATACATACATACAGACATACATACATACAGACAAATGCACACACATACAGACATGCATACACATACATACACACATACATATAGACACATGCACACACATACAGACACATGCATACACATACATACAGACACATACATACACATACATACAGACATACACATACATACATACACATACATACAGACACACATGCACAGACACATGAATAAAGCCCTTTTAACACTAATCTAGCTTTTAGCACAGTACCATACCTTTCTAGCTTCCTCATTCATCTGGGTACTGCACTGTAGGGGGAAGCAGAGAGCATAGTTCACTCCCCTGCATTTTACTTCCACTTTTGAGGCTGACGGAGTTTCTCACAGTGCCGATGCACAGCTCGGCAGGGGATCGCTCACCTGACAGCCCCGATCCTGCAGCACACTGCATGAGAGAGGCTGGTTTAGATAGCCAGGCGGGCCGTTCAAAACTGGACCGGGGCCAGACTTTGGACATGCCTGGTACAGGAGGTTCCGTTCACTGTTAAACTGGCCTGCCGCCCTGACGTGGAGATTTCACTATACGCAATGCGTAAAGTGCGTCTCCTGCACTACTAAGTGCCCTTTCAGCATTTAGGTATAATGCATCTCAATAAACCCACGTCTCCCGCATTTCCCCAAGTAAACAGACGTAGGGGGGTTATTTACTAAAGGAAAATCCACTTTGCACTGCAAGCGCACTTGAAAGTAATGTTGCTGTAGATCCGAGGGGGACATACAAGGAAAATTAAAAAAACAGCATTTTAGCTTGCAAATGATTGGATGATAAAATCAGCAGAGCTTCAACTCATTTCAGATCTACCCCTTAGGTTTAGAGCGACTGCACTTTCAAGTGCACTTGCAGTGCAAAGTGGATTTGCCTTTTTAAATAACACCCATAGTCACTGTCATGTTGTTAGCTTCATCGCTCGACTGCCCTCTTCTGAGTACAGCCACTTGTTTTTTATTCATGGACAACAAATGGAAATGACAAACAGGAACTCATGGCCCCAACAGCCAATTTATTCCTCCGTGCAAAATGACATCACAGGAAATGACCACACAGGAAATAACACTGAAGGGGAGGGCGTCCACAGGAATGGGGGGGAGAAGTGCACATGTCTCATCCACTTGAGGAATGTACACTGCCCTTCGCCCAGCCACATCCACCATCTTGGTCAGCATGGAGCCCACTCAATACTGCTCAGAGTAACCAGTATCTAGTAAGATCATTCCACTTGTTCTTAGAGGCTTGAGAAGATCTGCGGGAACATTGCTACTGCTGTTGTCAATATACGGTACAAGAATACCAACAAGGCGGATATCAATGTCCTCTTGTAAAAGCAGATATGTATCCAAAAGGAATAGAGAAGCCACAACAGAGATATAATATGTTTCCCTCATTATGCAGACTTCGCTTCTCTAATGTGCATAGACATTTGAAGGCACGAAGCCCAGCGCATTGCGCTTGATACTTACAAACCGACAAGCCCATGAGAAGGTTTTCATACTGACCTTTTTATTGCTGGTAGAGTGCTCCTTAGTTAAATCAGACACAGGGAGACAGCTCACAATCGATAAAACACACATAATAACATTTCTACAACAGCTACGGGGCTGTGTGTTTCTATTGTACACAGGGTAGGGGAGACACAACCCTAGTGCATGCAAGGATCACTTTATAGGATGCTGCAAAATATAGGGGACACTCTAAAGCAGGAAACCTGGGGTAGCAGTGAGTGCACCAAATTAAACTAGAGAATGGGCAAGGATTAAAAGATAAATAGGCTGCATACTCAGTAAGTGATTTATTCCGCTGCTAAAAGTGCTTAAAAACGTATATATCACTTTAATATAATTGTAAGTGTGGGCTGTACAACTGCTCAGAAAGACAGCCACTTACAATTCTGCTCTTCTTGGGTCTCCAGCATTATGGCAACCACTCCTTCTGTTTTGAGGATACTTGCTCCTCTCATCTGTGCTCTGTCAATCACCAGCACATTTAGGCTAGATACACACTATACAATTTTTGTTGTTCGATTTCCTTTAGATTTCCTTTCAACTATGTAGTGCAAAGGGACTGCCTGATTGCATACAAATTGAAAGGGTTTAGGTTTGACCTCATATTATATGAGTTTGGGTAAATCTAAGGGCCAGTTCACACCAGACGAAGTTCCGTTCAGTTCTGTGTTCTTTTTTTCTGCACTAAAAATGCATGCACAGTAGAGCTGCACGATTAATCGTTAAAAAAATTGCGATCTCGATTCACCCCCCCAGAAGATCTCTCCTACAGAGAGTAGGCGATTCTTTCATATAAACAAATGGAGAGATTATTTGCTCACTCAGCTGTCAAAAGAAAGCATCCTGGCCAAGTTTAGAACTTGAAACATTGTAACTAACCTTACTTCTTAGATCAAAGGGATAGAACTTCTTGTGTAAACAAATAATCTGGGCAGTCTGCCAAGCTTTCAACTGTAAATGCAGGAAGTTTAACCACTTAAAGTCTAAATCTTTTTCTGACACTTCTTTCTTAAGTTAAAATCAATATTTTTTGCTAGAAAATTACCTGGAACCCCCAAACATTATATATATATATATATATATATATATATATATATATATATATATATATATATATATATATAATTTTAGCAGAGATCCTAGGGCAGTGATGGCAAACCTTGGCACCCCAGATGTTTTGGAACTACATTTCCCATGATGCTCCACTACACAGCAGAATGCATGAGCATCATGGCAAATGTAGTTCCAAAACATCTGGGGTGCCAAGGTTCACCATCACTGTCCTAGGGTATAAAATGGCAATTGCTGTAATATTTTATGTCACACTGTATTTGCCCAGCGGTCTTTCATTTTGCATTTTGCAGAAATGCAAGGACATTTTTTAACATGGGTTCCTATGGAACATGTTCACATCAATGCATTTTTGTGCCTCTGCGTTTTTGGAAAGGATTGGGGACTTTTTTTCATGCAAAATGCAGCGTTTTGCATGTAAGACTCGATTCACATCTATGCATGTTGCTTTTGAGCGTTTTTGCAGTTCTTTTTGCGGTGCTTGTCGTGTTTTTGGACACTCGTTTTTTACCGCGATTTTGCCGCGTTTTGCATTTTTTTTTCTTTCTTTTTTTTTACACTGTGGTTGCTTAGCAACCAGATATATACAGTGAAAAAAATGGAAAAAAAAACGCAAAACGCAAATCACGGCAAAATCGTGGCAAAAACGCAGTACTTGCATTTTTGATGCAGGTCCATTGACTTTTATTACATGCAAAACGCTGCATTTTGCATGAAAAAAAGGCCCCGACCCTTTCCAAAAACGCAGAGGCACAAAAATGCACTGATGTGAACATGTTCCATAGGAACCCATGTTAAAAAATTTCTGCAAAATGCATCAAAAAACGCGCTAGTGTGAATCGAGCCTAATAAAAGTCAATGAACCTGCATCAAAAACGCAAGTACCGCATTTGTACCACGTTTTTGACGTGATTTTTCTGCGATTTGCGTTTTTGTTTACATTTTTTTCACTGTATATATCTGGTTGCTAAGCAACCACAGTGTAAAAAAAAAAGAAGAAAAAAACGCAAAACGCTGCAAAATCATGGCAAAATCGCTGTCCAAAAATGCGGCAAGCACCGCAAAAAGCACTGCAAAAACGCTCAAAAGCAACATGCATAGATGTGAATCGAGCCTAAGGCCCCTTTCACACTGGGGCAGTTTTCAGGTGCTACAGCGCTAAAAATAGCGCCTGTGTAGCGCCTGAAAAAGCCGGCCCCTTTCACTCCAGTGTGCCAGCCGGAGGGCTTTCACACTGGAGCGGTGCGCTAGCAGGACAGTGAAAAAAGTCCTGCTAGCCGCATCTTTGGAGCGGTGAAGGAGCGGTGTATTCACCGCTCCTACCCATTTAAATCAATGAGGCAGCGCAGCTATACCGCCGGCAAAGCGCCGCTGCAGCAATGCTTTGCGGGTGGTTTTAACCCTTTTTCGGACGCTAGCGGGTGTTAAAACTGCCCCGCTAGTGGCCGCAGACCGCCGCTAAAACGACGGTAAAGCGGTAAAAATAGCGTCGCTTTACCACCGACGCCCGCACCGCCCCAGTGTGAAAGGAGCCAAAGGCTGGATTCACACCTATGCATTTTTTGGTGCTTTTTGCATTTTGCAGATTTGCACTACAGTCCATATAACATGGTTTCCTATGGAACATGTTCTGTAGTGCAAATCTGCAAAATGCAAAAAGCACTAAAAATGCATAGGTGTGAATCCAGCTTAAGGAAAACATCTAAGGGCTAGGTCACACCAGACGCAGTTCCGTTCAGTTCCGGGTGCTTTTTTTCTGCACTAAGGCTCAATTCATATCTATGCATGTTGCTTTTGAGCGTTTTTGCAGTGCTTTTTGCGGTGCTTGTCGCGTTTTTTTTAGACACACATTTTTACCGCGATTTTGCCGAGTTTTTTTCCCCCCACTGTGGTTGCTTAGCAACCAGCTATATACAGTGAAAAAAAAAGAAAAAAAATGAAAAAAGAAAACGCAAAATGCAAATCGTGGCAAAATCACGGTAAAAATGCTGTAAAACCCTAAGGGCCAGTTTACACCATAGAAACAGAGTCCGGATGCGTTCCAGGTGCTTTTTTGCATGCACGTTATTGATGTTCCAGTGCGTTTTTGATGCGTTTTTGGTGCGTTTTTGATGCAGTCCAGTGCTTCCCCCCCTCTTTTTCTTAACCTTAAATATGGACTAGTGTGTTGCAGTGCGTTTTTGGTGCATTTAGGTGTGTTCTGGTGCGTTTTTGATGCGTTTTACAGTGTTCCAGTACAGTCCAGTACAGAAAAAAATGCAGCATGTTCTACTTTTTTTCTGGAACTGGAATGCACTGGAACTGACTGCACTGGTGTGAACTATGCCATTGAAAACCATATAACCTACTTTCCATGCGTTTTTGATGCAGAAATAAAACACACTGGACTGCATGTGGTGTGAACTGGCCCTAAAGGAAAATGGTATTATGTATTATAATTTATTTGCACTTAGCAAATATAAAATTGTTAGTTGTTAGGCCCCTTTTACACTAGTGCATTGTAGGTGCAGTACAATAAAAAGAAATACTGCTTGCTTCATCTTTAATGTGCCATCATTAAATTGCACACTACAATGATTTTGGAGGTAATGCATGAAAAATGCACCTAAAACACACTGCACCTGACCTGTATAGCTATCTATAATTCTCAAAAGCCCCATACACGTGATCGGAAATTCTGCCAGCAAAAGTCCGATGTGAGCTTTTGGTCGGAAATTCCGACCGTATGTATGCTCCATCAGACTTTTACTGACGGAATTCCCGCCAGCAAAAGACTGAGAGCAGATTCTCAATTCTTCAGTCGGAAAAAGTTCCGATCGGAAATTCCAATCGTCTGTACCAATTCCAACGTGCAAAATCCTATGCATGCTCAGAACCAATTCGATGCATGCTCTGAAGCATTGAACTTCCTTTTCTCGGCTCGTTGTAGTGTTGTATGTCACCCCGTTCTTGACGGTCGAAAGTTCAGAGAACATGTGTATGCAAGCCAAGCTTGAGCAGAATTCCGTCGGAAAAACCATCCAGGTTTTCTCCAATGGAAAATATGCTCATGTGTACAGAGCATTACACTCTATAAGCCCTTGTACACACGGTTGGAGATGCCAACGGAATGTTTCCTATCAGACCGTTTTGTCAGATATTCCAACTGTGTGTGGTCTCCATCGGACTGTTTCCATCGGAATATCCGATGGACCAATTTTTCCAACTTGCCGGTAAAATTTTCCCGACAAAATGCTCCGATCGGACATACTCTGATCATGTGTAGCCTACTCCGACGGACAAAGTGCCACGCATACTCAGATCAAATTCCTAGACCAAAGCTATTGGCTACTAGCCTGAACGTAGTCCCGTCGTAACAAAATAACGCCATCACGTTATGTACAATCGGATTTTCCGACAACTTAGTCCGACCGTGTGTATGCAACATCACTTCCGGACCTCTTCCGAAATTAATCCGTCGGAATTACTCAGATGGATTTGGTTGTCGGAATCTCCGACCGTGTGTACAAGGGCTTACATGATCTCTGCTAAGAATGATTATTAGGTCTGATATATATATATATATTTTTTAAGTGGTTTCTTTCTTATATGCATAATTTACCTCTATGTGCTTATTTGATTAACTAGGATGTTGCTTCAACACTGGCCCTGTCAGCTTGTCAGACTCCTATTTTAAACAGAACTATCTAGCTGAATAAATTGCTTGCCAGAAGCTTGGTACAATGGTAATCACATGGGGTCACATTTTGACAGACCTATTAGCCTGCCACAGCAGACGTCCCACTACACTGAGGAAACCAAATTGGAAGTCATTGGAAGAAATCTTGCTATAAATACCTGTTTGCAGTTATTAATTATGGGCAAAGGATTATAAGCATTACAGAGCAACGCTATAAGCATATCACAATTGGGACTGTGTGTTCCCGAAAAATTTCCACCACACCTTCATCTCAGCTAAAACAGGAAACAGGATTGTTATAAAAAGAACAATTTTCTCTACGGACTATCACTTGTGTGCTAATTAACACTCAGTAGTTCATCTGCTCTAGGTAATGTACTTTCCATAAACATCATAAAAACGGAATAAGCAATATTTTTGACTTTTAGTAACTAGCCTTGGCTTCTATGTCGATGCTTCTATGTTATTGTAGGCTTTGGCTCCATGCACACTGAAGCTCAAAAAAGCTATTTCTGGACGCCAGATTGCTGGCAGAAAACGCTGGTTGAAAAACCTGCTTTTAACAGCGTTTTATACTAGCGTTTATGAGCGTTTATGAGCGTTTTACAGCGTTAGCGTTAATGGGCGTTTTTTATAAAAATACACAGAGGACACTCCAAAAATCCCACAATGCATTGAAAAATAGAATGCCGAACACTAATGAACGAGCGTTTATGAGCGTTTACAAGCGTTTATGAGCGTTTATCAGCGTTTGTCGTTTTTTGGCGCTGAAAAACGGCACTTTGAACGCGAATTTCTGGCGTTCAGAAAAAAGCCCATAAACTCCACTGCTCATTAAAGCTGAAAAACGTCCATGTGTGCATGGACACATAGGCTAACATAGAGTGGAGTTTATGGGCTTTTACAAAAAACGCCCAAACTCCAATAAACTGCAGTTTATCAGCTTCAGTGTGCATGGAGCCTAAAACTAAGGAGTGCATCGTTAGCTGAGATCAAATGCCATTGTTAACTGTACAATGAAAAATGTCACCTTTCATGAGAAGATACAGTAGGTGCCAAACATTATGTGAAAGCCAGAGAGAACAGCCAGCTAAATGAGCAGCTGTTACCAGGGCCGGTACAAGAGGTGGGCAGGAGGGACGGCTGCCCTGGGCACCTTAACCCTAAGAGAAGGGAGGGCACAGTTTGGCATCTTTGCCCTGAGCACTGGATGACCTTGTCCCAGCACTGGCTGTTACCACAAAAAATGCTTTTTGGCAGTGTAAGAAGTGGTTAAATCTAGATGGGTTTTTTTCTGTTTAAAGCAAACCTGTCAACAATCAACCTATAATTTTTGTCACACCTCAAAGTGCCTTTTGGGTTTAGTCTCACTTTGTTACAAAGGTCAAACTTTCCTTACTACCCACCTGTCTGTACCTTGTTCATGAAAAGTGCCTGTAATGGCCACTGCGGTTTTCTCTCTACTAATGATGACTGAGTGGGCATAAAGTCAGTGATATCTGACTCCTGGCAAAAAAAAAAAAGTTAACCACTTCCCGCCCAAGCCTATTGTCAACTGGTGGCTGGGCTCAACATTTGTCATTCCAAGTGGACGTCATATGACGTCCTCCCAGGACGTGCCTCACACGCTCCCCACGAGCTGTGCTTCAATGCGATCTGTCACTGGCTGTGTCCAATAGCCACAGCCGATGACTTATCAATGTACCAATTGTACATATTCGCCAGCACACCATGGATAGACAACTTTTGTCCAAATGTTTTTGATGAGAGAGATCACATCACAGGGATAAGTGCAACGTTTCAGAGCTTTTTTCATTTTTTTTCTTTTGGTATTCAATTACTACTGGGTTTTTTATTTTTTTTGCTAAATAAACAAGAATTGACCAAAAACATTTTTCTTTTTTATTACAATCATTTTTATTTTTTTTTATGTTTTTTTTGTTTTATTTATTTTTTTACATAGTGTGACCAGAACAATTCATGATTACCACAGTGACACTGTACTTCCACACTATGATTACTTATAAAAGTGAATATCATTGATATAAGCAACCATTTTTATGAATGACATCCATTCATCCAGTGTGTACTATTGTGAAGCTGTGATTTGCCACAGCTATCACATAGTACAGATGCACTATGATTGGCCCTGTCTGTACCATGAGATCTCTGTAAGCAATCACAGAGATCAACACGATTGTACACAATGATTGGCTATGAATGGAAGCCATTTATTGTATACAATTGTCATGTGATTTTCTGTAATCACATGGTGCCGGGAGTTGCCTGGTACACTGATTTGACAGTGACAGATTGCGCTGCATATTTCTATAGGCCGGGCAGAAAGCAGTTAAAAAGTTAAAGTGGATGCGGGGTGATGAACCCTAGCTTTCTGTCACGAGGGGGGTAGATGGTTGGGTAATTAGGGGGAGAGGAGGCAGGAGATGGAACATGTTTCAAAGGTGAACTTATCCTTTAAGGTTGTGATCCTTTAGCATTCATCCTAGATTGGTTCAGAGCCAGATTATCCACAATGCATTCTAGTTAGGAACCTAGTGTGGTAGAATTTCAGGGAACCCAGCTACATACATCCTCCTTTCTCCTCTCTGCAGACAGTATTAGCTGTGAGCTACCCTCTACCTATGCTGTTTATTTAATACATCTCTGGATTAGTTTATGTGTTTGTTTTAAAAATTGTATAAGAAAATGCTAGAAGAATGGCGGGATAAATTTGTATAAGAAAATTCTTGTTTCTATAATTGTTATTTAAAAATTTTCAAGCATACAAAACAGTGGTTCCATGTTGTATAGGTTTAGAAAGTTCAAGTTACATCAAGCAAAAAATCCAAGGGTGGCTAATACCATCAATCTGCAAACAAAAACCCATATGAGTGAGAGGATTCCAAGGCCACCCAACATATAGGAAAAAGTAGCTCTAAATTGGTGTGAAGGTGATGGGGAGGACAATGTAGTCAAGCTGAATCAGAGACATCCTGCTGCCAGGCACCTACTCCAAACCATGCACTGTACATATATTGCAACAGTGTGGGCCAGCTGCACAGAATCACATGTATATACAGTGAGAAAAATAATTATTTGATCCCCTGCAGATTCTGTTAATTTGCCCACTTACGAAGAAATTAAGGGCCTATGATTTTTTATCATAGGTATATTTTAAAATATAGAGACCGAATATTCCCCAAAAATCCAGAAAGAACACATGATACAAATGTTATAAATTGAGTTGCAGTTCAGTGATCAAAATACATATTTGATCCCCAAACAAAACATGACTTAGTACTTGGTGGAGTAGCCTTTGTTGGCAAGCACAGAGGTAAAACGTTTCTTGTAATTAGTGACCAGGTTTGCATACATTTCAGGAGGGATGTTGGTCCACTCTTTTTTACAGCTCTTCTCTAAATCCTTAAGGTTTCTTGGCTGTCACTTGGCAACTCGAAGTTTCAGCTCCCTGCATACATTTTCTATAGGATTAAGGTCTGGAGACTGGCTAGGCCACGCCATGACCTTAATGTGCTTCTTCTGGAGCCACTCCTTTGTTGCATTGGTGGTATGTTTTGGGTCATTGTCATGCTGAAAGACATAACCCATCTTCAGTGTTCTGGCTGAGGGAAGAAGGTTCTCATCCAAGATTTTACAATGCATGGTCCCATCCATTGGCCCCTAAATGCGGCAAAGTCGGTCTGTACTTTTACAAGTGAAACAGCCCCAAAGCATAATGTTTCCCCCTCCGTGCTTGAATGTAGGTATGGTGTTCTTAGGGTCATAGTCAGTATTTTTATTCCTCCAAACACGGCGAGTCCCCCTCTTCAAGAAGGCACATATATAGTCATGCCAATAAACAGCTAAATGATTTAGAGAAGGATTGGGAGAAAGTGTTGTGGTCAGATAAGACCAAAGTTGAGCTCTCTGGCATTAACTTGACAGGCCATGTTTGGAGGAAGAAAAATGCTGACTATGACCTCACATGTGTGGTTTTAACACCGTTTTCATATGTGGGTGGGACTTACGTATGCGTTTGCTTCTGCATGCGAATTTATTTTAGTTTGACACTTTTTTCCCCCAAAAATAATTTTTTTGATCACTTTTATTCCTATTACAAGGAATGTAAACATCCCTTGTAATAGGAATATGGCATGACAGGTCCTCTTTACAGTGAGATATGGGGTCAATAAGACCCCACATCTCACCTCTAGACTGGGAAGCCTGAAATAAAAAAATAAAAAAAACTATTCTGGCTTCGATTGTAGCGGTGAGTCGGTAGAAGCACCGGAGGGCGGCAGGGGGCTGTCCCCTCTCGCCTCCCATAAGAACGATCAAGGAACGGAACAGCCATTATGATCATTCTTATGGTGTAGGGAATCGATGGCTGAAAAAGCTGATATCTGAGTGATGCCTTTAGTTGCAGGCATCATTTAGATATCCCCGCAAAAAGTCAAGGACATCATATGACGGCCGGTGAGCGGGAAGTGGTTAAAATGCTTTTTTTTAACACAATGTTGTCAATTTATACAATGGCAGTTTATGGCAGAGTATTGGCAGGGTATTGCAGGGTATTGCAGAGTATTGGCAGGGTATTCGCAGGGCATTGCTAGGTATTGCAGAGTATTGGCAGGGTATTGCACAGTTGTCAGGGTATTGTTGGGTATTGCAGAGTATTGGCAGGGCATTGCTGTGTATTGCAGAGTATTGGCAGGGCATTGCTGTGCATTGCAGGGTATTGGCAGGGAATTGATGGGGATTGCAGAGTATTGGCAGGGCATTGCTGGGTATTGCAGAGTATTGGCAGGGAATTGCAGAGTATTGTCAGGGCATTGCTGGGTATTGCAGAGTAATGGCAGGGTATTGCAGAGTATTGGCAGGGAATTGCAGGGTTAATTGTCGGTGAGCAGTGCTGTGGGCACTACAGATCCAGCCCACAGCGCTGCTGTCACTGATCTCTCCCCTCCACTGTACCGATCAGTACAGAGAGGGAAGGGAGGAACCGGAGTCATGATATGATGCTGGTTTGTTCACAAGTGATCGCTCAGTCATTTGATGGAGTGATCACATGGTAAACGCCCGCAATGAGCGCTCCGTGATGTGTCAGGTCCTGTGGACCCGGTGATGTGTCGAATAGTGTCCCCCATCACATAGTGTCTGCCCTGTACTGCGCTTGCGCAGTACGGAGGACAAGGACATTCTGAAAGTCTCCGAAGATGAACGGCACCTGTGCAGTAAGTCCAGGTTCAAGCCCCACCATCCAAGTGGCCGTGCTCGAAGTGTGGCGAGAGAAGAGTGGCAAGCAAAGCGAGCCCGTGAGGAGCCCTGTTACTATGTGCAACCGTATGTCCATAGGCGCTGTTCTTCTTCTGAGGTTTTCAGAGTCTCCTTCTCCTCTGTACTGCGCAAGCGCTGCGCCTGCACAGTCCAGGCCGGGCACTATCTGATGGCCGGACACTTTTTGACAGCACACCGGCGGTCACGGATGTTCTCAAGTGCACGCCCCAGGGGGCGCGCAAGAGCAGAATTCCGGGAAGACGTCATAGTACATCCTCCCAGAGTTAAGCAACCGCCCTGAAGCCGTCATTAGGCTATGGACCAGTTGTTAACTGGTTAAAAAACATTGAACTAAAGGCTGTAATGTAACAAAATAGGTAAAAAGCCAAGGGGGTTGAATACTTTTGCAAGGCACTGTAGTAATTGCATTTTGTAGAGCTTTATTAAATGGGACAATTTCAAATGTTTGCTTTATTTAAGCCTGATGAAATATTTCCTGTTACTAATAATTGATTCAACAGAGGGAGAATCAAAATGGTTTGACAAAAGAATTTCAGTTGCGGTTATCCTTATACAGATCATATTTTGTCAGTTGATGCTTTGCCTCAGTGCACAGAAATCAGTTATTTATGTGTCTAGGTAGGATTGCTCTGTTGTATGAAATGGAAAGCAAAAAAACTAACACTACAAAGGAAACATTTCACAGTCTGTTAGATAGCAACAATTGTTGGAAGCCCCTTTAATCTTTTGACTTACTATGAAAGGAAACCTTCTATGAATCAGCAAGATCAAGGTGTTTTCACTTACCTAAAGCAAAGCTGCTCATGATAATTTATTTTAGTGCAGTGCTCAGTTATGGATAATGTTAACAGTGTATAGAAAACACAGCATTTTTGCCTTTTGTATCAAGTCTAATGGAACATTAAATCCTGGCATGCTGTGCATTAAACTAGTGTTATTCATCGAATGCTGGTTACAATAATTACATTTAAAGTGAACCAGTGCTTTTTAGAAAAAAAGTTATAGGTTCTCTTGATAGTTTCCTCCTTACCTTCCTGATGCTACTGTTTACTATTTGTTTGCTCTCCCATTACTTGTCCTCCTAAAATACCGAGTACTTTTGGTTATAGGGCAGCATGTGACTTATCCCTTGCCTCCCATGTTGGAGGCTAATCACTTGAGCTCTGGTATGTGGTCAGGATGAGTGTTGGTGCTTAGCCCTATGTAAGCTCCAACCAGGCTGACTTTTTAGTTCTGCAAGCAAACAGGCAGGCTGGGGGAGGAAATGGAAGACAGGTATCAGCAGTGGGAGAGTGGGATTATTAAGGCTAGCCCAAAGCACCCTCCCAATGTAGAGGGCATGAGGCCTGGTACAGTTCAGGAGGATGGCACTCTCTTGTCCCCCCCTCTTTTCCTGCAGCCTGCCAGGTTGCATGCTCAGATAAGGGTCTGATATGGATTTTTGGGGGGACCCCCACACCATTTTTTTTTATTTTGGCACAGGGTTCCCTTTAATATCCATATCAGACCTGAAGGGCCGCTATTACTTTTAAATTACATTTTTTATTTCCTTTAGAAATGTCATTTTGTGCAGGGACTGTTCTAAACATGGGAAAAATGCACCAATTTACAGGCATACTATAGACAACCCCAGGTGCAAAATGTAAAGGAATATTTCACTTTTATTGTTTTACTTTAAGCATTATTAAAATCACTGCTCCCAGAAAAATGGCAGTTTAAAAAAAAAAAAAATTCATTGATACATGTCCCCTGGGGCAGGACCCGGGTCCCCAAACACTTTTTATGACAATAACTTGCATATTAACCCTTAAAATTAACTGCTGCGAACTGAACCGGGGGGTGTTCGGCCCATCCCTACTGGTGAACTCCATGCCCAAGAGGGTAAAGCCAGTGGTAGAAATAATGGTGGCCACACAAAATATTGAGACTTTGGGCCCAATTTGGATATTTTATCATTTTATCATTTTTTAATTATTTGTTAGGTAAAGTGGGAGTAAACTTCCTATTGGTAAGCCTACAATAAGGCATACCTATAGGTGCTGTAAATATCTCCTATGCACCTTTTAGAAGATATCTACTTTAGGTGCAGCCGGTGATGTCACCGGCGCATGCGCTCTGAATGAACAGCACACTCGCAATGTTCCTTGAGAGCCATATCATCAAAGCCCATGAACCCTGAAAAAAGACCAGATGAGGATGGAAGCACCTTCAACAGTGAAAGCACGCTTCATTTTCAGGTAAGTCTGTTATAATGTGCTAGTATGCTTCGCTTTATGACTTAAACTGCCCGGGGCCGATTTTGTTTTTTTATGTGGTTTACTACTGCTTTAGGATAGCTGTTACTCGGAAAACAAGAAAAAAATACTTTGGCAGACATAGAAACCTGATTTGAGAAACAATGTGCACTGAAGGATAATTTTGTAGGTAGTTATATTTTTCATATTTAACCACTTGCTTACTGGGCACTTAAACCCCCCTCCTGCCCAGACCAATTTTCAGCTTTCAGCGCTGATGCACTTTGAATGACAATTGCGCGGTCATACAACACCGTACCCAAATGAAATTTTTATAATTTTTTTCCCACAAATAGAGCTTTCTTTTGGTGGTATTTAATTACAGCTCGGAGTTTTATTTTTTGCTAAACAAACAAAAAAAGATGCAAAAAAAAAAAAAAAAAAAATCATGTTTAATAGTTTGTTATAAAATTTTGCAAACAGGTCATTTTTCTCCTTCATTGAAATGCGCTGATGAGGCGACGCTGGTGGGCACTGATAGGCTGCACTGTTGGGCACTGATAGGCACAGTTAAGGTGGCACTAATAGGCACAGATAAGGTGGCACCGATGGGCACAGATAAGGCAGTACTGATGGGCACAGATAAGGGTACCACTGATAGATGGGACTGATGGGCACTGATAGGTGGCACTGATAGGTGGCACTGATGGAGGGCACTGATAGGCGGCACTGATGGGCGGCACTGATGGGTGGCACTGATGGGCGGCACTGCTGGGCACTGATGGGCACTGGTAGATGACACTGATGGGCACGGATGTGTGGCACTGAGGTGCAGCACTGTTTTTGCGGCAGATTGTGGGCACTGATAGGTGGCACTGTGGGCACTGATAGATGGCACTGTGGGCACTGATAGGTAGCACTGTGGGCACTAATGGGTGGCACTGTGGGCACTAATGGGTGGCACTAATGTTTCACTTTGTCCCCTACTTAGGTGGCACTGGCAGGGGGCAGATGGGCACTGATGATCTGGCCGTGATCGGTGATCGGCTTTTTTTTTTCTCCTCGCGCTGTCAGCGCGAGGAGGAAAAATAGCCGGTTACCGGCTCTGTTTTGTGACATGATCAGCTGTCATTGGCTGACAGCTGATCACGTGGTAAGGGGTCGGGATCGACCCCTTGCTCGGATCCGTGATCAGGCGAGTCTCATAGACTCGCCGATCACAGAGCACGCCGCACGTGCACGGGACGACGTCAATAGACGTTGTCCCGGCAAAGCAGGTCCGCGCTGTAGCCGTCATTCGGCTATAGCGCGGATCTCTAGAGGTTAAAATGGTTAATCTATATTAGGGATGTGTTAATGCAATAGTTCTAATTTTTTGTAACCACAAATATGTTCTTAACATGATTTCCTTTAGAAATGTCCAGATCTGAGGAATATCAAAATCGAAATAGTAGCAAAGGTTATTCAGTGAAACCTTTAAGTAGAAATTTTGCCAGAAAGGTGGCAAGGTTTCATATTGTTTCACACTACCTTATGCTTTCATTTATTACCTCCACAGTAAGGTAAGATCTTCAGACTTGGAGAGTTAAATTGTTTTCTTATCTGTGCAAAATCAAAAGCAGCTTTCATCTATCTTGTATCATCTACAAATGGCATCTAGAGGAGAAAGGAAAGACAAAGATGAGGCTACATTGCACATTCACGTCATATGCTTATTTGTTCTTTGACGTTTTCTTGAAAATTTACTGTCTGAGCCCTTGTACACACGGTCGGACATTCTGACAGCCAAATCCATTGGATTTTGTCTGATGGATTTTGTCTGACGGATTTTGTCCGAAACTGTTGCATACACACGGTCAGACAAACTTGGCACTTTGTCTGTTGGAGTAGGCTACACATGATCAGAGAATGTCCGATCGGAGCATTTTGTCGGAAAAGTCGGCAAGTCGGAAGCCCTTGTACACATGGTCGGAGATTCCGACGGAATGTGTCCTATCGGACCGTTTTGTCGGATATTCCGACTGTGTGTGGTCTCTATCGGACTGTTTTCATTGGAATATCCGACGGACCAACTTTTCCAACTTGCAGGTAAAATCGGATTTTCCGACAACTTTGTCCGACCGTGTGTATGCAATAGTTTCGGACAAAATCTATTGGACAAAATCCAACGGATTTGGTTGTCAGAAAGTCAGACCGTGTGTACAAGGGCTTAGGATTAGCCTTTTAGTGATATTTTGATTATCCTTTTTTAAAATGACACATTTAAACCATAACTATGGGTCTACCCTCTACCCCACCCCCTGTCCCATGTGGATTTTCAGCTCTATTTTTTAAATACATAGAGTAATTTCAGAAATAATCCAGAGCACTAATGTAAAATGTAGAACCACTTTTGGATCTTCCTCCGGTGCTCCTCAGTTATGCTGAATGCAGTACTGATATGATGTGAACATTACTGTCTGCAACATCACAATGAGTATAGGGAACTGTGGATACTTTCCCTCAGGGGGTGAGTCCATAATGTCCTGCATTCACAGTATGTTCTTTAACCCCTTAGTAACTGAGGGTAAAATGAATGTTAATGCCCCGAACACAATTTAGAAAATTTTGACCTGAGTTAGTAAATCACTTTCTGCATCCAGGAGGATTGTACCTTGTTTTTTTCAAGACAAATTGGGCTTTCTTTTAGACCCCTTTCACGCTAGGGTGTTTTGCAGGCGCTATAGCGTTAGAAATAGCGCCTGCAATCCGCCCTAAAAAAGCTGCACCATTGTCTGTAGTGTGAAAGCCCGAGGCTTTCACACTACAGCGGTGCGCTGGCAGAATGTCAGGGAAAAGTCCTGCCAGCAGCTTCTTTGGAGCGTTGAAGGAGCGGTGTGTGTACCGCTCCTCCACCGCTGCTCCCCATTGAAATCAATGGGGCAGCGCTGTAATACCGCCGGCAAAACGCCGCTATTGCGGCATTTTTATGGCGGTTTTGACCCTTTCTCGGCCGCTAGCGGGGGTAAAAGCGTCCCACTAGCGGCTGAAATGCGCCGCAAATCCGGCTGTAAAACGCCACTAAAAATAGCGGAGTTTTACCGCCGATGCTATGGGCGGTGTGGTGTGAAAGGGGTCTTAGTGGTAAATGGTAATAGATATTATTATTATCAAGGGAAAACTGTCCCAAAATGGTAACAACTTTTTTTTTTTTAATTAGCTCCATATTTCTTGCTACTTCCATAACCTAACACCAAAGAACAACCCAAAATAAATTCTCCTCCTCCAGATGATTGCAGCGATACCATACATGTGTATATTAGTTGTTTTTACCTGTAGTAGGGCCCAGAAACAATAGTGGAAATTTAACTTTTTTTTCTTTCTATCTAAAACATACTGACACTAATACTAACTGATACTAACTTAAAAAATCTTTTTTTAACCACATGCCGACCAGCGCACAATGATGTATGTCATCACAATGGCACGGCTGGGCAAATATGCGTACAGGTACATCCCCTTTAATTCGTGACACTGTGGGCACGCGCGCGTACCACGTACTCTATGACTGTCCCACAGACTCAATGTCGACTGGGGGCCCGCGATTGTGTCATGGAGTGGCAGAACGTATGTAAACAAGGCATTTCCCTGTTCTGCCTAGCAACATGACAGAGATCTACTGCTCTCTGTCATCGGAAGCAGTGACCGCTGTCATGTTCTAGTGAGACAATCCCCCCCACAGTTAGAATCACTCCCTAGGACATATTTAGCCCCCTAGTGTTTAACCCATTCCCTGCCAGTTTCATTTACACAGTAATCAGTACATTTTTATAGCACTGATCGCTGTATAAATGACAATGGTCCCAAAATAGTGTCAAAATTGTCCGTTGTGTCAACCATAATGTCGCAGTCATGATAAAGATGGCAGATCGTCGTCATTGCGAATAAAAAAAAAAATGATAATAAAAATGCCATAAATCTATACCCTATTTTGTAGTCGCTGTAACTTTTGTGCAAACCAATCAATATACGCTTATTGCGATTTTTTTTACCAAAAATATGTAGAAGAATACATATCAGCCTAAACTGAGAAAGAATTTTTTTTAGATATTTTTTGGGGATATTTATTATGGCAAAAAGTGAAAAATATATATATTTTTTCAAAATTGTCAGTTTTTTTTGTTTATAGCGAAAAAAATAAAAACCTCAGAGGTGATCAAATACCACCAAAAGAAAGCTCTATTTGTGGGGAAAAAAAGGACATACATTTTATTTGGGTATACCGTCGCATGACCGCGCAATTGTCAGTTAAATTAACGCAGTGCCGTATCGCAAAAAATAGCCTGGTCAGGAAGGGGATAAATCCTTCCGGGGCTGAAGTGGTTAAAGCATACATGTAACTCTGTGTACAATTTTGGCATCTGCTTAGATGAATGAGCTTGTGTGCATTATCATCTCTGCTTGACCAATCAAAATAGCCAAAGATCACAACCTGGATGAAGACAGGCCGAAAATGGGAGCTGGAGTGGAAGTGAGCATAGATTTGCTTTAAGTTATGGTGTCATACTTTTATTTTTCAGTGGAAAAATACATCAGTAATAATATTATTTTACTATAGTAAACCCAAAAACAAAACTGTAATATATTGCAGCTTACCTGTCCTTAGATGTAGTGGCTGCATTCAATTACATTTTTCAGGCTAAGAACATTTTTACTAAGTACAAAATACCTAATGATCTTGCCAGAAATGCAATGTCCTTGTCACTTCCTATGATCTGAAAAGAACGCACAAATAATGTTCTCTTTCTTTTGTAAACGACTAATTCCATCAATTCATCATGTAATGAGATAAACAAAGGCAGACATGTCTGAAACCCAACCTGTGTGATGACCTTGGCTATGCCCCTAGATACAGGGAAGAAGTGAGTGTAGATATTTTCAGAATTATCAGGTAAAAATAAAGGGTAAAAGTCTAAAAAAAGAAAACCAATCCAGCTACGACATCTAAAGGCTGGTAAGCTGTAATTTGTTAGGTTTTTGTCTTTAGGTATATATATAAGTACTAGCAATCGTAATTTATTGTACTGATATCAGACTGGTGGATCTTCGAAGGTAGAACATTGCCTTTACATTTAGTGGACTGTATTTACAAAACTTAATTTAGAGACACCCTAGTGACTATGCCCATTTTTATTAGGGATGGGGTGAAGGTGGAGTGGAGGGGCAGTGTTAATAGTGTCACACTAAATGGTGGTTGTAGTCAAATTGTGCTAACAGTGAGCTGTGCCTAAAGCAGTACAGTAAATAAAACATGAGGCTACTTTGCTCTGGGACAGAAGTGCATAGTGCACAGAGTGCAGAGGTCAGGAGTAGTAATGCACAGAGTGTCGGGGTAAGGAGTGCATAAAACAGAGAGTACAGGGTTCAGGAGTCAGTGATACACAGGGTGCAAGGGACAAGAATATGTCATGCAAAGTCTGCAGAGTCAAAAATAAGTAATGCAGTGCCTCCCAAGTGAAAACTGTCACGTCTACCCCAATGCAGGTCTTCAAACACCATAGCTAGCTACTGTGTGCCTCACAAATAGAAGCCCCCTTTCCCTTAATGCACACAGGCCTACCGGTACTTGGTTGCTCCCAGGACTTATACACAATGCTATAGTGCCTGGTGACCATGCCAAGGCAGATGCGAACTAAGCAAAGCAAACAGATACTTGCAGTTTAGCAGATAGAGTGGTTCTATGACAGTCCAGGTAAAAGGCAGGCTGAGTTCAGGGAATAGTCTAATATCCAATCCAAGTCATACACAGGGAAATACAAACTAGCAAAACAGGGCAGACAAACAGGGGGGCTCAATCAAGCACAACGCAGGTATCATTGTCTCTATGACAAACAAGGGCCAGCCAGAGCGTTTGGCTTGCTTATAACAGATGACTGACCATATCAACCATCTTGCAGGTAGACACAGACAGGGAGAATGCAATAGCCAAAACCCAGATGCTGGTATGAGGAGCAGGGGCACTTATGTGATCCTGACATTACGCCCCCCCCCCAGAGGAGGGGCCACTGGACCCTCAAAGACAAGCTGGACATCCAGCACAGGGCCATCAGACTGGGCAGAGGTCAGTGGATCTGCAAGGTCAGGTTGGTTAGCAGTGGACATGTCACAGGTGCAGAATGGGGAAAGCACTAGAATGTGGAAAGCACTGATAAAAAGGTTGTAAGCCCCACCTTGCCGAATAAGGCAGTTTATCCAGAGGATAGATTGACCCTCTTAGACCGGTTAAAATTAGTGTAGTAGCAGTAGAGTGAGGCCAGGTTACAGAAAGACCTGAATAAGAAAAAGCAGGAAGCTCAATGAGCATAGGCTGGACTGGCATAACTGATGAAGTGGCCGACTGGGATGCATCGCCAGGCGTAGCGACTGTGGAACTTGTGGACAAGTTAGCCTGGCTGTGCGTCCAAGGGAGTTTAGCAACAGGCAAAGGTAGGGGTAATCCAGGGGGCTGACTTCTGAGGACTTTGATGAAGTTTCCAAATAGGGCTCAAGGCTGTGAAACAATGGATATGTTTTGCTTCTAGGAAGGGAGGATTCAGGCTGTGGCAATTGGCTGGAGAGGTGACCTGTAGAGAATTCAATAGACTTGTCAGTGTCTTTTGCTATACCAGAATCACATAAAGGCACATGGTTTTGTACACTGGAGTCACATTTGGAAACATTGTAATGATCAGGATCTGAATAGGACTGTAATAAAGGCACATGACTGGTACTGGTCACACAACAGTTATAAATGGGCAACTGATCAGCAGTTTTAATGCAATTCTGGATGCAGGTCTGGGACCAGGACCTAATCTCCTCTGTAGCCCAGTCTATATGCGGGTTGTGAAATTTAAGCCAGGAATACCCTAAGATAAGGGGATAGGCGGGAGATGAGATCAAGTAGAAGCTAATTGTCTCCCTATGAAATTCCCCAATGGTTAGGGTAATAGATACAGTGCACAAGGTAACCAGGCCCATGAACAAGGGATAGTTATCAACAGCTAAGACTGAGAAGGGTCTGTGCACCTTAGTCACCGGAATCTCTAGATGGTGTGCTAGGCCCTATCGATGAAAATGATAGCAGCACCAGAATCTATGAAAGCTAAGAGGCAGTGAGAAAACTTGCCAGAGCTAAGTTGTGCAGGAACAAATAGTTTTTCTCTGAGGGAAACTGACACAGTATAGTCTGTAGAAGCAGACCCCACCCGCACTAGACTCTTGGCATTTCTCTGCTTATTAGGACAGCTAGCAACAAAGTGGTCGTGGTTGCCACAGTATAAGCAGAGTCCTTGAGATCTCCTTTTAGCTTGTCTAGAGAATAAATGGATGGCGCTAATTTGCATGGGATCATCCTCCTGGAGAGGTTGAGAGGGCTCAGGAAATTAAGAAAAGTTGGGCAACGTACTAGATGGCAAAGAAACAAACCTCTCTATACACCTTTCCCATAAACGCCTGTCTATACGGATGGCTACTTGTATGGCTTCATTCAATGACTTTGGTTCAGGATAGTGTACTAAGGAGTCTTTGATGGAGTCCGATAAGCCTAACCTGAACTGGCTTCTTAGAGGTGGGTCATTCCACCCTGGGTCAGGTGCACAGCGGTGGAAATCAGAACAGTATTGTTCAGCGGTGCATTTATCCCGATGTAATGACCTAAGGTTAGCTTCAGCTGAATGGGCATGGTCAGGATCATCATAGAGTAAACTTAGGGCCTCTGGCTGGGCCATCTGCAAAGAGACTAAACGCCCAAGACTGGGAATCCTCCTGCAACCATGTAATAAGGCTGATCCGCTGTGCTTCAGAACCAGAGGAGTGTGGCTTAAGCTTAAAGTATAGCACACAACTATTTTTAAAGTTAAAAAACATATGGGGGACACCAGAAAAATGATCAGGTAGGTTAACTTTTGGCTTTGGTTCCTGTGTTACTGCTGGAGGTGCGTTTGTATGCACAGACAGTTCCTGGACTCGGCGTGTCAGTTTGCAAATTTCCTCAGCAAATACACAAGCTTGTGTAGAGTCCATCTTGACAGAAATGTTTATGTTAAGGGCTTGTGATAATTCATACACAGGGAAATCCAAACTAGAAAAACAGGGCAGACAAACGGGGGGCTCAAACAGGAACAAAGCAGGTATCACTGTCTCTATCACAAGCAAGGGACAGAGCGTTTGGCTTGCTTATAACAGGTGACTGACCATATCAATCACCTTGCAGGTGCACACAGACAGGGAAAAGGCAATAGACAAAACCCGGATGCTGGAATGAGGAGCAAGAGCATTTAAGTGATTCTGACACCCCCATGAAAAAGAAACACCTCCAGGACAAATTGACATTTTCCTCCTATATGCCACTTATGATGCAATTGTTAGAATACAGGAGCAACAAATTGGTAATCATGACAATACTTGAACAATAAACAGGCAATCCTGAAAATACACAGTCATATTAGTGGTCATAATGACGTTGTGTGATCCCCAGGGGACTTACCATGGACAAGTCAGGTATGAGAAGGTAGGTGGATAGGTCAAGTATGAAGAGGTGGGTGGGTAGGTCAGGTATAAGGAGGTGCATGGATGAGTCAGGTGAAGGTGGCACGTACTGTTTAGGAAGCTTAGGTATAGAGCATAGGGCAGGGTATAGGGCAGCTGACATTGCAAGCATATACCGGTACTCACAAGCAACATAAACATTTTCATATTTACAGTATTTTAAAGGTATGATTCATTAAAATCGATAATTGATGAACTCCTGTATAACTATAATAGAACATCCCATGGGTAAAACCATATTTTAGGGTTTACAAAAAAAATTTAAGAATAAATTTTAAATTATATCAAAATGACTTTAATAATAGCATTTAAATACAATATATATATGTATATATATATATATATATATATATATATATATATATATATATATATATATATATATATATATATATATATATATATATATATACTCTGAAACTCTGAAAGCTGTAAATGAAAAACAAAAAAGCATTGAAAAAATGGTTTGCATTGAAAAATGCAAAAATGGTCCGGCCAGCTGAGTTTAAAAGTGGAGCAAAAGGGTTAAAGAATGAGTGTCTGAATTAAATATTATGCGTATGGTAGAACTGACAACGAACTTACAGGAGAAATATCCTAAATGTATAATCAAATGGGAGGCTTTGAAAGATTTTTTGCACCTCGGACATTTTGAGACTCTACCATATTTTAACATGGAGAACCAAGATGGAATGTCCGTTACGTGGGGAAGGGGTCCTCACCTCTCTTTTTTTTTTCTCTCTTTTTTTTTCTTTCTCTCCTTCCTCTCCTCTTTTTTGGTGTCTGCTAGTTACTTTAATGGTTTATGGTTGGTTTGGGGATGCAAAGGTCTATGCACAAATATAAATTTTAACGGCAAATAGGCTCAAATTCTGTCACTGAGTTTGTTTGTGTTTAAGTTAAGGCCCCTTTCACACATGCGGATGGTATGTCCGTATTTCATCCATCCGTTTGCGGATGAAATACGGGCCATACATTCATCCCTATGGGATAGCGGGTGTCTGCGGATGAGCATCCGCAGACACCCGCTATTGTCCGCCTCCGCAACAGTCCGATTCTGCAGACGGAGGAAAATCCTATTTTTCTATCCGTCTGCAGAGCGGATCGGATGAACACGGACACACGGTCCGTGCTCATTCGATCCCCATAAAGGAGAGCGGAGAGCTGACAGGGTGGTCCCCGCACAGTGTGCGGAGACCGCCCTGTCCGCACCCGGCTCAGCGGGGACAACGGAGCGATCCCCGCTGAGTGAGCGGATCATCACGGGGCGGATCATTACTGATCCGCTCCGTGTGAAAGAGGCCTAAAGGAGAATTTTTGGTGTTAAACCTTTTTATGTGATTAAAGTGTTACTAAATACACAACAATAAAATCAGTCTGAATAAGCAGTGAAGCATGCTTGTTATACTCACTGTGGAATCTAAGGGGTTAATCCTCTGCATTATGTATAAAGGCTTTGTGATCCTGTCTCTCTGATCCCCCTCTTCTTTTGCTAACTCCAATTAATCTATTGATAGAGCAGAGCATTAGGAGCCAGGCTGCACATGCTCATTTTGCTAGAGAATTTTATTTTTTTCTTGGGAGTGGGCATGTGATCAGCACAGGGCCAATCAGCACTGTCCAGACAGAGGACCAGGGGAAAATAAAAACTCCTCCTACAAGCTCACAAGACTGCTCTAACTGCTGATGAGAAAAGGTATTTAGCAGTTTATATTTACTAAAACTATTGCATTTCCATGTTCTGTGTACTGTGGAAGACCAGATATAGTTAATGCAGGGTCCTGGATTTAGTAACACTTTAAGTGTATTATGAAATAATGGTTCAATAAAGCTTTAAAACCGCCCAAAGGGAAACAAAAAGTGTGCTATACTAAACATTCATATATCACCTCTTTACACATCATGCCTTTTTTTGGCATACAAATTAGTTTATATAAAAGTCTATTACCCCTTGCCAGCTCGAAGGGCACGTACAGGCATATTAACGTACCTGTATGTTGCCCTTTAAGACGCAGCATTGTGGGCGCACCCGCCACGAGCTCCGTGAGTGTGATAGAGTCTGCGGGTATACCCTTGATCATCTCACGGAGAGAAAGAACAGGTAAATACTGATATAAACAAGCATTTCCCCATTCTGCCTAGTGACCTAACACTGATCACCTGTGATCGGGAGTGGTGATCAGTGTCATGTTACACGTAGCCCAGCCTTCCCACAGTTAGAATCACTCCCTAGGACACACTAAGCCCCTGCAGTGCCCCCTAGTGATTAACCCCTTCACTGCCAGTCACATTTACACAGTAATCAGTGCATTTTTCACACTGATCGCTGTATAAATGTGAATGGTCCCAAAATAGCGCCAAAAGTGTCCGCTCTGTCCTCCTTAATGTCTCAGTCTTGATAAAAATCGCAGAATGCCACCATTACTAGTAAAAAAAAATGATTAATAAAAATGCCATAAAACTATCCCCTATTTTGTAGACACTATAACTTTTGCGCAAACCAATCAATAAATGCTTTTTGTGATTTTGTTTACCAAAAATATGTAGACGAATACGTATCGGCCTAAACTGAGGAAAAAATTTTTTTTTATATATTTTTGGGGGATATTTATTATAGTAAAAAGTAAAACACATTGCATTTTTTTCCAAATTGTCGTTCTTTTTTTGTTTATAGCGCAAAAAAAAAAAAACGCAGAGATGATCAAATACTACCAAAAGAAAGCTCTATTTGTGGGGAAAAAAGGACATCAATTTTGTTTTGGAGCCACGTTGCACAACCGCACAATTGTTAGTTAAAACGACGCAGTGCCGAATCGCAACACTGGGTTTTTGTATTTTTTTTTATAAACAAAAACATACCAAAATTTGTGGAAACACTTTTTTGGGGGGTTTGTTATAAAATTTTGCTTAAAAATATTCTTTCCTCATAAATTTAGACCAAAATTTATTCTGCTACATTTCTTTGGTAAAATAACCCAAATTAGTGTATATTATTTAGTCTATGTGAAAGTTATTGAGTCTACAAACTATCGTATATACAGTTTTTAAAAAAAAATTATCAATCCTGATCTACTGGTAGCCTCATCTAATTTCTTGAGGCCCTAAAATGCTAGGACAGTACAAATACCCCCCAAATGACCCTGTTTTGGAAAGTAGACAGTCCAAGGTATTAAGTAAGAGACATAGTGAGGTTTTTTGAAGTTGTAATGTTTTGGAATTTTTAAAAAAAAATTAAGAAAATTAATGAAAAGTTTTCTTTTCACAATTTTTTTACATACTGTCACCAGAGCAGTACAGCATCATCATGTGACTTGTGTGGCAGTGATCAGGGACACTGACTAGTGACAGTATGTTAAATAAAATAGTTTAAAAATAGTTTAAAAAAAGTTTCTTACTATTTGTTTTTTACATACTCTGACCAGAACAGTACAGTGTCACTAGGAGGTGACCAGGATTATCTCTTTTAACTATGATTGCATATTATAATAATGCTATGATCACTCTTATAACCAATAATTTTTTATGAATGGCATCCATTCATGTGCCGTTGTGTACTATTGTGATAGCTCTGATTGGCCACAGCAATCACATGGTACAGGCCCCTTTACCATATAACCCAAATAAAACCGAAGTACATTTACAAGTGTTACAGATAGAGGAAAATAAGCCAGTTCACAGACCCACTTGTGTGTGGGTGACATCATCATGAAAGCCAGACGGGCAACCAAAAAGATAAAAGTTGCCGGGTAGGTCACCATGCAGCCCCCAGCCAGGGGCTGGTGAGCAGCCCTCTAAAATCAAAACTGTCCTGGGAGGTCTGGTCACCCTACTTTGCATACACTTTAACATTTGTGAAGCTAAAATGTCAGCCACACAAATAGCGCATGGTTTCCGTTAGACTGTGAACTACTTGTTACTAGTGCTCAACAGTTATTTAGCACTACAGAGTAGTACTAACAGTATTAAAATTTAGTTTTTTTTGTTAACTTCACCTGCTCTGTGAAGTGGTTTTGCACAGAGCAGTCCAGATCCTCCTCTTCTCGGATCCATCTTTGGTGCTCCTGGCCCCTCCTTCCCGTTGAGTGCCTCTACAGAAAGCAGCTTGCTACCCGAGCCGAGCCACAGCTCCCTGTGTCCATTTAGACACAGAGCCACGGCCCTGCCCTCACCCTTTCTCTCCTCATTGGCTCACTGACTTTATTTGACAGCAGTGGGAACCAATGGTGCAGTGCTGCTGTCTTAGGAAACGAGGAGGGGAGTCGCAGATAGCTGAGTCTCTAGTGAAACATTGCTGGTTCTAGATGAACCTCAGGTAAGCATTTTTATCGAATGCATAGAATGCAGTAGGGTAAAAAACTTCATGCCTTTACACCCACTTTAACATGCATTGATAAGATTATTTGTATCAAGCTAAAACTTTTTTTACACATATTTTTTTTTTTTTAATAATTGAAAAGTCCAAACATTAGCGCTTTTAAATCGAATAAAACTGCTAGACATTTTCAGTGGTTGATTTTAAGGGTCACTGAAAATTGTGATAACATTAAAGCCTACTTATCTTATGCAGACAAACACTTTTATGCTCTAGAGATCCTTTTTATAACACAGCAGTATCACATAAGGTTGGTAATAGGCTTCTGCTTTGAAAATTATGTCATTCCATGGAGCCCGAGGATAGGAAATGAACTTAGCATGCAAATCACTGCAATGTCTGTAATTACACCACATAGAAAATGTCTAATATGTGCAGAACACAATCAATACACTCTGTTCCACCTATAAAGCTGAGGCCAAGGTCATCACCACAAATCCAAGCTTAAATTTCACTCTGGATTTAACTCCATTTTAAACAATAAAATGTTGAAAATGTAATTTTTCTGCTTATAAAGAAGAAGTGGCTATATTCCAGTACTAGTGATTTCTGATTAAAGTCAATTGGGGAGTGGTCAAGGTAGTTCAAACAATATGTTATTTAAGCTTTACAAAATACACAAATACAAATAATCCTCAAGTCATTTTTGATTTATTAACACCAATATATAAATATATGGTCCACATTTAAAATTTGTATACAAAAGACTTATATGTTATTAGGCTGTAGAAAAACGTAAAACCTCTATTAAAAAATACTAAAGCACTGATGTGGACTCATATCAAATATGTACGGTCCATGTGTTAATAGAACTGTCTGGATGTATGCACATGTTGCAGTGCAAATATGTAAACAAAAATAAAATATTATCCATCTTATAAATTCAGATCCAGTCTTATTCAGGATAATAAATTATCATAAACATGCCCAGAGTTCTTAAAAAAAGGGAAGCAATCGGTGGATAGTTGAGAAAGATGCCCAAACAACTGCAAAAACGAATTAACATAATATTGATTTCAACTCAATTGTGTCACAGTTCTGAATATAATAAAGTTGCAACAATAGTCCTCATATCTGCAGGTACATGACCTGCTGAGTTTAATATATCATTAAAATAAAAATAAAACACCAGCAACATAATGATGAGTGCTGTTGTAACTTCCTGTCTCTATGGTATTCAATTCACAACAGGGGCAAAATCAATATTATGTTCTTTTTTTATTTTCTGTTACACTGTTGTTGTATCTGCTTTTTCATTATTCTCGCAGTAAAACTCCAGCTTCTACTTATTGTCTCTAATAACTTTGGGCCTAGCCTTGCCCATTTAAATTGCCCTGCTGCTGGGCAATTTAACATTTCTGTGTCATCTGTAGTCTCTCAAAGGAGTTATTTGCATTTTAAGCATTAAGATAAAAAGCCTTGAGGCGTGGCTTGGCAGCGGATGTAGTCAGACGCACATCTTGTGAGCTCCGCCGATAATCTGTTTTTCCGTAAAAGAGTTTTATTGAAAAATAGTATGCAAATATACAAGTAATAAAACAGATGAACTGACAATGCGTGTACATTGCAAACAATGACAAGTTTAGTTAACATTGTATCTTGGTAATACAGTAATAGAACTTGTTTCCACCTAATGTTGTTGAACCTATCAACATAATGCATTTGATATATGCGTCTGTCTTAAAGTATGATGTATAGAGTCTGCATTACAACAATCAGGCTAGCAGACTTTGGGCGGATAAAAATGGTGTCATCTGTCTCAGTAGGTGGAGTATATAGAGCGGTTGATATTCATCTGGGATCGGGTGATCAAAAGCAGAAAGAGGTCAGTCGTCAGTGTTAGAGAAAAGAAAATGAAAACAGGGAAGGAGAAAAGAAAAAGGGAGAGGTGGGGGGAGGGTGATCAGAGGGATTGTGACTAAGGAGGATGTTGGGAATGGGCAGGGGTGATTTCAAAGAGAGGGGGGGACGGTTGACCAAGAGTGTCGCCCCCACAGCCCCCACCATCCTTCCAGTTAGAGAGGAGCTCTCAGTGTGGGGGACCCCGTCCAGCGTGGGTCCCTCTTAGCTCTTTGTGGGAGGTGGGGCAAGGACAGTATGCAGGTCGGGGTGAGCCCTCTAAAGGGGGAGCGTTGGTGAGGATATGTTGAGGTCGTTATTGGGACCGTTCGAACGATTTGAGTTCATGATGGAGGCATATCTATCCGAAGTACAAAAGTGATTCCAACAAGCCCAAGTCTGTGAGTATTTGGAAGGGGAATCTCGGGCAATGTGTATCAATTCCTCCAGCTCGGCTATTCTCCCCACTCTTACTAGCCATTCAGATGTCGTTGGAGAGTGGGGGGTGCCCCAATGAGTGGAAATACATAGTTTGGCAGCATTAATCATATGGACCCCAACAGATTTCCTGTAAGATTGGATTGATGTAGAAGAGTGGTGCAGAATCATCCGAGCTGGGGAGAATTCAATAGGATATGTGGTTACTTGAGCGGTTATATCGCGTACCTGTGACCAGAAATTCTGAAGCCGTGGGCAGGACCACCATATGTGTAGGAGTGTGCCCCTGTCTGTCGAGCATCACCAGCATTTGTCTGATGTGTCCGGATTGAATTTGTGGAGAAGGTCAGGGGTGCGGTACCATCTTGAGAGCGTTTTGTAGTTATTTTCTTGAATTGTGGCGTTAAGTGAGCCTTTGTGTGCTAAGGTAAAGATTTTTTCCCAGTCCGCTTCCGATAGGTCTAGTTGTAAATATTTTTCCCATGACCTGCAAGAGTTCCAATCTTTAGGCGAAACTGATGTGAAGAGCATAGAATGTATGGTGGAGATCATGTGTTGCTGCGTCGAGGTCTGGGAACATAGGCTTTCAAATGGGGTCAAGGTTCGCGCTAGGCGCGAATCTTGATTAATAGTGGTGAGAAAGTGACGGATTTGCAGGTAGGACCAATAGGGGAATGGGGGGCTGTCTGGAAGACGTGGGATTGCGTTTTGTTCTAGGAGTTTGCCTCCACTGAAAAAGTGTCTAGCTAAGACTAACTCGTGCGGCCATATAGAGGCCAAAAAATTCCCCGACATTCCTGGAGAGAAGGCAGGATTAAGGCGTACAGGAGTAAGGGGGCCCGGAGTGGATGAGATCTGGGGATCCTTACATACCTCTCTAAAACATCCTAAAGTTGCTCCTATAAGTGGGTGTTCTTTCAGGGTTTTAGGGACATGAGAAAAGGGTATCCACGGCACAGACTTGAGAGGCAAATCTGAAAACGACTCTTCTAACGATACCCAATCCTTACAGCTTTCGTGTAGTGACCAATCCGCTATCCTGCCCAGGTGACACGCTCGGGAGTAATTCAGGATATCTGGGAGCCCCATTCCTCCTTTGGTTTTGGGCTTGGATAGTTGTGAAAAACTTATTCTTGTTTTTTTTTGTTTCCATAAAAACTTTAAGGAGAGCCGTTTTACCGTCAGAAAGAAAAGTTTTGGGATTTTAATGGGTAGCGCTTGTAAGAGATATAAAATACGAGGCAGGATGTTCATCTTAAGGATGGCCGCTCTGCCAAACCAAGAAAAATTAGGTTTTTCCCATCTATGCAAGTCTGCGGATATAGATTGGGTCAGCGGGACAAAGTTTTTAAGATATAAGTCAGCTAAGCGTGGGGTCAGTTGAGTGCCAAGATAAGTGATAGAGTCTTTTTTCCATATGAAGGGGAAATTCTCGCTACATTGGGTTACTATCTCTTCGGGCAGGGAGATATTGAGGGCATTAGATTTAGAGAAGTTAATCTTTAAATTGGATACTTGGCGAAATAACTCAAAGTCTTTAAGCAAATTGGGGATCGACGTTAAAGGTTCGGTTAGGAAGAGTAAAATATCGTCGGCAAAGGCCGCAAGTTTAAATGTGCGGCCTGCAACTGGGATCCCTTTTATATTATCATTGGTGCGGAGGCATTGGAGGAAGGGTTCTAAGGTCAAAATGAAAAGGAGTGGGGAGAGGGGACATCCCTGTCTTGTTCCGTTGTGGATGGGAAAGGCGTCTGACAGGTGGCCGTTGACCCGGACCCTCGCCGTCGGCGCGGCATATAAGGCCATAATGAAGTTATACATACGATTCTGAAGGCCCAGGTGACGTAAGACCGCCCCTAGATAGTCCCAGGCCAACCTGTCAAACGCCTTTTCCGCATCCAGAGACAGAAAGAAACCCTGCCGATGTTGGGTAGTCAATAAGTGGTGTAGGTTAATGGCTTTGATGGTGTTGTCCCTGGCCTCTCTGCCAGGGACGAATCCTACTTGATCTTTTGAAATAATAGAGGGTATGAAGGGAAGTAAACGGTTTGCTAGCATTTTGGCGAATAATTTGAGATCTACGTTCAGTAGAGAAATCGGTCTATAATTGGCGGTTGATGTGGTATCCTTGTTTGCCTTCGGTATCACCGTGATATGCGCTTCTAGTAGTCTGTGGAAAGGTGTGGAAGTAGGGGAAAGGGAGTTAAATGCTTTAAGGAAGGGGGATACTAAAAGGTCCATAAAGGTTTTATAGTATGACGCTGAAAAACCATCGGGACCAGGGCTCTTACCCGGTTTTAGTTGCTTTATTGCCTTCTTAAGTTCGTCTACCGATAAGGGGTTGTCTAATTCGCTTGCCTCCTCTCCAGGAATGGGTTTGAGGTTGTATTTAGTGAGAAAGTCCGAGATAAGCGATTGTCGTTTCGATTGGCCTAGGGGGGTTGTAGATTGTAATGGTAAGTTGTAAAGCTCTGAGAAGTACTTCTCAAACTGTTTGGCTATATCCACTGTGGCTGAGTATGAGTTACCTCTGGCATCTTTTATGGTATGTACGTTGGTACTAGCTTTCTGTGTTTGGATTGCTCTTGCTAGGAATTTCCCACATTTGTTGCCCTGTTCGTAGAAAAGCTTTTGAGATAGAGTAAATTTTCGGTGTGTTCGACGATTAAGGATATCTAGGAGTGATTTCCTAGTTTGTGTGAGTTCCAAGTAGGTGCTCTGGGCATGTGAGAGTTTGTGAATTCTCTCCAATTTCCCTATTTTGTCAATCAGTTCCGAGATCAGAGCTTGTTGCTCTTTTTTCTTGATGGCTTTAAGGTGTATGAATCTGCCTCTGAGGACACATTTATGCGCTTCCCAGATATTAATGGGTGTCGTCTCCGGGTTATCATTGTTCTGGCTCGCGCGGATGCTAGAAATATCGCTTTCTGTGGTGAGGAGCGAGGGGTCTAGTCTCCATATTTTAGTGGAAGGGTTGTGTTCTGGGAATGTTAAGGAGAGGGTGATAGGATGGTGATCCGAGATGAGCAGTGGCTCTATTGTGGCTGATGTTAGGAGGGGGAGGTCTTTCTGTGAGAGGAACAGGTAATCAATTCTAGAATATCTGTTATGTGGTATAGAGAAGAAGGTATAGTCCCTCTCGGTTGGGTGTAAGGTCCTCCATGTGTCATGTACAAGAAGGTCCTGTAGTTGAGTTTTGATTTGCTTTAGCGCCCTATATGGTAGTGTCGTGGATCCTGTCGATGAGTCAAGAAGGGGTTGAAGGGGCACATTAAAATCGCCTCCCAGAATTAAGATTCCCGATTGGAAACTAGCTAGAGCAGATGCGATAGCTCGGATAAAACTAACCTGGGCCGAGTTAGGGCTGTATATGTTTGCCAGGGTGACTGTTTGGTTATGTAGGGTTCCTTTTAGGAAGATGAAACGCCCTTCTGGGTCGATTCGGGTGTCAATTGTGTGCCAGTGAGTATTTTTTGAGAGCAGGATGGAGACTCCTTTCGTTTTAGCTAAACTGTTGGAAGCGTGAAAGGCCGTTGGGTATAAGCGATTTGAAAGTTTCGGAATGTGCTTCGTGCAAAAGTGGGTCTCTTGCAGGAAAATTACGTCAGCTTTTAGTTTGGCCATCCTATCCATAATTTGACTACGCTTTTCCGGGATATTGAGGCCCTTTACATTTTGTGAGACTACTTTAAGTTTACATTGGTTAGAACTATGCTGAGCTGTGTCCATGATGTGTGGGTTCACTCCCAAAATTGGGAGTATAATTCAGAGGTTCACCTCCCAAGGGAGTAAGTCTTGATATAGGGTGTCTGTATGAAAGTTAAAATTAAAATTGAAATTAAAAGAATGATTAAGATCTGGCCCTCTGATTATTCCTCGATCTGAAAGGACGTCAGGGTGGGGGCCGCGAGGGCGAGACTCAAGGACAAAGGTGGGGAGGGGGATGGTGAATACAGGGAATAGGGGTGTTACTCGAGGGTAGGGAAGGGAGGAGGGGAAAGAAGTGTCAAGTGTTATGAGGTTAGGTTGTGTAGGAGAAGGGTAACCGGGGGTATATATAGTCCAGCTATCTTACCCTATTAGAACTAGCTCTGTCCGGTGTTGGTCAACGGGGGTAGGTACTATCCCGTTGTGTGGGGAAGTGAAAGGCGATCGGGTGTCAGTCAAGAATGTGTCCAGTCCATAGGAGGTCAAAAAGAATCAAGTAGGGTTATGAAGCAAGTTGCTAAACTTAAAGGGGAAGGAAAAGCAACATTAGGTCCAAATATACAAAAATTGTGAAACCACATTTATAAGTCAGATAACAACCCCGACTAGGATATATAGAACCGTACGTATAAACATAAACATAAAAACAGGAGAACGTTGAAAGTAATGCCTCTATGCAGGAGCAAGTGGAGCTTGCGGAATGAAAAACAACATTTCCGCTTGGGGGGTATGGAGGTTATTCAACTTTAGTAAGCGGAAGTAACATTATGATCTTAGACGACCCGCAAGCAGAGTTGGTATGTTCCCCCTTAATACGGGGGGGATTACATTGCAGCTCATAGAGGGATAACATTTATGTTAAACAGCATGCAACTAACCATCACCCCTGATCCTTGTCGGTGAACTTGGTAGCTGGTAGTGTCCCTGGGCATAATGTGAGAGGGTCTGGATTGTCTGATAATCCCCACCATTTCTCTTTTTCTTTCCCTTTCCTCTTCCCTCCCTTTTTCTTTTTTCTTTTTCCCCCTTTCTTTCTCTTTTTCCTCCTTTTCCTTTAAGGTTAGCTGGGGGGAAATCAGACACGCATTCCTCAGAGATTAGTCTCATCCCGTGCCAATGTTTATGGTTGGAATAGGGTGGCCTTTCTAGTCTAAAGATGGGAATATTCCCTGGCTGACTGAATATAAGGTATGGGACGTGGTCCTGGCCACTAAGTAATGAATACGGTCACGGGAACCCTGCTGGACTGTGGATTCGGGGAGTCACCCCATTGTGAGGTGGGAAGTAGGGTGATGGAATGCTCTGCATTAGCTTACTGGGAAGATCTCTGCCATAGCCTGCATGTCTTTTTAGAAATCTACAGCGGTAAAAAAGGGGTAGAGAGTTATGCATGCAACATATAAACATAAAAACATAGGCATATATATGAGACGTTTTTGTGTTCCCCTAGTATCTGAGTTAGATCCTCCCCTATTTCCCTTACCAATTCTTGCGCCGCAGGGTCGGAAAAGACCGTTTGGCATTGAGAACCTAGGGGGAGATGAGAGGGAGAAGAGCACCACAAATAACAGTATAAAAGGTATGATATTCATAATAGCTTATCTGTCGGGGTGAGGTAGGAACATCACAGTGTCAAGTTGGGTAAGGCGCAATTTATAGCGCCTATGTCCAGGTGAGAGCCTTAGATCAGTGGTCTTAGAACCAGCCGGAGATCTTAAAGGGAAAGTCTATTTCTCTCGTCGGGGTGGGTTGTAGAGATGAGCATTGGTGGCCATGTTCTGTCATATACATCCCATCATGGGAATGCTGCGAAATGGGGACTTGTTTGCGAGAAGATCTCTAGCAGTCTGAAGAAAGAGGAAAATCAGGGTATGTCCAAAGGAAACCATAGTTCTGGGCCAAGGCGATGGAAAGAGCTGGTGAGTGTTTCAGTCGGGATCTTTAGGGCCGATCCGGCCGTGCCCTTCTGTGGGCTGGTGATGCTGTGGGGCTCTGACGGTCTCGATCCCTCTGGTCTCTCTGAGCCGGTGGTCTGGGTGACATCGACCTACGTCTCCGAATGTTGAATTCATCCCTCACCGGTATGGCATCCATGGAGCTGGTTCTCTGAAGGTGAGGGGAACGGTAGGATTTGTACCACTCTGGAAGCTCTACAGGCGGGATTTGTAGTGTGCTGCAAAAACTCCTGAGGTCCTCCGGGACCCTCAGGTTGGCCGTGCGACCATCTGATGAGGCCGATAGGCAAAAGGGGAACCTCCAACGGTACTGAATTCCCTTCTGGCGTAGGACATCCAGGAGCGGGCGGAGATCCCTTCTGTGTTGGAGTGTTATAGGGGACAGGTCCTGGAATATTTTGATCTCTGCCCCTTGGTAGTTCAAGTTGCGGCGGTCTCTGGCCCTTCTGAGTATATCCTCTTTCAGCCTGAAACTCACCAAGTAGCAGATTACATCTCTGGGGGGGTCAGTTTCTCTGCCCCTGGGTTTGAGCGCCCTGTGAAGTCGTTCCCATTCAACGGGGGCTTCATATGGTCTCCCCAATAGATCATTAAAGATTTGGACAGTCACAATGCCTCTTACCCTCAGGTTATGGCGTCGTCCGCGATTGTCCAAATCCTCCAAGTGCCTGCTTAGATCTCTGAGTTGGCCGTGGTGAGCATTGGACATCTGTTGCATGTGGTGAATGGCGGTGTCATGGCGTGCTGTCTCTTCCTCCAGATCGCCTATTCTTACGTGCATAGACTGTATATCCCTCCGGAGGTCGGATATGGCTGCTGTGAGGGATCCTTTGATGTCCTCTGCCATTGCTCTGAGGTCTTGTACGTTCAGTGGACGTGTAGGAGCAGGGCTTTCTGGAAGCTGAGTATCCCTCCTGCTGTGTGGGCTAGGGCTGGGGAGCGATGCTCCGTGTAGGCCTGAGGTGAGGCCGCGGCCTCGCGTGAGCGGGCCCGGAATATCTCCAGGATATTTCGTTCGGGTGGCGGGTCCGTCCCTCTCGGGGATCGGGACCTGGATTGCGGTGATTTCCCCTTCTGTTTCACCATGGTTTCGGGTGAGTGTTGCTCCGCTGGGCTTATTGCAGGACCTCCGATGGACGGAGCGGTGGAATCAGGCAGCCATCTCCCATCCGCGCCAAGCCACGCCCCCCGATAATCTGTTTTATTATGCTGTAAACTGCTGCCGATCACCCGATTTTGGTATCTAACTGCCCTCCAGTGTTTTCTGATACATTTGCCCGGCTGCTGCTGTACTAACTCACAGCTTGGAAGATGCCTCGCCGCGGCTCCATGGCCCGTTCTGCTCTGGACCACGAGGCCCAAGATGGCGGCATGGCCCTAAAGTCGGCTAAAGTGAAATACAGGGAGGCAGCACAGAGACTGTTCTCCCCGAGTGGGATACGGGACCTGCCGGAGCTACCCGGTGAAGGAGCAGATAATCATAGCGGCTCTCAGTCGGATGCAGATGACACCGTGCCCCTGGAGGACCTGACAGTGCCAGTGCTGCCTTGGGACACAGTGAGTACTACTCCCATGTTCTAAACCCTGCAAATGGCCACGTCCACAGGCTCAGCTGGGCCTGAACCCACGCTGAGAGACATCTTCTCTGAGGTCACATCCTGCAACCTTTCTATCACTGTCCTGGCCACGGAGGTTAAGGGGATGAAGGCTGAAATGTCCTTTCTGTGCCAGGACATGCAGAAATTGAGAGACTGCACATCTGCCATTGAAGGGTGCATTAGCACCATAGAGGACGACTGGGCCCCCATGCAGAGAGAGTTGCGTACTCAGCAGCTAATGGTGGCTAAACACGTAGCGAAATTTGATGACCTAGAAAATAGGCTTTGCAGAAATAACGTTAGAGCCATTGGCATCCCTGAAAAAATGGAAGGGAAGAACCCGGTTCATTTCATAGAGCAATGGCTGCTAGAAATATTTGGAGTTGTTCTCCCCTGTGTTCACAGTAGAGCGTGTGCATCAGGTCCCTTACATGCCTCTGCCACCGGGTAATCCCCCCAGAGCCTTCCTGATTAAACTGCTCCATTATAAAGATAGAGATTTTATCCTGTCTAAGGCGCGTACTCTGGGGGATGCTCTGGTGATAGATAATTCTAAAATATTCCTGTTCCTGGACTTTTCGGCAGAGGTGCAAAAGCAGCAGGCCCAGTTTAATGATGTAAAAAAGAGGCTTCGCTCCTTGGAGATACTTGGAGGTGGCCAGGGATAAAGTGCATTTTTTTTAAAAACCCGCATTGGTAATGCAATGACTGGATAGAGAGGAGCTCTCCCCGAGTAATGACTTGGGCAGAAGACGCAGAGCTACCTGAATGTCAATTAACATACCCGTTACACTGGAATACTTACTTTCTACACAGGAACTGATTAGTTAAAAGTTTTTTTTTTTACATACTGTAATGGCGGAAGACTGTTTTCAGGTGTGTCAGCACCACCTATGTTAATGGATACAACATGAGGCCTGTTGCCTATTGGCTCTTCAAAGCTGGCTACCGAACTTAGCCCCCCAGTTGAGAGTCCCTTGTGGACATTACAGTTATTTAGCTTTTTTTATGATGACTGGAACCCAGTTTGTCCATATGCCCTAGGCCTACCTAACCTTTTATTTTACAGGATTTACTTTTCTAATCAGAGAATGCCTACCATGTACTGTCATATTCCATACCCTCTAGGGTGCCACCCAGGTGATGCTATGCCTATTCCTTTTGCCTTCCAGACCCATGTCTTATATGTCTGTGTTTTAGTACCTTATGGCTAAGCAAGTTGTTATAACAAGCTGGAATGTAAGAGGCCTGGGGGACAGAGTGAAACGATTGGTGGTACTTCATATGATCAAAAGACTGGGTTCCTCTGTGGTGTGTCTACAGGAGACACATATATTGCCTGGTCAAGAGTCCCCATTTTCTGTCAAATTATTTGGTGCCCAGTTCCACTCTGCCTTCTCATCCTATGCCAAAGGGGTTATTTCAAGTCTCTGGTGTGAGGCTGAATTGCTGAGAGGGCGTCCCTTGTGGCTGAGTGCAGTACTCCCCTGGGAGTGATACAGGGGAAGCGGTGCCCAAAGGTGCATGGGTTGCCAGAAATGCTGCAGGCTGGCTGGAATGCGCTGGGTAGCAATGTGGGTAACCGTGCAGAGAGAAGGCTTGAATCAGGAACAACAATGTAAACCAGGAACAGGGTCCGCAGCCAGGCTAGGGGTCAGATACCAGAAGACAGTCCGAGAGAAGTACAGGAACAAGCTGGGTCATACACAGAGGGCAGAGGATCGAGGAGTAGTCAGCAAGCTGGGGTCAGAGCGAGGAGACAGACGGGGTCACAGGTCAAGCCAAGCAAAGTTCAAGCCGGGGGTCTTCAGAGAATACAAGGCACAGGAACACAGGTAGCTGTTGATAATCAAGCAAACTGCAAGTGTCAGTGGCAGGTTTAAATAGGCCAGGGGGGTGTGCCTACAATGTCATGGCGTGCATGCATTAGCGAGCGCAGACTGCCGTTACCTGGCTGTCGTGCATCTGCGTGTGCGCAAGCGCATGGGAACTCCAACCATGACAGTTGCTGGTGGAATTGCCCACAACACAGCCATTTCTCTGACAGGTTAGTGTGTTAATTGGTCCAAATGTTCCCTTTGTATGCACGACTTCAATTATTGACCCACACAGTCGGTATATATCTTTATTATGCTATGCTCCTTGGATGAATTACAATGCATTATTGTTTTTATATATATATATATATATATATATATATATATACCGCACCATTTTTTGGTAGAGGTCATCAAGACCCTGGCTACCTTTCTGTCACAACACCCAGGTATTCCTGCAATTATTGTGGGAGACTTTAATAATTATTTGGATGCCGACCTTGACAAGTTTTCCACAAGGGCCTCTGCCGAGTACCTTGAGAGGGGAACCGACACCCTTTGCTCAGCTTTTTTTGGAGCTGAGTTTGAGGGATGTTTGGAGGCTAAATCATTCGCAGGTAAAATGTTACTCGTGCCACTCAGCAATGCACAGAGGTCTCTCCAGAATTGACCTTGGTCTTGGCAATGATGTGATGCTCCCACTGGTAACTTCCTCACACTATGAGGCAAGAACTATATCTGACCATTCCCCTTTTTGTGTTGAGATCCTCACGTCTGGAGTGTCCAAGCGGGTTTGTTGCAAACTCAACCCGTTTTGGCTGTCACTCTTTCCTAGCCTTGACCTTATTTATAACAACCTGACTACATTTATTTGGTTCAATAAACTTTCGGCTAGTCCCGGTATTTTCTGGGACATGCTAAAAGCCTATTTAAGAGGCCAATTTATTAAATCCATCAATACCATTAAGACCGGGACTAGGACTTGGGAACAATCTGTGCTACAGGAGGTTGAGATGGCTGAGTCTGCTTTTTTTGACTCCCCCTCTGAACATACTGAGAGAACTTGGCATGAGGCGCAACACATGGCTAAGCATTTGGTTCTAACGAAGGCTGAAAATAAAAGATTCTTCCTTCAAGAGAAATATTTCGAAGAATGGGAAATTACAGGCCATATGCTTGCTATGATGGTGAGGTCACAGAAGGGATTGTCCCATATAGAGGCAATCCCCAATTCCTCGGGGACCCTGGTTTCCTCCCATGCATATATTCTATCTACATTTAGGGATTTATGTGCTGATATGTACTCTTCTAAGGTCTTGCCTACTATAGAAGAAATTGACTATTTTCTTGAACGGTGCCAAATCCTACAGCTTCCAGCCCTGGATGCAGAGCAGTTGAATGCTCCCCTCATGGCTGAGGAAATGCTGGAGGCATTGGCGCTTTCCTCTCCTGGTAAGTCTCCGGGCTTGGATGGCTTGCAGGCAGAGGTATACAAATGCTACTCTGAAACACTGGTACCACATTTAAATGAGGTTTTTGAGAATGCGAGGGAAATGGGATGTTTACCCCAATCCATGAATGAAGCGATTATTGTGCTTCTTTTGAAACCTGGTAAGGAGGCCCATTCCCCAGATTCATATAGGCCCATTTCGCTATTAACAACAGACGTAAAATTATTGGCAAGGGTTCTGGCTACCAGGCTAGCCAAAGTTATTCATAAAATGGTGCACAAAGACCAATCAAGGTTCATCCCATCTAGACCCATCCACGGCCCTTAACATCGGACACCTTTTTCTCAACCTCCAGATACCTGTCGATAACCCAGGCCAAAGAGCGATCCTATGCCTAGATGCGGCTAAGGCCTTTGATAGTGTTGCATGGCCTTATCTATGGGAAGTATTGTAGCGCTTTGGACTGTGGGACAATTTTATCCAATGGGTATGACTGCTGTATGCAGACCCCACGGCTAGGATCCGCATAAATGGAGACCTCTCAGATCTATTCCCTCTCTTTAGGGGAACAAGACAGGGGTGTACACTGTCACCCCTGTTATTTGAGTTACCCCTTGAACTACTTGTGGCTATGGTAAGATCATCCCTGTCTATTGTGGGCTTTAACAGGGGACTAACCATTGAGAAGATCTCCCTTTACATGGATGACACTTTACTATATTTAGGGGACATGGACGCTTCCCTTACAAATGCTATGCAGGTAATTCCACAAACGGCTTCGTATCAGGATTCTCCATCAATTGGAGCAAATCTGTTCTTTTGCCAGTAGATGATCCAACAATCTCGCTGCCGGTTGCTGCAGAATCCATCAAGGTAGTTTCCTCATTTAAATACCTGGGAGTACAGGTGTCTGCTAATCCGCTGACGTGTTATACCTGGTGCAAACTTCCATTGTCGGTAATAGGAAGAATAAACCTTATTAAAATGGTTTGGTGCCCCCAACTATTATACATTATGCATAATTCCCAGCAGTGGATACCCCGTAGATGGTTCATCTGTATTGATACTCTGTGCAGGTCCTTCATATGGAAAAAAAAGAGTAGCCAGAATAAGTCTTTCCACTCTGCAATATGGCAAAGATCGGGGAGGAGCTGTAGTCCCTAACCCTAAACTCTATTTTTATGCCTCCCAACTACAACACTTGGGTGGTTTTGGGTTTGGGCGAATCTGACTCAATCAAAAACCTATTGGGGACCGGAATGCAGAACATCTCAATGCTAGCAAGCCTGGAGTCGGAGTTACCTCACCTACCACAAACGGCTCGTACTGCTGTCCTCCTAAAAAAACTCTGGACCACGGGCAGGTCTAGCTTGAAGATTTTTGGCAGAAACCCCATTATGGGATAACCCAAATTTAGTGGAGGTATTCAAATTGGACGGCTTCCAGACATGGAGGCTGGCCAGAATTTGCAATATCTCCCAATTATATAACCGAAATGTGCTAAAATCATTCCTGGAACCACAAATAAAATGTAACCTCCCCAGGCATCAATTCTACAGGTACCTTCAGGTACGACATGCTCTCCAGGCCCAGGGCTAGACCTTCACGCTCTCACTTTCCAGTCATTCCCTGATAAAGGACGTTTTCTTTGGTTAGGAGAAAAAGGGCTTAATATCCCACATTTATACCTGTTTGTTGTCATAATTTAAACTTAACTTAACTTAACTTGAACTTAATTTGAGTATCCACCAAATAGGCAAGGCAATCTGTGCACACACCCTCTGATTAAAAAGAGGGGAGTCCATACAGTTGGGCAAACTGTGGGAAATACTGTTTACTAGATGGCCAGTTGGCCATATGTTCGGCTGTGTTGGGTCGGCGGGTCTATGCTTGCCTGTCCGACACAGCACCGACAAGATGTATCAAAGCAATTTCTTTTGGTGCCACTGTTTTACTGATCTTTATTTGCACTATGCATGATTTGCTGATGTAACAAATGACATTCTTTTTGATATGGTATGTAATGTGTTTTTTGTCTATGTTGGCACAATAAACCTTTTTTCTGATTTAAAAAAAAAAAAGCCTTCTGTGAGCAGCAGTCCGCCTAACACTTACTTGAGCCCTATCTCAGTCCAGCAATGTCCACGAGTGTCTCAGACATCTGAAACTCTCCTCCTGAGTGGCTAAGACACAACAATGGCACCACTGTATATATCAAAGAGGTAGTTGTGGCGCTCTCCTATGATTGTGCAAAAAATCGCATACTATTTATAAGTTGGAAAATGTTCCTGCCATTTCAAAATACTGATATTGCATATGTTCTATTGCGGCAGTGCAAAGAATTAATTAATTAATTACTAATGACTAAATGAAACTTAATAAAACTAACAGCTGTGCAAAAAAAGTGCAAAAAGTGCTTACGTGCTATAGTGCAAGTTAAGTGCGTCTGAAACCTATTCAGCTTATATCTTATTTATAACAACAAACATTTCAACAGTAAAAAATATATAAAATCCATGTCACAAGTTATTTAAAGTGAAAAAACAAAATGCGAAAAGCCAAGAAAGCAGAAAACCAAAAAGTCCTTATCAAAAAGAGTTTTTTTTATATATAAAGTACTTTTTTCAAAAAATTCAATAAAGGTGACTTGTGCTCAGTGCCTGGTGTATTCTGAGATTCAACCGGTGCGTAATCTGTGGGTAAAGCAAATTGCCGCACTCACCAGCTTCCCTGCCCCTGCAGGGGTTAAATCGCATCCACAGTGTAAACCCCTGTGCCGCTATGTAAAGCTGGTCCGGTTGGTATTCAGTTCCTCATTTCCTCGTTTTTATATATGTAAGAAATATAGAACATCCATAGTACAGTACTGTTTTTAAAATTAGCGCCTTTATTAACTTCAAAAGTGGCTACTCACAATTTCACACACGTACACACTCTCTCCTGCAAGGCGGCGGCGGTGTTTTGTGTTGTTTACGAACGTTTTTTAATCTGTAAAATTGTGAGTAGCCACTTTTGAAGTTAATAAAGGCGCTAATTTTAAAAACAGTACTGTACTATGGATGTTCTATATTTCTTACATAACAGAGATGATGAGAAAATAACCACGGGGTATTGTTTCAAAATACCAATGTAGCAAAACTGAGTAACTCCTTGAAAGTAATTAATAGCGTATCATTAGCTCAGCAGGATGAGAAAACAAAAGGTGCAAATTTTGACACGTGACCTCTCTCAGTCAACAGGCAAGCTCACATTTATTTTAACAGCACATGGACAAACTTGTTATATCATGGTTATTTAACCAAGACAAGTTGGCATCTTCACCCTGGGCGCTAGATACGCTAGTTGTCCCGATACTGCCTGTGTCCCTCATCATGCGCTGTGGTTCTATCCTCCAACCCCTACCTATTAAGCTCAGTCAAAGCCAAAGACAAGATAAAATGTCATAATTAAATTGTGTTAAAGGTAAAATTAAATACCCAGATACATTTTGGTATAACTTTTGCAAGGTGTACTATTTTGCTGTGAATCTACTGGGGAAAAAAAACTTTCACATTAAAAAGGAGAGAGTTGAAAGATTTTGATGCAGACAGAAAGCAAATTATTGATAACAGCACAACAAGCCTTATTTGGATTTGAATTATCGCACAGAACTGTCAACAGAACAACATCTGCAAGCTAGAATAACTCGCTGCAGGAAACTATATCTGGATAATTCCAGCAGACTTATTTTACAGATACAGCTTAAGTCCCGTACACACGAGAGGACTTATGTCCAACAGACTTCCGAAGGAGTTCTGCCGGAGTTCCGACAGAGTTCTGACGGACTTTTCGACTGAGCGGACTTGGCCACACACAATCCCACTAAACTCCGACGGATTCGAACGTGATGACGTACGACTCGACTCGAATAAGGAAGTTCATAGCCAGTAGCCAATAGCTGCCCTAGCGTCGGTTTTAGTCCGTCGGAATAGCATACACACGAGCGAATTTTTCGAAGGAACCGGGTCCGGCGGAGTTCCGTCTGAAAAATTTGAAGCATGTTCCATATTCTAAAGTCCGTCAGACTTTGGCGAATCAAAAGTCCGTTGCAGCCCACACACGATCGAATAGTCTGACGGAATCAGTCCGTCGGACTTTGGATGTTGAAAAGTCCGCTCGTGTGTACGCGGCATTAGTCTACTGGAATGTTTCTAGCCATATCACATTGTATATTTTTTTTATTATATGCAGCATGAAAAGTTTTATTTTTTTAGTTTTTTTATTAATTTGGTTTCAAAGAAAGCCAACCTTGTTTTCTTTACAAATGTGCTACATGTTTACCTACACATGTAAAACATTATCATGTGTAGGTGATAGTTTTTAAAGCTGAACTTCATGTGGGCATTAAAAAAAAGCAGTCCAATACAGTTATGGTTTATGTATTTTAAATGCAATCAGTTCAAATACCTGAATTTGACTTGATTTCAGACACTTGTAAACCTATATAACAGGGTTCTAGAATGAAAATTTACAGATGTCCAGTCAGCAAAATGTCCTTCTGGCAGAGATTCGAATTTCCTTAGCGCTATAACACATCACGGTTCCCCCATACATCATCGTACCTTCAGTGTACCTTTCACATCATAGTCCCCTTTACATCATAGACCCCTCTTTAAAGCAGTCCCACAGTGTTCAAAGTTTCCCTTTACATTGCAGTGCCTCTTTACACATCACAGGGAAACTTTACATAACACAGCGTCACTTAAAATATGACAGTGCTCCTAAAACAACACAGGGACCCTTTACACAACACAGCACTCCTTAACATAACACAGTGCCCCTTAACATAACACAGTGCCCCTTAACATATCTTAGTGCTCCTAACACAACACAGGGCCCCTTTACACAACACAGTACCTTTTAACATAACACAGTGCCCCTTAAAATATTACAGTGCTTCTAATACATCACAGGGCCCCTTTAATGCAAGCCTCCCCTGTACAGTCCTATAGTACCTTTGGCAGGAGAGAGGCACTAATCATCCTGGGGTATCTTCTCCCAGGCCTCCAGCCCCACCACTGATGTCATCCTCACAGCGGGCAGGGACGGGAGGAGCTGCAGATCGGGACTGAAGGGTGGGAGTCGTTTCCTATTAAAAAAAGGGTAATCACCCCCTTGTTAACATAATAACTTGGCAGCTCCTGCCCCTCAGCCCCAATCCGCAGCTCGGGAGAGGACACACAGCCATGGCAGTGGCACGCCACGGTCCAGACAGGACTGTCTCTCGGTCTGGCTTTGGACTGCGATTCACCATTTAGTAACTGCTGCTCTATAATGTAACACACTGGGAGAGGCAGAATTAGGAACCAACCAGTTGTACTGCATGCAAATTTACAGCCAGAAATATGTTGATAGGAGGAAACAGTCTGCTGAGCTCAGTTTATTGCTGCTGCTGCTTCACTGTCCAGTAACAGGCCGTGTGGCTAAATTGTGTTACATGACTGCAGCAAAAAATGTCTGATTGCCTGGTTGGTGGTGCTGTTTGGATTGTGTAAATTCTCATAACTGGATTGACAGAAATATAAATGATTTGGCAGATGAAGCAGCCCTAATATATGAATTGAAGCTGTGCATTTTTAGCTATTTTAATGGATTTCGGATCTCAGTCTCAGCTTTACCCACATTACTTTTTTAGATGAAGTCTTCCCGTTATCCTCTTTAATAGGAAGTATGTAAGTTGTTTGATTAAGACTTTTTGGGATTTGGAGACAGGTTTACTTAAAAAATGATATCATGGAGACCTTCCTTCTTGTGCAACATGTTTACATACTGTAAATCAGCCATATCATCCTTTGGGGTTTTTTTGTACCATAGACTGCTTAGGATTAGCAATATGGGTAAATTTTAAGTGTAGTTCTTTAGGGTGTCCTTATATTTTACAGCATGTCTGCCTTCCGTTCAAATGTTCAGAACTAGCTTCATTTAATAATATTTGCAAAAACCTTCGATTTTATTCACTATAAAACAAGCACTTCGAAATGTGTTCTTATTTTTGCACACTCAATTCTAGGGTGACTAATATTCTCTACCAGTTTTGGCAATACATGCATAACTGTGTTTATTGAAGGCAATTAAATGGAATCAATATTGCAATAGGCCTTACTAATCTGTTAAATTTCAGTTTACTAGTTCAATCAGTTTTGGCTCAGGTCCACATTGATGCGATTTAGCATGCGATTTGACATGTCAAATCGCACTCAGATCGGCAGCTATTGACGGCAATGACACCATACAAATCAGTGCAGACTTTCAGGCGCCGCGCTGATTCCCAAAAGTAGTTCCTGTACTACCTTTGGCAACTTTGGGTGTGATTTCAATAGACTTGTGTGCTTCTTGAGGGTAGGGACCGATGTCAGTGTACAATGTACAGGGATAGGGACAATTGTAGACACTCACTCAGGTTGAACTGGATGGACTGGTGTCTTTATTCAACCTTACTAACTATGTAACTATGTAACTATGACTTCTGCGCAGGAACCCACACAGATGTCTCTGAAATCGTCCCCGAAGTTGGACTGACATATGGTTATAAAATTGTGCAAGTTCAGCAGCAGTGTGAACCTAGGCTTAATATGGCTTCTGATTGATTGTTATGGTTGCTGTACTTTACACATAAACACTTTATCATTTCTTAATGAATGAAGCTAAAGTGCCTCCTATGAAACTTGTTATAGGCGAAGGGGAACCAACTGCACCTAAATTATATGGGCAGCAATCAGAACTAGTTTTGTAAAACAGCCATTTCATGGTACGCTTCAAATGCCAAAGAGAAGGAGCTGAGAAACAATCCTTCAGTTAATAGTGCCAACTTACTACTAATGACTCTCTTTGATACAAACCATAGATACAGCAAGGCCCTTTATATATGTTGGTTTTCCTTAACTACTCGACTACAACAGGCAATGAGGATACTTAGTCCCTTTCTCAGACCAATGATGCGGTCATTGCAAAAGGTTGCACTACTACAAGACAAAATTACAAAAATTCTCGTCGACAGAATAAAAATCCAAAACTGATGTAATGTATTGCATTGTATTTGCAGCCCTCAAAATTTCCACTTGCCTGCTTGATTTGGCAAGTGGAATAAGCTGAGAAAAAGTTTTCCGGCTCTGCCCAGGATGGCGGGTCCACTTGGCTTGGGCGGGGGGAGGGTCGAGTAGCCTCCCTCACTGAATGAAAATGAGTAAAGCTCTTTCTTCACAAACCTCCAATGTGTGGGGAGTTTAACAGGACTGGCACTCTCTACTACTGAGTGCATTCTCTACTAAGAAAACTCTACCATTCTTTAGGGCTCATAGCAGAAGCATACATAGAGAAGATTTGATGTTCAACCACCATAGGCATCACTAAGGGGTGGCTACTGGGGCTATAGCCCCGAATCTGGGGCCCACAGCCCCGAGTCTGATGCCCTATAATAAGGCCGCTGCAGGTGCCCGCACAGGATGACACTTCTGGCACGGGGAGAGGCATGATTATTGTTTGACACAGTGATGCTGCAGGGCAGGGTGCTGCCCAGAACAGATTGTGGACTAATCTCTTCCCCCTGCTCTTATTGAGGACCCTTGAACATCCTGGAGGTGGAGCCTGTCTTCTCCTTGGTTTGTCCTGCAGCGTGAGTGGGCGGGAAGGGGTGTGGCTGGCTGCAGAGATCACGCTCCCAGCCAATCTTCCTAAGGCCGCGTACACACGCGGGGACTGTTCGCCCAACTTTGTTCGTCAAACAGTTTGAGCGGACAGTCCGCTCAAAATTAGCATGGACGGACTTGGCCACACACGACGAACGAACAGTCCGCTGAAACTTGCGCGATGACGTGAACGGCACGTACAACGGGACTAGAAATACAACGTCCTATACACTGCAATGCAACCTGCGCCGTGTAAATCCTTCCTGAGCATGCGCGGAACTTAGTTTGACGAACAAGCCTACACACGGGCGGACTGTCCGCTCAAACTAAGTTTCAGCGGACAGTTTTACGGAATTTCCGAAAAACTTTGTTCGTCAGACTGTCCGCTGAAACTGTCCGCTGAAGCCCACACACGAGCGGACTGTCCGCCGAAACACTGTTCAGCGGACAAAGTTGAGCGAACAGTCCCCGCGTGTGTACGCGGCCTAAGGTGCCTGTTTTCATCAGTACTAGGAAGACTAGAGAGACTCACAGCCGAGCAACCCAAACTGAACTGCTGAAGTGGTGACAAGAAGGTGTGTTCTGTTGCAGGGACTAGGACTAACAGGCTCCTCCATTGGCTGTTGATTGTATTCATAAGGCTCCAATAATACTGCACTTTGTGTGGATATGTGTTCTACTGTGTCAGCCCTATTGTCAGTAAAATGTTATCATCACATCTATGAAGACTGTGGTAGGAAAGGAAGGAGACCTAGGCATATAACTAGAAAATGTTCTGTTTTAATGCTTGAAATTACACAAACGCTGCTTAAAAAAAAAAAATAATAATAATCAGTTCAACTTCAATTATACAGTAGTCCTTCACTAGTTGGGGGAGGGTCACATCCTTAGATATCAGGCATTATTAATATGCTTGGACTTGTTGTCCTTCACTAGTTGCTTCAATTGGTTGGTTCTTGACTGGACCCTTACATAAGGAAGGGTTCTCTGGGGACACTGATGTAAGGAAGGGCTTTCTGGGGACACTGATGTAAGGAAGCATTGATTTTAAAGCAGCTAGACATGGGGAAATTTGCATGTATTGTAAATATAAAGTATATTTCATTTTTTTAATACAACCTATTTACCTAAAAAAAATATATACACATATACAGTTGTGCTCATAAGTTTACATACCCTAGCAGAATTTATGATTTCTTGGACATTTTTCAGAGACTCTGATTGATAACGCAAAAACTTTTCTTTCACTCATGGTTAGTGTTTGGCTGAAGCCATTTATTATCAATCAACTGTGTTTACTCTTTTTAAAATATAATGACAACAGAAACTACCCAAATGTTCCTGATCAAAAGTTTACATACCCCAGTTCTTAATACCATGTATTGCACCCTTTAACATCAATGACAGCTTGAAGTCTTTTGCTGTGTTTGTAGATTACGCTCTTTATCTTCTCACATAGGCGTGTACAGGGGGTGTGCCAGGTGTGCCCGGGCACACCCTAATCACTCGGTGTGGGGTGCTGACTTCCTCTACATCCTGGGCTGCTGTTTCAGGATGGAGAGTGGGGGAAAGGGCTAGTCAATATGTCATTTACTGACCCCCTTCCCTTTTCTAAATGAATACCCGGAACATACTCACTCACCATATCCATTCATAACTGAAGCATAGGAAACTGTGTTTTCTATGCTTCCATTTGTGAATGAACAGGAAGCCGCTCAGCACAGAGCTCTTCCCATTCATTCACTGCACAGTGCAGCTGAGGCTGCAGAGAAAGGTGTGCCTGTTTGCGCTCTGGGCTGCACACCCTAATACAATAGGCTGCGCACACCTGTGTCTTCTCAGATGGTAAAGCTGCCCATTCCTCTTGGCAAAAAGCCTCCAGTTCCTGTAAATTCTTGGGCTGTCTTGCATGAACTGCACGTTTGAGATCTCCCCAGAGTGGCTCAATGATATTGAGGTCAGGAGACTGAGATGGCCACTCCAGAACCTTCACTTTATTCTGCTGTAGCCAATGACAGGTCAACTTGGCCTTATGTTTTGGATCATTGTCGTGTTGGAATGTCCAAGTACGTCCCATGTGCAGCTTCCTGGCTGATGAATGCAAATGTTCCTCCAGTATTTTTTGATAACATACTGCATTCATCTTGCCATCAATTTTGACCAAATTTCCTGTGCCTTTGTAGCTCACACATCCTCAAAACATCAGCGATCCACCTCCGTGTTTCACAGTAGGAATGGTGTACCTTTCATCATAGGCCTTGTTGACTCCTTTTCCAAATGTAGTGTTTATGGTTGTGGCCAAAAAGCTTATTTTGGTGTTATCACTCCAAATGACTTTGTGCCAGAAGGTTGAGGCAGTCTCTGTGCTGTTTGGCATTTTGTAAGCGGGATATTTTGTGGCATTTGCGTAGCAACTCGACCATGCAGTCCATCTTTCTTCAAGTGCCTCCTTATTGTGCATCTTGAAACAGCCACACCACATGTTTTCAGAGTCCTGTATTTCACCTGAAGTTATTTGTGGGTTTTTCTTTGCATCCCAAACAATTTTCCTGGCAGTTGTGGCTGAGATTTTAGTTGATCTACCTGGCCATGGTTTGGTTTCAACAGAACCCCTCATTTTCCACTTCTTGATTAGAGTTTGAACACTGCTGATTGACATTTTCTAATCCTTGGATATCTTTTGATATCCCTTTCCTGTTTTATACAGTTCAACTACCTTTTCCCGCAAATCCTTTGACAATTATTTTGCTTTCCCCATGACTCAGGATCCAGAAACGTTAGTGCAGCACTGAATGAAAGATGCAAGGGTCTGTCAGGAGTCTAGAAACTCATTGACCATTTATACACACACTAATTACAAGCAAACAGATCACAGGTGAGGATGTTTACCTTTAATAGCCATTCAAACCCCTTTGTGTCAACTTGTGTGCATGTTATCAGGTCAAAATCACAAGGGTATGTAAACTTTTGATCAGGGTCATTTGGGTAGGTTCTGTTGTCATTATGATTTAAAAAGAGTAAACACAGTTGATTGATAATAAATGGCTTCAGCCAAACACTAACCATGAGTGAGAGAAAAGTTTGTGTTATCATTATTCTCTGAAAAATGGCCAAGAAATCATTCTGCCAGGGTGCACAAGTGTGTGTGTGTGTGTGTGTGTGTGTGTGTGTGTGTGTATATATATATATATATATATATATATATATATATATACATATATATATATTTATATATATATATATATATATACATATATATATATATATATATATATATATATATATATATATATATATATATATATTTATTTATTGTGGTACCCCATCAGTGTATGGATGCAGGATTATATTTGCTTGTTTGGGAGGAAACTGGCTTTTCAGTTTCTTCATTATTTACTAATGTCCACTTTGGGACCTGAAGGCTGGGGATTTATTAGAGATCCGGGTGAGCTGAAATCCCCAGTCTTGTCCAGGTTCTAAGACTCACCGGTACACTGATTGTTCAGGTATGTGTGGGCCTGATAGTAGAGTCAGGATCAGGGTTCTGGGCTCCACCCTCCCAAGAAGTCCAGGCTTGCAAGGAAGAACTCAGAATGACACTTGTGTACTGGTGTGGTCAGAGAGTGCAGGCTGCACTGTGAAAGTCAGAGACCTGAGTCTAAAGCCGCGTACACACGGGCGGACTGTCTGGCCAACTTAGTCCGTCGAAACACATTTCAGCGGACAGTCCGCTCGTGTGTGGGCTTCAGCTGACTTTTTCAGAGTGCAGTCTAGCGGACTAAGTATTTCGGAATTTCCGAAATACTGTCCGTCATACTTTGGTTTCAGCGGACAATCCGCTCGTCAGTAGGCTAGTTCGACGGACTAAGTATGGCGCATGCTCAGAAAGGATTTACACGGCGAAAGGTTGCATTGCTGTGTATTGGACTTCCTATTTCTAGTCCCGTCGTACGTGCTGTACACGTCATCGCGCAAGCTTTCGACGGACTGTTTGTGCATCCGTGTGTGGTCAAGTCCGTTCATTCGAAAGTAGGACGGACTGTCCGTCTGATTGTCTGACGGACTAAGTTGGCCATACAGTCCGCCCGTGTGTACGCGGCTTAAGGTTGCTGACAGGATTCAGGAGGGCTCCATGTGGGAATCTGAGCAGTGGCGCTGCTGCTGAAGAGAGCCAGGTGGCTCAGTATTTTTGTTTGAAAGGTTGCATGTGTGAGCCAGGAGGCTGAACATACTGCAATGTAATGCTGATGCTGACGGTGTAAAACCCCTGCGAGAGAAAACCTGTTTTGTTTCATCTTCTTTAATAAAAGTGGACCACACCAGAATGCCACAGCTAGCAGATTCCACAGATTTGCATTCTTTAGGAAGCAGCAGCAGTGGCAGCCACTCTGTGATGACTGCCCCAAACTAACCTGAGCCAGCATGGGTGAAAGAGTAAAGCTCTTAATTCACAAACCTCCAATGTCTGTGGGTGGGGGGTTTAACAGGACTGGCACTGACCAGGACTCGGCTCGGCTCGACTCGGGTGGGGGGGTGTGGTTCCGGTCCGATCCACTCAGCACGGGGGGGGGGAAAGGGGGGGGGCAAGCCGCTGGCCCGGTGCACACTGCGCAGCCATATAAAGGTGCGTTGCAAGGTGGGGGAATGGGAGGGGAAGAGGATTCTTATCCATGCAAGCTGCTGGCAGGGGTGGGTAAGTTGTAGCTGCTCTTTTGCAGCAGTTCCATTCTTTAAGAGGATGTGTGGGGAAGAGAGCTCTGTACTGGGGGAGAACTTGGGAGTACACAACACATCCCTCAGCCCTGCACGCAGTACGTAGTGCACCCCTCAACCCTGCAGTCTGTGCGTAGTGCACCTCTCAACCCTGCACTCTGTATGTAATGCACCTCTCAAGCCTGCACTCTGTACGTAGTGCACCTCTCAACCCTGCACTCGGTACATAGCGCACCTCTCAACCTTTCAGTCTGTACTTAACACACCCCTCAATCTTGCAGTCTGTACGTAGTGCACCTCGCAACCCTGCACTCTGTACATAGCGCACCTCTCAACCCTGCACTCTGTATGTAGCACACCTCTCAATCCTGCACTCAGTATGTAGCGTACCTTTCAACCCTGCAGTCTGTATGTAGCACACCTCTCAACTCTGCACTCTTTACATAGCGCACCCCTCAACCCTGCACTCTGTACTTAGTGCACCCCTCAACCCTGCACTAGTTCACCTCTCAGCCCTGCACTCATTGAAAAGTCTGTCATCAAAAGAACAAGTGAGAAGCCCACATCCCTAATTGGAAACACAAAACTGGAAACAACCTCTAAATGGGACTTTGTAGGTCATCAATCACTTCAATGATATATGAAATAGTATTTTTATTGAAACAAAGTTAAACATATATTCCATAGCACAATACAATAACAGAAAAGATGCAGTTCAAATCACAGATAACCATTGATCAATCAACACATTGGTTTGATGAAGACAGTTATAGCCCAACGCGTTTCAAAACTTGATATATTTTAGCCTTTTATTCTTCAGGGGCAATTAAATGTCAAAAATAGTTAGCTGTTAAGGGGAGAGGAACTGCAAATGGAACTGCATCAATACTTAAAAGGGAAGGTTTATCCTTTGCTGCTATGAGTCATGGGTGGAACAACTAAACGGGGGGGGGGGGCCGTGAGTGCACCCGCTCCCCCAGCCACTGAGGGATAAGTGATCTCCAACATGTGGTTCCTAATGTTAGTATATAGCCAGCATGGTCAGCCCAATTTTAATTTTCTAACGGTGTAAATAGGCAAAGAAAAAGGCCTAATTAAAGGACAGCAAGCCCTGGAATTTTGTGGCACGATTCACTGGAATAGAGGTATTACATTTACAAGCATGTTGAAGTTTAGACCATTCAACCAAAAGAGTAACATTATAAAGCAAGGTCAGTTCAAATATTCACAAAGTGTGTGAAGAGTATCAACGGTGTCTCAAACAACACCAGTTGAATACCTGTAAAATCCAGACCTGCTTGTCAACAGTGGAGCAGCAATGCTCAAAGCGCACCTCTAAACTCTGCACTCTGTACATAGCACACCCCTCAACCCTGAACACTGCTTGTTGCGTACCCCTCAACTCTGCACTCGGTACATAGTGCACCTCTCAAACCTGCACTCGGTACATAGCACACCCCTCAACCCTGCACTCTGTACACAGCGCACCTCTAAACCCTGCATTCAGCACATAGCGCACCCCTCAACCCTGCCCTCAGTACATAGTGCACCCCTCAATGCTGCACTCGGTACATAGCACACCTCTCAACCCTGCACTCAGTATGTAGTCCACTTCCCAACCCTACAGTTTGTACATAGCGTACCTTTTAACCCTAAAGTCTGTACGTAATGCACCTTTCAATCCTGCACTCTGTACGTAGCACACCCCTCAACCCTGCACTCTGTTCGTAGCACACCCCTCAACCCTGCACTCTGTATGTAGCACACCCCTCAGCCCTGCGCTCGGTATGTAGCGCACCCCTCAACCCTACACTTGGTACATAGCACACCTCTCAACCCTACACTGGGTACAAAGTGCACCTCTCAACCATGCAGTCTAGTGGTAGTTGGAACAATCATTAATTCACGACTGGACTACGCAAATTCGCTTTACATAGGATTACCACAATATCAACTCGCGCGATTACAACTGATCCAAAACACGGCGGCAAGGCTGATAACAGGAAAAAAACCCTGGGAATCCATCTCTCCTTCGCTGAGGAGCTTACATTGGCTAACCCGTAAAAAATTGGATCGTGCTCAAGACCCTTTGTATCACCCACAAATGCGTGCATAGAGAAGCTCCGCAATACCTAATGGAGAAAATAAATCATTACACACCAAACCGCAGTCTTCGATCAGCCAACAAAAACCTCCTCCTCGTGCCCAAAGCCCGGTATAAATCCAAGGGGGATTGGAGATTCGCTGTCCAAGGGCCTCGGCTATGGAATGCTCTACCAATCAACATCCGCCTGGAAGAAAATCACCTGGCTTTTAGGAAAAAACTCAAGACCTTCCTCTTTTAGCAGATGATAAAAGCTCGCCACAGCATCTAGAGGCGATTCACTTCGCATTGTGCGCTATGCATGTATTTCATTCATTCATTCAGTCTGTACATAGAGTACCTCTCAACCCTGCACTCTGTACATAGCACGTATTTACTTGACAAGGCAGTAATGATGTGTACAGTGCCTATAGTAGCCAATCATATTTTATCCTTATTGTATTTATCACAGTCAGATCAATGAAATCTACTTTTTGTTAATGTTAAAGTTTTTGCTTGCTAATATTTATTTTTGTAACCTCTGCATAAAACCTTTAACAGTGTAATTTCATGAACTAATTTGGGAGGGCATGTTTAGGGGCAGAATTAGGGGCAGGGCAGGGTATGTTTTGGGTGTGGCAACTGGTGGTAAGTACCTCTTAAGGCCTGGCTAGTAGCTCAGGACCTGAAATTTTATAAATCTGGCATTTGTATTGTATTTTGGATGAAAACTGTACTGATTAAACAAAAATTGTACAATCTGGTATCATACAAGAAATTTTTTTGTGTTTGTCCTTTCGGATAATTTCAGACGAACTGTCATGATCGTCTCTCAAAAGCTGTGTACTGATGATCAGATTAGCGTACGATCACTTCAAAAACAGTATTATTTGTCCGATTTTCTAATTGTGTGTACTAGGCTTAAGACAGTGAATCAAAAGATATTTCTAAATGTTCCTAGTTCACAGTGCAATCAAGTTTGTAATATGCTTCTTCTACGAACATGCTTTTGGACAGATATGACAGGATTCTTTTTTTTCCTAAACCTCTCCTCAAGTCGGACTAACTATTATCTTATCCCATCAGGGGTCTAAACCACATTGCAGAGACACTAACTACTTCACCTGTGTATATGCGCATCTCAAAACATACAGGCTTAGGAACCACATCTAGTTTTGTGAGTGTGTCCGAAGGCTGTATCCTGGCCTAGGCCAACAAGACCCAGGCCTAGCAGCACTTTGCAGGGGGGCAGCATGGAAAGAGTCCCCGTCGGCTTGCGTTACACATTAGTGTAGCACCAGTCTTATGGGGCGGACTGGGCTGAGAGTCAAATTAGTCTAGCGCCCCCATAAAGTGGCCGCACTGCTTCCGGTATGTGGGCGGCCGGCATTCCGCAACTGTGGGGGGCGCTTCTAATTTTGACTGTCCTATCAACCTTCACCACAAACCTTCCTGACTGTGCTATGTTTTCTGCTGCATCATTGGCATGGTTATATCTTCTTAGTCCTCTCCATAAAATTATCAGAAATGTGTGCTTAAAGTAGAATTATAGGCAACGCTTTTTTTTCTTAATTTTGGATAGAGTAAGGGAGGGTTATAGCCCCTGTCAGTTTATTTTTTATCATCCCTGTCCCATTGCAGAAATTTCCCTTTACTTCCTGCCCCATAGCCAAACAGGAAGTGAAAGGAAATCTATGCAAATTAAGGGAATCCATTGCCCCCCCACCCCCCAGCCTCAGAACTAGTGTCCCCACTCAAAAATTTCAGGGCAGGTCTTAAACAGAAAGGGGTGTGGCCTTGGCAAGAAGGGGTGGGTCATATTTAAATGAGGTGGTCATGAATTTAGTCAGGCCTAGGACAGCACAAAACCTAAATGCACTACTGGTGTGTCCCCATCTCCCAATTAGTTTAACAGGTGTAAGGAGCAACAGTTGTTGTCCTCTAGGTTTTTTTTCTCCAGAAAAAAAAAATGCTGTGAAAGCCTGCATGTGCTCTGTATGTTCAAAGGCCCAGTGGTCTGTTTTAATTCAGCATTGATGCATTTAGGACAGGTTGCTACTCTTGAGGGATTTTAGTGAGTTTCCAAGAGCCTGATGATGATGCACACACAGCAGACAGCTGATGTCTTGAAGAGTGGATATACTGTATGTTTGTAAGACTCTGTGGCTATCTACAGTGTTAGGCCCCTTTCATACTGGGGCGGTGGGTGTGTCGGAGGTAAGGCGCCAATTTACCGTCAATTTTGTGGCGCTATTCGGCCACTAGTGGGTGCATTTACCCCGCTAGCAGCTGAGAAAGAGTTAAAACCACTGCAAATCGCTATGCCGGTGGTATAGCTGCGCTGCCCCATTCATTTCAATGGGCAGGAGTGGTGAGGAGCTGTGTATACACCACTCTTCACTGCTCCAAAGATGCTGCTTGCAGGAGTTTTTTTAACATCCTGCAAGTGCACCACTCAAGTGTGAAAGCACTCGGTTTTTCACACTGGAGAACAGGAGCGGCGCTTTACAGGCACTATGCAGATGCTATTTTTAGTGCTGTAGCGCCTGTAAAGCGCCTCAGTGTGAATGGGGTCTAATAGTTGCACTACATCTAGTAAACAGAATCTGTCAGCATACTTGTGTCTGTTTCAGTGATCAAACTCGGGTGAATAAAAAGTAGTTTTACTCATTAAAAGTACAATTGGCATATCCTCGTGGGATCAGCACCCTTTAAGGGTCTGTGGAGGAAACACTATGCATGTTCATTATGAAGAACTACTGGCACAGAGAAAATTGCAAAAGGGGGTGCCCCAGGGATTTTTTGGGCAAAGGGTAGTAACCAGAAAGGGGAATAACAAGTGTATAAAAATATACAAAATTTATTGAGTACAAAGCAATACTAGAATTGGTACACAAGGTATATCAACCTAAAAACAAATTAGTCAGACCGAATACCGGTAGTTACATAACAGCTAGATTCCGATACACACAGTTGATCTCATGATGAGAGGCCAAACGATGTGCGTGTACACAGGAGTCCCACCATGTTTCAGAATATAGGTGTGAATAATTAATTCCTCAGGGCTGGTTTGAGACAAGCTGTTTTGTCTGGTAATAAAACAGCAAAAATATCAAAAAGAGTATAGGAATAAACAAATATGAATATAGGAAACTAGTTAGGTATTCATGAATGGGATTTTCCTTTATTAATCTTCCTGGGGGGGGAAAAAAAAAAGCAAGTTTATAGTCTGCCCACATCACCTTCAGGTAAGGCAGCGTGAGAAATTACATTTTTGACTTACACTTCATGAGACAAGCCAAATGATTTTAACATGTTTATAATAGCATAAATATATAGTGAATGCAGACTATAATGTATTAACCTCTAGCATGCCTTTACCTTATTTAACCGCTTCCCGCACAATGATGTACGTCAGCAGAATGACACGGACAGGCAAATGGGCGTAGAGGTACGTCCCTTTGAATTTGCCGCCGTGCCATCTCGTGCGCGCTGCCGGCCGGGACCTCAGTGAGTCCAATCTCACGGGGAGGAAGAACGGGGAGATGCTGATGTAAACAGCATCTCCCCATTCTGCCTAGCAACAAGTGACACTGATCTCTGCCCCCTGTGATCAGTGATCTGTAAAACACAGCCACACCTCCCACAGTTAGCAACACGACCCTAGGACACACTTAACCCCTACACTGCCACCTCCTGGTTAACCTCTTTTTGTATAGCACTGATTGCTGTATAAATGACAATGGTCCTACAAATGTGCCAGAAATGTCCGATGTGTCCTCCATAATGTCACAGTCACAATAAAAATCGCTGATCGCCACCAGTACTAGTAAATAAAAAATATTCATAAAAATGCCATAAAACTGTCCCCTATTTTGTAAACGCTATTACTTTTGTGCAAACCAATCAATAATCGCTTATTGTGATTTTTTTTTACCAATAATATGAAGACGAATACGTATCGGACTCAACTGAGGAAAAAGTGCTCTGGTCTTAAGCCAGCAAAATGGTCCAGGGCTTATGTGGTTAAAACTGTGATCAGAATCTGAAAATGTTAAGAAAACATAGATTTGCAATAAGTCATTTTTATGTACCAATTACTTTTATTAAGTAGCATTTATTTTAGTGTGTAAGGCATAGCTAAGAAAAATCTACCAGCAAGTGTGGTTCATTTTTGCACTAGAAGGAAAGAACTGGTAAAAAAAAAGTGGTTAGTAAGCTCAGCTTGATGGTACATCGGGACAATGGAATACAAATGCATAAATGGACCTTCAGTTTATGTGTCCTCCAAAACAATAGAATATTTTAAAACTGGATGGTATGCATGGAATAAAGAAGAATTATAATGCCTGTAAGGATTTTATTGCTGTCTGCGCTGTAGAAATATCACCTTATTTACTGGGAGGATCTTCCCATCAAGGACACAGACAACAAGAAAAGGTGACCAAAAATCTAGGCCCTATTCACTTTACAAAAAATATATATTTGAATTGTCTTTTTCCCTATAGGGGACATTTCACCTCATTTCCTATTTCCTAATGACTCGCGTCACTGGAATAATAAGTGAGAGAGTTCCTAATATATAGATCCACATACAGCAATGAAAATCCATCCTCTAGGCCAGAGTCCATGTGAATGATTCTTTGTCACCTAGGTTTCCCATCAATAATGGTACCGGTATGAGTCAGGGTTGCTGCCTCTCTCCTCTTCTCTGTGTTCTAATGGTGGAAAACTTGACAGTAGCCCAGAGACAGAATTCAAATATCTCAGGCTTAACATTTGGTTCATCTCTTTTATTATAGGTAACCCACACATACATGCCTTCAGTAGTCTAATAGTTTCAATGACTTGAAAGTCTTAGTAACTTTGTGGTCAGTTATTCTAAATCCAAAATTCTAACCTTCTCACTCTCATCTCAATTGACCCAGTTACTTTAAGCCAATTTTCCCTTTGGCCTTGAAATATCTTGGGATTCATACTGTATATCTTCAGATCTCTCTCAACTATATTTTCGCAACAATACGCCCCTCCTTCAAAGAAACATCTCAGATCTTAATGGTTATGACTGGAAAATGCTTTCTTAGATAGATAGAATAATAATGCTCAAAATGGACATCACACCCCTATTTCTGAACCTCTTTCAAACAGTCCCCATCTATATATAGAAAAAGAGTGCAGCGCTGGATAAATATACCATAACAATCTTGATAACTTAAAAAAAAAAAAATATATATATATATATATATATATATATATATATATATATATATATTGCAAAGGATGTAAATATTAAATAAAAATCTATAATCAAAATTAATTGAAAATAAATTAATTGTGCATGTGACCTTGATTTATATCAAAAGAAACATAACTTCATAAACAATAAAGTCCATAGATTATTATATCTGTGATAGGGACATCCTTCTTGTGACGGCTGAGGATCGCCTGTTGGAGGAAGCATCTAAGGATTTCATTGTGTGGTTGTTACTATGCCCTTTAAAAGGGCTTTCTGGTAAGCCTCCAATCTTTTTATAGCGATGGGCAACATATTGCGGTGTAAGTCACTTATATACATCTGCAGTGAAGACACTTATTTCACTATTTCCCATTGTATAATAATTTATGGACTTTATTGTTTATGAAGTTATGTTTCTTTGGATATAAATCAAGGTCACATGCACAATTAATTTATTTTAAATAAATTTTGATTATAGATTTTTATTTAATATTTACATAATTTTCAATGCTTTTATATATATATTTTTTAAAGTTATCAAGATTATTACGGTATATTTATCCAGCGCTGCACTCTACTTTTCTATATATGTTTATCTAGTGCCCCCTATCAGGGTTATAGTGTTCAGCAGCAGGACACCTTTCACAGGTTTTTTCACTTGATATTTATTTATTATTCAGTCAGAAATTATTTTATATCTACTGCAATTTTTTTCTTTAGAACTATTTTATTACCCATCTATAACTCCACTTCATTCTTAAGAAAACTACAAAGGGTCTTTTATGACCCACATTCATATGGGTCATAAAATGCCCAAGACTTTAGTTTAAAGTACTCTCTTCACCCAAAGAAAAAAGGGGAGCAATTGCCCCACATATCACCTTGTATTACTAAGCATTAGTTTTTCCAGAAATACTGGCTGGTTTCACCATCTCCTATCAAAACTCTGGGTTTAGATCAAACAACCCATGACCTGCTTGATCTACAAGCTATAGCAACAGGACAGCGCAAGGAAGTCCATCTCCCGCTGGGCCTTACAAAACAAACCCTTGGCCTTTGTGACAGGGTCATCTAAACCTTATACATTTTGGCATACAATTGTCCCATGATTAGGGATGGGCGAATGGTTTGGCCGGAGCATAAGTTCGGTTGTTCGGCAGTGAATTGCAAGCCCTGATTGGCTGAAGCAGTTAAAGTTTCAGCCAATCAGGGCACAGAGCACTGTCAGAGTCATGATTGGACACTGTCATCATGACTTTATCTAATCATGGCTCATTCCCACCCCACGGTATAAAAGTATTCTTTCAATGGCAGCCATTTTCAGTGTGATTTCGGCATGGAGAAAGATAGAGCAGGGCTCTGTTCAGTGCTATTAGTTACTTAGTGTGCTGTACTGTGCTATTTTGCATTAATTGTTAGTGTAGAATATTAGTTTAGTGTCAGTCTAGGGATAGTGTGAGTGTAGTGAGGAGGACCATCATTCAGCTTTTCATAGTGTGCAGCTAGAGTAGGGACAGCTCAGATAGTTTCACTGTTGTGTAGTGAGACCGTGTCATTCATACATAAATTAGTGTGGAGTAGGGACAGCTCATATAGCATATAGTTTCAGTGTAGTGTAGTGAGACCGTGTCAGTAATCTTGACATTAGTGTATAGCTAGAGTATAGCTAGAGTAGGGACAGTTCAGATAGCGTCAGTGTAGTGATGGTCGAACATGATCTATTTGAATGCGTTACTGCCAGTTTAACGCCATTTACTTCTGCGTTACTGTCAATTTAAGATCATATCGTTTTGTGTGCGTTACTACCAGTTCAACACCATATCGTTTTGCGTGCATTACTGCCAGTTTAACGCCACATAGTTTTGCATGCTTTATGGCCAGTTTAACGCCATATTGTTTTGTGTATTACTGCCAGTTTAATGCCATATAGTTCTGTGTGCGTTACTGCCAGTTTAACGCCATATAGTTTTGCGTGTGTTACTGCCAGTTTAACGCCATATTGTTTTGTGCATTACTGCCAGTTTAACGCCATATAGTTTTGCATGCTTTACTGCCAGTTTAAAGCCATATCGTTTTGAGTGCGTTACTGCCAGTTTAATGCCATATCATTTTGTTTGCGTTACTGCCAGTTTAACGCCATATCGTCTTGCGAGCGTTACTGCCAGTTTAATGCCATATAGTTCTGTGTGCGTTACTGCCAGTTTAATGCCATATAGTTTTGCGTGCGTTACTGCCAGTTTAACGCCATATTGTTTTGTGCATTACTGCCAGTTTAACGCCATATAGTTTTGCATGCTTTACTGCCAGTTTAAAGCCATATCGTTTTGAGTGCGTTACTGCCAGTTTAATGCCATATCATTTTGTTTGCGTTACTGCCAGTTTAACGCCATATCGTCTTGCGAGCGTTACTGCCAGTTTAATGCCGTATAGTTCTGTGTGCGTTACTGCCAGTTTAATGCCATATAGTTTTGTGTGCGTTACTGCCAGTTTAACGCCATATTGTTTTGTGCATTACTGCCAGTTTAATGCCATATAGTTTTGCGTGCGTTACTGCCAGTTTAACGCCATATTGTTTTGTGCATTACTGCCAGTTTAATGCCATATAGTTTTGCATGCTTTACTGCCAGTTTAATGCCATATAGTTTTGTGTGCGTTACTGCTAGTTTTATGTCATATACTGCCACATAGTTTTGCATGATTTATGGCCAGTTAAACTCCATATTGTTTTGTGCATTACTGACAGTTTAATGCCATATAGTTCTGTGTGCGTTACTGGCAGTTTAACGGCATATAGTTTTGCGTGCATTACTGGCAGTTTAATGCCATATTGTTTTGTGCATTACTGCCAGTTTAACGCCAGATAGCACTACCGACACCCAAAGGCCAACTTTCCAGCACCTGTTTGACAGGTGCATATCATTACAATTTTTTTATAGCAAGGCCAATTCTTGTTTTCATCAAGGCGACACCGACACCCAAGGACCAATTTTTATGCACCCGTTACTTCTATCAAAAGCCAAAGTGACTCCAGAATGTATCCAAATCTCTAATTTTGTTCCCAGTGCCCTACATTGTAGCCTCATCATACACTCTGGCACCCCAGCTGTTGCTGAGCAAAATAAAAGCATGCGTTCACTTTAAAAATGAAAAAAATCACTGCTCATTTAAAAACTACTTTTTTTACAAACTTTTTTATTGATACATGTCCCCCAGGGCAGGACCCAAACCCCTATAACCATTGTATGTCCAATTACTTGCATATACGCCTTTAAAATGGGCACTTTTAATTTTTCATGTTCGGGTCCCATTGACTTTAATGGGGTTCGTTATTCGGGTCTGAACTTTCGCAGTGTTTGAAAGTTCTGGTGCGAACCGAACAGGGGTCCATTCGGCCCATACCTGCCCATGATCCCTTTATTTGATAACTAGTTCTTTCCCCCTTTATAGGTCCTATTTGTCTATAGTTGTTCATTTGGGGCATGGAACAAAGTATCCCATCACAGACGATAATAAAGACAGGGCAAGGCACTCCTAATCTGTCAGTTACCGTTCTAGGACTCCTTATAACAGATCACTGGCTTCTGAATAAACAGCTTTCTTATTTACTTCATTCTTTATACAATAGACAGCAGTGAACATCCCTCTTCTGTCTTTTCAGAAGTTACTACTCTGCAACTCCCCTCTAGAGCACTCTGTCTGCAAATATATTCTATTCTATCAGCTTCCTCACATTCGAATCTCCTTGCTTACAAAATCACCTGGCAATGGGAATTGGATACCTGAATCGAACTTGAGGACTGAGAGAAAGCTTTCATGCTCTCACATAACTTTCTATAGCCAGTAAAGCTCAAGAAACAAACTTTAAAATAATTGCTAGTCGATATAGATGTACAGCCATCCTGCATTGTTTACTTATCATTTTCTATAACTGTTGGCATTGTCAAGGCTCTAGTGGAAATATGACCCATATCTGGTAGGGCTGTTCCCATCTCAAAAGCTTCTGGAAATCTATTTTAACTATTTACTCCAAAGTTACAAGAACAATGGTCCCACACAATCCAAAAATGGTTGTGTTATTAGTATTATTATTATTATTATGCAGGTTTTATATAGCGCCAACAGTTTGCTCAGCGCTTTACAACATGAGGGCAGACATTACAGTTACATTACAATTTGGTACAAGAGGAATCAGAGGGCCCTGCTCGGTAGAGCTTACAATCTAAAAAGGGAATCTATGATTCCCGTCTCTATAAATTTTGCCAAAAAAGACATCCTCTAAACCTTCCATCTTTCCTTTGCCCACCCCAACCTCTGACTCCAACTTCTTATGCTCTCTGACCCTACCTAATATCTTCACTTTCTGTATAATTTTTCACATTCCTTTCTTATGTGTATTCTATGGCCAACATTAGATTATCCTCTAATGAGACAAATTGGCAAATCACCAATGATTCTTACACTGGTGGAAAATATGGAGAACAAAAAACATGCTACTATAAAACAGCAGAAGTAAATCTTGTTTGACATTATTTACTATATGGGCTTGTATCTCCTTATGCCTGAAATACCTTGTTTCTGTATGCCTCTGTATACTATTTTCCACATTGTTCACCACTATGTGATTACTGCAAATGCTTTGATTGTCTCTCTTGTAGTCACCAAATATAAACCTAATAAACTAAGATTGAATTAAAACATGACAAATGCTCAAAGTAAACCTGACATGAGGAAAAAATAGTTGCCATTGTTAACCTTGTAAAAATGTTAGTTATCTCTCTATTAACCCAACCCACAAATTTTAATAATGTATGATTTACCAACGTAGAACAAGTTTGCAGATCAATAAAAAGAGACAACATTTAAATCTGCTTATCTGTATACAGGACTTATTGCAGTTAGTCATTCAAAGTATTGAAGTTCAGGATGGCAGACAGGCAACTACCATTTTAGAGAGTTTACTAATGGCAACCACCATTTTTCTCATAATGAGTTTAGTTTATAGAAGTCTTGATAAAAGATTTTTTCAAATTAGCCCTTTACTCAGACCAAAGATAACACTTTATGGACATGTTTGATCTTTATAGAAAATATCTACTGCCCCCATTATTGTGAATGACTGTGAACTTTGTTCTTTAGACATGTACATTTTTCCTGTTCTTTACATTTGCTAAGAGTTCTTGTTAATTTACTGCATAAATACTTTATTATTACTGACTGTATTATCTACTGTTTGCTACAGGAACACAGAGAGCAGCCAAACATCCTAGTTCTTCAAGAAGAGTCAAGTACCCCACAAGAGCATGAAGGAGTAGCCATGAACATTCGACATGGAGATGTAAATGAAACTGCAGGGTTAAAAGAGGTAAGAGATAGCCCCCTTTCCTTTAAAAGTTATGCAGTGATAAAGTAAAGTGTTATTGTGAGTTAGCTTGGACATTGCTGTCGCCAAGTTTAGGGTTGGGTCTTTTGAGGTACAGAATCTAAATAATCAGTCTTCACCAGGAACAATCAGATGGAGGTTTGATTTTATCTATGTATTGCTCATTACCATCAAGTTGTCCCCACTAGCCACAGCTGACTTGTAGGCTCAATATCAAAATGTTTAATTTCTATAGTGCTTTTTCTCCCTAGGGACTCAAAGCGGCTAGGAGTAAGACAGTCATCTTAGATGCATTCAACATAGCCAATTGACCTACCAAAATGTTTCTGAAGAGTGGGAGAAAACAAGAGTACCAGAGGAAACCCACCTACAGGCACATGGAGAACATATAAACTTCATGCAGATAGTATCCTAGTCAGGATTCAAATTGAGGTTCCTAGTACCAAAACAAGATATAAAGTAGAATGGAATGATAAGTGAAATTAGCAAGAAAGGTTTTGCCAGTACATGAGATGTTCAAGCAGAAAAAAAACACTACACTTGTCCAAATTTTTCCATGTGCTGCAAGAGGAAGCAAAACACAGTCAGCAAAATCCAGAATACAAACTATATTAGAATTTGAATGCCAGCAGCAATCACAGAAAGTCAGCAGATAAAAAGGAGAAAGAAGAAGCTCTTTTACGTAGGCACAGTTGAAGTGTAAATGTTATTTTTGGTGCTTACCTCAGCTGGAGTGTTAATTTACACTTGTAGATGAAGTAAGCAGAGCCCTATTCACATTTTTCATGAGGTGCAGTTGCAGTGGGATGCATTGAATACACGTTTCACATATATTACCATTTATCCCCATAAAAGATGTGCTTTTCTGGAAAATGCACCAAAGATTTGTATATTTGAATGTAGTCTTAACCACTTCAACACTGGCCACTTTCACCCTCTTTCCGCCCAGGCCAGTTTTCAACTTTCAGCACTGTCAAATTTTGAATGACAATTACTCAGTCATGCAACATTATACCCAAATTAAATTATACAGTCAAAATATATAGGAAGAAACATGGACTTTTCAGGCAAATATTCAAAAATATAACAATTCTTTTTATTAGTACATATCACAAAAAATCTATAAAAAAGTTCCAAAGACACAAACTCACTAAAAACCCATTGTTATATATATGTTTTCAAAAAAACGGGCCCATGACTTGATCCTAACATGTCGAGCATTCACCTGTAATTTTAATGTGATTTCCAGGACCCATGGATACATCTCAGCACTCAATGTCTTATACCAGTGGGATTGCGTAATTATATTTTGAATATCCTCCCACAGGAAGAATTATTATATGACATAATGCTGTATGTTAGGATCAAGTCATGGGCCCCCGTTTTTTGAAAACATATATATAACAATGGGTTTTTAATGAGTTTGTGTCTTTGGAACTTTTTTGTAGATTTTTTGTGACATGCACTAATAAAAATAATTGTTATATTTTAGTATATGTGCCTGAAAAGTCCATGTCTCGTCCTATATATTTTGACTGTAATAATTAGGACATGGCACAATTTACATCTAGGGTGTTATGATTGCCACCCAGGGGCCCAGCAATCAAAAAAACAAATTAAAATTGTATCATTTTTTTGAGACAGATAGAGCTTTCTTTTGGTGGTATTTAATCACCACTGGGGTTTGTTTGTTGTTGTTTTTTTTTTTGTTTTTTTGCTTAATAAACAAAAAAGACTGAAAATATTTTTTTGCAAATAAGTAATTTTTCTTCTTCACTAATGTGCGCTGATGAGGCTGCACTGATGGGCACTGATGAGCCTACACTGAAGAAGCTGCGCTGATGTGCATTGATGGACACTGATGAGGCTGCACTGATGAGCACTGATGAGGCAGCACTGATTGGCACTGACAAGCTGCACTGATGGGCACTAATGTGGAGGCACTGGTGAAGCTGCACCGATGAGGGGACACTGATGGGCACTAATAAGCTGCACTGATGGGAACCAATAAGCTGCACTAATGGGCACCGATGAGGCTGCACTGATTAACAGGGCACTTATAATCAGTGCCCTGATTATGAGTGTAAATGCTGTACTCACTGTGCCCTGACAGATCGGCTCCCTTTCCTCACACGCTGTCTCGGAGAGGTGAAAAGAGCTGATAACTGGAAAACTGCTATTTACATTGTGACAGCTGTGAATGGACATAGCTGATCACATGGTAAATGGCCTCTGCAATTGGCCCTTTACCCCAATCTTTGATCAGCTGAGTCTAAAGAATACACCAGTCACAGAGCTGTTTTTTCTTCTTTTTTTTTAGGTGACTGACAGGGTTGCTTTAAACATAATGGAGTAGAAAAGGCCATAAAGGAACAGTTTTTTAAATCTGTGCAGCAATAAATTGCTCCAGTTGAAAGAAATTCTGTAATAAGAAAAATATGGGAGCTGCCATTGCTAACTTGTCAGTTTAAAAATCCAAAGCATGCAGCTCTAATGACTTTGATCAGGAGTTCTGATTTAGTTTGACTTGCTCTGGATATCTCAGAAAGTATTGAAGGCAGACACAGCCAAACAACTAGCATTTTCATAATCAGCCTACTTATTTCTTCCATGTGAAGTGTATTTTCATCCAAAAAAGCTAAAGTTGTGTTAAAATTATTTTATACTGTAACAGCTCTGACCTGAACTTAAGTTGGGATTGGGACAGAGGCAGCTCCAGCTGGCTATTATATGGTGATACCTACATTTTATAGATGAATGACTGTCACTGGGGTATTGCTCTACCAGTGATGTAAATTCTTTCTACTAAAAGAAGTAAACATATTTTTAAAAGCATCAAGACATTACGTTACTTGATTTGTCCTGATGTATTTGCTAGATTTAGAAGTTATGATAAAATTACATTTTTCTTCAATGTCTATAAAATTCTCATGCTCGTGGAAGACTTAGTCGAAACTGTTTTTCAGGAATTCAAAAAAGCTGTCTAAAGTTCTTGAGTTCTTGGTGCCACTAAGCAAAACAAATTTGAATTAATTGTTTTAAGTGTCAAATATGTTGTAACACTGCTCTCTGATGTATTAATTGTATCAGCACACCATACAGAATGTTATGTATGTACTGCACTGATACCAACAAGCAGTCTTTATTTGGACATCTTAATAGCTTAATTGGCCTTAGGGATTGCTATTCTTACAAGCCCTTTTGAGCTACTCAAATCCTTAGGCATGTGCTTTTCATATGTGGGATCTCCCTTACCGAAATATGCTTGATGCTTGAACATGTCTGATGCACAGCATACATGCACCTACATTTATTATAAGCCAACATACTTTCATTTTACAGGTCAGTAATGATAATAATGTTTTTTTATTACTGATTAAACTTGCAAGGGTCAAATGGTTACTAAATTTACCATAATGTTTAATACATTTACTAGACCGGTAAAAACAAATTTGTTTTTAGAGGAAAGGTGTGGCACGCAAGCCTTGGGTCCTAAATTTAAAGCAAGCATGTATATTCATAAATTCCTCTGAAGAAATGGACATTGATCTGGGAAGCATGAAAGGAAATTAAATAATCTTTAAATAGGATCGGAGGCATCCAGTAGTTTACTAAGAGACAACTGGATAGGCCTGACACCATTACTTGTGTTTTTAGTCTTTAGACGTCACTGTGTTGTCAGTAATAACAGGAAAATTGGGGCTGAGTGCATTTATGGCAGTTTAGCAGTTTTTTTACTTTTACATGGTCTATGCAGGGATAGAAACTAGGGTGATATGCTGCCTTTTTTTTTTTTTGCCCTGACATACATAATAAGGATGCATGCTGTTTTTTTGCTTTTTTTCAGACATGGACTGAGGCGGTTACATCCCCTACTAAGGTCAGTATTTCTCATAATACAGTATATATAATGATACATTAAATTTGTAGCTTATGGTCCCTTTACACAAACTTTGAACTGCTTAGTTCCTCTCATTCGAGTGCCAATAGCACAACTACTGTCATGCACCTAGCCACTTTCAGGCAAAGAAACGTGGGACACAAATGATTGTCCAGTTGTAAGCAAAGTCCCAATTCATGTTTAAATACATGTAAACACATACATACATAGTATAGTCAAGTTACCAGAATGATTGTTACGCTACTAAAGATTGCGCACATCTAAAAATGCACATCTAAAAATTAGTACTTTAGGTGCGTATTTTACATAGGTTTTTCTGGCAGCTCTGTCAAAAAGAACCTGCATTCCATGAAAAACTACAGTGCCTTGCAAAAGTATTCACCCCCTGGGCTTTTTACTTTTTTTTACATTACAGCCTTTAGGTCAATGTTTTTTTTTTATTTGAATTATATGTGATGGATCAGGACACAATAGTCTAAGTTGGTGAAGAAAAATCTGAGAAATATATACATAAAATTAATTTTCAGAAATAAAAAACTGATAATTGCCATGTGCGTATGTATTCACCCCCTTTGTTATGAAGCCCATAAAAAGCTCTGGTGCAACCAATTACCTTCAGAAGTCACATAATTAGTGAAATGAGGTCCACCTGTGTGCAATCTAGTGTCGCATGATCTGCCATTACATATACACACCTTTTTGAAAGGCCCCAGAGGCTGCAACACCTAAGCAAGAGGCACCACTACCAAACATTGCCATGAAGACCAAGGAATTCTCCAAACAAGTAAGGGACAATGATGTTGAGAAGTACAAGTCAGAGTGAGGTTATAAAAACATATTCAAATCTTTGATGATCCCTAGGAGCAACATCAAATCTATCATAACCAAATGCAAAGAACATGGGACAACAGCAAACCTGCCAAGAGACGGACGCACACCAAAACACACAGACCAGGCAAGGAGGGCATTAATCAGAGAGGCAGCACAGAGACCTAAGGTAACCCAGGAGGAGCTGCAGAGTTCCATAGCAGAGACTGGAGTATCTGTACATAGGACTAAAATAAGCCGTATGCTCCATAGAGCTGGGCTTTATGGCAGAGTGGCCAGAAGAAAGCCATTACTTTCAGCAAAAAACAAAATGACACGTTTTAAGTTTGCGAAAAGGCATGTGGGAGACTCCCAAAATGTAAGGCAGAAGGTGTTCTGGTCTGATGAGACTAAAACTGAACTTTTTGGCCCTAAAAGAAAACGCTATGTCTGGCGCAAACCCAACACATCACATCACCCAAAGAACACCATCCCTACAGTCAAACATGGTGGTGGCAGTATCATGCTGTGGGGATGTTTTTCAGCAGTCAAGACTGGGAAACTGGTCAGAGTTGAGGGAAAGATGGATGGTACTAAATACAGGGATATTCTTGAGCAAAACCTGTACCATTCTGTGTGTAATTTGAGGCTAGGACGAAGGTTCACTTTCCAGAAGGACAATGACCTCAAACACGCTGCTAAAGCAACACTTGAGTGGTTTAAGGGGAAATATGTAAATGTGTTGGAATGGCCTAGTCAAAGCCCAGACCTCAATCCAATAGAAAATCTGTGATCAGACTTAAAGATTCCTGTCCACAAGCACAAACCATCCAACTTGAAGGAGCTGAAGCAGTTTTGCAAGTAGGAATGGGAAAAAATCCCATCCCAAGTGATAAGATGTGGCAAGCTCATAGAGACTTATACAAAGCGACTTGGAGCTGTGATAGCTGCAAAAGGTGGCTCTACAAAGTATTGACTTTAGGGTGAATAGCTATGCACATTGACTTTTTCTGTTATTTTGTACTATTTGTTGTTTGCTTCACAATAAAAAAAAAAATCTTCAAAGTTGTGGGCATGTTCTGTAAATTAAATGATGCAAATCCTCAAACAATCCATGTTAATTCCAGGTCATAAGGCAACAAAACATGAAAAATGCCAAGGGGGGTGAATACTTTTGCAAGGCACTGTACACGTATACCCATGTAAAAGAATCTTAAAAGCTGTCTGCAGATGTCCAACCAATATTCCAGGCACTTAACAAAAGCTAGGTATTTCTAAACAGGGATACACAACACTAAATAAATCTAAGCCCTTGTACACACGGTCGGACATTCCGACGGAAAATGTCCGATCGGACCGCGTTGTTGGATAATCCGACCGTGTGTGGGCTCCATCGGACTGTTTCCGTCGGAATATCCGACCGACAAAGTTTTAGAGCTGGGCTATAAAACTTTCCGACAACATGATCCGATCGAACTTTGTCCGATCGTTTGTAGAGAATTCCGATCGGACAAAGTGCCACGCATGCTCAGATCAAATTCCTAGACCAAAACTATTGGCTACTAGCCTGAACGTAGTCCCGTCGTAAACGAAATAACGTCACCATGTTCTGAACGATCAGATTTTTTGACAACTTTGTCCGACCGTGTGTATGCAACACAAGTTTCGGACAAAATCCGTCGGACAAAATCCGACGGATTTTGTTGTCGGAATGTCCGACCGTGTGTACAAAGGCTAAGTCTGTCTCTGTTGCACCAGACCAGACTCTGAACTATTTCCCGAAGAAGTCCAGTGCAAAAAAATTAAAGAGATGTTAAGAACTTCACAACATCATTTAGTGTTGTAGATTGGAAAAAGTTACTGAGATCATTTCCTTTAGGCTTTAATGTTTTGTAAAACGGCCAACGAATGCATGTATACAGAACCCTGTACTCCACATCTCTACTGTACTGGATGAGCAGCTAAATGTGAACACACATTGTCAAGCCTAAGGAAAGCAAAGCTCCAGTAACAACATTTCGTGCACCTGTAATGTGGTTGCTAGAAACCAAAGGGAAAAGTCACAACCACTTTAACACATATTCAATGGATTTATTGGGTTGTAGAAGCCTCATATAAACCTGTTCTCTTGGTACTTTTGTGAGCACACTTATTTTTTATTTATAATCATTTCAATAGATAAAGTTACACTATAATGTTCCACTGGGCTTTTTGAAATAGTATTACTGCTGTCTTTTTAAAAGTGGTTGAAGTGGTTGTAAAAATCTGGCATGAAATATAAACGAATTATATCCCTGTATGGTATGTACTTGTCTCAATACAGAGCACTAAGTGTCATTTCTGTCTGCTGCCTTGTTAATCTACTATCTGCTTTATCTGCTTAAAGAGGAGGGCCAGTTAAAAAAAAAAAAAAAGTCAGCAGCTGCAAACACTGCAGCTGCTGACTTAATAAACACACTTACCTGTCCAGGGCGCCCGCGATGTCGGCCGCCCGAGGCCGACCCGTCCCTCGGCTCTCGGGTCCCGGCGCCGCCATTCCCTCTAAGGGAAACAGGCAGCGGAGCCTTACGGCTTCACTGCCCGTTTCCTACTGCGCATGCGCGAGTCCCGCAGCGCTTTCTGAATGGGATGCGCTGTGTTCTGGAACACACAGTTCCCAGAACACAGCGCGACCCATTACCCAGAAGACGCCGCGACGAAGACAGAAGACAGAAGATCTCCGCGGAGGAGGAAGAGGAAGATTAGGATAAAGTGCCTAGCAACAGGCATTTCTGGTAAGTAAAAAAAAATATTTTTTTTCATTTTATTTTTTTTAGATTTTTTTCTCATTTTTAACATTTTTGGGTTTTCAGGGTGGCCCTCCACTTTAAGTTATTCCATGCAACTTTCCCTGACACCAAGAGGTAAAAAGATGACAGGGGAGGGATCTCCAGCATGCAGCCTGTGATTGACAGCCAAAGCTTTGTTCCTGTGTGCTGTGTGTGTGTGTGTGTGGGGGGGGGGGGGGGGGGGAGGTTGTTCTTCCCTCCAATAAGCTCTCAGGGCTCTACTCACTGAGCTCTGCAGAGTGTAGCTTCAGATCCCTGTCCCCCAGTTTCTGAAAGCCTAGACAAGTTGTATAAATTCTGCACTGAACAGCTGTATAGAAGAGAAGACTGTAGATAAACAGCTACAACGTATGTAGGAGGATTTGTTTAATCTGTGTGTATCATCTGAGGCCAGTCACTTCACTGAGTATATGGAAGGGTTTATAACCACTTTAAGTTTATGCAATGTATTTCTGTGGTGAATGCCTGTACAGGCATACCCTACTTTTAAGTACACAATGGGGTTTATTTACTAAAGCTGGAAAGTGCAAAATCAGGCTCACTTATGCATAAAACCATTGAGCTTCCAGGTTTTATTACCAAAGCTTAATTGAAAAAGCTGGGGTTAGAAGCTCATTGGTTTCTATGCAGAAGTGAGCCTGATTTTTCACTTTCCAGCTTTAGTAAATAAACCCCATTGTGTACTTAAAAGTGGGGTATGCCTGTATTGTAGATTTACATAGACAAGTTTTAGTATTTTGCACTACAAGGCATGTTTTTTTTTTTTTTAACCACTTCAGCCCCGGACCAATTTTCAGCCTAAGGATCAGAGGTCTTTTTACAATTTCGCACTGCACTGCTTTAACTGGTAATTGCGCGGTCATGCAATGTTGTACCCAAACAAAATTTGCGTCCTTTTCTTCACACAAATAGAGCTTTCTTTTGATGGTATTTGATTGCCTCTGCGATTTTTATTTTTTGCGATATAAATGGAAAAAGACCGAAAATTTTCAGAAAAAAATATATTTTCTACTTTTTGTTATAAGAAAAATCGAATAAACTCAATTTTAGTCATACATTTAGGGCAAAATTTATTCAGCCACATGTCTTTAGTAAAAAAACAAATGTCAATAAGCATATATTTATTGGTTTGCGCAAAAGTTATAGCGTCTACAAACTAGAGTACATTTTCTGGAATTTACACAGCTTTTAATTTATGACTGCCTATCTCATTTCTTGAGGTGCTAAAATGGCAGGGCAGTACAACCCCCCCCCAAATGACCCCATTTTGGAAAGTAGACACCCCAAGGAAATTGCTGAGGGGCATGTTGAGCCCATTGAATATTTTTTTTTTGTCCCAAGTGATTGAATAATGACAAAAAAAAAAGTTTACAAAAAGTTGTCACTAAATGATATATTGCTCACACATGCCATAGTTATATGTGGAATTGCACCCCAAAATATATTCTGCTGCTTCTCCTGAGTACGGGGATACCACATATGTGGAACTTTTTGGGAGTCTAACCATGTACGGCATCCCGAAAACCAATCACTGCCTTCAGGATTTCTAAGGGTGCAAATTTTTGATTTCACTCCTCACTACCTATCACAGTTTCGAAGGCCATAAAATGCCAAAATAACACAACCCGCCCCCCCCCAAATGACCCCATTTTGGAAAGTAGACACCCCAAGGAAATTGCTGAGGGGCATGTTGAGCCCATTGAATATTTTTTTTTTGTCCCAAGTGATTGAATAATGACACAAAAAAAAAAGTTTACAAAAAGTTGTCACTAAATGATATATTGCTCACACATGCATAGTTATATGTGGAATTGCACCCCAAAATATATTCTGCTGCTTCTCCTGAGTACGGGGATACCACATATGTGGGACTTTTTGGGAGTCTAGCTGCGTACGGCACCCCGAAAACCAATCACTGCCTTCAGGGTTTCTAAGGGTTAAAATTTTTGATTTCACTCCTCACTACCTATCACAGTTTCGAAGGCCATAAAATGCCAAAATAGCACAAAACCCCCCCAAATGACCCCATTTTGGAAAGAAGACTCCCCAAGCTATTTACTGAGAGGCATGTTGAGTCCATGAAATATTTTATATTTTGCCACAAGATGCAGGAATATTATTTTTTATTTTTTTTTTTGCACAAAGTTGTCACTAAATGATATATTGCTCACACATGCTATGGGCATAAGTCAAATTACACCCCAAAATAAATTCTGCTGCTTCTCCCGAGTACGGGGATACCACATGTGGGGGACTTTTTGGGAGCCTAGCCACGTACAGGACCCTGAAAACCAAGCACTGCCTTCCGGATTTAAATATAAAACGCTACCAAAAAAAACTGTTAGCGATCGTAGGGATCAGGTCTGACTCTGCGATCGCTGCAGTTATGTGTTTAGTGTTTTGTAAGTTACAGTGATCGATCGATACTGCACTTGGGTGGGCTGGGCGGAGGGGCAAAACGCAGGTGCTAGCAGGTATCTGTGCTGATCCTGCCAACAATGTGTTTTTTTGGAACCCTAAACTGCTGGGGACGCTAGTATAGATCTGATCAGATCAGATATTGATCTGTTCAGATTCTATACCACTACGGGAGGTTTATGCTTTGCGTGTGGGTGTTAGTGGTCCTGGCACTAACCTAGCGCTGCCTGGGGCGACGCAGACCCTGACCCTAAAACCTAATTGATATCACCCGCCGGGTGATCAGGGGGTTAAACCTTTATTGGGTAATAAATTGTGGGTGCTCTGATGCTATAAAAAGCAAACTAGCTAACCAGAGTCACCCGTAACACTTATACGGTGATCACTGGTGAAAGGGTTAACTAGGGGCAATCAGGGGGTTAAAACCATTATTGGGTAGTATATGGGGGTACCTAGCGCTATAAAAACCTGGCGGTGAACCTAAAAAAATAACTAGCTACCTAGCGACACTAGTGACACTAATGCAGCGATCAGAAAAATGATCGCTTAGTGACACTGGCAAAAGGGGGTGAAAGGGTTAACTAGGGGCAATCAGGGGGTTAAAACCATTATTGGGTAGTATATCGGGGGACATAGCGCTATAAAAATCTGGCGGTGAACCTAAAAAAATAACTAGCTACTTAGCGGCACCAGTGACACTAATGCAGCGATCAGAAGAACGATCGCTTAGTGACACTGGCAAAAGGGGGTGAAAGGGTTAACTAGGGGCAATCAGGGGGTTAAAACCATTATTGGGTAGTATATCAGGGTACCTAGCGCTATAAAAACCTGGCGGTGCACCTAAAAAAATAACTAGCTACCTAGCGACACTAGCGACACTAATGCAGCGATCAGAAAAATGATTGCTTAGTGACACTGGCAAAAGGGGATGAAAGGGTTAACTAGGGGCAATCAGGGGGTTAAAACCTTTATTGGGTAGTATATCGGGGTACCTAGCGCTGTAAAAACCTGGTGGTGAACCTAAAAAAATAACTAGCTACTTAGCAGCACCAGTGACACTAATGCAGCGATCAGAAAAACGATTGTTTAGTGACACTGGCAAAAGGGGGTGAAAGGGTTAACTCTAGGGGCAATCAGGGGGTTAAACCTTTATTGGGGGTGGTAGGGGGCTACCCTGGACACTAACACTAACTGCCCTGACACTTTTTACTGTCACAACTGACACTGAATGCAGTGATCAGTAAATAAATGTTCACTGCAATCAGTGACACTGTGACTGGGAGGGGGAGGGGGGCGGGGGGGATCGGGGGCGATCGGGGGGTGTGATGGGGGGGGGTTTGTGTGCCTATGTGTGCCTACATGTTAGTGTAGTGTTTGGTGCACTTACTTTCAGTGTTCTCCTCGTAGTCCGGTCAAAAAGACCGCCCAGAGGAGAATGACATCACTTCCTCCCTGCCTGTGTTTACTATACACAGCGGGAGGAAGCTCCTCATTCGCCAGGAGCGATCGAGAGGGGGTGGCCAGAAACCAACGGCCATCCCCTCATCCCGGATCGCTCCTGAAGCGAAACGGACCGCCGCATCCAGCGGGAGGGGGTCCGATCGGACCCCCCCACCCGCTGGAAGGCAAGCACGTACATGTACGTGCTTGTGCCTGTACATGCCATTCTGATGACATACATTGGCATGCGGCGGTCCTTAAGTGGTTAAATAAGATTTTATTGAAAAAGAGGGTACATGACAGAATTATACAAATTCGCAAGGACAAAAATATTATTTTTTTTGCTTTAGAGTACAAGTTAGATAAGTACAGTGATAAGTCACATAGTGGTGCATGAACATAGTACACTTTACAAGGAATGGAAAACACACTATTCCCCTTCTGAGAAAAGGAGAAGGGGAGGTTTTAACTGGATGGATCTGAAACTAACAAGGCACTATGCTAACCTCAGAGGGAACCAGAGTATAATGTACAACATACATGAAAATAAAAGACAGAGGGGGAGGAAGGGAGGGGGGGAGAAAGGGGTCTGGATCCGGTATGGCTGGGCATATATGGGGGGATCCAGTAGAAGTCCAAATAGCCGGTAGAGGGGGGTATAACCCAGGTAAGGGGAGAGGGAGTCTGAAATCCGCAGTCCTGTCGGCTGTAGCATCAGGTTGTAGCAAAGGTTGCTGTTGATAAGGGCCCGTTGTAGATAAAAGAGTGTTCCTCAAGATGAGCTCGTTCCCGGGGAGTGAGCTTCGAGGCTATAAACAAGTCCCATCTGTTGTGGAAGCGCTGTTTGGCTTTCTCGTGGATGAAATTTGTATTGAGTTTGTCCCGGAATAGGAGGTGCAGGAGATCTCTGCTGACTTGGGAAACAGAGGGTTTAGCAGTGGATGTCCAGTTGGCTAGAATGGCTCTCCTAGCAAGTAGGAGGCAAATCAGGGCCCATTCCTTGCCCAGAGGTGCGGGAGTGGTTGACCAAGGGAGTAGTTTGGGATCCCAGTGCCCAAAGATAAGGAGGAACGGATCCTTAGGGAGCTTCAGCAGTGTAATCTCGAAGATGTAGGCTAGGATTTGGTCCCAGAAAGTGGAGATAACAGAGCAAGTCCAATAACGGTGTGTGAGGGAGGGTTTAGGTTGGTGGCAGAAGGGGCACATTGAAGATGAAGAAGAGTGTGGTTGTGCTGATGGTAGGAAGGGGATGTGTGCCCGATGTGCAATTTTCAACTGGGTTTCCCTCCAGGATTCGTTTGGAACCAAGTTGTACACTGAGCTGAGGCCGTGAAGGATCTTTTCTACTATGTCAGCGTCCAGGAAATCTTTTGCCCAGTTGGATACTGAGGAGGATTCCAGAGGAGGTGTCGTTTTCAAAAGTAGAGGCTTGTAGATGTCAGAAATTTTGTAGGAGTCTTTTAGTAGGAGTGCCTCAATGAATGAGGATTTAAATCTTGTGGGTTCATCTCTGCAGGTTTTTTGTAGAAAGCTGAGACATTGACCATGGTGGAAGGCAGATGTATCGGGGAGAGAGAACTTGGTGGCCAGAAAGCAGAAGGATAGTGCACGACCAGATTCCAGGTCACATAGGGAGGAGAAGGTAGTGAGGCCCCTTTGCCGCCATGCCTCATATGGTTGGTGGTCCAGACCCGGGGTAAAATTTGGATGACCCTGTACCGGAAGGAATCTAGATATGAAAGGAGATAGTTTGAGACCTTTCCTTGCCTTCCTCCAGGCGATAGCTGTATCTCTCAGCAGAAGGTTGTGTTGGAGTGGCGGTGGCAGTGATTTCCACCTGCAGTGGAGAAGAACTGTTAGGGAATAGGGATGAGTCATTTCAGCCTCTAGCTGATAGTTAGAGCAGCGGGATTTTTGGGTTATCCAGTCCAGGCCCACCCTCAAAAGACAAGCTAGGTTATATGTTGTGAGGTTGGGGAGACTAATACCGCCTTCGGTTTTGGGAAGATGGAGTTTTGAGAAGTCTATGCATGGTCTATTGTTTCGCCAGATGAATTTGGATATCGCAGAATTTAGGAGTTTGGTATCCTTGTGCCTAAGGAGCAAGGGTACCGTCTGGAGGGGATACAATAGGCGTGTGTGAAACTGACCATTTTGACCAGATGACACCTTCCTAGAAGCGAAAGAGGCAGATCCATCCAGTTTTCTAATTTCTGAGTAATTTTAGCAAAGAGGGGGGGATAATTCAGGTGGTAGAGAGAGCAAGGGAGTTTCCCTATTTTAACTCCCAGGTAAGTGATATGAGATCTTGCGATCGTGAAAATGGACTTCTGAGCCCAAGCTGGAGGTGGAAGGGAACCTAAGGGAAGTATCTCGCTCTTGGAGTAATTTATACGTAATCCCGAGCATTTTCTGAATTGGTCAAAAGTGTATTTGATCGTGGGCATGTCTACGGACGGGTTGGCGGAGCCCATTTTTCTCAAAACCATGGAAAGCCACTTGAAACTAACATTGTCAAAAGCCTTTTCAGCATTGAGGGTAATAATGGCAAGGTCACCGTTTGGGTTACATCTAGCGTGTTCTAGCGCTATCATAACCTTTCTGATATTAATCGTTGCCGTTCTGCCCTGGACAAATCCTGATTGGGCAGGATGTATCAGGGAGGGGATGATGTTGGCCAGTCGTTTGGCTAGTATTGTGGAAAGAATTTTGACATTGAGGTTTAGAAGCAAAATGGGCCTGTATGAGCCAGGTTCTTGTGGATCTTTCCCTTTTTTTTCTAGCAGTTTAACTATCGCTTAGTTGTCTGTGGGTAAATAGGGGCCGCCGGACCACATGTGTTGGTAGACATCTTTAAGAGTCGGTGCTAGGAATGGGCTTAGAGATTTGTAGAATTCGCCTGTTAGGCCATCTGGGCCGGGGGCTTTAGAGGAGGCTAGGTTACGAATTGTGGAGGTTATTTCCATGAGGGAGATGGGAGTATTTAGGGAGTCTAGTTGGGAGGGTGATATTCAGGTCAACTCCACTTTCTCTAGGAAATCGTGTGCCGTGGGCTGGTCAATAGGGTCCGCCGCATAGTAGTAGCGCAGCATAGCCGCATTTATACCTTTTTGCGTGGTCGTTACATTGCCGTCTGCGTCGCGTAAAGAGGGGATAATAGTTGGGTGGTAGGGTCCCTTACACAGTCTGGCAAGAAGCTTGCCCGCCTTGTTGCCAAATTTATGGAGAGTAGCATCAAGGTACGCTCTTTTGGTAGATTCCAGGGTGTCGGCCCAGGTGTCAAAAGACTGTTTGGCTATTTGCCAAGCCATCTGGTTTTCGGGAGAGTCATGAGCGTAAAGTGCTCATTGTGCTTGGTGAAGTCTGGAACTGGAGGTGTTGTAGTTAAGATGGGCGTTTCTTTTAAACCAAGATGCATAGGAGATAATGCGACCCCTGAGGAACGCTTTACCAGCATCCCAAAACAGGTTCGGATTATTAGTGTGAGTTGCATTCGTTTGCGTGTAGACTAGCTACTCTTTTTCTATGTAAGCTTGGAAGTCAGCGTTGTGTTGAAGGTAGGATGGGAAGCACCATATTTTGGGATTGGGGTGTATGTCAGGTGTCTCTAGGGTCACAGAGATGGGTGCATGGTCAGAAATAGCTATGTCATGAATATCCGCTCCTGGGATCAGGGGAATTAGGTAGTTCGAACTGAATAAGTAGACTATCCTAGTGAAGACATTGTGCGGGTGGGAGTAGAAGGAGAATTCGCGATCGGTTGGGTGGTGTAGTCGCCAAATGTCATGAAGGCGAAGGGAGTCCATCGTTGATGCTAGGATCGTGGGATTGGTAGGGGCTGAAGGTGGGATGGGGCGTGGTAGCGAGGACTTGTCGTCTAACGGGTGGATTATGGAGTTAAAGTCACCCCCGACGATTTGGGGAAGGTGGGGATGGCGTAGAAGCCAGCTGGTTAATGTGCTGAAGAATTGCTTCGTAGGGCTGTTAGGGGCATAGACATTGGAAATTACGAGCTCTTTCATCCCTATATGGACACGAATGGAAAGAAGTCTGCCCTGTTGATCTGCGTCTGTAGATAAGATCTTACAGGGAAGGTTCTTATGAATAAGGATAAGTACTCCCGCCTTACAGCCAATGGCCTCAGAGCCAACCACTGTACCCACCCACAGTTTGTTCATCCGATCAAAGTCGGGTGAAGAAAGATGGGTTTCTTGCAGCAAAGCTATGTCGGCTTTAAGCCTTTTGAGGTGCCGAAGTACCTTCAGTCTTTTGGAGGGGGAACGAAGCCCCTTCACTTTCCACGAGACTATTTGCAGCATGGTGGAATGTTGATGGGGATATGGGTTGCGCATACTAGTAACATTTGGTTGTGGGAACCTGAGTAAGGCAAAAGCGGAGATGCTACGCTATAATAGGCCAGGTGGGCCTTTGGTAAAGGGACAGCGGACAAAGTCAAATCGAGAGTGGACGTAGTGGGGGAGGGAGGAGAGTGGGGGGGGGGGGAATGAAGGGTATGTGTGCCAGAAACAAATAAAGCCGCATACACACGGGCGGACTGTCTGGCCAACTAAGTCCGTCAGACAATCCGACAGACAGTCCGTCCTACTTTCGAATGAACGGACTTGACCACACACGATGAACAGACAGTCTGCTGAAAGCTTGCACGATGACGTGTACAGCACGTACGACGGGACTAGAAATACGACGTCCAATACACTGCAATGCAACCTTTCGCCGTGTAAATCCTTTCTGAGCATGCGCCATACTTAGTCCGTCGAACTAGCCTACTCACGAGCGGACTGTCCGCTGAAACCAAAGTTGGACGGACTGTATTACGGAAATTCCAAAAGACTTAGTCCGCCAGACTGTCCGCTGAAAAAGTCCGCTGAAGCCCACACACGAGCGGACTGTCCGCTGAAATGTGTTTCAGCGGACTAAGTTGGACAGACAGTCCGCCCGTGTGTACGCGGCCTAAGAAAGAAACAAATATAAACATTTACCAACTTCACTTTTTTCCGCATGGGGGTCACTGTGAAGACCAGCTCCCATAACCAAGCCTCGTGCCTGATGCAGATATTTCCGCCCTTCAGAGAGGGGACAGGGTATGCCATCAGTCCAGGCGGGGGTTCAGAGCGTGCAAAATGGTCTGCACAGCGAAACCCTAGGGGAAATGCAAGTGCAATCATGTAGGAACAAACCAAATAGTAAAACCATTGAAAATGTGAAACGTTGTTAACTATGGTAGAGAACAAAATTCAAGCAAGAATAACTCAATAACCCTTTTACCCATGTCTGATACTACCTGAGGAGTGTGGACTAGTGATGGCCGAACGGTTCGCCCGGCGGTCGTTTCGCGGTGAATTTCGTCTATTTGCGGTCCGCCCGTTCGGCGGACTATTGGCGCCGTTCGCCCGGTGGACTTTCGTGTTTACTATGTAAAAGAACTTTGACCTATGATGACACATCCATCATGGGGTACAGGACAGCCAATTTGGACATTCCCCCTAACTCATAAATACACCCGATCCGGCGGCCATTTTACATTCTTTCTTCTGTCACTATAGGGAGAGGTTGCTGTGTGGAGCAGGGAGAGATTACAGTGACCCAAATCGCTAGCTATTTGGTACACAAAAGTTCTTTTCAGGACTGGTATAGGTGTTAGGTGTAGTTCAGGATAGGCAGTGCTGTGCTAGTGATTGTTGCAGCAGCCTGAGTGTCTTTTGTCAGTTTAGAGAAAGGGACAGGACGGTGTGTGCTGCAGGGACAGCCAGTTTAGTCATTAGCTGTTACTATCAGGTCCACAAAAGTGCTATTTCAATTATTGTTCCAGTAGCCTCGTTTTGTCAGTTTATATAGGGACAGGCAGGAAGCAGTGTGTGAGGCAGTGAGGGTCAGTTTAATCAGTAGCTGTTACTATTAGTTCCTCAAAGGTTCTTTTCAGGACTGGTATCAGTGGTATGGTAATAGGCTTGTACACGTATAATATTCTTTCTTCCAAATATAGAAAGAATATTATACTTGACTGCTGCCCTTCTGCTGCAGTCTGCTAATCATTCACAACCCACTTGTTCCACAAAGCTCCTTATAAGGACTGGTAACTTGGTCTGTCTAGGGTGCTACAGTACATAGGGTTGAGTGAGGTACAGTCTGCCATTCTATAAGGACTGGTATAGGTCCACAGTACATAGGGTTGAGGTGCACTACTGCTGACCGCTGCCCTATATTGCAGCAGTCCTTCATCGGTATAGGGACTGACGTACAGTCTGCTAATCCCTCACACACAACCTACTTGGTCCACAAAAGTCCTTATAAGGACTGGTAACTTGGTCTGTCTAGGGTGCTACAGTACATAGGGTTGAGTGAGGTACAGTCTGCCATTCTATAAGGACTGGTATAGGTCCACAATACATAGGGTTGAGGTGCACTACTGCTGACCGTTGCCCTATACTGCAGCAGTCCTTCATCGGTATAGGGACTGACGTACAGTCTGCTAATCACTCACACACAACCTACTTGGTCCACAAAAGTCCTTATAAGGACTGGTAACTTGGTCTGTCTAGGGTGCTACAGTACATAGGGTTGAGTGAGGTACAGTCTGCCATTCTATAAGGACTGGTATAAGTCCACAATACATAGGATTGAGGTGCACTACTGCTGACCGCTGCCCTATACTGCAGCAGTCCTTCATCGGTATAGGGACTGACGTACAGTCTGCTAATCACTCACACACAACCTACTTGGTCCACAAAGGTCCTTATAAGGACTGGTAAGGTATAGGGTACTACAGTACATAGGGTTGAGTGAGGTACAGTCTGCCATTCTATAAGGACTGGTATCGGTCCACAATACATAGGGTTGAGGTGCACTACTGCGGACCTCTGCCCTATACTGCAGCAGTCCTTCATCGGTATAGGGACTGAGAGTTTTGTCACAGGGTCATTTAAAAAATGACAGGCAGAGGAAGAGGCAGGCCCTTCCGCAGGGGTGGTAGGGGTAGAGCAGAAGCAACAGGCTTGAGCCAAAGTGGGAAGTTGCAGAAGGTGCGTTCAATTACTTTAAAGAACGCACCAGACTTGGTTGAGTGGCTCGCTCAGCCTTACTCTTCTGCACCCTCCTCATCCTCTCGATCTGCACCCTCTTCTTCACTCTCTGCTATGTGCACCCCCAAAGACACTACCACCAACAACACCACCACCACCACCACCACATACCTTCCGCTTGAGTCACAGGAATTATTTTCCGATCCATATCAAGACATTTCTGATGCGCAGCCACTCTTGGTATTGGATCAGGAAGAAGAGGCAGCAACAACCGCTACTCAGCAGTCTGACGACAGTACCCAGATCAGCCCAAGGAGGAGGTTGGTCCCCGGTGTTGCTGCCTACTCCGAGATCTCTACTTATAGCAGTGGGGAAGGTGACGTTGATGATGACGTGTCTAGTGATGTCACGTTTGTGCCCACAAGAGAGGAAGAGGAGGGGAGTTCAGAGGGAGATATGGACCAGCAGATAGGGAGGAGAAGCAGGAATAACTTACATTGCACAGGAGGGACAAAGCAGACTGCAAAAGTATCAGGAGGGAGTCATCGACCATGTACGGTCACATCTGGCGTTCCCAGGACACCGGCACATGGCTCCGCAGTGTGGTCTTTTTTTAACGTGTCCGCTGCTGACAATAGCGTTGCCATCTGCAATCTTTGCAGTCAACGCATTAGACGCGGTAAGCCCAACACTCACCTAGGGACGACCGCCTTAAGAAGGCACATGAGCAGCCATCACCGAGCCGAGTGGGAGCAATGGAACACATAAAGCCACACTGCAAGCTCTCACCGTCCAGCCTCGTCTTCTACTTCTCCTTCTCCTCTCTCCTCACAATTGTCCTCCACTCCACCTTCCATCACGCCAAGCTCACGTTTTTCTGCAAAAAGGCAGGCTTCCGTGGGCCTAATGTTCGAGCGTAAAAAAATTATGATGCCGGATAACCCTCATGCCCAAGGGTTGACGGCTGGCTTGTCAGAACTGATAGCCCACCAACTACTGCCATATAAACTGGTGGACTCGGAGGCCTTTCGCAAATTTGTGCCCATTGGAACACCACAATGGAAGGTCCCAGGAAGGAAGTATTTCTCAGAGAAGGGCATCCCAGAGCTATATGGCCATGTTCAGCGGCAAGTGAATGTATCTCTGGCACACAGTGTCGGTGCCAAGATACATCTGACCACAGACACGTGGTCTAGCAAACACGGGCAGGGAAGATATATCACTTTTACTGCCCACTGGGTGAACCTTCTGACGGCCGTCAAGCATGTAACCCGTGGCACCCGTGTAGATTTGGTTTTACCGCCACGGATTGCATGCAGGGCTGACTCTTCTTCTCCTCCTCCTCCTACTCCATCCTCCTCCCTCTCCTCCTCAGCTGACTCCTCCTTTTCCGCTGCTAGCGTCTCTTCCGCTGCCCCGCCCAAGCTCCCCAGAACCTATTCGACATGCCAGGTGAGACGTTGCCATGCCGTGCTGCGTCTGTTGTGCCTGGAAGCCAAGAGCCACACTGGCCCGGCACTCCTTTAAGCTGTGCGTTCACAGGCAGATCAGTGGCTAGCACTGCTCAATTTGACAGTTGGTAAAGTGGTGTGTGACAACGGTGCCAATCTGCTTAGTGCATTGAAACAGGGCAAAATCACGCACGTGCCATGCATGGCACACGTCTTAAACTTGGTCGTGCAGCGATTCCTTGTCAAATATCCTGGGGTCCAGGACATCTTGCGGCAGGCAAGGAAAATCTCGGCCCATTTCAGAAGATCTTACACGGCCATGGCTCGCCTTGCTGACATTCAACGGCTACACAATCTGCCGGTCAGACGTCTTATTTGCGATTGCCCGACGCGATGGAACTCAACCTTCTATATGCTTGATAGGCTGCTCCAGCAGAAACGTGCAGTTAACGTCTACCTGTATGAACTCTGCGGCAGAACCAGTTCTGGGGAGCTGTTTTTTTTTCACCGCGACAGTGGCTGCTCATGTGCGACGCATGCAGACTTCTGCGCCCATTTGAGGAGATCACCAAACTGGTCAGTCGCAGCCATTGCGCCATCAGTGACATGGTACCTTATGCCTTCTTTATGGAGCGTGCATTGCGTCGTGTCATTGATCAAGCTGTGGAGGAGCAGGAGCGGGAACATGAGGAAGTCGCAATGCTGGATGAATTCCCAGGGGGGCTACTCTATCTGAGACAAGTCAACAACAGGAGTCTGAAGAGGAGTCAGAGGAGGATGGTGCCAGGGCGGATGAGGAGGAGCAAGAAGAGCATGCTTTAATGAAGAGGACGACATTATCCTGGATGATGAGCAGGAGCCAGGCCACCACACCGCTTCCACTTTAGTGCAAATGGGGGCCTTCATGCTCCAGTGTTTTAATAGGGACCCCCGTATAAAAAGCATAAGGATCAAGGACCAGTACTGGGTGGCAACGTACTTAGACCCCTGGTGCAAACACAAAATGGCGGAAATGTTACCGCCGTCACAGAGGGCTGTCAGAATGCAGCACTTCCAGGCCTTGCTTCGAGAAATGCTGCATTCTGCTTTTGTGTGCGCTGGCAGAGGAGCAATTTCCACTCCCAGAGAAGGAGTTGCGGGTACCAATCCAACAGCGCCTGCAAGAAGAGGCCGGTTTGAAGATGTGTTGGTGACTTCGGATATGAGGTCATTCTTTCAGCCGACCCATCGACAGGTGTCATCCGGATCCAGCATCAGGGAACGCCTAGACCGTCAGGTGTCTGACTACATCGGGTTAACGGCCGATGTGGACACTCTGAGGAGTGATGAACCCCTGGACTACTGGGTGGGCAGGCTTGACCTCTGGCCAGAGCTTGCGCAATTTGCAATCGAACTGTTGGCTTGCCCCTCATCCAGTGTCCTGTCCGAAAGGACGTTCAGCGCAGCAGGGGTGATCGTGACCGATAAGCGTACTCGCCTAGCTCACGACAGTGTTAACTACCTCACATTTCTAAAAATAAACGAGGCATGGATCTCGGAGGAATTCAACACATGTGACCAGTAGACCATGTATATGTCTATAAACAATTTTTTTAATCGAGCACACCGACCTTCTTTCTTCATTTGGCTCACTTCCTTGTCCAAAAAAAGCACACCGTACTATATGCCCGTACCCTCCTCTTTGAAGAGGTTGAGCGGTGTCATATTTCTACTGGGGCTGCTTATTATGAGGGGCTCCCGCCATCCCTGTGCTGTGCTGACATCCTCCTGGGGCTTTACCTCTGCTGTGCATATTATGAGGGGCTCCCACCATCCCTGTGCTGTGCTGACTTCCTCCTGGGGCTGTACCTCTGCTGTGCATATTTTGAGGTGCTCCCACCATCCCTGTGCTATGCTCATTATGAGGGGCTCCCACCATCCCTGTGCTGTGCTGACTTACTCCTGGGGCTGCTTATTATGAGGGGCTCCCACCATCCCTGTGTTATGCTGACATCCTCCTGGGGCTGCTTATTATGAGGGGCTCTCACCATCCCTGTGCTATGCTGACATCCTCCCGGGGCTGCTTATTATGAGGGGCTCCCACCATCCCTGTGCTATGCTGACATCCTCCTGGGGCTGCTTATTGTGAGGGGCTCCCACCATCCCTGTGCTATGTTAATTATGAGGGGCTCCCACCATCCCTGTGCTATGCTGACTTCCTCCTGGGGCTGCTTACGGTGCAGGTGTCAGTGCTGTATATCACGGTGCTTATGTCAGTGCTCTCTGTCACGGTGCTGCTGTCAGTGCTGTATATCACGGTGCTGGTGTGAGTGCTTTATGTCACGCTGCTGATGTCAGTGCTCTCTCTCACGGTGATGCTGTCAGTGCTGTATATCACGGTGCTGGTGTGAGTGCTTTATGTCACGCTGCTGATGTCAGTGCTCTCTATCACGGTGCTGCTGTCAGTGCTGTATATCACTGTGCTGGTGTCAGTGCTTTATGTCACGCTGCTGATGTCAGTGCTCTCTATCACGGTGCTGCTGTCAGTGCTGTATATCACGGTGCTGGTGTGAGTGCTTTATGTCACGCTGCTGATGTCAGTGCTCTCTATCACGGTGCTGCTGTCAGTGCTGTATATCACGGTGCTGGTGTGAGTGCTTTATGTCACGCTGCTGATGTCAGTGCTCTCTATCACGGTGCTGCTGTCAGTGCTGTATATCACGGTGCTGGTGTGAGTGCTTTATGTCACGCTGCTGATGTCAGTGCTCTCTATCACGGTGCTGCTGTCAGTGCTGTATATCACGGTGCTGGTGTGAGTGCTTTATGTCACGCTGCTGATGTCAGTGCTCTCTATCACAGTGCTGCTGTCAGTGCTGTATATCACAGTGCTGGTGTGAGTGCTTTATGTCACGCTGCTGATGTCAGTGCTCTCTATCACGGTGCTGTTGTCAGATCACTCTATCACGGTGCAGGTGTCATTGCTGTATGTCACGCTGCTGATGTCAGTGCTCTCTATCACGGTGCTGCTGTCAGATGACTCTATCACGGTGCAGGTGTCATTGCTGTATTTCACGCTGCTGGTGATCATCTCCTGCACCCTCTTCTTTGCCTACCCTGGTCCCTGACCTTCCCTCTCCTCCATTGCCTTCATGCGCTCAACAGTCCTGAATTGTCACAACAATTTCCCATATAAAAAAAGAATGCTTGTAGTTGTCGATCCCAGATTCACCTCATACATGTGTTATGTCATTGGCCATGTGGTGGGACTATGTTTGCACAGCTATTAATTATTTTGTGGCTGCAAATTTGGCCTGTAGGTTTGCGAAGTTCGCCTCCCATTGAAGTCAATGGGGCCCGCCGCGAACGTTCCGGTTCGCGAACTATCGGCCGCGTTCGCGAAACGTCCCGTCGGAAGTTCGTCCATCACTAGTGTGGACGGCCCAGGAGGGGGGTCCAAGATCAGATCACCTTGCCCAGGTAGAAAAGGGTAGTGTGGCAGGGCCTCAAATGGGGGAATAAATCGAAAGAAACCGAAGGGTGTTGGGGCCCATCAACGCGTGGTTAGGCCGTGTTGGGCTGGTCCCGGGGCCCTGAAGCACTTGGGAGAGTCTTTCCGTGGGCTCCTTTGATCCAGGGCTCAGTTGACTGGAGCCGCCTTGGGTGTGGGGCTAAGATGAGGGCCCGAGCGTAAAGATTTCAGGAAGAAAGATGCCTCCTCTGGATCTTGAAAGGAGAGTTGTTCGCCGTTGGGTGATTTGATCCGCAGGACCGCCGGGAATGCCAGAGTAAACTTTAGCTGTCGTTGGTGGAGTTCCGTGCAGATGTGTTGGAAAGCCTTTTGTCTCTTCGAGACATCAACCGAATAGTCGGCAAAGATTACAATTTTGACTCCATCAATCTGTAGGGATCTGGATTGTCGGTATTGCTGTAATATGGAGGCTTTATCCGAGTAATTTAGATAGTTACATAGTTAGTTACATAGTTAGTCAGGTTGAAAAAAGACACAAGTCCATCCAGTTCAACCTTAAAAACAAATAAATAAAATAAAAAATAATCGTACAATCCAGATACCCAATTTTATGCCCACAATTGATCCAGAGGAAGGCGAAAAAAAACCCAGCAGAGCATGCTCCAATTTGCTACAGCAGGGGAAAAAAATTGCTTCCTGATCCCCCAAGAGGCGATTGGATTTTCCCTGGATCAACTTTACCTATGTTAGTACCTAGTTATATTATGTACCATCAGGAAAGTATCCAGGCCTTTCTTAAAGCAATCTACTGAACTGGCCAGAACCACCTCTGGCGGGAGTCTATTCCACATTTTCACAGCTCTAACTGTGAAGAAACCTTTCCGTACTTGAAGATGAAATCTCTTTTCCTCTAGACGTAAAGAGTGCCCCCGTGTCCTCTGGGTTGACCGTACAGAGAACAACTCAACACCAAGTTCACTATATGGACCCCTAATGTATTTGAACATGTTGATCATATCCCCCCTTAATCTCCTCTTCTCAAGAGTGAATAAATTTAGTTCCTCTAATCTCTCCTCATAGCTGAGTTCTTCCATGCCTCTTATCAGTTTGGTTGCCCTTCTCTGCACTTTTTCCAGTTCCTTGATATCCTTTTTGAGAACTGGTGCCCAAAACTGAACGGCATATTCCAGGTGAGGTCTTACTAATGATTTGAACAGGGGCAAAATTATATCTCTCTCTCTGGAGTCCATACCTCTCTTAATACAAGAAAGGACTTTGCTCGCTTTGGAAACAGCAGCTTGGCATTGCATGTTGCTATTGAGCTTATGGTCTACCAAAACCCCCAGATCCTTCTCCACTATGGATTCCCCCATTTGTACTCCCCCTAGCATGTATGATGCATGCATATTCTTAGGCCCCAAGTGCATAACTTTACATTTATCAACATTAAACCTCATCTGCCACATAGTCGCCCAATTAGACAGTGTATTGAGGTCAGCTTGTAAATTGGAGACATCCTGTAAGGACGTTATTCCACTGCATATCTTGGTGTCATCTGCAAAGACAGAAATATTACTTTTGATCCCAGACCCAATATAATTTATAAAGATGTTAAAAAGTAAGGGTCCCAGCACTGAACCTTGGGGTACACCACTGATAACCTTAGACCATTCAGAGTAAGAGTCATTAACCACTACTCTCTGAATTCTGTCTTTTAGCCAATTTTCTATCCATTTACAAACTGATATTTCCAAACCTGTAGACTTTACCTTACACATGAGCCATGTGTGGGGAACTGTATCGAATGCTTTTGCAAAATCCAAGTATACCACGTCCACTGCCACCCCTCTGTCCAAAGTTTTACTTACCTCCTCATAAAAAGAAATCAGATTTGTCTGACAACTTCTGTCTTTCATGAATCCATGTTGTCTGTTGCTTAAAGTGTTCTTGTTCAGCAAGAACTCGTCGATTTGGTCTTTTATTAAACGCTCCAGTATCTTCCCAGCTATAGAAGTTAAGCTAACAGGTCTATAGTTACTTGGTAAAGACTTTGATCCCTTTTTAAATATAGGCACCACGTTCGCCCTGCGCCAATCCAGTGGGACTATTCCCGTCATTAATGAGTCCCTAAAAATTAGATACAATGGCTCTGAAATTACAGAGCTCAATTCTTTTAGGATCCGTGTGTGGATGCCATCAGGGCCAGGTGCTTTATCCACCTTTATTCCGCGATATTTAGCGATTATTGGGCGTGGAGATTTACGTTCTGAGTTGAAAGCTCCCACCTGGTGTGCACATTCCACTGTGAATGGGCCCCCCAGACCCAGTGCTTCAGGGATGCGACGGGCACAGAGCTCTGACAGAGCAGACTGGTGAAGCGATTTGGGGATTCCTACAAATCGCAGGTTGCTCCTCCTGGACCTATTTTCGAGGTCATCGAGCTTTTCCAGCACATATTTATTCGTTCTGTCCTGGGTGTCAGGTCACCTAGAGCCCAGGTGACAGATGCACATCGTAGGGTTTAGGGGTGCACCGCAAGGTTGTGGACCCTACGGCTGACTGCTGCAGAAGGGGGACAGATCCCACTGGGGTACGAGCGTAAGATTCCCCGGGGCGCGGAGTCTAAGAGCCAGCAGGTGTTCACCAGAGCCTCGAGTGGTGAGGATGGACTTGACTGCAACTGGCTCCAGGTCGCGACCTCCAGGGTCCCCCAGCTCACACTCACAGTAGGCAACAAGAGGATAGGGATGGTGAGGGACAAAGCCAAGGTCGGGGCCACAAGCAGACAAGAATAGTCGGGTACACGCCAAAAGGTCAGGGTCACAGGCAAACAGGGATAGTCAAGACACGCCAAAGTCGGTAACGGAAAACAGTAGCAGAGCACACGGCAGGAAACAGGAAGCTAACACACAAAGGTTGATCAGCAGGATAGGCTAGCAGTGCACAGGTTAATATAGAGTTGTCTGATAGGAGCTAGGGTGGAGCCATGCCAGAGGAAGGATATAAAAGCAGTCAGGTGAAGCTCGGCTGGTCTCTAGAAATGAACACATGCAGACAGGTAAGCAGACGAACTCTATTGCATAACCATGACACTGGGCTTGTTCCAGAGACTGTGTCTGATAGAGTTCTTCCTCAAGATTAGAGATACCGTTTTAAGCCTCATTTAACCTGGAGGTATGTTCCCCTAATTGAGCTTGAATCTTTTGCATGCCTGTGCTGACAGCTTTCTCCACAGAGGCAGCAATCATAGGGGAGAGGAGAGCAGCTACAGCCTGGGCCAGGAGTTCAGTGTGATGGTCCTGCAATGGCGGAGGTACCAGGGGTTGGTGTAGAGCCAGACAGTTGTGGAGGGGCAGGGGACTGCTGGGATGGTGTTTCCCTTGGAGTAGTCTGTGCTGCTGTATGTTCGCCTACCTCCATTTCAGGTGCTGTCTCCTCTGGAGGGGCCGCGCAGGCCGGAGCTGTGTAGGCCGAAGCCGGGGCCTCGATTTGCGGCTGGGCCGGTCACGCGGTGGCTGCCGCGTACGATCGCGGCCCGGATTTTTCCACAAACTGGTCCATCACAAAGCCGGTGTTGTGGGGAAGGCTACCAGTGTTTTTTCAGGCAAGAACGCTGGTTTTATATGCCGTTTTTGAGGCTGGTTTGCGGGAGCTGTGTGAAGGGACAGCTACTCCATACGGCGCCGGAACCGGAAGTAAGGCATGTTTTTAATGCGCTAATGGATTTACACCATAATGTACATCAGTTCTTTTTCATTTAAAATTTAGATATTTTCTTTGTTTGTTGTAATCAAAACTATTCTGCAGCATCCCAGTACTGCCATGGCCAACATAATGAAGGCACATAACGTTAGTCTTTTAAAATGATACATAAAAAATAAATTAAAATTACCACTAAATTACAAAGACTGATAACACAAAATATATATGATATTGTTGTTTTTATATGTCAGTTTTAGTTCATGTCTTCCAAAAATGAATGATCTACCACTAATACATTATAAAAATAAATTGTGGCTTAGTGTATGAAAAGCTGAGCTCTTTAATGTACGTCTGCATTCAAAGGCAAATTGTCCATACCCCTTCTTCGTTTGAGTGTGCCAGCTCTAAGCTGTTTATTAGAATACTGGCTTTGCATATGCCTTTGATTTGTCCTCTAGTGATCAACATGATCTTTTTGCAACCAGGAAATAAAACCACATCATAAACATATCCTTTTATAAAATAACTGTTGTCTGAAATAGAAAATAGGATTTTTATATATAGCTTACCTGTAAAAATCCTTTTCTTGAGAGAACATCACGGGACACAGGAGCTCATTACATAGTGGGTTATATAGTCACCTCTGGTGATTAGACACTGGTTAACCCCAATTAAGGAGAATTCCTCCCCTATATAACCCCTCCCATATGGGAGGCGCCTCAGTTTTGTAGCAAAGCAATAGGAAACCATGTAAAACCCAAGAGGGGCGGGAGCCCTGTGTCCCGTGATGTACTCTCAAGAAAAGGATTTTACAGGTAAGCTGTATATAAAAATCCTATTTTCTTGATCATACAACACGGGACACAGGAGCTCATTACATAGTAGGATGTCCCAAAGCAATGCTCAGATTGAGGGGAGGGAGACACAGATCATAATTATAGACCGCCATGGGCCGGAGGACCTAAACTTCAGCCTGCAGTACACTGCGCCCAAAGGCGATATCCTCTTGCCCTCTGACATCCACCTAATAGAATCTGGTGAATGTGTTGACTGATGACCAAGTTGCAGCCTTACAGATTTGAGCCAGGGAGGCCTGGTGATGCACTGCCCAAGAAGCACTTACAGCCCTTGTAGAGTGCGCTTTCACTTGAAAAGGAGGGATTGAGAAATAATCTGTCTGATCCACCTTGAGAGAGTGGATTTTGATGCCGCCTGGCCCTTCCTAGGGCCTTCTGGCAAAATAAATAAGCAATCAGTTTTCCTTATCTGAGCCGTTGCTTGAAGATAGATACTGATTGCCCTAACCACATCCAAAGTGTGCAAAGATTCTTCTTCTGCGGACTGTGGGTCCAGAAAAAAGGATGGTAGGATTACATCTTGATTCAAATGGAATCCCGAAACCACCTTAGGTAGAAAGGGCCTGTTGGGGCGCATGACCACCCGGTCCTTATGAACAATTAGATACGGTTCTTTGCTGGAGAGAGCTGCTAGTTCTGACACTCTTCTAGCCGTGGAAATGGCTACCAAGAAAACCAATTTTTTGGCCAAAAGAACTAATGAAGCCAGATGCAAAGGTTCAAAAGGTTGCCCCTGCAAAGCAGAGAGAACCAAATTTAGATCCCATGGGCATACCGGAGGTTTGACTGGCGGCCTTATCCGCATAGCCCCCTGGATGAAAGCCCGCACCAGGGAATGCGATGCAAGTGGCTTCTGAAAAAATACTGACAAGGCCGAAATTTGCACCTTGATAGTGCTTACGGCCAAATTCATTTCTAGGCCTGACTGGAGAAAGGCCAAGATCCTGCTAATGACATACTTTCTAGGATGCCATTCCCTGAGTTCACACCAGGAAACATATGCCCTCCAGATTTTGTAGTAAATAAGCCCCGAAGTAAACTGGCCCCGAAAGCCCACGGTCTCTCAGAATGTGGGTCTCAGCAGCCAAACCGTCAAATTCAGATTGTGTAAAGCAGGATGGTAGATTGGACCCTGTGAGAGCAGATCTGGCCGGAGAGGGAGGATCCATGGCCTGCCTACTGCCAACTTCATGATCTCTGCATACCACGGTCGCCTGGGCCAAGCCGGGGCTACCAAAAGGACCGACTTTGTTCCTTCTTGACTCTTCCCAGGAACCGCGACAGAAGCGGGCACGGGGGGAAGGCATAAATCAGATTGTACTGATCCCAGGGAACTGTCAGAGCATCTGACCCCTGAGCAAGTGTATCTCTTGTTCTTGACACAAATTTGTCCAGTTTTCTGTTGAACCTGGACGCAAACAGATCTACGTCTGGAGTACCCCACCTGCGACATATGTCCAAAAACACGTCAAGGTGCAGAGCCCATTCTCCTGGGCACAACTGCTGGCGACTCAGAAAATCCGCCTGCCAATTTTCCACTCCTGGAATGAAGACTGCAGAAAGGCATGGAACATGCTTTTCTGCCCAGACAAGTATGCGATTCACCTCTTTTTGCACTACCAGACTCCTGGTACCGCCCCGGTGATTGATATAGGCCACTGCTGTGGCATTGTCAGACTGAACCCGAACAGGGAGACCCCATAGTCTGGAAGACCACCTTATGAGAGCCATATAAACTGCCCGGATCTCCAAGACATTTATGGACAATAGCTTCTCGTTTGCAGACCATTTCCCCTGCGAGCACGTCTCCTCTAACACTGCTCCCCAGCCTGTCAGGCTGGCATCTGTCGTAATAACCTTCCATGGAAGAGGAAGAAAGGTTTTGCCTTTCAGAAAATTCTCGGTTTGTAACCACCAGACGAGACTCCTGCGTGTCCCTGGGGATAGATGCATAGGAAGATCCAAGGATTGGGGCTTCCTGTTCCAGGCCGCAAGGATGCATCTTTGCAGAGGCCTTGAGTGCAACTGGGCAGATGGAACGGCCTCGAAGGAGGCGGCCATTTTCCCTAACAGTCTCATGCATAACTGAATGGGGGAAGATCTCCTGCCCAGAATTAGGCGCACCAAATCCCCGATGGCCAAGGCTTTTGGCATTGGAAGAAACACCTTGCCCTGAGTGGTATCGATAAACATACCCAGGTATTCCAACCTGGTAGCAGGCTGCATGGACGACTTTTCTAGGTTTATAATCCAACCTAGGCGTTCCAGGTGTTCTAGTGTTCTGGAAACACTGTGGTTCAGGAATGCTACTGTTTTCTCCATGAGAAGCAAGTCGTCTAGATAAGCCATGACGGCTATACTCTGAGCTCTTAGGTTTGCCAAGAGAGGGTCCAGAATCTTTGTGAAGACTCGAGGGACCATAGCGAGCCCGAACGATAAGGCCACAAATTGAAAATGGCGCCGCTCTACCACGAACCTTAGATACCTTTGATGTGTGGGAAAAATTGGCACATGGAGATATGCATCCTTGATGTCTATTGATGCCATAAACTCTCCTCCTTGCAGGGAGGAGACCACAGTGCGAATTGACTGCATTCGGAAGGACCGGATGCGTAAAAACCGGTTCAGATCCTTCAGATCCAGGATAGGTCTGGCACTTCCATTTGGCTTCAGAACGGTGAAGAGATTCGTGTAAAACCCTGAACCCTGTTCTTTTGGGTCCACTTCTACTATCACCCCTTGGGATAGTAAGTGATCTAAGGCCAGAAATAGCGGTTTTGCTTTACTGGATCCCTGGGGATCCTTGACCTTAGAAAGCGAGAAGGTAAAATCTTTTGAAACTCTAGCTTGTAGCCCAGAGATACCGAAGAGATCACCCACTTGTCACGGATTTCTTCCCGCCAGGCCGAAGCCTTCCTCCCACTCGGCCGAGCGGGGGCGCCCCTTCACAAGGAAGCTTTTGGGCTCTGCTTGGCAGGCTTCCGCCCCCAAGTCTTTTTCTGCCCTTGGGCCCGGCTCTGAGCCTTTCCTGTAGAGGAAGCTTGAGAAGGCCGTCGCCACTGCTTAGAGATTGATGCTCCAGGAGAGAGAGAACGCCTAAATGACGGACGTTTGCTCTTTTTGACTGGAAGGAGAGTAGATTTACCCCCTGAAATTTTTTGGATGAATTTGTCTAATTCTTCTCCAAACAGACGTTCCCCTTTAAACGGGAACCCAATCAAATGCTTCTTGCACGATAGCTCAGCTGCCCAATTCTTTATCCATAGGGCCCTTCGCATGTGTACCAACAGGAGAGATAAACGAGATGCTTGTTGGACAGAATCCAAAATCGCATCAATCATGAAACACAGAATTTGAGGTATTTCTGCATAATTCTCCACTTCCTCACTGGGAAGGAGGCCAAGCATCCGCTTAACCTGTTCCTTGAGGAACTGACACAACCCCACGGCTGCGACTGTAGGTTGCACTACAGCGCCAGTCATGGAAAAGGAGGCTTTTAATAATGTTTCCAACCTCTTATCAGTTGGATCTTTAAATACCTGAGCATTATCCAACGGACAGGTCAGGTTTTTATTCACACAAGAAACAGCCGCATCGACAGATGGGACCCCCCATTTCTTGGTGAAACTTTCCTCCAGAGGATAATGCATAGAAAACCTTTTAGGAGGAGTAAACAGTTTATCGGGATGTCCCCAATCCTCATACATCAATTTATCCATTAAGGGATGAATTGGGAAGGAAAAAGCAGTCTGTGGGACTTTCCTGACTTCTAGGGAAGAAACAGAGGACGTAGCGACTTCGGCAGCAGGCATTCTGAATGTGGTACGCACCAATTCAGTATAGTACTGCACCTGTTTTCTGAGCGCCTGGGAGGAGGGGACTCTCTCCTCTTCCTCTGATTCCTCCGACTGCTCAAGATCCCTGTCCCAAGATAGGGATCTCTCCTCATTGTCAGAAGAATCATCTGAAAGAGGAATCTCAGCAGAGGGAGGGGATCTACCCCTTTTCCTGCTATCCTTCAGGGAAGCAGAAATAAAATTCATGATTCTCCCTTCAAAACCCTCCAATGTAGCCCTAAGGGAGTCCTCAGTGACATATACCGGGGCTGGGACATTAGGAGAGGCTGCAAAACCTGACAGGGGCACTGAATCGTCCTGTGAGGCTGGCTCCAGTCTTGCACGGGGGGATGGTAACTTACAGGCATTTTTAGAACCCCTGGACCTAGGCGGTGATTTACCAGTGCCCTTGTTACCTCCCCCTGAGACCATCTTACGAGGAGACATAGTCCTAAGCTACAAAGCAGAGGTACTAATACAAAGTGCAATCACTGTTGTGCTAAAAGTCTCACAATAACATATATATGCTTAATACTGCACAACCTGATGCTGAGTAGGTGTCTAAGGTTTGCCTGGATCCAATCCCCTGGGATACTTACTGCCCACAGCTCCTGTGTCTCTCACTAACAGTCCTCTGACACTCTGGGCTTTTAAAACTGCTGCCTGGCGCCTGCGCAGTACAGCGCCGTGCACACCAACGTGCACGGCTCACAACCACACTCCCCCCTCCTCCATTAGCCCCGGAGCACGCTCGGTGCGTGGCACGTGCCTGCGCGCGTGCATGAGGACCGCCAGAATCCAGGGGGGAAAAGGAGTCTCATCAGAGCTGCGTGGGACCCCCAGACTACGAGGGACCCCTTTATTACCTTGTTGTGGCAGGGACTGCAGTGGAGACGTGAGACCTCTGGAGAACCAGGCTTCACTGAGCGTGTGTACTGAAAGGCATGTAAGTATGCATCAGGCTGCTCTTACTCCCTCTAGTGGTGGAAACCAGGTAAGACATACAACTACTCAAAATGAAGAAATCCATCATATAATTATATATAGGATTAACTTCCCTTACCTGTCCTCGCCGCAGGAATTGCTGAAACAGACAGATTCCAGCATTCACCCATCACGGCGGGCAGAGTTAGCCAACCTTCAGGTTTATCTGGGGTTCTTTCTCAGAAGAACCTCCTACCTGGACCTTGTAAAAGACTCTGCCAGAAACTTTTGTGCGCTCTGTGTAAACAGTACACCAAGTCTGGTTTTCCCAGAGCCCAGTCTTCCAATAGGAGAGGACTTACAGGCCAAACCTCATTTCTTCGGATGACGAGGCCCGGGTACCATACTATCTTGGGAGTCAAATATCGGCCCGAGATATGGATCTGGTTTGTTGTAGCCCTTAGGCCCCCGCAGGGACCTGCACAGAGCTTTCTTCATAGCACATGTTTTACGTGACCAACCACCATAGACACTGGCAAAAAAACTGAGATGCCTCCCATATGGGAGGGGTTATATAGGGGAGGAATTCTCCTTAATTGGGGTTAACCAGTGTCCAATCACCAGAGGTGACTATATAACCCACTATGTAATGAGCTCCTGTGTCCCGTGATGTATGATCAAGAAAAATGATTTGCTTTTAAGGGAAACGGAAAGAAAAAATGTGTTGCCTTTGTGATCTTTTATGCCAAAGCACTCCTTTAGAGCAGCTGTCACATTAATCACATTATGGGAGAGCACAGATCTTTTCCAGTAAATCATCAGAGTCTGTCTTTCATAAGAATGTATGAAAAATGTGCTGACCATGAAACCCAAAAGTTCTTATGCAGTCAGCAAAGTAATGTTGGCTATTATTTATTGAGAAAAATATCACACAAAGATGCAATGCATTTTATACTTTTTTTAACTTTAAAATAATACTGAGGCAGAATTCATAATGCATATGTTATCTTAAGCTGGCAATTCATTTAAAACAGATATCCCTTAAGTACACAAATAATGTGCATTTCTTGGGTTCCAAAGGTCTAATATACAAACGAATGCTCCTGTTAACCAAACTTATTTTCCCTTTTCTAACGACAGGTCCCATGTCTTGGTGGGCCTAGGCAGGCCCAGACTGGGACAAAAAATAGGCTTGGGCATTTTAGACTGAGCAGCCAATTTTTCCAGGGATGGGTAGCAGTTTGTGACAGGATTTTTACAGTGAGTCCTCTGCACTGTAAAGAGGTACTGTGATATAAAGGAGACTGCACTGTAAAGGGGTACTGTAATAATAACGATGCCCCTTTACAGTGCACTCCATTTTATATCACAGTACCCCTTTACATTACAGTGCCCCTAGCAATCACAGCCCCCCATTACAGTGCCCTTTGCAGTCATGCCCCCCTTTTTTCTCTAATCACAGTGAACCCTGTTACTCTCTGCCACCCCTGCACAGTCCTACCTTCAGCAGGTTAGAGCCAGGATTCAGTGTGTGCATCCTCTCCAAGGTCTCCAACGATGTCATTGTATCAGCAGGATAGGGGACAGGAGGAGCTGCAGATCTGGATCATATTAACAAGCGAGTTATTACCTGCTTGTTAATATGAAAATACTCCCGCTTTCTGTGCAGATGTCCAGCTCCTCCCACCCGCTTCTTTGTTGATAGGATGACATCATTGACAGGGCAAAAGAGCCGGAAGAGGAGGTGAGTGGCAACCATGCTCCATGTTAGCCCTGTCTGAACTGCGATCGTTGCTTAACTCCTGTTGTGTGACTTGGTCATCAACAGGCCATGGACCAGTCCTGGTCCATGGCCTGGGAGTTGGGGACCCTTGCATTAGCCAGCTCTTATGAGGACATGTGGAACCAGCCCACAGGGCAAATGCAGGTGTGCCCTATGGCCAGTCTGGGCCTGGGCCTAGGACATAACATAATTTTACTTCATTGTTAAAAAGTTTTGATCGGCACCCACCATATTTGCAAAATACTTGCCAGAGTTTAGCAGTGGCAAATCTCATTGATCAATAGATTATTTCATATGGTATGATTCATCTTGCAACTTCTTACAGCTTCACTTGCTTAAATCTCCCCCCCCCCCCTCAGAGATTTCCACTTGCTTCCTACCTTGATGACCACACAGGAAGCAAAGGAAAATTTCCTCTCTAATGACAGAAACAATAATAAACATCTGACAAAAGTTCCATACCTTTGTTGAAAGTGGTCATTTTAATGCTTACATAAAAAAATTCAAAATATATAGGCTGGAATTCACCTATAACATCTATTACTTTTTTCTACAGACAAAACCAAGGCTACAGCGAGGTGGCAGCTCCGCATCACTGCATAACAGCCTTATGAGAAATAGTATCTTTCAGCTAATGATCCACACACTTGATCCTCTGTCTGAAGGTAATTCTCTTTTCTCTTTTGCATTTTTTTTTGTATACATTAAATTGATAGTTTTTTTTTGGTTTAAATGTGTATTTTTCTTTCAGTTCCAAAAGTGGAATAAAACAGAATTCTTTTAAATGCTCATAATTACTAGGTACAAGGATAGAGACTGGTGAACTATTTATTAGCATTTATTAGCCTCACACTGTGATTGAAACATATTTACTTGTTACTATTTTTTCTAGCAGCTACACCCATGTTGATTTTGTGGTCTTTGGATATATACTGAGTTGGATTGTAATTATAATGTCAGTCCTGGCATAGAAAAGAATGTCATTTTGCAAACTGAAGTTGATTATATAATAGTTTCTTTTTTTTATTTCTATGAGGTTTTTACTTATTGCTACAATAACCCTGAGAACTATATTTATGGTGTTTAAAGCCACAAAAAATATGTTTGCATTGCAAGGGTTAAATGTTCATTATATCTAAGGGGTAACAGGGATAAGGAGTAATACTTACCTTGGTCCTGGCACCTGTAGGCTCCCTCTTTCTGTGCAACTGTTTCCCTGCAGCCCAGACCCAGACCTGGTCACAAATACACCAATTCCACATACAAAGCTGGGTAACCAGCCCTGCATTGCATATGATGACGCTGAAGAAACCAACCACAGGCCAGAGCTTTGGAGGAAATGAGAAGAGCGCCAAGCCTGCTGGAGCGGGGTATCAGGGTACACAACACTGCTAGATCTCCTACCCCCTGGAAAACAAGAACTTAACCCTTGCAGTGCTGGGTAACCCCACTGCAAGAGTATTTTTTTCTTACAATCTTGTAGTTTAGCTTTAAATAGATATGAAAATATGGCAATTGGTATATAAACAAATCTGCTTTCTTACTATTGCTGGTACACTCCTGCTATTGCATTAGATGATTATACAGATTTTTTTGGAAGCTATATTTTTGTTGTTAAAATAGATATGAAATGTGTTAACCTCCTATTGCTGGTACACACCTGCTATAAGCATTGGAGGTGTAAATGGAGGTTGTCAGTGACTCATGACAGTAGTTCAGCTGTTGCAATGAGCATGTTGAAATATGTACATATGGTATGACTTGGTGTTATACCTGTTTAATTTAAAATGCCTTATTGGAAAAACACAGATTTTTCTTCAGGACAATCTCAGATGAAGCATTTTAAATGCTGCTATTTTGTTCATGGTAAAGCTCCGTGTGTCTATTTTACTGTATGCTGAGCTACATCAGTAGTCGTGTATGGTGTTTTTGGAAAGTGATTGCTCTTCACTGTATGTACTGGATGTGTACAGATATAAATAAGTAGCGTGATTTCAAAGCCGCATTGGTGTGAACAAGGGCTTAATTTGGGATTTTTTTTTTTAAGAATAAAAAAAAAAAAAGTGTGGGCATACAATTTACATCACAAAGTCACAGCAAACATATATACCATTCCAACATTGCTTCAGAACAAATTTGAAATCCATTACTTCGATGTCCTGGTTTGAATTACTTCAAACCGTGCACTGTTGATCTAGGGCAATAACATTCTTTAGCATTACACAAGTAGCTCTGTTGGTCAACCCCTCTGGAAGAGGAAGGGTGACAAAACAAGAAGGAAACAAAAGAGGGAAAAGAGGAAAGAAAGAAATGGAAAAAAGAGGGGGGGGGGGGATCTGGCTTTTCCAATGATTGAATCATTGATTCCATCTGTATTCAGGTTTCAGGGATCTCCAATAGTGGTTATAGATAGGGTTGCAGTTTAGGGCAATTGTAGTATTTGATCCAGGTGTACCATAACCATAAAAAATTTCAAATGACCTTCATGGAGACAGGAAATTGACTCTTCTATTCTAATAATGTGGTTCAACTCCTCCATCCATTCTCTAAACGAAGAGGGGATTGTTGACTTCCAATACCTGGGAGTTAATGAACAGGCTTCTGATTAAAGGAATTTAAAGCAGACCCTTTTCGATCTTAAAAATAGATGGATAGAATTGCGATCTCAGGCATGGACTTGCCCATAATGAGATGACAGAGCTGCAAGATGGCGTGCCAGAAGGGCTGTACGTCCACCACAGGCAGAAAAGATTGCCACTCGGTGCGCCACATCACCAGCACCGGTCAGGGATGGATGGGATAAATTTGTGCAACAAGGCAGGGCTTCTGTACCACCGTATTACGAGTTTAAAATTCCTCTCTTGTTTTTGGGTGGCTAAATTGGCTTTAAAGATGAGGAGAAAAGCTTTATCCCAAACTTTGTCTGAAATAGCCCAGTTCTGTCTCCCAGTCTCAGGTTTAAAACTGATATTTTGGGAAGGCCCCCGGAGAGAAGAATATTATGGCATGTGGGCTATCTAATGGCCCCTACACACACGATCCGAAAATCGTTAGTACAGAGCTTTTGACAGCCGATCATGACACTTCATCCGATATTATCCAATTGGACAAACACAAAAAATGTTCTCGTATGATACCAGATCGTACGATTTTTGATTAACTACTTAAGTACCAGCCACAGCAGTTGTACTGTGGCAATGTGGCTGCTTCCCACGAATCTGTGTCATTGTACGGCCGCTCGTTCACAACGATTTGTGGGCATGCACGCATGCCCACTGGCCAGCGGGGGAGCCAATCAGCGGGTGGGGCAGACTCAATGTCCGCCGGCCACCCATGATCATTCCCCACAGTGACAGACTGTGTAAACAATGAAAATCTCCATTCTGACAGGGGGGATCATACAGATCCTGTCTTTCTGTTATGCAGGAAGAGGGATCTGTGCATTTCCCCGGTCACACAGTCCATGTCACTGGTTCACAAAAATGTGTTAAAAATGTCAGTTAGGTGTCCGATCGCAATGCCGCTAAGAATCACTGATTACTGCCATTACTAGTAAAAAATTAATAAATAATAAAAATGCCATAAATTTATCTCCTATTGTGTAGACATTTTAACTTTTGCGCAAACCAATAAATATATGCCTATTGTGATTTTTTTAAATCAAAAATATGTAGAAGAATACATATTGGCCTAAACTGATGAAGAAATTAGTTTTTTTTTACAATTTTTGGGAGATATTTATTATAGCAAAAAGTCAAAAATATTGTGTTTTTTTTTCACAATTTTTGCTAGTTTTCTTGTTTATAACAAAAAAAAAAAAACGCAGAGGTGATCAAATACCACCAAAAGAAAGCTCTATTTGTGGGAAAAAAAGGACATCAATTTTGTTTAGGTACAGCATCGCACGACCATGCAATTGTTAAAGCGACGCAGTACCGTATCAAAAAAATGGCCTGGTCATTAAGGGGAGAAATCTTCCAGTTATTAAGTGGTTAATCAGTACAGTTTTCGTCCAAAAATACGATAAAAATACACTACAACACATGACATAACTTCTGATTGTTTATTCTGTTGTACGAGAATTTTCATAACTTTAGTAACCTCTCCTTTTTTGATAAGCGACTAGCAGAATTTTAAGCCTCTATGTAATTGTCCAAGGCCCATGAATTTTGTGAGGAAATTACGTAACTGTAGATAATTTTTTTTTTTTTAATATACACTATATTACCCAAGTATTGGGATGTCTGCTTTTACACGCACATGAACTTTAATGGCATCCCAGTCTTAGTCCGTAGGGTTTAATATTGAGCTATAACAGCTTCAACTCTTCTGGAAAGGCTGTCCACAAGGTTTAGGAGTGAGTCTATGGGAATGTTTGACCATTCTTCCAGCAGCGCATTTGTAAGGTCAGGCACTGATGTGGACGAGAAGACCTGGCTCGCAGTCTCTGCTCTAATTCATCCCAAAGGTGTTCTATTGGGTTGAGGTCAGGGCTCTGTGCAGGCCAGTCAAGTTCCTCCACCCCAAACTCACTCATCCATGTCTTTCTGGAACTTGTTTGTGCACTGGTGCACAGTCATGGTAGAACAAGGGCCATCCCCAAACTGTTCCCACAAAGTTGGGGGCATGAAATTGTCCAAAATGTCTTGGTATGCTGATGCCTTAAGAGTTCCCTTCACTGGAACTAAGGGGCCAAGACCAATCCCTGAAAAACAATCTCACACCCACAATCAACCCTCCACCAAATGATTTGAACCGGTGCACAAAGCAAGGTCCATTAAGACATGAATGAGCAAGTTTGGGGTGGAGGAACTTGGCTGGCCTTCATAGTGCTGGCTTCAATCCGATATAACAACTTTGAGATGATTTAGAGCGGAGATTGTGAGCCAGGCCTTCTTGTCCACATCAGTGCCTGACCTCACATATGTGTTTCTGGAAGAATGGTCAAACATTCCCATAGACATACTCCTAAACCTTGTGGACAGACTTCCCAGAAGAGTTGAAGCTGTTATATCTGCAAACAGTGGGCTAACTCAATATTGAACTCTACGGACTAAGGCCGGGATGCCATTAAAGTTCATGTTCATGTGTATGTAAAGACAGGCGTAACAATAATTTTGATAATATAGTGTATAATTAATGTATTTAGCACTGCCAGGAAGAGACAATGATAAGCAAGTATGGGCAGAACAAAGTGGACACTTAGTTAGCACAGCTGTTGGGTTGACAATACAAAATCCAGAATATAATAGCGTATTAGAGCCAGCATCTGCCATTCTTGTCCATTGGTGGAGGAACAAAATATCAGTGGTATGAATGAACAAGATATGGAACATTTGATGACTCTTATGCCTCGTACACACGGTCGGACTTTCCGACCTAAAATGTGCGATTGGCGCTTGTTGTCGGAAATTCCAACCGTGTGTAAGCTCCATCGGACAGTTTCCATCGGAATTTCCGTCACTCAAAATTTGAGATCTGGATCTCAAATTTTCCGACAACAAAATCCATGTCAGAAAGTCTGATCGTGTGTACACTATTCCGACACACAATGTGCCACACATGCTCGGAATCAAGCAGAAGAACCGGACTGGCTATTAAACTTCAATTTTCTCGGCTCGTCGTACGTCACTGCGTTCTTGATGTTCAGAAATTCCGACAACTTTGTGTGACCGTGTGCATGCAAGACAAGTTTGAGCCAACATCCGTCAGAAAAAATCCATGGATTTTGTTGTCGGAATGCCCGATCAATGTCCGTTCGTGTGTATGGGGCATTACAGTCCACTGCATGTGATTTTTCTATAATAAATCCAATGAGTTATAAATAAAGAAGATACGGCATGGCCCTGTGGAGTAGCATAGAATTATAAGAGGACAACATACTTTGGAAGTTAAACTTCACTTACAGTATCTCACAAAAGTGAGTACACCCCTCACATTTTTGTGTTATATCTTTTCCTGTGACAACACTGAAGAAATTAAATTTTTCTACAATGTAAATTAGTGACTGTACAGCTTGTATAATGCCTCAAAATAACTCAACCTACAGCCATGTCTAAACAGCTGGCAACAAAAGTGAGTACACCTCTAAGTGAAAATGTCCAAACTGGGCCCAAAGTGTCAATATTTTGTGTGGCCACCATTATTTTCCAGCACTGCCTTAACTCTCTTGGGCATGGAGTTCACCAGAGCTTCACAGGTTGCCACCTCTTCCACTCCTCCATGACGACATCACAGAGCTGGTGGATGTTAGAGACCTTGTGCTCCTCCATCTTCCCTTTGAGGATGCTCTACAGATGGTCATTAGGATTTAGGTCTGGAGACATGCTTGTCCAGTCCATCACCTTTACCCTCAACTTCTTTAGCAAGACAGTGGTCATCTTGGAGGTGTGTTTGGAGTCGTTATCATGTTGGAATGCTGCCATGGGGCCCAGTCTCTGAAGGGAGGGGATCATGTTCTGCTTCAGTATGTCAGTAATGAGCAAGGACAGGCTGACCCTCCACCCCTTCAACCCCTGCAGCAATGCTAGCAGCACTCATATGTCTATTTCCAAAAGACAACCTCTGGATATAACATCATGAGCATGTGCCCTCAACTTCTTTGGTCGACCATGGCAAGGCCTGTTCTGAGTGGAACCTGTCCTGTTAAACCACTGTATGGTTTTGGCCACCGTTCTGCAGCTCAGTTTCAGGGACTTGGCAATCTTCCTATAGCCTAGGCCATCTTTATGTAGAGCAAAAATTATTTTTTTCAGATCCTCAGAGAAGAGTTCTTTGCCACGAGGTGCCAGGTTGAACTTCCAGTGACCAGTATGAGAGAGTGAGAGCAATAACACCAAATTTAACACACCTGCTCCCTATTCACACCAGAAACATTGTAATACTAACGAGTCACATGACACCGGGGAGGAAAAAAGGCTAATTGGGCCCAATTTGGACAATTTCCCCTAGGGGTGTACTCACTTTTGTTGCCAGCAGTTTAGACATTAATGGCTGGGTGTTGAGTTATTTTGAGGGGGCAGCACATTTACACTGTTATACAAGCTGTACACTCACTACTTTACATTGTAGCAAAGTGTCATTTCTTCAGTGTTGTCACATGAAAAGATATAATAAACTATTTACAAAAATGTGAGGGGTGTACTCACTTTTGTGAGATACTGTATATGACAATAATAATAAGTAGTAGAATGGGCTTCTTGTAATATAGTTACATTAATGACCAATGTGTTTGAGGACGAGCTCATCCTATAACTCTCCACCTCCACATTTGCCATGTTGGCATCAGGCCCACCAATGAACAATTGCCATACCATAGAAGAACAAATATATTCAAATATAAATCAAAAATATCACTAAAAAGGTTGTGGTAGCCAGCAAGGATGCAACTTCATGACTCTGACTTAAATGCCAACATGCTGCCTTGTAAGAGCTAATCCTGATGATGCCCCATCTTTCTGTCAAATGCAAGAGTCTCTACCGCCCTTTGAAGTTCAGACATTTGACAGTTACAGTATATTAAAGGTGTGGGGTTTAGACTTGACTAGGGCAGAAGGCAAGGCCCAATGCAAAGTCTGGGTTCTGGATCTAAAGGGGGATTCACAGAGATACAAGGTTTAATGGGAAGATTAGCACAGGTATTTGGTACCTCCCCTTCAGCATTGTTGTTGCTTTAGAAACTGTGGCGGAAGGCCTGGCACCCAGCCTGGATGCTTCCTCCAGTCTGTAACCAGGAACCAGGTATTATAGCTGAGCACCCAAGAACTAGATGACACTAGCCTAGGTGCAAACTGGAAATCACTTTTTTGTAAACCTACTCAGAATATCTATACCACACAAAATCAGATAAGAGCTTGATCACATTATGCAAACAGTAAGATAATTAACATAGTTAAGGAACAGCCAACATAAATAGCAATCTAATTAAACAGTAATCTAACTAGTCACCTAGACAAGCCTAGGTGACTCAGTGCCCACCCAGACCATTTGGCACCAGTTCCACAGTAAGAATACGTAGGGTTGTCCAAATCTCTAAAGGATTAGCAGAAACTATAGGTGACTCAATTAACAATGGGATTTCACACCTAGGAGGCACACGATGGAGAAATGGGAGACAGACACCATAGTAAACACATTATTGCAGGACACCCCAGCATCAGGTTGTTTTTAGCTGATTATATTAACATCTGCTCTGAGTCTGACAATTTAAAGCAGTCATTGCTGGTTTGGGCACAAAGGCCCCAAATCCGAATCCAGGTCCTAGATTCTCAGAGTCTGTGTGTTTCGGGGAGACATGGACCTGAATCCAAAGCAAGACCATGCCAGGGGTCCCCCAGGTACACACCTTCCAAAAATAGAGGCCCTCAAAAGCCAGGGCCCATAGTCAGCAGGCAAGAGGCTACCCTGCAGAGCCCTCCAAAAGACCCTGTCCTGGTTGGGTCTGTCACAGAAACATTTTAGGCAGGGTCACATTCACGTGCACTCAAAGGTCAATCAATAGACTGAAATATGATGTGCTATAAATTCAGATAACTAAAAAAGGAACTGTTTATGTGCATCAAAAGATTGGAATTAAATTGGAATGCTGAATATGTTACTCTTTTGCTACTGGCATCACATAAGCGACTATATATACTCCTGTCTACAAATTAAACAACCCCACTCCAATGAGAGTGCCCCTAATAGACACCCTTGTGGCCTCACAAATTTCCGTTGGTAGGGCTCAACATTGAAGTAAGGAAAGTTTTCCAATAACAAAGCAAAATTAAATCAGAGATGGTCATAGAAGAAGACTTAATGAATTATAAATGTAGTATGCATTTTGTGGTGTTTGCTCTTAATCAGAAGGTTACTTTTAAAACTTTAAATTGAGTAAAGCCCCATACACACGGTCGGACTTGTACAAACTTTTCCGTGGACTTTTGTACAAAGTGTGTTGTCCACAAGTTTGTATTGCATACACACGGTCGGACTTTTTGACAACAAACACGAACGTGGTGACGTCACAACGTACGGACGCCACTTCAAAAGAGGACGTTCAATGACTCCAGCGCCACCTTTGGTCAACTTCTGTATTGTAGTCTGATCGTTTGCAATGGTTCTGAGCATGCGTGTTTGTACCTTGTACAAAAGTCCGATGCTTTTGCGTACACACGGTAGGACTTTGCTCCATCGGACTTTTGTTGCCAGAAAGTTTGTCCGTTCGCACAGCCAACAAAAGTCCGATGAAAACAGAAAAAGTTTGTCCGATGGAGCGTACACACAGTCGGATGTTGCTCCAAAACAGCTAATTTGCATGTTTGTTGTCAAAAAGTCCGACCGTGTGTACGGGCCTTAACAGTTACAATTAAATATGAATGTTCATAAAAGAAAAATTTTCAAATAGTTCAGCCATTGGCAGTAAATACACCAAATGAACAGGAACATTACTTTCTACTTACAATACAATAAATTAATACAACATAATGTCTGCCTTATAAATGTATGTAATTGATGGCAACATAGCACTTATTAATTTGGGTACGTTATTGACAGTGGTATGGACCAGAAGAGGTTAAAATTATAATAAACTGCCTAAAACATTGTGAGCATCTCTAGGTTCAAAAATTCTGTTTCTAATAACATTCATAGGGAAGAAAGACAGAATTTAGCAAGTGGCTAAGTTGAATGTTTCAGAGTTCCAATAATGCCACGGTTCTTGAATAAAAACATAAATCAAACTGAATTAAACCAAATTTTCAAATTACGTTTTTTTCTAGCTTGTTAGATGCTTTGTTTTGTTAGTGAGAAAAGATTAGTTTATGTTGTCATTGAAAAGTGTGATGATAAAATATTTAATTTCACAACAGGGACAGTATCCTGGTGGGAAGGATCTATCTGACTCTGGCAGTCATGCCATAAATGACTGCCATTGTCGAATAAAAGATGGAGATTAAATATACATGACAGAGGGATACTTTAGTAGTGTGCTGGCTGATTTGTGTCGCGCTGGGTGTCCTTCTCAGCCTGGGTTATCTCATTCACTTGTGACTGACCTTTCTGCTATACCTTCCATTGCTCTATCCTATCCATTAAAAATTAATCATTTCAGCTCCTATTTTTGATATCATTACATGCATAATTGGCTAAATGCTTTTGGCGCTTCCTGCAGAGCCATATCAGCGTGAACAACAAATGCAGGAAATCATCAACTGTGAAAATGCTCCTTCACCATTTAAGCAAGCAAATAGCAGCTGTGACGCAGCCATCATAAATATCTATTATAAATGTGTGTCAGGCATGGTGAGTTTACAGATTATGCTGTGATTTAATGCAGAGTTTGCGCTATGCCAAGCATCCTATTATTAGATTCACAGTTGGCTATTTTAATCACATCTAGAAATAAAGCATCTAATATAAAATGACAGTAAAACGCTGTGATATTTTCATCATGATCCTCTGACTTTAAGTTGTAAGTGATGTTTAAAATTGTGTTTCCATTATTTTATTATATAAATACTCTTGGGTGGGTCTATGCCAGGGCAGGATATGCAGAGAAAAAGTTGGAGTAAAAAAATTGTGCTGTAGTGATCCATGGAGGGGTGGGAAGGTTGGGGGTGGGAATAACTCCTGACACAAAGGAAAATCAGTAGGCTGGAAAGTTATTGTGCTGTCCTGGTTTAGCAAAGGTAAGCAGCACACCAAACTGCTAGACTCTGGGGAGAAACAAGATCATTTAACAAGCACTGAATTGCAGGTGATGAAGGATCTTTGAACATATGAGCCATGCACATAAAAAATCTGATATTGTGTTTTCCCTCAATCCCTTGTTCACCTAGCTTGTACATTATCTTTTTAATGAATAGCTAAACCCAAGAACAAAAATGTAATATAATGCAGTTTGCCAGTCCTCAGATGTAGTGAATACGTGCGTTTGAATTTGTCAGGCTAAGAACACTTCAGAAAGTGCAGAAAATACCTGTTGATCTTGCTGAAATTCAGAAACAGACTAAACAGACTTGTCACTTGTCACTTCACACTGTGAGTGGGTGTAGCCATGTTGGACAGGAAGTGTGTTATTTGCAGGATTACAGAATGGAATTAAAGCCTGAAAAAAAAAGAAAACAAATGCAGCCATCTCATCTAAGGACTGTAACCTGTAATCCTGAGCAGCCAAGTGCAGAGACAGATTTATTACTGAAGATGAGACAGGATTTCACTCTAAACAAATGTACAATGAAGATATGCTCAAGGTCAGGTCTCATTCTGTCGTAGTGCTACTTTAGAGAAGCCGAGGGAAGAATTTATGACTCAAGTTGTAACCTTATATGTTTCATCATTTGTCTCACTGCTCCTGTTTAGCATAACTTACTGTGTGATAGAATTGATAAATTCCCACCAATGTTCTTTGTAACAAAACATATATATTTTTTAATCATCCTGCTTGAATTTCCAGCAGTGCAAGCGTGCAAACCTGTTTCAGTTGTATTAGCGTGAATCAGAGACGGCGCACTCCTTAACAACCTATGTACTGAGACAATAGATGAAAAGCATCCACAGCCTTGGCTCCTCCCAGACCATGTGTTCTGATGCCCCTCCACTATTTATTCACTTACCCTGATATACCCAATCAACGTTCAGCTAGTGGATGCTTTTTAGTAGCTTATATTTTGCCCCCTGGAAATTTTCTTTGAGCTTTACCTGTTCTTAATTTTCCGAAAAGGGTTGCTAATGGAAGAAGGGCACAAAAACACTGTTCTTCTTAAAACTTTTTTTTTTTATAATGCATCAGTATGCAGCTCGCCGTTTTCTCTCGTCGACATGTTAGTGGCATACCTTACCGACTTCAGTCTAATTTGCTTATCGCCACATTTGACCATTGGCAACGCTGCTGTCTCATCATATGCATTCCGATTTCCATTTTCTTCTTCTTTATTTATTTAATTAAGCTCTCTTTTCTTTTTTTTGTTATATTGTATCAAGTATACAAATTTTAAATTGCCATGTTTTTCAATTTACCCACTCTTATCCTATATTGTCCCTCCCGCCCCCTCCCCTCTCCCCCCTGCCCCCCCTCTCTCTCTCCCTTTCTCTCTCTCCCTCCCTCTGTCTCTCCCCCTAGGTCTCGCCCATTATAAGGTGCTCCCTTGTCTTCTTAAATTCCAGCCATTTTCCTCAAATACTATGAAAAATTTCCAGTTGGTCTTCACTTCTATATATTGTTTCCTCCATTGATCTCAGCCACTCAATTTTTTCTATCCAATCCTTCATAGATGGTGGTTCAGGGGATTTCCATCTCTTTGGAATTAAACTTTTGGATGCGTTCAGCAAGTGGGGGACCAGTGTTTTTTTGTATTCCATTAGTGTTTTATCAGTATCATGAAACAAACATGTCCACGGTTCCTTCCTAACTAGTTTACCTGTTATCTGGAAAATATTATCTATTATTCTCTCCCAATATGTCTGAATCTTTCCGCATTCCCACCATAAATGTGCGAAAGTTCCTACCGTATTACAGCCCCTCCAGAAAGTTGTTGGTGTATCTACTCTACCACTCTGAGCTCTCTGTGGGACTAAATACCATCTTGCCAATAGTTTTTAAGACATCTCCACTGTCCTATTGTCCCTGGAGGTTGTGCAGGCTATTCTCAAAATCCTATTTCTATGTTCCCTATCTCCCAGAGTGCCCAGCTCCTCCTCCCATTTCTTCAGGAATGGGGGTTCCCTTGTTTCCTCTTCCTCCTCTAGTATTTTATATATTTTGGACATGCTCTGTCTTAAGCATCTCGGGGAGGAGAGCAATCTCTCCATAGGTCTTAAATCCCCTGCTCCCCGAAGAGGCCGGGGGAGTGTCTGTATGAAGTGCTGCATATCTCCAACTATCTAATTGCCTATTACCCCATTTTTGTCTTATTTCACCTAAAGTGCAAATTCTATCTCCGTTCATCACATCTTTCAATCTTTCAATCTTTCATCTTCTTTCTATCATCTTTTTTTGCCCACCTAATAAAATATATATATTCGTCCTTCCCTGGTTTAAAATAACTTGTGTCAAGTAAAGGAATTAATGGTGAATTCGATTGCCAGTGATTTAGTTTTCCCACCTTGTCCCATATTTTAAATACATTTACTGTTAATGGGTTTGTGCAATCTGCTAATTCAGGATGTGCTCGTGGAATCCAAATCCTTTTCCCTAAGTCTACTCTACTTTGTACTTTCTCTATATTGACCCACCCTTTATCTCCCTTATCGTGCACCCACCCCGTTATACGTGAAATTACCACTGCTTGGTAGTATCTCCTAAAATTCGGAGCAGCTAGGCCTCCCTCTGACTTCCTCCTTTCAAGTGAAATTCTGGGGTTCTTACGCCCCCAAATACATTTTATTGCCAAGGCTCTCAATTTCTTAAAAAACTCTTGAGGGACTTTTGTTGGGATCATCTGGAACACTTATATTAATTTTGGTAATATAAACATTTTTAGCGCATTTATCCTCCCTATTAATGAGAGGGGTTTATATATACATGTGTCTCAGACAGTCCTTAACCTCATTCAGTATAGGCGGGTAATTGGCCGCGTACGCAGACGACAATGATGCCGTAAGTCTTATACCCAAGTACCCCAACTCCTCCTTACACCAACTAAAGGGGAAGGAGGATTGGAGCATCCTTTGTTCTTTTTTCGGCACTGTTATGTTCAGGATTTCAGTTTTTGACATATTAATCTTAAAGTTTGTCAATTTCCCATATCTGCGAATTTCTTTAGTTATATTAGGCATGGTCATCCTAGGGTCTGACACATAGAATAATATGTCGTCTGCGTACGCGGAAACCTTATACTCCTCTTTACCTATTTTCACCCCTCTTATATCTTTATTTTTCCTAATTGCAACTAATAAGGGCTCTAGGGCTAGGACAAACAATATTGGAGACGGGGGACACCCCTGTCTTGTGCCATTATATAGCTCCATAACCGGGGAGAGGATCCCATTAATTTTTATTTTTGCTGTCGGACGGGAATAAAATGCCTTTATCCATCTCAGCATTTTCTCCTTTAACCCTAGATGTCTCAATGTTCCTATCATGAAGCCTCAGTCCACCCTGTCAAAAGTCTTCTCGGTATTCACTGATAACAGGGCGACTGGGGCTTCTCCCCTTTCTGCCTCATGTATCACCATTAAGGTTTTGAGGCAGTTGTCCTTCCCCTCTCTCCCTATAACAAACCCAGTTTGATCTTTATTAACCCACTGAGGTATCAATGATTTTAACCTTCCCACGATCACTTTAGAAAATATCTTCATGTCTGTGTTCAGTAGGGAGATTGGTCTGTAACTCTCTGGCGCCGCTGGGTCCTTACCTTCCTTTAGTATCAGGGTTATATAGGCCATTAATGCCTCTCCCCTGAGTTTTTCCCCTTCTGCTACTGCATTCATATAATCACATAGCTTGGGTACCAATATCTTTTCGAACCTGTTGTAATACAGAATAGGTTATCCATCCGGGCCCAGGCTCTTCAACATTGCCATCCCCCTTACTGCCCTCGCTACTTCCTCTTCCGTTATTGGGGCCTCCAAAAGCTCCAATTCTTCCTCTAAGACCCCAGGTAGATCTAGCTCCCTCAGGTATTCTAAAATATCATTCTTATTTATTTTATTCCCTTCCTCCAGCCCTACCTTATATACCTGACTATATAGCTGACTATAAAAACTATGAAAAACCGTTGCTATTTCAGGGGTAGTATGCTTAATTTCCCCTTTCCCGTTTCTAATTTTGGCAATGAAGGTCGCGTTTCTTTTGTCCCTGACTATTTTTGCCAACCATTTCCCCGATTTGTTCCCCTCTTGATATCTTACTTTATCTACCATATGGAAGACTCGTTTCCTCTCTAGGTCCAGGTCATCTAATTCTTCTTTTTTATTTTTCAGCTCCGTCTTCTCTGGTATCCCCCTCGGTCTCGTTTGTTGCTCTAATTCTGCTATTTCCCTGCAAAGATCCTGCATTCTTTTCTCTTTTTCTTTTTTTCCCCGATCCGATACCTATTAAAATACCTCTTATATATACTTTATGAGTTTCCCATACTGTACCTTTCGAAACCTCTGGGGTTTCATTTCTAAGGAAGAACTCCTCTAACTCCTGCTCTATTTTATTCCTTATCTCAGGATCCTGAATCAAAGCTTCATTAAGTCTCCATGTTTCTCTCTTAACTGGGTCTGTTGATACCTCTAATTGTACCATTACTGGGGCATGGTCGGACAGAGTAATAGATTTTATTCCTATATTTTTAAGGGCAGGGAGCATTTGATGTTCAATCAGTACGTAGTTGATTCTAGAGTATGTGCCATGTACCGCCGAGTAGTATGTATAGTCCCTGCTGTTTGGGTGTTTGATTCTCCAGACATCTACTAACTGGTATTCCAGTAATAAAGGTTTTATCCTATTTTGTCTTAATGTTGTACAACGAGGGACCCCCGACGAGGAGTGCATCCGTGGGTCCACACACATATTTAGGTCTCGTACCACTATTAGTTTGCCTTTTTTAAATTCTGCTAATAAACCCAGAACCTTCCTCAAATACCTATCTGGGTCTCTATTCGGAGAGTAGATATTCACTATGGTGTATTCTCCATCCCATATTTTTCCTCTTACAAACAAATATCTCCCTTCTGGGTCGGTTACTTGCTTCTCTATTTCAAACCTTATACTTCTATCAAATCCTATTGCCACCCCCCTTGCTCAATGTAGAATCCCCGTAGCACCATGTAGGGTACAGCCAAGAGGATAGTCTCCCTCCTACTTCGTGTGACATATGTGTTTCCTGAAGACATATTACATTCGCCCCATAGAGCTCTAGTTCCTTAAACACCCTGAATCTTTTTGGGGGTGTATTTATACCTCTGATATTATATATTATCAATTTTACTACAGTCATGTGTCATCTAGACCCTCCTCCCCCATCTCTTTCTCCTCCTCCCCGGGGGACCCAAATGGTCTCTCCCCGTCAGAGGATCCATACTGTGAGAAAGAGGGGGGGCAAGAGAGAGAGAAAGTATTCCAAATCACCTCTTTCCCCTCCACCCCCCCTCCCCCTCTCCTCTATCTAGAGGAGTGAACAGGTTCCAGATCTGTTCCTTGCTCGGGTACCCCGACATCCAACTGGTCTTCATCTGGATTCCCAGCATTCTTAGGGTGGGCCTCCCCGATCACGGTCCACCGAGGCTCCCCTCACTCCCACCTCCCTCCCTGTCCGCCGTTTATTGTTTACACCCTATCTCTCCCCCCTCCTCCGAATCTGTGACCATTACGTATCACTGGATCTCTCCCCCCCTCCTCCCACCCCGGTAATGCCGGTGGTGGGATATCCAATTTATTACAGAACTCCGTTAAATTCTCTGGGAATCTTAGGACCGCAGAGTGTCCATCTCTCTTGCCCCTAAAGCATGCTGGGAATCCCCACTGATAGGGTATGTTCAATAACCTCATTTGTTCCATCAGGGGTTTGAGGAGTCTTCTTCTAGTCAGTGTTTCTCCAGCCAAATCTGAAAATATCTGTAGCGCCTTCTCTTTAAATATAATTTTATCCATCTTACGTATATTCTTCATAACTTGTACCTTTTCTTCATAATAATGAAATCTAATTATTACATCTCTTGTACCTTTTCTTCATAATAATGAAATCTAATTATTACATCTCTTGGCTTTTCATTGGGTAAGGATTGATATCTTATGATCCTATGAACTCTATCTATTTTTAATATTTCTTCTTCGGCTCTTCCCAGTATGGGGTTGAACAGAGTCTGCAACACTTTACCTAACTCCTCATTTTAAAATTTTTCTTCTAAGCCTCTTATCCTCAGATTTTTTCTTCTTCCCTGATTTTCTTGATCTTCAATTTTATATAAGATTGATCTATTTGTTTTTTGGATAGATTTCATTTGCTCCCTTAATTCCATCAAGTTCTGGTCATACTTACTCATTCTCTCTTCCACCTCCTCAACTCTACCCAGTACTAACCCTATATCTGCCCTTACAGATGGAATTTCCAGTTTTAATAAAGTTTCCACTTTTGCCAGTGCTTCCGTGAATATTTCTCTTACTAGGCTTAGGTTTACTTGAGGCTCCTCTATCCCCAGACTGCCCTCTGTTACGAGGGATGTCCCTCCTTTCCTTTTCTGTTATTCCCTTCTCCTAATCTTATCTTCTTCCCGGACACTCTCCCCCCCATCCTGGTAAGTGTAGTACATATGTCCTTAGTTTTTTCTACTCCAGGTCCCTCCCCCATCTCTCTAACTCCACTGGGTCCAGCTCCAGATTTCCTTACAGTTGTCTGTCTGGGGGTTTCCTGTGTATTCTCCGTCAGGCTTGTCAAGGGGGGCTACCCAACAAACCAGTCTATCTCCCCCCCATCCGACCGCAGTATTTCAGTGACTGATTTTAATCTACTTCCTTCAATGCCATCTCACTTGGCTAATTTCATTAGTGGTAGGCAAGGCACCAATCTTCTGCGTTGGGGACTAATGCTGCAATACCCCCGACTCCCAGCTCTGATATTCCCCTCCTGGTACAGTCCGTCCTTAGGGCCTCCTAATTATATAATATGAAGTGGTTGTATCTGTCACCCAGCTATGTAGTTGTCTCTCCCTACACCGACAACCTTTATATTCTACCGGTCATCCACTGTTCATTTATCTATTTAGAAGGAGATTATGTATGTAGTCAGTTCCCAAACAAGATATGCTGTACCACCTCCTGTTGATCACTCCTCAAGTACAAATTCGCAGGCAGATTAAACACAGGGGGGGGGGGGGCGAAGAGAGGGGAAGGGAGAGCAGGGGGGGACAGGGACAATGGAGGGGGGGGGAAAGGGAGAGGGGACCGACCTCCACTCAGGTCCGAGATCTCTCTCAATATTGCGGCTTTATCTATGCTCCAGCAATACCCGAAGAACCATCCAGCCAGCTTAATCAATGAGGAACATATTTAAGTCTCAGCGGTTGGAGGGTATCTGACCTTGATTGAAATATATCCATCACTCTTTCTGCTGTATCCCTTTGGCCAGGGCTCAGAGCTCAGCCACATCTCCCCCATACAGACCGCTCACCATCTCCCTGATAGAGTGTATCAGGCAGCTACACAGACCTACAGAAAGTAACCTTCTCCAGCTGTTATTACTTATGCAGCCACTGTTATCATTTTTATTTTACTTAGTCCACAGCCATCCATCCATCCATATAAAGAGCATCAGCTGTTATCACCGCTTTGCAGTATACATTACCACCTCCAGCCCGGCCAGTCCTTACTCACAGACTCTGCTCCCCCGATTCGTTCAGCGCTCTCCATCACTAGACCTCCATAGGGGGGAGGGGGAGAAGGAGCGAGTCTCCAGCCGGTCACGTCCGTCCCCCGCTCCGCCGTAGACACTGAGCCTGGACCTGCACCCTGGACCTGCTCCCACGGTCTAAGCGTCCTCGCGCCGTGGCTCCGGATCGCTTCTCCTCGCTTCGAGGGTATCCATTCGGCCCGTGCAGACCGTCGGGTGGCGTAGGCGGGGCTCACCTCAGCACGTGCCCGCTACATGCTGGTGGCTCCTCCCATCCCCTCCTTCTTAAAACTTTGACTCCAAATTTATTATTATAAAAACTTTACCTTAGTAATAATCAGAAGTGTAATACAAAGTAGTCAAATATATAAATCTTGCTGGACTGGGCAAAAAGGTAATCCTATGTTCCTAAAACCACACCTGAATCATTCCCGATAAACCCTATACATCAAGCTAAATTCAACTATGTTATTAACATTGACATTAACATTGAAGAGCCAGTACAGAGCCAACATAAAGCCTGTTTTTGGTGAATCTGTTAACACAGCCAGCACATAACTCACTTGAGAGGCAATAGTATATAAGAACAAATAAGGAACCCCCTTCCAGTTTGAATCAACAGTTAATATCAAGGCTAATAGCCTTTCACAGAAATCTAAATATCTCCTAGCTATCTCCCAGTCTCTTAAAGGTGTCTTACAGTTTCTGAAGGCATATTCTTTTGTACAGTGTACAGTGTACAGTGTTTCTACTTGTCCAGAAGATCTACCACAGTGACCACTACCTTGTTGTAATTTGGATGTTATTTTTGTTGCTGATCTGAAAAATATCACTCACAAATAGTTAGGATCTGTTCACATCTATGCATTCCCGGAAACGTAGCATAGAAAAACATGTGTTTTTACTTTAAGAGAAGTATGACCAAATCATTTTTGGCCATACATCTCATGTGGATGTCAACTTACTTTTGCTTTTCTGTGATCCAGACTCAACCAAAAGTAGGCTATTGCCTGCCATAAGCAGACGTGGCAGAGCTCTGAAAGGATCCCAACAATATTGATGGGGGTCTTTTTTTATTTGTGCAGAAAACACTATAAAGATAGATTAAATATGGGGAGTCATCCTTTTCTAGTACTACTAAAAACGTTAGGTCATTGAAGAATCATTATCAATTATTAATGGAGAGGGAATACACTGTTGGCGGTGTCCTTGACTCATAAACAATGTCCATAATGTCAAATCCATGATGATACCAAATCACATCAAGCAGCTGATGGATATTTATGTGGAAGGTTTAGCCAGGCATAAAGGTTCTCACAGATTTTTTTTTTTAGGCAACATGCAACTATAGAAAACATGTTTTTTTAGTCACCGTCCAAGGGGGCAATCACTGAAAAACATGTGGCTCCTGTTCTTTCCCTGGCTTAAAAATTAAACTGCTCTTAGCAGATACAAATTATCTCAAAAGTATTATACCTGTGAGATAAAAATGAGCTATAATTCTTATCCAAGGGAGAGCAAACTAATTGAACATTACCTTATGAAACTGTTACAAACCGTAGTTATAGGCGTGTTGCACGCACATTTTTCTCCTGAAAATAGGGGGCAAATCAGGGGTGCGTGTTATACGCTGACAGTGTTCCTCTCCGCTTGGCTCTCATGTCACACACACAGTCCCGCCTCCACAAACTGGCATTGGACCAGTGTTTTGTCTATCACAGGAGCTGGTCCAGTGCCGATGGCGGAGGCGAGACTGTGTGTGTGTGTGACGTAAGAGCCAAGTGAGAGCCGAGTGGAGTGGAGATGACGGCTCTGTGATTTCCTGATGTTTAGGCTGCTTTGATGAGAGATGTTGAGGCTGCAAATTAGGCTAAAAAAAAGCATTGAGAATATTGATTAGGCTGCATTGATGCATTAACAGGCTGCAGATGGACATTGATCAGGCTGCAGATGGACATTGATCAGGCTGCATTGAGGACATTGATCAGGCTGCATTGAGGACATTAATCAGACTGCAGATGAGCATTAATCAGGCTGCAGATGGGCATTAATCTGGCTGCAGATGGGCATTAATCAGGCTTCAGATGGGCATTGATCAGGCTGCAGATGGACATTGGTCAGTCTGCAGATGGACATTGATGGGCACTGACCCGTAACCACTTGACATCTGCGCTATGTCCGAACGATGGCCACAGCGCGGATCTGAATTCCCAGGAGGCCATCATATGACGGCCTCCCCTGTGCGCTATCCCAGCGTGTGCCCTACAGGGCGCGCGCAGAGCACGCTGTGATCACTGAGTCACTAAGACTCGGGTGATCACCGATCCGTGTAAGGGGCCGGTCCCAACCCCTTACCATGTGATCAGCTGTCAGCCAATGACAGCTGATCACATGATCAAAACAAAAGCTCAGCGATCGTTTCTTTTCTCCTCATGCTGACAGTGGAGGGGGAAAAAAAAGCTGATCACCGGCTCATCTTAAAGGGACATCGGTCCCGAAACGGAAGAGGCAATTATGCTTCATTTATGCCATCCGAAAGTGCCCACAAGTGCCACCTATCAATGCCCACAAGTGCCACCTATCAATTCCCACAAGTGCCACCTATCAATGCCCACCAGTGGTGCCAATCCGTGCCACCTAGAAGTGCTGCCTATCAGTGTAACCGATCAGTGCCCATCACTGCCACTCATCAGTGCCCATCACTGCCACCTATCGGTGCCCATCAGTGCCGCCTCATCAGCATGCATCAATGACGGACAAAAATTACCCGTTTTTAACATTTTATAAAAAAAAATTAAATTTAAAAAAATGTGGTCTTTTTAAATTTTTTCTAACAAAAAATAAAAATCGTGCAGGTGATCAAAACCACCAAAAGAAATTTCAATTTGGGGGAAAAAATGAAAAAAAATGAATTTGGGTACAGTGTTGTATGACCGTGCAATTGTCATTCAAAGTGCATCAGCGCTGAGGGGGGTTTAAGTGCCCAGTAAGCAAGTGGTTAATTTGCTTTAAAGTTGATTATTTAAAAAATATGCTTTATTCCTGAAACTTCCCTCTTAAAATTAGGGTGAGTGTTATATGCCGATAAATATGGTATTTATTTGTGACTTTTTATTTCTACTAGGAAGAACATTACCCTATATAAATAATACAATGGCAGAAATACTAATCACAGTATAATATGAGAATGAATTCTGTTTTGCACTCAAATAATTGGAGTGTCTGTTAAAGAAAAACTGTTGAGTTGATGTGCTTCTTTGACATTATAGGGTTTATTTACTAAAGGCATATAGGCTTTTCCATTTGCAAGGTGATTTTCCTCTAGCCTAGTGATTAAGAAGTCAGCTCTGCTGACTTCCACCACTCAATCATGTGCAAGCAAAAATATAGTTTTTTTACTTTGCACATAATTGAGTATTCTTTGCAAAGCAAATTTTCACCACATTCACTAAGCTAAGGGAAAAATCCCCTTTAAAAGTGAACATTTTCTTGCAAAGTGTATAGCCTATTTGCCTTTAGCAAGTCAATTTGACCTGCATCTTCTTCACATCTCGTCCTAATAAACAATTTGAGTGAAAATATCTCTACTTTTCCGCAATACAAACACATTTAGAACATTTAGTGCAAAAATATTTTGTAAAGTCAAGGATTTACTTTAAACTGCCATCTCTATATAGTATTATACCAATTTTTGAAAAAGTACCCTAAAAAATTTAAAACAAAGCATTAATGGGTTATAAGAAAGCTAATATTGCAGCTCAGACACTATTGCCCCCTATGCGATTCTTTACAGACTGCAGTTTCTTCTGCACCCTCCAATTATTTCCAGAATCTGTTAAACTGAGCCACAGCCAGCAGTGTTCATTTTAGAATTTGGGTGATGGAATGCTGGACTCCAAGCCTGTTAGAGTTTTCAAATAAATCAAATAATTGCTGTAGTGTGGCAGCCAGGGGCAGACTGACAACTCATGGGGCTTCCAGGCAATAGGAGAAGATTATGAGGCCCCCGGGCAATAGGAGATTATGTGGACCCCAGGCAATAGATTATGGGGCCACACAGTATACACACACAGACACACAATATACACACACACACAGTATACACACACAGAATACACACACTAAAAAGGTACTGGAGAGGCGGGGCAGCTATAATCTTGGGATTTTTTTAAAAACACTAATTTTTGCATACTGTCCCTGGTTTTATTGAGACTGGCAACCCTGAAGCCCCAAGGGGGTTCCTAAATGTGTTAACCTGTATGGTGTAAAAGACCCTAATCTAAGCTGTAAGGTTTTGTCCAGATATGAATTTGGGTATGGCTGCCAGACAACTTAACTGAGTCAACTTCTAACTACAGTTTACAGAGGATTAAAATCCAAGAATAACTCCACGGCCAAACTCCTCTTGCACAATAAATCTAAGCCCAGATGAAGGCAGATTTGTGCATATTCCCTGAAAAGCTTTGTCTGTCAACTCTTGATAGACTTATGTCAAATACAAGTTTATATCTGGTTTGATCCATAGTTGCAGCAGTGTGGCTAGTAAGTTATAAAGCTGACGTTTACTGAATGTGCCTAGCTGTATAAACAATGAAAATTGTACCTACATATCCAATAACCCTTAGCAATAATTTACAATTTTGCCTTTATACCACTTTTATCTTATCTACCATATGGAAGCTAACATCTTTTTGCTACTTCTGAAAAATGCAGACTTTATTTCCATTACAGAAATCACATTCTGTCCTTCTGAAGGTGAAGACTCTTGTGAGATTGTGAAGTGCTTGGTGATTTCAAATTTCTTCTTATAAAGCAAAGTGCCATGGCTTTTGATAATGTACAGTATATCTCAAACAGACATTTCCCCTGTGTCTTTGTGGGTGCTAGAAAAGCAAACATTCTGCTGAAAGCTCTTTTTGTTATTGCTAAGATCCTTGGCTCCGTTATTTATACAGTAAATGAGGCTTTCATTTTACAGCTTAGTTACTTATAATTCACATCAAGTGATTGTAAAGCCTTTATTTTTTCTTCATTCATTAAAAAAAAAAAAGATAAAAGATGTTATACTTACCTGCTCTGTACAATGGTAATGGGGAGGGGGGTGGAACAGGTATTGGAGCGTTTTTTACCTTACTACATAGAATGCAGTAAGGTAAAAAACATTAAGACTTTAGAACCACTTTAACCACCACTTGCCAACTACTGCACGCCGATATATGTCGGCAAAATACCAGTGGTGGGCAGGGATAGCAGGTGCGTGCACCCACCTCGTACCTCGTGACCGTGCCCACGGGACTAGCGGACTCGATGTCTGCCGGTCTCCCGGCGATCGTTTCACAGAGTCGCAGAACGGGGAAGTGTCTATATAAACAAGGCATTTCCCCATTCTGCCTTGTGTCATGACAGAGATCACTGCTCCCTGTCATCGGGAGCAGTGATTGCTGTCATATGAGTTGAAGCCCACCCCCCCTCAAAGTTAGAATCACTCCCTAGAACACATAACCCCTTCATCGCCCCCTAGTGGTTAACCCCTTCCCTGCCAGTGTCATTTATACAGTACTCTGCTTAGCAGAAACACAATATCTCCACTTTCCTCCTTCACAGAACGGCGGTCTGCCTTGTTTACATAGGCAGACCGCTGTTCTACCTCTCCTGTGAATAATCAATGGGTGCCGGCGTCCATCGCCATCACCGGACCCGCTGATTGGCTCCCACTGTGTCCAATCACAGAAGGACCTGGTCGCTGGCGGCAGCGCGTGTGCCCCAGACGCACTGCACAAAATCACATACCTGTACGTGATTTTGTGCAGAAGGGTCGTCCTGCCGCAGTATATTTGCGCGGGGTGGTCCTGAAGTGGCTCTAAAGGCAGGGCATTTTTTTTTACCTTAATGTATTCCCTGCATTCAGGTAAAAAAATCTCAGTGATAGTATCGCCCCACTATATACTTACCTGAGTCCTGTGTAAATCCAGTACTTTGCCCATCTGCAGTAGCACTGGTCTGTGCTCCTCTCCTTAGAGGACACAGAGATGGTATCAGGAACCATTTGCTGCTGTAATCAAATACCGGGAGGAGAGAAGTGGGGGATGAGGCCGAGCCGCACTGTATGTGTCTATGGATGCACACAGCCTCTTGGAGCGTGCCTGCACGTGTGCCCCATAGCACATAGCTTGCTATAGGGGCACACATAGAAGAGGAGGAGTGGAGAGTGTCGACGTGGGACCCCAAAAGAGGTGGTTGAGGGCCAATCTGTGCAATACACAGAGCGGGTAAGTATAACATGTTAATTATTTTAATAAAAAAAAAATTTACCCGTACAACCACTTTAAGTACCAAAAGATTAATACTACGCTAAAGCTTTTATCCAACCTAGTCTTCGTATTATGTTAAAAACTCTTTTTGCTGCATCATTAACACACATTTTGCTGTGCTAAATACAACATAATGCAGCACATGCATGTGAAATACAGTGAAACACAACAAAGTGTGAGCAAACATGTGTAAAACAGTTTGATGTAGAACCAGATACATGCTGTCTTTTTGCTCTTGCAGCTCTTTTCTTATTTAATTAAAATGTTTCTTTAGCCTTTGTCTTCCAGAAAATGAGACACATCTGGCATCAAGGTTAGCAATGTCATGCACTGTAATGCAGTTCTGATAAGGCAATAAAATCCATCTTTGTTTTATAATACCCTGTCAACACATGCAATGCCTGTAGCCAAACAGTTAACGGATGGAGGAAAAAGACAGTGGACCTCTGGGATGCACTTGCTGTGATTGCTTAGTGATGGTAACTAATGCTGCCCTCCTAGTCACTTAGTCACTGTATAGACAATTCAAACAAGATAAGATTTCTTCTACAGAATGTGGCTACTACTAGTATTCAAAATTAAACAAAACTGGAAGAAATGACAATTCATACATAAAAAAACTATAGTATAAAAATTCAGCTAAAGTAAGTGACCCATAGAAACCAAATATTAACAAAATTTTCATAAGTGCCATTTAAAGCTGAACTTCAGGGAAAGTAAAAATCCTTCCTTGCACTGCGCTGCACCTGTATTGCAAGGGTTTAATGCTCATTTAGTTTTGGGGGGGGTGCAAAAAGTAGTTTTACCTTTAGGCTGCAAGATTGGTCTCCACAGCCTTTTCTCCTTTATGCTCTAGTAGTTGAAGGTCCTCTGACATCATTAAGTCCTATTCAGAGCGTATAGCTCTGCACTGGGTGTGATTATGCTTAGAGACAGACCACTGAAGCATATACTGTAGAGACAGAGGAAAGTGCCAGCTGCATGGGGGAGCAGAGGATCAGGTAAGTAAAACATATTTTTTTCTCCCCCATAAAACAAAATGATAAATTTACCCTTTGCAGTGAGGAGACAGCCCTACTGCAAGGGAGCATTTTTTCCTTCAATGGAGATGGGCTTTAAAACACTAGTACGTTTTTCTTATCAGAAAGCCATGAAGACTAATTTTTAACCTCAAGGAAACAATTTGTGTTTTCCACACCAAAGATATTGTTTGTTTTGCTGCTAAGTGGGTGACTGTCATGAGTTTAGGGGCATATATGAATGCCCTTGATTTTGTCATGTAGAAGGGAACTCCATGGGCTGTGCTGTATCCAAAAGTTAAGTAACAAATACAAAAGCCAAAACAATTTGGACCAAAAGGTAATAACAAAGGGGAATGTCCATCAGATGTGCTATACTGCACCAACCTCACTGCATTCCCTGAAGTATTTGTTAGATGCTGAAGCATGTAGATTAGCTACCCTGGATAGGTAAGAGGGGTTCCGCTTCTTAATAAATCTGAACAGATTTACAAGGTTGAATCCAAATAGATTGTTGAAGAAGAACAAGAAGGCCTCCTTGATCTTGTAATAGGTAAGCTTAATGTTGATGTCCCTCGGGGGGCTGGAAGACCACTGTGATCCCAATGGTTGATGTCCCTCGGAGGGGCTGGAAGACCACTGTGATCCCAATGGTTGATGTCCCTCGGGGGGCTGGAAGACCACTGTGATCCCAATGGTTGATGTCCCTCGGGGGGCTGGAAGACCACTGTGATCCCAATGTGCAATGAATTCTTTAAACTTTCAATGGATTCAAAAGTTTCTGTTATTTTCAAAACCCTCTATCTTAAGGGGGGCCTAATCCAAAGACTGCAGTGAATTAAATTATTTTTTGTAGGAGTCGGTCACTGCATTTTTCTCTTCTGGGGAGCTGTGCAGTTGTCTAGTTCTCTTTTCTCTCTAGCGATATCTGTTGAGATATGTTCCAAGGTGGCTCCCACTAAGGAACTGTTTTGAAATGCTTTAAGAAATTCTCATCTGACAGAGACATTTCTTGTCTGCCCTGTGCTTCAGTAATCAGAGTAGAAATATATTTTTCAGAGTAGAGGTTCTAATAAAACGGCACACATAAGGGCACACACAAGGGCCACTTGAAACTGTACTTAGCTTCATCTATAAATATCCATTGCTTAGATGTTTCCAAAGTTGTTAAAAGTATCACCTGGGTTAAAAGTGTGTTGCTATGTATAGTCATTTCTACAGGAGAAATTACATATGTTCCCTGTAAACTCATAAACACCACACTTCACCACATCTGCCACCCATAACCAGACTTTTTTATTTCTTTCTCCCCACCTGTAATCTCTTAATTGACCAGGTCTGTTCTGTTCTTCAGAATCCTTCCAGACAAATGCGCCAAATAGTTGTAAGCCTGTAGAAAAATTTTTCTTGAAGAATTATATGGAAACCATTTCCTACTGTGCTGGAACCAGTTTATGCTGCTATTCCCACAATGCATTAGAAGCTTCCAGTATGCTGACAGAACAGTGTTCTCTTAGCACAATGTAGAGGATGGAGGTTATCGTAGGAATACATTTTTCAGAGTAGAGGTTCTAATAAAACAGCAACAGAATTTTAAAACAATATGATGTTTTTTTCATTAGATTGGTGTTCCTATTTTTTACTATAGCTTGTTAAAAACAGCAACATTTTAATCAAGTCATAAAAGTATTATTGTATTGAAGAGTTACTTTTCTAAGATGCTTTTTATTTCTAAAGAACAGTTAGGAACGTTAGGAATATATGCTAAAGTATGATTATAATGATGTTTTTTTTTTTTTTCATACTGAGTGCAAAGTCTAATGATGTCATAAGCTTGAATTAGTTCATACATCTCTAGGCAAGAGCACTATAGCATTTATAAGCACTAAAGCATTTCCAAGATTTCTTGGAAACAGACGTTTAGCTAGACCTTAACGGAACTATGGATAATCCGAGAAAAGTAATTGATTTTTAATAGCCTAGAGAGAAAAATGATAGGTAAGATAGGTTATAAGAAAGTGCAAGTAACTCAAGAACATTTCAAGGTTGCTTTGGTAACCCCTTGGGTAATCGTTTGCTTTTACAGGATGTATACAATATTTCTATATCACAAATGAATAGCCATCGCTTTGGAAGACAGAGACTTTAATAACTGTAGAATCCAGTAAAAAATTCTTCACATCCATGAAGTTAAATGCTGTGAGTGGACACCTAAAATGTTATGTGACCATATGGGGTTAATTTTCTTCCAACAGTTCAAATTTTTTTGTTGAAAACTGTTATTTGCTAGTTATGCTACTGTTCATTGAATTGTGTTATACATTATGTTTTTACAATATTTTACAATATTTTATGAAGCTTATTTTTAAAATATTTACCTTAATGCTGCGGTAAATTCCACTATGCAGAGGTGAGCCTTTGCCATTATGTGCAAGTATCTAAAGCAGAATGAGTTGGAATGTACACGACACAGTGTACGTACTATACCAGTGATGGAGAACCTTGGCACCCCAGATGTGCTCCCAATTTTTTTTCTTTAAAAATGTACATTGTATAGTATAGTGATGACGAACCTTGGCACCCCAGATGTTTTGGAACTACATTTCCCATGATGCTCATGCACTCTGCAGTGTAGTGGAGCATGATGGGAAATGTAGTTCCAAAACATCTGGGGTGCCAAGGTTCGTCATCACTATACTATACAATGTACATTTTTAAAGAAAAAAAATTGGAAGCACAGAGAAGAGTTTGCATACTTTGCAAACAATATTTAGACTCTGCATGGGGCTAACAAACCACACCAAGGTACAAAGACCTTTTCAAATTTTAGCGCAGATACAAAAATCCGCTGTCTGCAGGACGCTGCAGTGGGCACGCCACACTATGCCTGCATGTTATGAGTTGCCAGACCTGCATTGTTCTTTGGATTGTTCTCTGCATATTGCTACTCTATTTCCAATTCCTGAAAATAGACAGGGTTTGGCTTGTTTTGGAAGGCCCATTTGTATGATTTATAAATGTGCAGGTATGTATATGCTGTAAGTGCTTCATAAATTGATCCCTCAGATTGTTTTTCTAATATGTGGGAAACTCTCTGCTGCTTCTCTCTAGAAAAGGGAACAGTATATAAGCAATGTATGTCCCTAGGGTATGTTTAAGCAAGGTGAGTATAAAAGTCATTTCAGAAGACAGCTAGAGCACACACGGCCTTTTATTTTTAATTGAGGTCTGTCTACTATGGGCAGCCGTCAATCAGTTAAAGTAGAAGTCAAGCCAAAGACTTTCTTTTTAGTGTTAGACAGAGTAATGTTTGAAATTTTTTTGGGGTTTTACATTGCTGTCAGTACCCCTGTTAGAGGTATTTTCCATCATGCCTTACCTGGCATTATTCACTGGTGCAGAAGGTAAAGATAAAAATCCATGTGGAAACCCAGCAGTGCCAGTACGAGGACCTTTAGTGTCCCACTAATGGGAACTACTTAAGCAACTTACTTTGAAAGTCTGGACCTTTTTATGCCCCAGCAAGTGCCCAAGGCAGCCTCTTCTGCTTACCCCTCAGTCTGGCCCTGGGGCTCAGAAAACAGTAGCCCTGCAAAGGCTTTATTACTTCTTCATATTAATAAACACGTGTATTTTTTTGCTGTGTGTGCTCCTGTTAGCGACATTTCCAATCACTTCCTGTCTCAGAGGGCATAAGTCACCAGAATTGGAACTGAAAGAAAATCTTTGGACAGTGGACAGCAGTTAAAGCCTGACAGAGGAATCTGTTTTAATCATGATGCTGTTGTTTTTGATGCACAGTCCTCTAAGGGGGGATGGAAATCAACTAGACTTTCCAATCCTTACATAATTCTCCACCAATCCCATTCTCCTGAAGTCCAGTGTTTTATTAACACTTCCCAAAATGTGTGCAACTACAGTCTATCTGGGTGTCAGTAGTATCATGAAACATTTTTGTTTCCGTGTGTTTCAAACACTTCCACAACAATGGTTCAGTGGTAATGGCTGGCACTGCAAAGAACTGCAAACAACCTTGTTTATAAACGTGCTCTTCTTCATTCCAGATTGATGATTCCTCATTTGAGTCTCCTTCATTACCAACTTAGCATTAGTATTGGGCGAACAGTTCGGCTCGAGCATGCGTTCAGACTGACATTTGCCTGTTCAGCCATTAGCCAAACACCCAAATTTGCAGGGTGTTTGCCTGGTATTCACCCCACCGAACACCCTGCAATGCACTGAGCGCTGCACAGTGCATTATGTACAGTGTAAGCTGGTTGTTAAAGAGTGGGGCCAGGAAGTCCTTAACAACCAATGAGTCATCAGCTGTCAATGGGTTTTCACGCTAACAACTAAATAATAAAAAGAAAAGTGCCGGTTAAAAAAAAAAAAAATGCCTGGGAATCCCCCCAAATCCATACCAGGTCCATTGGGTCAGGTATGGATTTGGAGGGGAGTCCCATGCCAAAATTAAAAAAAAAAGTTTGGGGTCCCTCCCAAAATCCATACCAGACCCTTATCCAGGAATTCAGCCTGGAAGGTGAGGAAACGGGCGCCCCCCCCCCCTTCCAGAACCATACCAGGCCACAAACCCCCCACCCAAAAGCACAAGGTCCTCATCCCCACAACCATGGCCAGTGGTTGTGGGGGTCTGCGGGCTGGGGGTTTTTTTTGTTCGGTCCGTGATTGATGATGGATTTTCATCGAGGGACACAATTTTTTTCTTTTTTAATAAAGGATTTGTCAAAAACTTGTCTCTTGTTTTTATTACTTTTTGACACTTTTTTTAATGAATAGGTAGGAGTACTATGTACCCCATACTTATTCACATGGGGGGCAGGATCTGTGGGTCCCTTGTTAAAGGGGACTTCCAGATTCTGATAAGCCCCCTGTCTGCAGACCTTCACAACCACCGGCCACGGTTGTGGGGATGAGGCCCTTGTCCCCATCAACATGGGGACAAGGTGCTTTGGCGTGGGGAGCAGATATGTGGCCTGGTATAGTTCAGGAGGGGGGGCACTTGCTCATCCTTTCCTGACCTGCCAGGCTGCATGCCTGGATAAAGGTCTGGTATGGATTTTGGGGTGGACCCCATGTAGATTTTTTTTTATCATTTTGACGTGGGGTTCCCTTCCAAATCCATACCAGACCCAAAGGAGGGACCCCATTCCATTTCTTTCTTTCTTTTTTTTTTAATAGCCGAAAGTCATTTTAAATGGGATTTGACTCATTTTTTTTCTATAGAAATAAAATTTTTACTGCAGCATGTTATATATATACAGCTGTGCCACTTTACAGGCATACTAAGGGGACTACCCCGACACTATATTTAAAGGAATTTTTAATTTTTATTGGTGCACTTTCAGTGTAATTAAAATCACTGCCCTGGAAAAAAAATTTTTTATTGAAAATTACTTGCATATTAGCCTTAAAAATGGGCACTTTTGATTTTCCCTGTTTGGCTCCCATAGACTTCAATGGGGTTCACCGTTCGGGTTAGAAATGTACCCCTGTTCGGGAGTTCTGATGCAAATCGAACAGGGGCTGTTCGGCCTATGTCTATTTAGCATGTTGCAAGTCACTGTCAAGTATATCTATAGATACCGACACATCTAGCATGTGCTTCCTTTAATGGCTACTGCTGATAGCTGATTCTAAAATAAGTGTTGCACACCCACTAAGGAGCCACAGATGAACTGAATCTCCCACTCCTTCACAGCCAGGCACACCAAATTTTTACAGGCACTCCAGAGTCAGAGAACAGTCCATGACTTTGTTTTTGTAAGTTATTGAGGGTCAAAAACTTGGATAGGGATGGGAGGTTATGGGGTGTCCACTTCAGCAACAAAACTTTGGCAACAACTTCAGGGACATCTTCTTAAATGCAGTCTATATACAGTCCCCTTTACTCTCCTCCTGCACACACTTGCTTGCTGGCTCCAGCTGAATCACTGTTAGTTGATCTGACAGGTTTTTATTAAGATTTAGCAATGGCCCTTTACAGGCAGGTGCTTGTAGCCCCTTGTGGTGCAGCAAAAATTACAGATCTGCTTGCACTTCTCCTCCTTGGCTACTGATCCCAGCTCCACCTCTTCAGGCACTGCCAACCCATGTGGCTGCAGCTATCCCTTTCACTAGCCCTCCAGGCTATCTTCTCCACACCAGTCCAACAGACTGACTCTTCACCAACACAACGGGCTGATTCTCACCAGCCCACCAGACTGACTCTCAGGAAATCTCCGGGGAAAGATGAAGACTTAAGCACACCACTGTCTTCAGGGAAACTAGCTACGTGTGGCAGTCTCAGCCCTTGTTAGTCCCCAGCAGTGCTGATCTACTCAAGCTGTCCTCTCTTGCTCCCGTGCCTCTAGTAAGGGCTTTCTCTCATGTGTTGTGGCAGGATCCTTACAGCACTTGAGCTCTGGCCCAAGGCAGGACACCCCCCCCAGACTAGGGGGCACCCCTGAGAGCCCCCGACAACCTCTTCAGCACTGTATCTCCATCTTCAACCCGACTGCCTTACTGGCATTGCTCATGTCTATTTATGAAGTAAGCTCAGCCCCCTGCCAGACCACTACTGGCCCCCCTGCCAGGCCTCATAAATATTCCAGGCAACTCCTCCAAACCTCCACCCACTAGCTCTAGAACATTCTCCAATGCCTCAGAAACAGGGGCAGGCATCAGGGGAGCTGTCAGGATGAGTCATTCAGCTCTGATTCACTGAAACAGATGAATGGCACAGGCTTAACCCTGAGCCAAGCTAAATTGACCTACTCTAACATAGCCTAAACTATCTCTAGCACACACAAGAGGATGCTACATAAGCATATGTACCTACATATCTGTCTTGTGCATAAATCAAGACTCCTGACGTAAACCATTAACAGTTATCATGTGTAATACCAGTACTGCATTACCTACTAATTAAACTACGTTAGTTTAATTTAAGTAGTGACCATATCATTCTAAACTAATATTAAGATGCATATGTAAAAGTTATGCCGCGTACACATGATCAGATTTTCCGACAACAAATGTTGGATGTGAGATTGTTGGCGGAAAGTCTGACCTTGTGTATGCTCCATCAAACATTTGTTGTCTGACTTTCCCCCAAAAAATGTTGGCTAGCAGGTTCTTATATTGTCTGCCAACAAATGTTTGTTGTCGGACTTTCCGATCATGTGTGCACAAGTCCGTCAGACAAAAGTCCATGCATGCTCAGAATCATGGATGAGAGGGCTCGTCCCCTAAGGGTATGATATTGCGCACCTACCAACTTCTGGTCACAGATATGTCATCAACGGGACCTAGGAATACCTACATGTCCAAATGGGAGCAGGATCTGGGGGAGGCCATACCCTTGAAGATCTGGCAGCTCATCTGGTCACAGGCCTCAAAGAGCTCAATATGTACCCTATACAAGGAGAATCAGTATAAGATTTTACTTCCCTGGTACCAAACCCCTGACCTGCTCCACTCTATCTATCCCTCGGCACATCGCCGCTGCTGGCGCTGCTGCAGCCGCAGGGAGGTGGGTACGCTATATCATATATACTGGACCTGCCCACAGATCACCCCTTATTGGCAAATGGTTCAATCCCTTCTCCAATCTATCTATTGATGCAAGGCTACCACTGGACCCTAAAATGTTCCTTTTAGGCCTCCCCCTCCTCATTCTCTAAAACCTATAAAAAAACTCCTAACCCAGGTGCTAACGGCCGGGCGTTGCTTAATAGTGCTAAATTGGAAAAAGAGGGATCCCCCTTTCTGACTGAATTGCATACAAGGATTAGGGATGTCAAACGGATGGACTATCTGACAGCCTCCCTAAATAACACTCTCGATAAACACAATCGGGTGTGGGAGGAGCTATGGGATAGGCTGAAAAATACTCGGTCTAGCTTACTCTGGGGTAGCCTCCCTCGGACAGTGCGGAGGCTCAGGGCTAGGTGGGCGTCCCCTCTTCTCTTACCCCTGATCTACCTCTAATCTTTCTGTCTCGCTCTATCTTTACTTTTCTCAGCTCTCTTGTCTCAACTTTCCCTCTCTACCCTCTTCTCTTCCTTCCCCTTAATCACAGTTACACTTCTAAATAACATCGGATAAAGTGGTAATACAAAATCTTTGATACAAGCCTCATGATGTTTTATCAGACCTGCAATGTTTTTATGCTTCTATTTTGTTTGATCCAGGTTCCACATTCCTTAACCACGATCCTCCATAGGCGATAATATGTATTAGTAGCCCAGTGGCTGCATTCCACAATGGGTGAACTCTCCTGTTTGCTCTTTTTTTTATTACTTGTTTTTTGAAAACTCAATAAAATTGTCAGTTTTTCAAAAAAAAGTCAAATAAATTCCCACGTAGAAATTAAATATTTCCTATGATGAAATTACCAGGCTTATTTTGTACACAAATTTAAATATTCCTATTAGTATTGACTCCCAAAACACCTGTTTATAATTATGTACTGCACGTGTGCCCTATTAATAAGCAAAAATTGAGTTTTAAAGAATTTTTGTTTCACTCATTATGCAGTAGTACTGTTGTTCTTAAAATGTTAAACAGTGTTGTTCCTTGGTGTTTGTCATATTGTTTGCTTACTTGCTTCTTACTACGTTTTAATTCTTGATTTACAAACACTTGATTTACAGAATTCCCCAGGGTTTACAAACCCTGGGGAATTCTATATCAGAGCCAAATAGTGGAAAACACTGATTGTACATGCTAAGTTGCTTGTTATCCTAATAATCTTAATAATGAAATGCTAAACGTATTTAAGTAGCACTGAGGAGCCTGTTTGTCAAAATGTATTTCCATGACTTTACAACTTTACGCTATTTATAAAAGGAAATTTGTAAGTTAGCGTCTTAGTTGTTTCCACAGCCAGTGGGCTGAACAAGAGACGCCTGCATGTGTATGGCTAGCCTACATTTTCACAAAGCTTGGCTTAAAGCGGAACTATTGTTAGTATCAATCATGTTTCTTATTCATTTTTAAAAAATCTTTTTTTTTTTTTAACCGTTTTAACACTGGGCACTTAAACCCCCTTCCTAACCAGACCAATTTTCAGTTTTCTGTGCTCTCACATTTTGAATGACAATTTTTCAGTAATGCAACACTGTATACCTATAGGAAATTTCTGTCCTTTTTTTCACAAAAATAGAACTGTCTTTTGGTGGTATTTAATCACCTCTGGGTTTTTTATTTTTTGCGTTATAAAAGAAAAAAGACAGAAAATTCAGTAAAAAAATCCATTTTTCTTAGTTTTTGTTATAAAATTTTGCTAATTAGTAATTTTGCTTCATAAATTTTGGCCAAAATTGATACTGCTACATTTCTTTGGTAAAAATAACCCAAATCGGTGTATATTATTTGGTCTTTGTGAAAGTTATCCATTTATACAATATTTCTAACAAATAGCATGAACATGCCAAAAATTACACCCCAAAATAGATTCTCTACTCCTCCTGAGTATGGCAATACCACATGTGGGAGACGTTTACACAGACTGACCAGTGACCACATACAGAGGTCCAACATGCAGGGAGCGCCATCAGGAATTCTAGGGGTATAAATGTCAAATCTAATTTGACTACCTATTAAACTTTTGTGAGGCACTGTAGTGGCATGGCTGTGACATGGATGGGAATGGATGTAGCATGGATGAGCATGAATGGGGATGGATGTAGCATGGATGAGCATGAATGGGGATGGATGAGCCGTGGATGGGGATGGCTTAGTATGGATGGAATTACTGAGCATGAATGAGTATGGCTGAATATGGCCGGGTTCCTGGCAGGGATTCTGTAAGCACCATTGGGAGTCCTGGCAGGGAATCTAAAGTATCCTGGCAAGTCCTTACAGGGGTTCTTGGAGTACGATTGGGAGTCCTGGTACTGGTTCTGCAAGTACCACTGTATATTCTGGCAGGGTTTATGGGAGTATCATTAGGAGTCCTGACAGGAACTCTGCATGTACCATTGGGAATCCTGGCAGGGATTCTGTGAGTACCCTTTGGAGTCTTGGCAGGGTTTTTGTGAATATCATTGGGAGGCCTGGCAGGGACTCTGGGAGTACCATTGGGAGTCCTGGCAGGGACTCTGGGAGTACCATTGGGAATCCTGTAGGGATTTTGCGAGTACCATTGGGAGTCTCGGTAGGGATTCTGTGAGCACAATTTGGAATTCTGGTAGGGATTATCTCCTACTCCGTTTGCTTTCATGACCTCTGGAAATGTTTCTCTTTAGAGAAGCCTATTCTTGACCCTCCCTCCTAGATTGTAAGCTCTAACTAGCAGGGCCCTCTTATTCCTCCTGTATTAAATTGTTTTGTAACTGTACTGTCTGCCCTCATGTTGTAAAGTTCTGTGCAAACTGTTGACGCTATAGAAATCCTGTATTATAATAATAATAATTCCACAAGTACCATTGGGAGTCCTGACAGGGATTCTGTGTGTACCATTGGGAGTTTTAGTAGGGATTCTGTGAGCACTGTCTAGAGTTCTGGTAGAGATTCCACAAGTACCAACTGAGGTCCTGACAGGGATTCTGCAAGTATCATTTGGAGTCCTGGCAGGGCTTCTGTGAATACCATTGGTAGTCTTGGTAGGGATTCTGTGAGCACCGTTTGGTGTTCTGGTAGGGATTCCACAAGTGCCAATGGGAGTCCTGGCATGAATTCTGCAAGTATTTTTGGTGGTCTTGGGAGCCTTGGTAGGGATTCTGTGATATCCATTTGGAGGCCTGGCAAGGATTCTGTGAATACCATTGGAAGTCCTGCCAGGGATTCTGTGAGTACTGTTAGCAGGATTCTGCAAACTCAGTAACATAAACATTCTAACATATACTATTGCAGTACACAATGACCTAAAGCATGCAGAATGTAAAAGATAGCAGTTTTACTCCACTTTGTAATTGATTGTCTTTAATACACTACACTATTTGCCTATTTATGTTGTTTAATGCATAATGTAAATAACATTGATGTTAGTTTTACAGAAAAAGCAAGCTTTCAGTAGTCTGACTATGTTATGGAGACAACTATTGCTGTTGTGCTGTATAGACTCTATGTTCGTGTGTTTTGTTCTTTATATTTAATATGTATGTTGCATATTTAATATACATGTAAACATATATAGGAGTAGTGGCCACCATTGTTAGGTATACCAGACTGTGCTGCCCCTGATCCTATTATCATAATCGACCGCTAAATGTAAAACAAAAAGTTACATTATACAAAAGAAAGAAATAGTAACCACACCAATATTAACATTTGGATATTTAAATAATATTTGAGATGTTCAGTCTTTTATGCAAACAGCAATAGGTCTGAAAATACGTTTACCCATGTTACTACTTAAAGGAAAACTAGAATGCATTTTGCTAAGCTTTTTCTTAATGTTGGGTGCATATACTAATATTTTATATCACTTTATTGTTACTTTTATAAAAAGCTAAATTTACAAATAAACATTTAATATAGGGTGCATCCATGAATTTACAGTATATCTGTTAAGACAGCCCAGTAGTAGTAGCTTGTCACTTGTGGAGTGTCTTTATTACTCACTGACACTCCATAAATAGTGTCTCCCTCCTCTGAACATGCAGCTGTGTGTGTATTCTGAGTAAAACTGAACAGCAAGGTGATCATCACATTACACTCTTTTTACTGTATAGTTAAGGATGGTAAATAAAATTGTATCTAGCAGACTCTAGAGTGACACTTATTAACTGAATGTGGTGAGTATAGAGTAGTCTCATGCATTATTTCATATTTATCACATAAAAAATAAAATAGTAACTATTTTAATCTTTAGTCCTAGAGATGAACATGCATTAGGAAGAATAATATCTATAAATTATAATAAAAACCTTTTACTTAAGCTCGTTGTTAAAGCTATTTGGCTTATTTGTAGCCTTCCTTTAACATTTAGAGATGAAATTATACTTTATTGGACAACTACATTCAATAATATTTGATAGGCTATTTTAGTACCTGTATATGTTATAATCCTTCCACATTATTTCTAGAGCCTTACCCTTTTGTTTTTACTGTGATGTTGTAGAAATTGGATCATATGGGAAACTAAAATATTATGACACTATGACTGAAGAAGGTAAGATTATTTTGTGAAATATTCCTGTTAGCATTTTGTTTTCGTTTGTATGAGCTTATATGTACTTTGTTTTATTCACGTGGTATCTGCTCATTCCTGCATTGTCCACCAAGGCTGCTAATGCTGTTGTTGTTGTCATTGCTGTTGTTCTTGGTGTTGTTTTTACTATTCAGTTATGTTTGTTGTATTTTATGGTTATATTCAACATTTGGGTGTAATCCATACAAGGGATGAGCATGGCTAAATACATTTGCATTATATGACATTTGTAAGAACTTCAAATTATTATACGCCACGTGTATAGTAAAAAGGAAAAAGGTAAAGTTCGCCATCTGCTGTTTGAAATGCAGAATGCAGTATAAGCACAAGCAAGTGTTCCTATGACATCACTGAGCAGCAAGTGAAAACCATACTCAGTTTAACAGGACAGCACAACTGAGCACCATAGTTCCCACGTTTTATTTTTTTTATTTTTTTGTGCTCTTCTACTTTGATTTGCAATTACTGTTGTTACAATTATAGCCTGGCTTTTGGATTCCGTTTATCTTTTTTTTTTTATGCGTGCCATGACAGCTTAGTGTGAAGACTGTCTAATGGGTTGGTTTACAGACTACAGCTTTGCCTGCCAGCATGAAATGTTACTTTTGTTTTATATCTACATGACATCTTTCACCAGTGGGGCAAACCTGAGGGCTGCAACCTAGGATTGCAAAAATAGTGAAACACGTATATTCATGTGAGGATTGCTGGTAAATACAGGACGCATCTTAGACTGCAAAACTCAGGGGAACTCAGTCTATTTGTTGGTGACACAGAAGTCTCACGCTGCCTGCCACATTTTGTTCAAATCATGTTGTATATGTGCTTTATTCAGATTGCAGCTTCCTCCTGCAATGTTTACAGCTTTGATCATTACAGCAGAAATCTTGTCTGCCTCTGTCTACTCAGTAACTTCCCACAGACTTAAATAAGGCATTAGAGGAGGTCTTCAAATCTGGCCAAATTTCCTAAATTGCCTCTCACATCTAAAAATTTGATTTTCATACCCTTTTTTGTGGTATGGTTTTCACACTATAGTTCAGAGTTAAAATGAGAAAAATGAAAATCTAGTGCCAAGGCCCTGATTGAACCAGCTTGATGGGATGTTTGCTATTGCTATTTGTTTCTAGGACTGACCCCAGGGATGTGCTACTTTAATCATATGCCTTACCTGGTGCAACATTTCCAAAAAACGCATTTACCCCCTGCTTAGGGGCTCGTGTAGATACATCTTCCAAGGCTTTCTAAATGGCAAAGTAATTACAGCTGAACTTACAATCTTTGCCTTTGTTTTTTGGTAAAAGATTATTGTCAACAACCATCAAGAAAATACAAAACACCAGACTGGGACTACAACATGATTGAATACCCCTAGGTCTTGCTCTTCCATCTCAATCCATTTTATTTCATTTTTTTTTTTTAATAACAATTTCTTGACAACATCTGTAAATGTCTTTCTCATAGAATCCAATTCTATTGACCTAACATTGGTTACTGTGTATCAGATACCTTTGCTCCAGTTGGAGAAAGCTTTCTTTTTATTGTTTGTTATATCTCTTTCATTCTTTATGTGTGGTCCATTTCAGATTTTTCAATTTAATCCACAGAGGGTGAATTTCCCCAGTAGAGAAACAGGCAGCAATAAAAAAAACCTGGCAGGAGTTTCAAACATTCCTTGTTCTATCCAAAAAAAAAAAAAAGGCTAGAGACTCAAGCTTAAACCAGCTCAGGGTGCTAAGATTTTTTAGGGACAGCTATTCTGATTTGTGGATTGGAAACTTATTAGACATGTGCATTCGTTTTCGTCCGAATGCATTTTCGTCCGAATTTCAGCTATTTTCGTTTTCGTTTTGACAAACGATAACGAAAGCACAAAATCCGAAAAACGAAAGATCCGACATAAATAAATGCTTTTTTTTCGTTTTCATTGTTACAACAGTTCGATATAGAATAGGAGATTCGACATGACTCTGACAACAATCTGTGTCTATAGAACCTGTGTTCGAATGTGCCTAACCTTACCTCTATTAGTCCAAGATTATATAGAGAAAATATTCGACAGAGAAAAAAGATTTGACAGAGAGAAAAGATTCTGCAAGATACTGTCCTAAAAAGTGTTTGGGGACCCGGGTCCTGCCCCAGGGGACATGTATCAATGCAAAAAAAAGTTTTAAAAACGGCCGTTTTTTCGGGAGCAGTGATTTTAATAATGATTAAAGTGAAACAATAAAAGTGTAATATTCCTTTAAATTTCGTAGGGGGGGGGGGGGGGTTGTCTATAGTATGCCTGTGAAGGGGTGCATGTTGCCCGTGCTTAGAATTGTCCCTGCACAAAGTGTCATTTATGCAGGAAAAAAAGTCCTTTAAAATCACTCGCAGCTATAATGAATTGTCGGCTCCGTAATACAGAGAACACTCATTGAAAGTCATTGATAAAAAAATAAATAAATAAATAAATAAATAAAAAAAAGCGTGGGGGTCCCCCAAATTCAATTACCAGGCCCTTCAGGTCTGGTATGGATATTAAGGGGAACCCTGCCTCAAATTTAAGAAAAAATTTGACGTGGGGTTCCCCCTAAATATCCATAACCAGACCCTTCAGGTCTGGTATGGATATTAAGGGGAACCCCGCGTCAAATTTTAAAAAAAATTGACGTGGGGTTCCCCCTAAAAATCCATACCAGACCCTTTATCCGAGCACGCAACCTGGCAGGCCGCAGGAAAAGAGGGGGGGACGAGAGAGCGGCCCCCCCTCCCTCCTGAACCGTACCAGGCCACATGCCCTCAACATTGGGAGGATGCTTTGGGGGTCTGTGACCCCTCAAAGCACCTTGTCCCCATGTTGATGAAGACAAGGGCCTCATCCCCACAACCCTGGCCGGTGGTTGTGGAGGTCTGCGGGCGGGGGGCTTATCAGAATCTGGAAGCCCCCTTTAACAAGGGGACCCCCAGATCCCGGCCCCCCCCCTTTTTGAAATGGTAAGGGGGTACAAAAGTACCCCTACCATTTCACAAAGAAAGTGTAAAAAATGTTTAAATAAAACAAACACACTTTTGAAAAATTCCTTTATTAAAAATAAAAAAATAAAAAAAAGATTCCAGCGGCGGTAATCCACTCTTGCTATCCAGCGACGGACGGTCATATCTCCAGCGATGTCTCATGTCATCCAGCGCAGCGCAGCATCCTTCTTCTGTCTCCGTGTAGGAGACACTTCAAGGATTCCGGCGGCTGACGTTTGTTATGTACGGAGGGCGGGGCCACCCGTCACCTGACCCCGCCCCCCTCTGACGCAAGGGGAAACCCGGGGTTCCCTGTGACGTAGGGGTGACCCGCACCCCTCTGATGTAACACAGGCAGGTTTCCGTTACATCAGAGGGGGGCGGGGTCACCTATACGTCACGGGGAACCCCGGGTTTCCCCTTGCGTCAGAGGGGGGCGGGGTCAGGTGACGGGTGGCCCCGCCCTCCGTATATAACAAACGTCAGCCGCCGGAATGCCTGCAGTGTCTCCTACACGGAGACAGAAGAAGGATGCTGCGCTGCGCTGGATGACATGAGACATCGCTGGAGATATGACCGTCCGTCGCTGGATAGCAAGAGTGGATAACCGCCGCTGGAATCTTTTTTTTATTTTTTTATTTTTAATAAAGGAATTTTTCAAAAGTGTGTTTGTTTTATTTAAACATTTTTTACACTTTCTTTGTGAAATGGTAGGGGTACTTTTGTACCCCCTTACCATTTCAAACAGGGGGGGGGCCGGGATCTGGGGGTCCCCTTGTTAAAGGGGGCTTCCAGATTCTGATAAGCCCCCCGCCCGCAGACCTCCACAACCACCGGCCAGGGTTGTGGGGATGAGGCCCTTGTCCTCATCAACATGGGGACAAGGTGCTTTGAGGGGTCACAGACCCCCAAAGCATCCTCCCAATGTTGAGGGCATGTGGCCTGGTACGGTTCAGGGGGGAGGGGGGGCCGCTCTCTCGTCCCCCCCTCTTTTCCTGCGGCCTGCCAGGTTGCGTGCTCGGATAAAGGGTCTGGTATGGATTTTTAGGGGGAACCCCACGTCAATTTTTTTTTAAATTTGACTCGGGGTTCCCCTTAATATCCATACCAGACCTGAAGGGTCTGGTTATGGATATTTAGGGGGAACCCCACGTCCAATTTTTTCTTAAATTTGAGGCAGGGTTCCCCTTAATATCCATACCAGACCTGAAGGGCCTGGTAATTGAATTTGGGGGACCCCCACGCTTTTTTTTTTTATTTATTTATTTATTTTTTTATCAATGACTTTCAATGAGTGTTCTCTGTATTACGGGAGCCGACAATTCATAATAGCTGCGAGTGATTTTAAAGGACTTTTTTTCCTGCATAAATGACACTTTGTGCAGGGACAATTCTAAGCACGGGAAACATGCGCCCCTTCACAGGCATACTATAGACAACCCCCCCCTACGAAATTTAAAGGAATATTACACTTTTATTGTTTCACTTTAATCATTATTAAAATCACTGCTCCCGAAAAAACAGCCGTTTTTAAAACTTTTTTTTGCATTGATCCATGTCCCCTGGGGCAGGACCCAGGTCCCCAAACACTTTTTAGGACAGTAACTTGCAAATTAGCCTTTAAAATGAGCACTTTAGATTTTGAACGTTGGAGTCCCATAGACTTTAATAGGGTTCTAAAATATCCTATATACTAGCTCCGTCGAATCTTCTTTATACATTCGACAGACACCATAAGCCTTCAAAGACAGATTCGACCGTGATTCATGTGGATTTTCGGACTAATGCAATTTTTGAACGAAAAACGAAATAAATAAAAACGAATTTCGGGAGTAACTAAATAAATTAAGTTTTCAGACGAAAACGAAATTCCGAAACGAAATATTTTACTCTGCACATGTCTAAAACTTATATGTGTGAAAAAATGTTATATTTCCATCTTTTCTTTAAAAAGAAATTCCATCATAAACAGTCTCACAATCGAAACGCCATTGGTTCCAAGTTTTTTGAAGACTCTATAATCCCAGTGCCAAAAGAAGGACGCATGTCTATCTTAATCATACAGTACAGGACACAGGTAGAATATTCATACACAGTGGGTTATAGAAGTGTACGTTTAGGTAACTGGGCACTGGCAAAGCTTTAAAAGATATACCCCCGCCTCCATAACTCTACCCCACTCCACAGTTTTGTGCTAGTGTCTGAAAGTGATGGACCTTTTCTCGCTGAACTAGCTTAACTAGTTTATTATTTTTCTTTATTATTCTATTTTCCATTTTTTTCTATCAAGCTCTCACTGTCTTCTAATGCCAGCATAGAAGCAATGCATCTGAATCTGCACAACCTCCGTAAAACCTTGGATGCTATACTCAGATCCCATTCTGTGGGGAAAACCTTCAATATTGCTTTAGGCACTGAATACTGCATTGAATCTCACCTTGGCACTCTTGGTGCAATACCTTGAGTTAGCCACAGGCTCAGGGACATGATCCAACACTATGGAACCCACTCCCTGAAGACCCCTTGGGGGGTTGCCAACTGGGACGGATAAATCCTGGACATAATGTACAGTCCAGTGTCTTTAATAGGAAAGACAGGGTCTGCCTATATTTCTGACTGTTACTGTAAAAATGTGGCTATGTTTGGAATGTATTCATTTCACAGTGCAAACTTTTCAAACTTGGCATTAAAAATCAACCACTCAGAGCTTAGTCTCAGATGGATAACCAGTTGTTACAGCACACCACCGGTCACACACTTTAACACTACTTTCGCCCAGAGCCGATATAAAGTGCTTAAGTGCTTCTTCCTGCACTCTCACCATGAAGATTCATTACAGGACAGTCTACAGCTGAGTTACCTTGTACTCTTTACTTATCCTATAGGCCGGCCCTCAAATTTTCCACTCGCCTACTCACATTTTGTGAGTGAAAAATTACTGCTGGTGAGCATGCCTGCCTGGGAGCAGGGGTGGCGAGCACCGCCGGCAAGCAGGGTTGAATGGGAGGTGTTCTCCCAGTGATTACCCCCGAGGGAAAAAATCTTGGCGGAAGAGGAGAGCTGGCTGGAGTACAGAACGGGGATTGTACCAGCTTACATTTGAATTGCTGTCCACTCATGGTCACACACAGTCCCACCTCCTGATCCGGCGCCAATGATTGACAGAATGCCGGTTTAATGCCAGGACATGCTCTGTCTGTCACAGATGCCGGGTCAGGAGGCTGGGCTTTTTGTGACTGCAAGCGGTCGGCAATTCAAATGTAAGCTGTTACAGAGGTCAGTCCCCGCTCTGAACTCCGGCCGGCTCTCCTCTTCCTCTGCACTGGTCATGCTGCAATAATGAACACAGGCGATGCTGCATTGGTGGGCACTGGTCACGCTGCAATGATGGGCACAGGTGAGGCTGCATTGGTGGGCACAGGTCACTCTTCAATGATGTTCACAGGTGAGGATGCATGGTGGGCATTGGTCACACTGCAATCATGGGTACAGGTGAGGCTGCATTGGTGGGCACTGGTCACTCTGCAATAATGGGCACAGGTGAGGCTGAATTGGTGGGAACTGGTCACGCTGCAATGATGGGCACAGGTGAGGCTGCATTGGTGGGCACAGGTCAAGCTGCAATTATGGACACAAGTGAGGCTACATTGGTGGGAACTGGTCACACTGCAATGATGGGCACAGGTGAGACTGCGTTGGTGAGAACTGGTCATGCTGCAATGATGGGCACAGGTGAGGCTGCATTGATGGGCACAGGTCACTCTTCAATGATGAGCACAGGTGAGGCTGCATTGGTGAAAACTGGTCATGCTTCAATGATGGACACAGGTGAGGCTGCATTGGTGGGCACAGGTCATGCTGCAATGATGTGCACAGGTGAGGCTGCATTGGTGAGAGCTGGTCCTGCTGCAATGATGGGCACATGTGAGGCTGCATTGGTGGGCACAGGCCATGCTGCAATTATGGGCACAAATTAAGTTACATTGGTGGGCACTGGTCATGCTGCAATGATGGGCCCAGGTGAGACTGTATTTGTGAGAACTGGCCATGCTGCAATGATGGGCACAGGTGAGGCTGCATTGGTGGGCACAGGTCACGCTGCACTGATGGGCACAGGTGAGGCTGCATTGGTAAGAGCTGGTCATGTTGCATTGATGGGCACAGGTGAGGCTGCATTGGTGGGCACAGGTCACGCTGCAATAATGTGTACAGGTGAGGCTGCAATGATGGGCACAGGTCACGCTGCAATGATGGGCACAGGTAACGCTGCAATGATGGGCACAGGTGAGGCTGCATTGGTGGGCACTGGTCACGCTGCAATCATGGGCACAGCTGGGACTGCATTGGTGATAACTGCTCACGCTGCAATGATGGGCACAGGTGAGGCTGCATAGGTGAGAACTGGTCGCTCTGCAATGATGGGCACAGGTGAAGCTGCATTGGTGGGCACAGGTCAAGCTGCAATGATAGGCACAGGTGAGGTTGCATTAGTGGGCACTGGTCACACTGCAATGATGGTCACAGGTGAAACTGCATAGGTGAGAACTGGTCGCTCTGCAATGATGGGCACAGGTGAAGCTGCATTGGTGGGCACAGGTCAAGCTGCAATGATAGGCACAGGTGAGGTTGCATTAGTAGGCACTGGTCACACTGCTTAGATGGGCACAGGTGAAGCTGCATAGATGGGCACAGGTGAGGCTGCATTGATGGACACAGGTGAGGTTTCATTGATGGACACGGGTGAGGCTGAATTAATGGGCACAGGTCATGCTGCAATGATGGGCACAGGTGAGGCTGCATTGGTGGGCACAGTTCATGCTGCAATGATGGGTACAGGTGAGGCTGCATTGGTGAGCACAGGTCACGCTGCAATGATGGGCAGTGGCCACGCTGCAATGGTGGGCACAGGTGAGGTTCCATTGGTGGGCACAGGTGAGGTTCCATTGGTGGGCACAGGTAACACTGCAATGATGGGCACAGGTGAGGCTGCATTGGTGGGCACAGGTCATGCTGAAATGATGGGCACAGGTGAGGCTGCTATGATAGGCACTGATAAAGTTATTGTTAATATTTGATTTTGTAACTTAATTCTGCATCCAAGCCTTTGGCTGAGTGATCAGTTTCAACAAATCTGCTCTCTGGCCTTCCCTTCACCTAGAATATGGAGTCTGATCCTGGACACATTCCAAGCAAAGTTCTTTCTCCCAAAAAAGAAAATATTTTCTCTATTCGCACATGCTTTCAAATTGAGATCAGGGATGAGCCTGATGTTTGAGTCCGTACGTAAGTGTTCTCCGAATTTAGAACATTATGGGGCATTTGTGGGAATTTTTTTGCGTCCATGGAACGCCCCATAATTGCATCCACTGCAAGACCGCCAATGCACTGCGAGATCGCAGTGCGTTGATGGCTGCTGATTGGCCAAAGCATGCATCTAAACCTGCATGCTTTCGCTAATCACAGCCCGTTCAGGGTGCCTTTGGCCAATCATGGCTCAGCCGGCCAAGTCCACGCCCCACACTATGTAAAGCTGCTTACATAGTGGCCATACATAGTGTAATGAATGAGAGCAGCAAAATTACGTTTCTAAAGGAAAACATTTCATTTAAAACTGCTTGCGACTGTAATGTATTGCCATATCCCGGCAATATACATACAAATCATTGAAAAAAACGGCATGAGTTCCTCCCCCAGTCCATTACCAGGCCCTTTGAGTTTGGTATGGAGCTAGAGGGATACGCTGCACCAAAATTTAAAAAACAATAGTGTGGGGTCCCCTCCAAAATCCATGCCAGTCCCTTCAGGTCTGGTATGGATTTTAAGGGGAACCCCACGGCAAAATTAAAAAATGGCATGCAAATTCCCCCCAAAATCCATACCAGACCCTTATCCGAGCACACAACCTGGCAGGTTGCAGGAAAAGGTCGGGACGAGAGAGTGCCCCCCTCCTGAACCAAACCAGGCCACATGCCCTCAACATGGGGAGGGTTCTTTGGGGTCCCCCCAAAACACCTTGTCCCCATGTTGATGGGGACAAGGGCCTCTTCCCCACAACCCTTGCTCGGTGGTTGTGGGGGTTTGTGGGCAGGAGGCTTATTGGAATCTGGGAGACCCCTTAAACAAGGGGGCCCCCAGATCCTGCCTCCCATGTGAATGGTTATCATGTGCATTGTACCCCTACACATTCACTAAAAAAGTGTTAAAACAGGTGACTCCACCCCCTCTGACGTCACGTGACGTCACATGACGTCAGAAGCTATATAACAGCTGTCAACATGAAAAGGCTAAAGTCGGCGGGAAGCCTCCCATGGAGACAGAGGTTTTGCGTTTTTTTTTTTTAAAGATGGATTGACATTGCGGGACCCTTTTTTCTTTTTTTTTTTAAATAAAGGAATTGTCCAAAACTGTCTCCTGTCATTTTTACTTTTGTGACACTTTTTTTGACGAATGTGTAGGGATACAATGTACCCAATACCCATTCACATAAGGAGGGGGCGGGATCTTGTCCCCATCAGCATGGGGATAATGTGTTTTGGGAGTGACTTTTATTTTGGTGCGGGCTCCCCTTAGTATTAATAAACTGGTAATGGATTGGGGGGAACCCCCGCCGTTTTTTTCAAGGATTTTTATCTATATTGTCAGGATCCAACAATACATTACAGCCACGAGCAGTTTTAAATTACATTTTTTCCTTTAGAAATGTAATTCTGCTGTGGTACTGTTATAAACATTTTATTTTGGTGCGGGGCTCCCCTTAATATTCATACCAGATCCAAAGGGCCTGGTAATGGACTGGGGGGAACCCCCGCCGTTTTTTTCAAGGATTTTTATCTATATTGTCAGGATCCAACAATACATTACAGCCACGAGCAGTTTTAAATTACATTTTTTCCTTTAGAAATGTAATTCTACTGTGGTACTGTTATAAACATGGGAAATATGTGCTACTTTACAGGCAGACTAAGGAGAACCCCGAGGCACAGGATATACAAAAAAATATTACATTTTTATTGTTTCACTTTAAGCATTAATAAAATCACTGCTCCTGAAAAAACATCAGTTTTTAAAACTTTTTTTTGCATTGATACATGTCCCCTGGGGCAGGACCCAGGTCCCCAAACACTTTTTATGGCAATAACTTGCATATAAGCCTTTAAAGTGAGCACTTTTGATTTTTCAGTTCGTGTCCCATAGACGTTAACGGTGTTCACGTGTTCACACAAATTTTTGTCAGTTCGCATGTCCTGTTGTGAACCGAATCGGGGGTTTGGCTCATTCCTAATTGGGATCCAATTGAAATCACACATTGAGATTCACTATGAGTTTTCTATGGCTAAAGGTAGCTCCCTTCGAAGCAGTACCATTCTTCTAAATCCATTCAAGAACTCTCCAAAAAAACAATGAGTTTCTGGACTCCTGGACCCTTGCATCTTTCATCCAGTGCTACACTGACCTTTCTGCATTCTGAGTGATGGGGAAAGCAAAAGAATTGTCAAAGGATCTGAAGGAAATGGTAGTTGAACTGTATAAAACAGGAAAGGGATAAAAAAAAAATATCCAAAGAATTGAGAATGCCAGTCAGCAGTAGTGATGGACGAACTTCCGACGGGGCATTTCGCGAACGCGGACCACGAACGCGGACCGCGGACCGCGAACGCGGACCGCGGACCGCGAACGCGGACCGTGGACCGCGAACGCGGCCGATAGTTTGCGAACCGTAATGTTCGCGGCGGGCCCCATTGACTTCAATGGGAGGCGAACTTTGCAGCCACAAAATAATTACTAGCTGTGCAAACATAGTCCCACCACATGGCCAATGGCATAACACATGTATGAGGTGAATCTGGGATCGACAACTACAAGCATTCTTTTTTTATATGTGAAATTGTGACAATTCAGGACTGTGGAGCGCATGAAGGCAATGGAGGAGAGGGAAGGTCAGGGTAGGCAAAGAAGAGGCAAAGAAGAGGGTGCATGAGATGATCACCAGCAGCGTGACATACAGCAATGAAACCTACACCGTGATAGAGTGATCTGACACCAGCACCGTGATAGAGAGCACTGACATCAGCAGTGTGACATACAGCAATGACACCTGCACCGTGATAGAGTGATCTGACACCAGCACCATGATAGAGAGCACTGACATCAGCAGCATGACATAAAGCACTGACACCAGCACCGTGATATACAGCACTGACACCAGCACCGTGATAGAGAGCACTGACATCAGTAGCGTGACATACAGCAATGACACCTGCACCGTGATAGAGGGATCTGACACCAGCACCGTGATAGAGAGCACTGACATCAGCAGCGTGACATACAGCAATGACACCTGCACCGTGATATACAGCACTGACACCAGCACCGTGATAGAGAGCACTGACATCAGCAGTGTGACATACAGCAATGACACCTGCACCGTGATAGAGTGATCTGACACCAGCACCGTGATAGAGAGCACTGACATCAGCAGCGTGACATAAAGCACTGACACCAGCACTGTGATATACAGCACTGACACCAGCACCATGATAGAGAGCACTGACATCAGCAGCGTGACATACAGCAATGACACCTGCACCGTGATAGAGTGATCTGACACCAGCACCGTGATAGAGAGCACTGACATCAGCAGCGTGACATACAGCAATGACACCTGCACCGTGATAGAGTGATCTGACACCAGCACCGTGATAGAGAGCACTGACATCAGCAGCGTGAAATAAAGCACTGACATCAGCACCGTGATATACAGCACTGACACCAGCACCGTGATATACAGCACTGACACCTGCACCGTAAACAGCCCCAGGAGGAAGTCAGCATAGCACAGGGATGGTGGGAGCCCCTCATAATGAGCATAGCACAGGGATGGTGGGAGCCCCTCATAATATGCACAGCAGAGGTACAGCCCCAGGAGGAAGTCAGCACAGGGATGGTGGGAGCCCCTCATAATAAGCAGCCCCAGGAGGATGTCAGCATAGCACAGGGATGGTGGGAGCCCCTCATAATAAGCAGCCCCAGGAGGAAGTCAGCACAGCACAGGGATGATGGGAGTCCCTCATAATGAGCATAGCACAGGGATGGTGGCAGCCCCTCATAATGAGCATAGCACAGGGATGGTGGGAGCCCCTCATAATATGCACAGCAGAGGTACAGCCCCAGGAGGAAGTCAGCACAGCACAGGGATGGTGGGAGCCCCTCATAATAAGCAGCCCCAGGAGGAAGTCAGCATAGCACAGGGATGGTGGGAGCTCCTCATAATAAGCAGCCCCAGGAGGATGTCAGCATAGCACAGGGATGGTGGGAGCCCCTCATAATGAGCATAGCACAGGGATGGTGGGAGCCCCTCATAATAAGCAGCTCCAGGAGGAAGTCAGCACAGCACAGAGATGGTGGGATCCCCTCATAATGAGCATAGCACAGGGATGGTGGGAGCCCCTCATAATATGCACAGCAGAGGTACAGCCCCAGGAGGAAGTCAGCAGAGCACAGGGATGGTGGGAGCCCCTCATAATAAGCAGCCCCAGGAGGAAGTCAGCACAGCACAGGGATGGTGGGAGCCCCTCATAATGAGCATAGCACAGGGATGGTGGGAGCCCTCATAATGAGCATAGCACAGGGATGGCGGGAGCCCCTCATAATATGCACAGCAGAGGTACAGCCCCAGGAGGAAGTCAGCACATCACAGGGATGGTGGGAGCCCCTCATAATAAGCAGCCCCAGGAAGAAGTCAAGTATGTGCAAGTATTTTATACGTGTATTACACAACTGTATACTGCACACCAAATAGTACACCTATACCAGTCCTTAAGGACCTTTGTGGAACTAGTAGCTAGGGATTAGCAGACTGTACCTCAGTCCCTATACTGATAAAGGACTGCTGCAGAATAGGGCAGCAGTCAGCAGTAGTGCACCTCAACTCTATATATTGTGGACCTACACCAGTCCTTAAGGAATAGCAGACTGTACCTCACTCAACCCTATGTACTGTAGTACACTATACCTTACAAGTCCTTATAAGGACCTTTGTGGAACTAGTAGGTTGTGAATGATTAGCAAACTGTACCGCAGTCCCTATACTGATAAAAGACTGCTGCAGAATAGGGCAGCAGTCAGCAGTAGGGCACCTCAACCCTATATATTGTGGACCTACACCAGTCCTTAAGGAATAGCAGACTGTATCTCACTCAACCCTATGTACTGTAGTACACTATACCTTACCAGTCCTTAGAAGGACCTTTGTGGAACTAGTAGGTTGTGAATGATTAGCAAACTGTACCTCAGTCCCTATACTGATAAAGGACTGCTGCAGTATAGGGCAGCAGTCAGCAGTAGTGCACCTCAACCCTATATATTGTGGACCTATACCAGTCTTTAAGGAATAGCAGACTGTACCTCACTCAACCCTATGTACTGTAGTACACTATACCTTACCAGTCCTTAGAAGGACCTTTGTGGAACTAGTAGGTTGTGAATGATTAGCAGACTGTACCTCAGTCCCTATACTGATAAAGGACTGCTGCAGTGAAGGGCAGCAGTCAGCAGTAGTGCACCTCAACCCTATATATTGTGGACCTATACCAGTCCTTAAGGAATAGCAGACTGTACCTCACTCAACCCTATGTACTGTAGTACACTATACCTTACCAGTCCTTAGAAGGACCTTTGTGGAACTAGTAGGTTGTGAATGATTAGCAGACTGTACCTCAGTCCCTATACTGATAAGGGACTGCTGCAGTATAGGGCAGCAGTCAGCAGTAGTGCACCTCAACCCTATATATTGTGGACCTATACCAGTCCTTAAGGAATAGCAGACTGTACCTCACTCAACCCTATGTACTGTAGTACACTATACCTTACCAGTCCTTAGAAGGACCTTTGTGGAACTAGTAGGTTGTGAATGATTAGCAGACTGTACCTCAGTCTCTATACTGATAAAGGACAGCTGCAGTATAGGGCAGCAGTCAGCAGTAGTGCACCTCAACCCTATATATTGTGGACCTATACCAGTGCTTAAGGAATAGCAGACTGTACCTCACTCAACCCTATTTACTGTAGTACTCTATACCTTACCAGTCCTTATAAGGACCTTTGTGGAACTAGTAGGTTGTGATTAGCAGACTGTACCTCAGTCCCTATACTCATAAAGGACTACTGCAGCAGAAGGGCAGCAGTCAAGTATAATATTCTTTCTATATTTGGAAGAAAGAATATTATACGTGTACAAGCCTATTACCATACCAGTCCTGAAAGAACCTTTGTGGACCTAATAGTAACAGCTACTGATTAAACTGATTGTCCCTCACTGCCACACAGCTTCCTCCCTGTCCCTATTTAAACTGACAAAACACAGGCTGCTGGAACAATAACTTGAATAGCACTCAAAACTATATCCTGTACTACTTTACCATATCAGTCCTGAAAAGGACTTTTGTGGACCTAATAGTAACAGCTAATGATTAAACTGACTGTCCCTGCTGCACACAGTGTCCTGTCCCTCTCTCTACACTGACAAAAGACAGGCTGCTGCAACAATCACTAGCACAGCAGTGCCTCAAACCTATATCCTGAACTACACCTAACACCTATACCATACCAGTCCTTAAAATAACTTTTGTGGACCTAATAGCTAGCGATTTGGGTCACTGTAGTCTCTCCCTGCTCCACACAGCAAACTCTCCCTATAGTGACATACGAAAGAATGTAAAATGGCCGCTGGATTGGGTCTATTTATAAGTTAGGGGGAATGTCCAAGTGTCCATGTGATGTAATGTCTCAATTGGCTGTCCTGTACCCCATGATGGATGTGTCATCATAGGTCAAAGTTCTTTTACACTGTAAACACGGAAGTCCGCCCGGCGAACGGCGGCAATAGTCCGCCGATCTGGCGGACCGTGAACAGCCGAAATTCGCTGCGAAACGACCGCCGGGCGAACCGTTCGGCCATCCCTAGTCAGCAGTGCTCAAACTCCAATCAAGAAGTGAAAATGAGGGGTTCTGTTGAAACCAAACCATGGTCAGGTAGACCAACTAGAATTTCGGCCACAACTACCAGGAAAATTGTTTGTGATGCAAAGAAAAACCCACAAATAACTTCAGAGGAAATACAGGATTTTCTGAAAACATGTTGGCTGCATGGTCGAGTTGCCGGAAGAAAGCCATTACTGCGCAAATGCCACAAAGTGTGCCACTTACAATACACCAAACCACACAGAGACAAGCCTCAAACCTTCTGGCACAAAATCATTTGTAGTGATGAGACCAAAATTGAGCTTTTTGGCAACAACCTTAAATGCTTAATTTGGAGAGGAGATAACAATGATGAAAGGTACACCACTCCTACTATGAAACACGGAGGTGGATCGCTGATGTTTTGGGGAAGTGTGAGCTACAAAGGCACAAGAAATTTGGTCAAAATTGATAGCAAGATGAATGCAGTATGTTATCAAAAAATACTGGAGGAATATTTACATTCATCAGCCGGGAAGCTGCGCATGAGACGTACTTGGACATTCCAACATGACAATGATCCAAAACACAAGGCCAAGTCGACCTGTCATTGGCTACAGCAGAATAAAGTGAAGGTTCAGGAGTGGCCATCTCGGTTTCCTGAGCTCAATATTATTGAGCCACTCTGGGGAGATCTCACGCATGCAGTTCATGCAAGACAGCCCAAGAATTTACAGGAACTGGAGGCTTTGCCAAGAGGAATGGGCAGCTTTACCATCTGAGAAGATAAAGAGCCTCATCCACAAATACTACCAAAGACTTCAAGCTGTCATTGATGTTAAAGGGGGCAATATACAGTATTACGAACTGGGGTATGTAAACTTTTCATCAGGGTCATTTGGGTAGTTCCTGTTGTCATGATTTAAAAAGAGTAAACACAGTTGATTGATAATAAATGGCTTCAGCCAAACACTAACCATGAGTGAAAGAAAAGGTTTTGTGTTATCATTTATATTCTCTGAAAAATGGCCAAGAAATCATAAATTCTGCCAGGATATGTAAACTTGTGAGCACAACTGTATACTCTACATTCAGTGTAGCCTATATATACAGTATGGTGGTGTACAGTATATACAACACTCCAGGTGGTGTATTAATAAATAAATAAATAAATATATATATATATATATATATATATATATATATATATATATATATATATATATATATAGATAGACAGATAGATAGATACAGTCTAGTATGTATGTGTCTACAGTCAACAGTGGTCGTCATAGACATGGTGCACCCTCTGCAGGTGGCCATGGGGCACGCTTGTCCTTTTTTTCTGCTGCTGGCCCTGTTATTGAGCCACAACATGCAGAAGAGTTGGTGGAGTGGATAACAAAGCCATTCTCATCCTCCTCATCCTCTGTCACCCAGGCTCAGAGTAGTTTGCCTTCTAATGAAGCTGCCTAGGCAGCCTATTCCACTGGCTCCTTGTCCACGGTTACTCCTTCCGTAGCCCCACCATCATGCACGGGGAAGTCCCCAGAATTATTCAACCACAGTGTCCGTTACATTCTGCTGGAGGATGCTCAGAGATTTGAAGGCTCCGATGTTGGTTCCCAGTTTGAGGAAGGGAATAACGTGAGCTCAGAGAGAGGGGGTGCTACAGAAGGACAAGAAACTGACAGTCATGTTCCCCCAGCTATAGAATACCGTCAAGTTTGCTCCAGTGATGAGGAGGGAGGGGATGATGAGGTCACTGACTGTACTTGGGTGCCTGAGAGAAGAGAGGAGGAAAGTGATGAGGAGGCACAACTCCAATGAGGCAGGATGTCCACCAGGGGTCAGCTTAAGGGTAACCACCCTACTGCATCACACCGCAGAGTTCCGCAGGTGTAGGGAGCTGCTGACTTCCTGCTGACTTATAAAAGTTCCTTGGTGTCGGCCTTTTTCGACACATATGCAGCAGATCGCACCATTGCCATTTGCAACCTACGTGAAGCGGATCAAGCGTGGCCAGAACAGCAGCCGCCATGGCACCACATGCTTCACCAGACATATGACGACCTGCCATGTAGTCTGTTGGCAACAGCACTTGAAAGACCCACATCATAGAAAAAGGCAGACTTCTCATTGCTCCTCATCTGGGATCTCAAACACTACTATACCTCCACTCAAAAACCTGCTCTGAGAGGAATGAAGGTATAGCAATAGGTGTCACTAGTACTTGCAGCCAAACAGCTGGTAGACTCTGCCCCCTTTCGTGTATTTGTGGAAGATGCTGTAAAACAGTGGCAGGTTCCAAAATGGCATTTCTTTTCACATAAGGCCATTCTGGTTCTCTACTGTCATGTGGAAGGCAATGTTTTTGCCTCATTGGACAGGGCGGTCAGCAGTAGAGTTCATATTACTGCTGACTCATGGTCCAGCAGGCATGGGCAGGGACGTTACCTTTCCTTCACAGCATACTGGGGAACTCTTCTGGCAGCTGGAAAGGATCCAGGATGGAGTTCAGTGTTGTTGGAGCTTGTTCTGCCACCACACCTCCAAAAATCTAGTGGTGATTCTGCCACAGCTCTCTGCTCCTCCTCCTCTTCTTCTTCCTCTGTGGCGTCTTCTGCAGAATTGTCATCTGAATCAGCAGTGCTCCATAAGCGCTCAAGGGGCTATGCAAGCAGTCAGGCTAAAAGATACCATGCGGTGCTTGAGTTGGTGTGCCTAGGGGACAGGAGCCACACTGGGGCAGAGATTCTGTCAGCTCTGCAGGGGCAGGCTTAGAGATGGTTGATGCCACGCTATCAGCCAGGGATGGTTGTATGTGACAATGGCACCAACCTTCTCTCCACCGGGACACTTGACCCATGTTTGGCACACGTCTTGAATTTGGTGGTGCAGCATTTCTTGACCAGGTACCCAGGCTTACAAGATCTCCTGAGGCAGGCCAGAAAAATCTGTGGTCAATTCTGCCAGTCATACAATGCCAGTGCTCGGCTGGCTGACATTCAAAGGAAATGCAACCTGCCCACCAACCGCCTCATTTGTGACATGACCACCAGGTGGATCTCAATGTTGGCAATGCTGCAGCAGCTGTACACACAGCAGAGGGCCATCAATGAGTATCTGTGTGCGTATGGCACCAGGACAGGGTCAGTGGAGCTTGGATTCTTTTCACTACGCCAGTTGGTACTGATCAAGGATGCATGCCACAAAGATGGTGAGCAGTGACAATGCATGCATTAGTGACACTGTCCCTCTAATCTTCCTGCTGGAGCATGCACTTTGTGGAATCATGGACAGGGCACTTCAGACAGAACAGCAGGAGGAAGAAGAGGACTACCTTTCCTCTCAAGGTCCCCTTTATCAAGATAGCATTCCCGCAGGGCCAACAAACACACAGGAAGAAGAGGAGGAGGAGGATTGTGTCAGCGTGGATGTAGGAGGATAACATGCAGCAGTCTTCAAGGGATGGTTTTCAGTCCCCAGAAACGTGAGTTGTACCTGGCTGGGAAAAGGTAGTTACAGATAATGTGATCCTTAGTGACCCAGATGACTCAGAATCGAATGCCTCTGCAAATGTATGCCGCATGGCCTCCCTGATTCTGCAAAGCCTGTGAAAGGACACTAGTATTTGTGGTATCAAGGAGAGGGATCATTACTGGCTGGCAACCCTTCTTGATCCACGTTAAAAGGATAAAGTTGCAGAACTCATCCTGCCTTTGCAGAGGGAGCAGAGGATGAAACATCTTCCGGAGGCCTTGAATAAAAGTTGTAACGCCTTTCCAGACTCTGGGAGGTTATCATTTCCTGGTGCTGGACAAAGTGTTTCTGAGGCTTTGTTCGGTCAGAGGAAGAGCGGTGGAGAAGGTGGTCAGCTGATTGATGCCTTTAAACAATTTTTCGGTCCTCAGCACCAAGGTTCAAGAAACCATCACCAGCATCTGCATTATATAGTGCAGAAATATCTATGGGCAAGAGCAGACTTGGAGACCTTTCCAACAGAGCATCCACTGGGTACTGGGTCTTGAGAATGGATCACTGGCCAGAACTTGCTCAATATGCAATCGAGCTACTGGCCTGTCCTGCATCCAGCGTGTTTTCTGAATGCACATTCAGTGCTGCTGGAGGGTTTGTAATGGTTCAAAGAGTGCACTTGTCCACAGTCTCCGTTGATAGGCTCCCATTTATAAAACAGATTCAGTCCTGGATCAGCAGCTATCAAACACCCGATGCTGATTTAACTAATTGAATTTGCTATGGATCTGGGATCCCTTGCCTATGATGCCTATCCTCTTCCTTCTGAATCTTGATGATGCTAGCGTCCAACAATATTTTTGGTTTAGGGCACCACCAACCCAATTTTTATGTCCCTGTGTAAAAGGGGCATGTAATTACAATTTTTGAAATAATATTTAACAGCAGGGCCTGTTCCTGTGCCCAACAAGAGTAACTGTGAGGGGTTAAAGTGTTGTGGCACCACCAAAACCAAAGGCCCAATTTTTCTGCCCCTGTTTAACAGAGGCATGTAATTACAATTTTTTTGAAATAATATTTAACAGCAAGAAATGGTGTGCCCCCCCCCCCCCCCCAAAATCCATACCAGGCCCTTCGGGTCTGGCATAGATTTTAAGGGGAACTCCACGCCCAAATTTTTAAAATCCATACCAGACCCTTATCTGAGCATGCAACCTGGCATGCCACAGGAAAAGGGGGGGTGAGAGAGCACCCCCCTTCCTGAACTGTACCAGGTCACATGCCCTCAACATAGAAAAACAACAAGGAGTGCTGGCGTTCAGCAAACCAATGTGAATAACATAATTAAAATTGGAGCAATAAATAAAATTAATATAAGTAGCATAAAAATAATCATGAGACCAGTGTCCAAACGAAAAATATTAAAAGTACTTAATGGTCCAATCACTGGTTCTTGCTAGATGGATGGATGATAGATGCATGCACTGCCACGGAGGGCTGCTCTTCTCCAGAGTGAAGCTGACTCAAAATCATAGGAAGAAAAGTAAGATAGAAGAGTCACTCACATTACCGATTAAAGCACTTTTAACTGAGTGGCGCTCTCCCCCCCAAAGCACCTTGTCCCCATGTTGATGGGGACAAGGGCCTCATTCCCACAACTCTTGTAGCAGTCTTTGGGCGGGGGGCTTATTGGAATCTGGAAGCCCCCTTTCACAAGGGGACCCCCAGATCCCGCCCCCCCCCATGTGAATGGGTATCAGGTACATTGTACCCCTACCCATTCACCTAAAAAGTTTCAAAAAGTCAAAACCACAATACACAATTACAAAGTCCTTTATTGAAAAATAAAAAATGTCCAGTAATATCCGTCCATCTTCATGGTGCTGATGGACCCAAAAAATAGAAAAAAAACCTCTGCCTCAATGGTAGGAATCCTGCTGACTGCTGCCTCTTGGCTATGACAGCTGTTATATAGTCAAGGGGGGACATACCCGAGTGATCCCACCCCTCCTGACATCATGTGCCGTCAGGGGGGGTCCCGCCCTTACCTATATATGAGCTGTCACAGCGAAAAGACAGCAGTCGGGGAGACGCCTCCCATGGAGGCGGAGTATTTTTGTTTTTTCTATTTTTTGTCTGCACCGTGATTGAAGATGGATGGACATAGCGGGACACTTTTTTTTACTATTATTAATAAAGGAAATAAATGTCTCCTGTGGTTTTTACTTTTTTGACACTTTTTTGGTGAATGCGTAGGGGTAGAATGTACCCGATATTCATTCAGGGGGGCTTCCAGATTACGATAAGCCCCTGCCTGCAGACCCCCACAACCACCGGGCAAGGGTTATGAATATGAAGCCCTTGTCCGCATCAACATGGGGACAAGATGCTTTGGAGGGATCCCAAAGCACCCTCCCCATGTTGAAGGCATGTAAGGTTCAGGAGGGGGCGCTCTCTCGTCCTCTCCCTTTTCCAGTGGCCTGCCAGGTTGCATGCTCTGATAAGGGTCTGGTATGGATTTTGGGGGGACCCCCACTGCATTTTTTTATTTTGGCATGGGGTTCCCCTTAAAATCCATACTAGACCTGATGGGCCTGGTATGGATTTTGGGGGAGACCCCCACACCCTTTTTTTACATTTTGGTGTAGAGTTCCCCTTAATATCCATACCAGACCAGAAGGGCCTGGTATGGACTAAGGGAAAGCCCACGCTTCAATGATTTTTTATGTATATTGCCGGGATCCGGTAATACATTACAGCCACGACCAATTTTAGATGATGTTTTTTCCTTTAGAAATTTAATTTTTCTGCGGTACTGTTATAAACATGGAAAAGATGCACTGCTTTACAGTCAGACTAAGGGGACCCCGGCACAATATTTAAAGGAATATTTCATTTTCATTGTTTCACTTTAAGCATTATTAAAATCACTGCTCCTGAAAAAACGGCCATTTTAAAAACTTTTGTTTGCATTGTTACATGTCCCCTGGGGCAGTCCCCAAACACTTTTTATGGCAATAACTTGTATATAAACCTTTGAAATGAACACTTTTGATTGTTCACGTTCGTGTCCCAAAGACTTTAACGGTGTTCGCATGTTCGCACACATTTTGTGAGACCCAGGTATTAAAACATAGAGGTGTTTCTGAGTCTGAGATTCCTACTTTGCTATAATCAACAAAAATATCTTCCAGGAAGAGATATTATCACTCTTGGAAATACTATTTTGCCTGTTGGGAAACCCAAGCTCTTTAGTCTAAGAGGTTACTCTGTATCTTGAATTCTGGCCTTCCTACAATCAGGTTTGACCAGAAATTGGCTTTATGTACTAAAGGCCTCTGGCTTCATCCTGTCTTGTAAAAAAATGTATTCAAGGAGTATTTTATATTAAGTCCTTTTCTTTCTTGGGATCTCAACTTGGTCCTCACTGCCCTGCAGAAAACACACATTGAACCTACCAGGGATAGCCCAATAAAGGATTTCTCATGCAAAGTAGCCTTTTTGGTCACTATCACATCTGGTAAACATGTTATTGAACTTGCAGCCCTTACCTGTAGAGAGCCTTTCCTCATATTTCGCAATGACAAGGTTGTCCTTTGCCCAAGGCCATCCTTTCTTCCGAAAGTGGCCTTACTTAGCATTCCACCTCAACTGGGACTATGTAGAGAGGAAATCTCTCTACATTGGATGTAGTCAGAGTCATTAGAATATACCTCACAGCTACTATTTCACTCAGACAGATGGATTCATTCTTTGTCCTGTTCAGTATTGCACAATGGATATGAAATCTGATTGCAAGAGTTTACATTCTCAAAGAAAAATTTCCTCCTGCACTTTTACAGTGTCTTGAAAAAGTATTCATACCCCTTGAAATTTTCCACATTTTGTCATGTTACAACCAGAAATGCAAATGTGTTTTATTGGGATTTTATGTGATTAACCAACACAAAGTTGCACATAATTGAGAAGTGAAAGGAAAATGATAAATGGTTTTCAACATTTTTTACAAATAAATATGTGAAAAGTGTGGCGTGCATTTGTATTCACCCCTCTTTACTCTGATACCCCTAACTAAAATCTAGTAGAACCAATTGCTTTCAGAAGTCACCTAATTAGTAAATAGAGTCCATCTGTGTGTATTTTAATCCCAGCATAAATACAGCTGTTCTGTGAAGCCCACATAGGTTTGTTAGAGAATCTTAGTGAACAAACAGCAAGGAACACGTCAGACAGACAGGTCAGGGATAACATTTTGGAGAAGTTTTTAAGCAGTGCTAGGTTATAGAAAAATATCCCAAGCTTTGAACATCTCATGGAGCACTGTTCAATTCATCATCCAAAAATGGAAGGCGTATGGCACAGCTGTAAACCTACCAAGACATGGCTGTCCACCTAAACTGACAGGCCGGGCAAGGAGAGCATTAATCAGAGAAGCAACTAAGAGGCCCATGATAACTCTGGAGAAGCTGCAGAGATCTACAGTTCAGGTGGGAGATTCTGTCCACTGGACATGCCACAAATCTGGCCTTCATGGAAGACTGGCAAGAAGAAAGTCATTGTTGAAAGAAAGCTATAAGAAGTTTCATTTGCAGTTTGCGAGAAGCCATGTGGGACACAGTCCCTGTTACCATTGCACACGTTCCTGGAATGAGCTCTGAAGATATTATATACTGGAACGAATGTGATATGTAGATATTCGCCAGCACACCAAAGATCATCGATTTCATCCAAATGTTTTTTATCCAAAGAATAATCACATCACAAACGGTGTAGTGCCTACTCCGTTTTGTGATGTGATTATTCTTTGAATTAAAAAACGTTTGGACGAAATTGATGATCCTTGGTCTGGTGGCGAATATCTACATAAGCCATGTGGGTGACACAGCAAACATGTGGAAGAAGGTGCTCTGGTCAGATGAGACCAAAATGTAACTGTTTGGCCTAAAAGCGAAACTTTATGTGTGGCAGAAAACTAACACTGTATATCACCATGAACACACCACCCCCACCATGAAACATGGTGGAAGCAGCATCATGTTTTGGGGATGCTTTTCTTCAGCACGGTCAAGGAAGCTGGTCAGAGTTGATGAGAAAATGAATGGAGCCAAATACAGGGCAACTCTAGAAGAGAACCTGTTAGAGTCTGCAAAAGACTTGCGACTGGGGTGGAGGTTCACCTTCTAGCAGGACAATGACCCTAAACATACAGCCAGAGCTACAACGGAATGGTTTAGATGAAAGCATATTCATGTGTTAGAATGGTCCAGTCAAAGTCCAGACCTAAATCCAATTGAGAATCTGTGGCAAGACTTGAAAATTGCTGTTCACAGATTCTCTCCATCCAATCTGACAGAGCTTGAGCTATTTTGCAAAGAAGAATGGGCAAACATTTCACTCTCTAGATAAGCAAAGCTGGTAGAGACATACCCAAAAAGACTTGCAGCTGTAATTGCAGCAAAAGGTGGTTCTACAAAGTATTGAGACAGGGGGGATGAATACAAATGCACGCCACACTTTTCAAAAAAATTTGAAAACCATTTGTCATTTTCCTTCCACTTCACAATAATGTGCCACTTTGTGTTGGTCTATATAAAATACATTTACGTTATTGGTTGTAACATGACAAAATATGGAAAATGTCAAGGGGTATGAATACTTTTTCAAGGCACTGTATGTTCTTTCCTTTCAAATAGTTGAGTAAGTGTCGAAGGAACTTCACATAATTTGTAATAAAAACATCTTTGCCATTCTGAAGCCTCCCTCCAACCACTTTGCATATTATTTTATATATACTGTGATTCTGTACTTGTCAATTATGCTGCAGAAATCTCACTGCACTGAGTCTGGCTGCAACCATTTTAACTCTGGGCACCCTGGTCACTTCCTGAATTTACACAGACACACAGAGGCACACCTCCAGCCCGCAGCTCTGATTGGCCCTCTTATGACGCATCCCCCCTCACTTCTTGGCAAGCTCTCACGAGAGTGAGAGGGAGCTATGCATGATGTCATAAGCCTAGGCTTTTCACCCGACAAAAAACAGGAAGTGGGCTGTATAAGGTATTTCCTGGCAGAAAAAAAATTGTTTTACTATCAAAGTTAAAACAACAAAGGCAGAATGGACTCACTGAGGGCATATATATCCTTGATACCTAAAGAGGGGAAGGACACAGTGTGGGAACTATCACCCGATCGCACTTCTAAATGTAAACCTGAAATATTTTCAAGCCTATGAATGAATAGTAAAATAAAAGATATATAATAAAAGACAGAGGAGATGCGAAATCAGTAGTCAATTAAGTAATTCTGGTATATATTGTTACTATTGTAAGCACAATTTTGTTTTTATCCCTATATGCAATGACCTGGAGAGTGGAATGGAGTCTAGGCTTAAGAGTTTTATTCTGGATTGAAAGACATTTGTACAGATGAACAGTCGTGGCCAAAAGTTTTGAGAATGACACATATATTAGTTTTCACAAAGTCTGCTGCCTAAGTTTTTATGATGCCAATTTGCATATACTCCAGAATGTTATGAAGAGAGATCAGATGAATCGCATTTAATTGAGCCCCTCTGTCCCATAAAAATTTTCTTAATCCCATAAAAAAAACATTTCCACTGCATTTATGAAGAAGGTTTCAGGGCACCCAAGAAACTCCAGCAAGCCCCAGCACGATCTTCTACAGTTGTTTCACCTGCAGAATCAGCGCACCACTAGTGCAGAGCTTGCTTAGGAATGGCAGTAGGCAGGTGTGAGGTGCATCTGCATGCACATGGGGCCAAGACTTTTGGAGGATAGCCTGGTGTCAAAAAGGGCAGCAAGGAATCCACTTCTCTCCAGAAAAAACATCGGGCCAGACTGATATTCTGCAAAAGGTATGGGTATTGGACTGCTGAGGACTGGAGTAAAGTCATTTTCTCTGATGAACCCCCTTTCCGGAAAAAACCTTGTCCGGAGAAGAAAAGATGAGTGCTGCCATCAGTCTTAGTCTTGGCAACAGTAAAACATCCTGAGACCATTCATGTGTGGGGTTGCTCCTCAGCCAAGGGAGTGGACTCGCTCACAAATTTGCCTAAGAACACACCAGGGCAAATTGCAGAGGTCTTAAAACAGAAGGGTCAACAATGCAAATATTGACTCTTTGCATAAACTTAATGTAATTGTCAATACAATCAATCAATATACAATCAATAAAAGTATGGTATACTGAAGTATAATTACAAACATTACACACTGATTAAATGCTTGTTATGCCCCATACACACTATCAGATTATCTGCTGAGTTTTTCCTTCAGATTTACCAAAACCATGTAGTAGAAGGGCCTGCCTGATTGCATACACATTGAAACTCCTAAGGTTTGTCCTCATATTATATGGTTTTGGTAAATCTGAAGGAAAAACTCAGCAGATAATCTGATAGGCTTAATTATACTTCAGTATATCATAGTAACATCTGACAAAAAGATCTAAAAACACAGAAGCAGCAGACTTTGTCAAAATGAATATTTGTGTCATTCTCAAAACTTTTGGCCATGGCCATAAGGGCACTTTCACACTGAGGCGCTGGGGCGTTGGTGGTAAAGCCATCATTTTAGCGTCTCTTTTCGGCTGCTATCAAATCGCTTTTACCCCCACTTTGCTAATGATGCCCATTGATTTCAACAATTAAACAAATTGAGAGCAGAGAAGGGATATTGACACATGGCAGTCGGTGATGCTTTGGGAAGTGTTAATACATTTCATTATATCTTTAACCTGCTCGCTGTGTGTAGATATTAAACATTTCATTTTAAAACTTTGATTACTTACTGTATTAAAATAGCACTGTTTACAAAGTGTATACATAAAATCCTTATCTGGATTGCCATTCTGAACTTTTAATTCATACTGCTAAATTGTATGTATCTTGTATGTATTGTGTGTCCCTTGAAGCTAAATATTGCCCACGGTAGTAATTGACAGAGGACGATAGTTCTGGGCCAGTATATATCTATATGACATACTTTGATTTTCCCTTCAGTTCATTATCTTCTTGGATACCATGTGAGTGGGATGAAAAATAGCTTCAATACCTGCATAAGTGTGTCCTAAGGATGTGTTAAGAGTTTAATTTTTCTCCTAAGCAATCTGAAGGTTCAGTGGGGTTCTGAAACATTCAGATTGTGCAGATTTGATCATTTTGTTGCATGGGAATAAAGGCTATGAGACATGGTAGGTTACACTAGAGTCATGTTTTTTGGCACAATGCACAATATACGTTATTATATTTCACATCATATTTACTTTTGCTATGAGTAGAGTACAATATGCTTTGTAGTTTACTGTGAATAGAAAAGTCTTTCAAATCTAGATCAGATGTTTTATAGATGAAATAGGAATACTGTAGCTGTATTTGTATGAATCTAAAAGTTATGGACACTATACCTTTTTTCGTTTCAATCGTTTTAAATTTTTTATTTTTTTTAGTAAATTAAAGCGGTTCTTCACCCTAAAGGGGAAGTTCCGCTAATCTTATCCCTCCCCCCCTCCGGTGCCACAATCGGCACCTTTCAGGGGGGAGGGGGGTGCAGTTACCTGGATAATCCAGGTAACTGCACCCACTTCCGGCCAGACCGCCGCAGACCCCCGCAGACGCTCCGCCCCCCCCCCCCGTTGTGTTCTGGGAAACACACAGTTCCCAGAGACACAGCGGGGGACCATAAGAGACGCGCAGCGCGACTCGCGCATGCGCAGTAGGGAACCGGGCAGTGAAGCCGTCATGATTCACTTCCCGATTCCCTGACAGAGGATGGCGGCGGTGGCAGCAGCGAGACGAGCGATCGCTCGTCATCTGCCGCCGACATCGCTGGAACCTGGGACAGGTAAGTGTGATTTTATTAAAAGTCAGCAGCTGCAATATTAGTAGCTGCTGGCTTTTAATATTTTTTTTTTAGGTGCAGCTCCTCTTTAAGCATAAACATATTGCTGATAGGTATAGTAATATCAGAGTGCTGTTGACCATCTATCCTTTTTACAATAGAGATCACAATAATATAATTCCTAAAATTGGTAGACAGTCAGCAATCAAACATTAATGCAAAAATTAAATAAAGAATAGTAAAACATAGGGAAAGGGTACAACATAGGGCAGGAACATACAAAATGCTACACCACAACATTGTATTTTTTATGCATGGTTGGGTAGGGCACAGACATTTTTATAACATGGTTGCATGGTTATAGAGGTTGAAAAAAGGCATGGATCTGTCAGGTTCAAAGTGTACAAGTTCATAAATGTGATGATATGAAAGAATAAACACAAAATAATAATTTGATTCTGGATGCATACTTATCCTTCTCGGTATATAATGTGAATCTGTTTTATAATTCCACTATTTGAATCTACTATAGTAGATGTCTACTTAGGAGGACTAACATGTCATCATTTAGTGAATGCCAATAAAATAAATTTCTCTTTTGAGAAGGTTTCTTTGACTTTGGGAGCTCCACTTATAAGATCTAGCTCTTATTGTCGACCTTTGCCACCTTTGTTCCTTCTGGTACAGAAATGAGAGGCTTGCTCCTTACTCAAAATCTAACAGAAAGTGTGCGAAACCCACAAATAATGGCCATTGAAGGTGAGTGGACTGAGTAGCTGAAGATAGATCTCCCACTAGTGAATGTCCTGACAGATAAAAAAAAATAAAAAACATTGGGTCATTAAACTCTCAGTCCTTTAGCCAAGTGGTTCTGGTAATGCTGGAACACGACTGGATGCAGTGAGAATGATTGCAGACCCAGCTATATTAAATTGATATTGTGAAAAAAATAGAAAAGTGTTTTCAGTTTTGGATGGAAGTTAGTGGGAATCACTTGTCAGCTCTTTAAGCATAGATCTTAAAGAAATTCCAATAATGAGACGTGCTTCTCTGCCTTTACAGCTTTTTCAACTGTCACAGAGAAGGAGATTATTTTTTTTTATTTTTATTTTTATTTTTTTGGGGGGTATGTTCTCGACAGATATCTATACCTGTTTTTTTTATACTTTTGGTAAAATGGGGTGCCCACAGTGTGATTTATTGCTGTAAAACCTGGGTTATTTTATAAGTGTTGCTCCCTTAACTATTTTTGGAAGAAGGAGATCACTGTCTACAGGCAACAATACAGCAATATGCTGAAAAAAGTATCAGTTCATTTAGGTGTATGTGAACCCTTACAATAAACTTATTTTATTTGTTCCCCTTTGGTCAGTAAAATATACAATTGAAAGCATTTTGCTATGCGTGTCTGATATGTTAAAAAAAAAATCTTAATTCAGATTTGCTTACTGTTATTATTTACATTGTTCCCTGTCCCCTCCCCGTATTATGGAGTAGAGACCAAAGAGAGGTTTTCTGTAGTTTTGTCCCATGGCAATAATGTTGCTTCTCCAACACTTTAGTAGTAAGTGGATGTTGTCACCCTAGGACAGGAAATGTGTTATTGGCAGTATCATCAGTTTAAATTAAGGTAAACAGCCTGAAAAAAAAGCAAATGCACCCACTGCATCTGAATAATGATACATTGCCATATGTTACATTTTTGTTTTTGGGTTTAGATATTAACCTCCCTAGCGATAATCCCGAGTCTGGCTCGGGTTAGGAATTTACTAGCAGGAGCGGTAACCCGGAGCCAGACTCGGGATCGCTTCGCTGGATGCAGGGGAGGACACAGTGAGACTAAGATTACAGTACTGTATTAAAATTTACACACCCCCTTTGTCCCTAGTGGTCTGTGCAGTGCCCTGCATGCACTTTTATATAATAAATACTGTTCTTTCTGCCTGGAATTTGGAGATTGTCCGTAGCAACAAAAAAGTGTCCCTTTTTCAGTGTTTTAGGATTTGATGACATTATTGAATAATTTGTATTATTCTTTATTATATTATAAACTTTATCATACCCGGGATGTCTGCTAGACTCTGGTTTGAAGAGATTTAAGAGCGTTATTCCTATGAATTACAGGACTACAAAATAAAACGCCAGATTTCCATGCAAAATAATTGTACCGCTTTCAGCACCTAATTCCAGACTGAATCATACCGCCAGGGAGGTTAAAAAGAAATACTTAATCAAAAAGTAGTAACTCGATTGAAAAAGGTGATTTGTTGGTCTGCGTAACTGCGTGTGTTTTTTTTTGTGGGTGATGGTGTTTATGTGTGTGTAGCGGGTGCCTTGCAATTTCTGCAGCCTGAGACTTACATTAACACAGCCAAGCTGGCAGAGGCTCTTTTGTTAGGGAGAAATGAATTTGTCATGTCTGCGGGGGATTTCCCCCCCTTCTTCTTTCTGTATCACTGACTGAATCGAATGTAATATGAGCTGACTCACATAGAGCTGCTGTTCACTCTGCAGCCTCCCTCCCTGCAAGTCCCTATTGGCAGGAGGAGCCAATTCACAGTTACAGGAGCCAATTAGAGGAATTTTAACAAGCGACAGGAAGCAGATGAACAAGACTCTTGAATATGAAGTTCCAGCACAGAGCAGCCCTATAGCCTTGTATAGTGACAGAAACTGGTATTCATCTTGGTGACACTTGTAGTGCCACATAAATAAAGGAAAAGGCTATCCATTCTGGGACACTGTATACAGACATCATTGCTGGTAGTCATCTTGCTGACTCTTGTAGTGCCACAGGGATAAAGGATAAGGCTATCCATTTCTGTGACACTGTATACAGACATCATTGTCCTCTCACCTTGCCGAGAAAGATCCTGCCTGCTTCACTTGATAATCTGATCCAGTTGTGTTGTTTGGCCCTGCTATCCAGGAGTTTAAGTGTACCAATGAAAGTGGCTACCTGAAGACACCAAATCTTATCTTTTCTTCGAAAGGACTGAAGCTACTAGTGCCATACGGATCCACACACACATGTTCAGGGCTCTATATATGTATTGGGTGTGTGGGAAAAATTTTTTGGGAAGTTAAGCCATTACCTGTTGACTTAAATAAAGTGTTTAACCACTTGACCACTGGGCACTTAAATCCCCTTCCTAACCAGACCAATTTTCAGTTTTCAGTGCTCTCACACGTTGAATGACAATTACTCAGCCATGCAACACTGTACTGATATGAAATGTTTATCTTTTTTCACACAAATAGAGCTTTCTTTTGGTGGTATTTAATCACCACTGGGTTTTTTATTTTTTGCGCTATAAATAAAAAAGACAGAAAATTCGGTAAAAAAAAAAATTCTTTGTTTCTGTTAAAATTTATTGCAGAGTATTGGCAGAGTATTGGCAGAATATTGCAGTGTTGCAGAGTATTGGCAGGGTATTGCAGTATTGCATAGTATTGGCAGAGTATTGCAGAGTATTGCACAGTGTTGCAGAGTATTGGCAGCGTATTGCACAGTGTTGCACAGTATTGGCAGAGTATTTCACAGTATTGGCAGAGTATTGCACAGTATGGGGAGAGTATTGGCACAGAGCAGCGCTGTGGGCACTACACATCCAGCCCACAGCACTGCTGCCATCTCTCTGCCTCTCCCCTCTCACTGTACCAATTGGTACAAAGAGGGGAGGGAGGAACCAGCGTCATTACATGCCATTGGTTTGTTTACATGTGATCGCTCCGTCATTTGACAGAGCGATCACATGGTAAACGGCTGATACCAGCAGCTGTTTACCGCGATCCGTGATGCACGGGCGGTGGACAAAAGCAACATTCTGGGAGGATGTCCATGGACGTCCACCCAGGAAAACACGACCACGCTGTAGCCATCTTTTTCAGCTATGGCACAGTCAGCAAGTGGTTAAAGTTGGGCCTGTGGTGTCAGGGGACAGAAGAGAGAGATCTGACACAAAGAGAGTAATTCCTATGCTCTTCTCCTGCCTGGACTCATAGAGCCAACCTGAGTAAAGGTATAATCTGATTTAAAGTGTCATATTGTACTTTGCTATTTAAGTGTGCCTCTGCTCTTGTGGACATTCTCAGGTTTGGAATCCCCTGAAAGCAGCTTGAATGTAGAATTGAGAGCTATATTGCTCTGAAATCTCAGTTATTGCTCTCTAGTTGATTACTTGCATATATACTATTACCGTCTGTTATTCTTCCACAGAAATATTGCAGTAAAGACAATTTCTGTGTTTTATCATAACGTGTGTGTTTCTCATTGGTAATTGCAGTTACACTATTGCCAGGTGTGCCAGGGTTGAGGCTGTTATTAGGGTTGAGAGGCAGAGTAACGGACTGACCTAACTTAAGCAGCCCCTTCAGGGGTATCGCTACACGTGTGATTTAGATTACCCTTCACTTTTTTATTACCTTTTTAAATATTAGGCGTCAGTGGACATTTCAGTCTCAATAACCTATATGGACTTATTGTTAAATTAACATACTGTTACATGGCCAATGTTAGATGATCTACACTCCCTGGCTTTGGCAAATAACATTTCCATGCTCCTGGGCTCCGTTACATGCAGATATATGTATTAAAATGCATAGGCTTAGCAGTATGGTGTTTTTTGTGTTATTGTTCATATATTTGGGTTACAAATTTTTCCTAGCACAGTGCAAAGTTCAGAGCTCTTCATTTAATGTGACTTTTGTGTCTAGGCCTTTTAATTCAATTTTGATTTTAATCAGATATTTCTCACCCTTGATTATTCTTATGGCATGGATATACAGGTATTCTATTTTCCATATTACTCTTTGACAGACCACTACATATGCAATTATTTGATTTTCTCTTTACTTTGATTGCACTGGTATTATGTAATAAACAAAAAATACAATTCTAGTAAAATGTCAGATGTTATGCTATGTTATACAGTGGCCCTTGTATCATTCCATCCTTCTTTTTCTATGGTATTTTGGTAGAATGTCATCATTCTGACTTAAGCATGGCATGATTCTGGCTATGGTATTTTAACAAGGCAGTTAAGGGGTTAACCCCTAGGGGGCAGTGTAAGGGTTAAGTGTGTCCTGGGGAGTGTTTCTATCTGTGGGGGGCATGGCTACATGTGACACGTCACTGATCTCTGCTCCCGATCACAGGGAGCAGAGATAAGTGACACTGTCACTAAGCAGAACGGGGAGATGCTTGTTTACATTCATTAGCATCTCCCTGTTCTTCCTCTCCATGCCGTGAGACGATCGTGGGTATCCCCACAACGGTCGAGTCTGTGGGACCCACGACCCAACTCACGGAGGACCCGGCCGGCGCATATGGGCATGGTAAAAAATTTAAAGGGATGTACAGATACGCGCATTTGCCCAGCCATGCCATTTGCCCAGCCAAGCCTCTATGCTGCTTCAACAGCCAAAGACCTCGTCCCCACCTGTGCGACCTGTCCTGCGACTTGGGACTGCAAGGACGCCTAACAAGTCATACCCCATGATTTCCAATGAGTACCCTTCACATCTGTGTGTCTTCAAGTCGTAGCGACTTCAAAGCAGCCCCTGCATTACCCCGGTCTGACATTGACGCGACTTGAGGTTCATAAACCTCAAGATTACACAGGCACTGCTTCACGCCCCGGCAAAATCGCATCAAAGTCATGGCAAAATCTTGTGACTTTCAAGTCATACAAGTGTAAAAAACAGCCCAAAAGTAAGCTCCTGCAGACCCGGTGCATGCTATTCTGGAGACACAACTCCTTCAAGTGCACTGATGCTCATGTTCTTACAAACAAGTGCTTATGCCACATGAATGTATGCAACATCTATGCAAAATGTGCTTATTCAAACAAGCGTTTAGGCAACAAGCTTGCAAGCATGTATACTATGCTGCACCTGCCCAACTGCACTTGGCCCCATACTAGTTTTTACTAGTTTAGCACATATACACATGTCATGCAGCCTTTTTCTGCTTCAGATGAGCCTAAAAGTAAGCTCTTGCAGACCAAATGCACATTATTCTGAAGTTTGCAAGTATGCAGCTGTTCAACTGCACCAGGCGTCATACTATTTTTGTGTCAAATGCACAGTATTCTGGAGACACAACACTTTAAAGTGCACTGCTAGGAGTGTATCGACAGTTGTACAGGCCCCCCAGATTAAGCAGTAAGTAAGTAGTATATAATCATGACTTCTCCCATAATAAGTACTTAAACTTCTCTAGTATCCATGGGCTGCTGCCATGTCTGAAGAGGCCAGCTGAATCTGCCGAGCACATGGCCAACATGGCCACCCCTCCACTTCCTGCCTATATAGATATAGGCCCCTGTGCCCTCTAGTGGCTGGAGGAGAAATGGCAGCCCATACTCCTAAGAAGTACACAGAGCATGTTTTAACCACTTTCAGACCGGACCATTTTGCTGGTAAATGACCAGAGGTCTTTTTACACTTTGGCACTGCGCTGCTTTAACTGGTAATTGCGCGGTCATGCAATGTTGTACCCAAACAAAATTTGCGTCCTTTTCTTCCCACAAATAGAGCTTTCTTTTGATGGTATTTGATTGCCTCTGCGATTTTTATTTTTTGCGATATAAACGTAAAAAGACCGCAAATTTTGAAAAAAAATGATATTTTCTACTTTTTGTTATTAGAAAAATCCAATAAACTCAATTTTAGTCATACATTTAGGCCAAAATGTATTCAGCCACATGTCTTTGGTAAAAAAAAAGTCAATAATTGTATATTTATTGGTTTGCGCAAAAGTTGTCACATCTACAAACTAAGGTACGTTTTCTGCAATTTACGCAGCTTTTAGTTTACGACTGCCTATCTCATTTCTTGAGGTGCTAAAATGGCAGGGCAGTACAAAACCCCCCCAAATGACCCCATTTTGGAAAGTAGACCCCCTAAGGAAATTGATAAGAGGCATGTTGAGCCCATTGAATATTTAATTTTTTTGCCTCAAGCGATTGAATAATGACAAAAAAAAAAATTTTTTTTTTTTTTTACACAAAGTTGTCACTAAATGATATATTGCTCACACATGCTATGGGCGTATGTGAAATAACACCCCAAAATAAATTCTGCTGCTTCTCCTGAGTACGGGGATACCACATATGTGGGACTTTTTGGGAGCCTAGCCGCGTACGGGGCCCCGAAAACCAAGCACCGCCTTCAGGCTTTCTAAGGGCGTACATTTTTGAGTTCACTTCTCACTACCTATTACAGTTTTGAAGGCCATAAAATGCCAAGATGGCACAAAACCCCCACAAATGACCCCATTTTAGAAAGTAGACACCCCAAGCTATTTGCTGAGAGGCATGTTGAGTTCATGGAATATTTTATATTTTGCCACAAGTTGCGGGAAAATTACAAACTTTTTTTTTTTTTTTTTTTTTTTCACAAAGTTGTCACTAAATGATATATTGCTCACACATGCCATGGGCATATGTGAAATGACACCCCAAAATAAATTCTGCTGCTTCTCCTGAGTACGGGGATACCACATATGTGGGACTTTTTGGGAGCCTAGCCGCGTACGGGGCCCCGAAAACCAAGCACCGCCTTCAGGCTTTCTAAGGGCGTAAATTTTTGAGTTCACTTCTCACTACCTATTACAGTTTTGAAGGCCATAAAATGCCAAGATGGCACAAAACCCCCACAAATGACCCCATTTTAGAAAGTAGACACCCCAAGCTATTTGCTGAGAGGCATGTTGAGTCCATGGAATATTTTATATTTTGCCACAAGTTGCGGGAAAATTACAAACTTTTTTTTTTTTTTTTTTTTTTTCACAAAGTTGTCACTAAATGATATATTGCTCACGCATGCCATGGGCATATGTGAAATGACACCCCAAAATAAATTCTGCTGCTTCTCCTGAGTACGGGGATACCACATATGTGTGACTTTTTGGGAGCCTAGCCGCGTACGGGGCCCCGAAAACCAAGCACCGCCTTCAGGCTTTCTAAGGGCGTTACAGTTTTGAAGGCCATAAAATGCCAAGATGGCACAAACCCCCCCCAAATGACCCCATTTTGGAAAGTAGACACCCCTAAATTTAGGGGTACACTAGTGAGACTAGGTAATAAATGGCGGGTGCCCTGAAACTATAAAAAAATAACTAACCAACCAGCGTCACCTGTAACAGTTATATGGTGATCACTGGTGAAAGGGTTAACTAGGGGGCAATCAGGGGGCTTTATGCGGTAGTATATGGGGGTCCCTGGCGCTATAAAAAGCTGCGGCGAACCTAAATACCTACCTGCCTAACTAGCGTCACCTGTGACACTAATACAGCGATCAGAAAAACGATCGCTTATTAGGCTGGGTTCACACTGGAGCGATGCGGGAACGCCACGAATGCGCGGCGGGTTCCCGCATCGCATGCCTCCCGGCGGCAGTTCACACTGCCCTATGCGAACTGCTGGGAGTGTCAGTGAAATGTTAATGACACCCCCAGATCAGTTCGCATATCGCAGTGCGATCTGCAAACTCGGATCGCATGGTGTGAACACCCATGCGATCCGATTCTGCTGCGGGCCAAAAAAAGGGTCCCGTGCGAATTTGCGGCGGGTGCGGCGGGTGTGGCGGGTGCGGCGGGTGCGGCGAATGGCTGAACTCGAATCGCACAGAGATCGGATGTGATTTGCACTGCAGTGCGGTGCGAATCACATCCGTTCTCATAAACCGCTGCAATGTGAACCCAGCCTTAGTGACACTGGCGACGGGGGGTGATCACGGGGTTAAACCTTTATTGGGGGGGTTAGGGGGGTACCTTAGAACTAAAGGGGGCTAACCCTAACTGCCCTAACAGTTATTAGTCACAAATGACACCCGCCGGGTGATCAGGGGGTTAAACCTTTATTAGGTAATAAATGGCGGGTGCCCTGAAACTATAAAAAATAACTAACCAACCAGCGTCACCTGTAACAGTTATATGGTGATCACTGGTGAAAGGGTTAACTAGGGGGCAATCAGGGGGCTTTATGCGGTAGTATATGGGGGTCCCTGGCGCTATAAAAAGCTGCGGCGAACCTAAATACCTACCTGCCTAACTAGCGTCACCTGTGACACTAATACGGCGATCAGAAAAATGATCGCTTATTAGGCTGGGTTCACACTGGAGCGATGCGGAAACGCCGCAAATCCGCGGCGGGTTCCCGCATCGCATGCCTCCCGGCGGCAGTTCACACTGCCCTATGCGAACTGCTGGGAGTGTCAGTGAAATGTTACTGACACCCCCAGATCAGTTCGCATATCGCAGTGCGATCTGCAAACTCGGATCGCATGGTGTGAACACCCATGCGATCCGATTCTGCTGCGGGCCAAAAAAAGGGTCCCGTGCGAATTTGCGGTGGGTGCGGCGGGTGTGGCGGGTGCGGCGGGTGCGGCGAATGGCTGAACTCGAATCGCACAGAGATCGGATGTGATTTGCACTGCAGTGCGGTGCGAATCACATTCGTTCTCATAAACCGCTGCAATGTGAACCCAGCCTTAGTGACACTGGCGACGGGGGGTGATCACGGGGTTAAACCTTTATTGGGGGGGTTAGGGGGGTACATTAGAACTAAAGGGGGCTAACTCTAACTGCCCTAACAGTTATTACAGTCACAAATGACACCAATGCAAAAAAAAAAAAAAAAAAAAAAAAAATGACATTGGTGTCACTGTGACTGGGGGGCAGGGGTAATTGGGGGGGTGATCGGGGGGTAAAGGGGGGGTGTGAGTGTGCCTGGCATGTTCTACTGTGTGTGGGATGTGTTGGTGCAACTCACTGATCCGCTCTCCTCCGTGTCGGAACGAAAAATACCGACACGGAGGAGAGAATACATCACTTCCTCTCCTGTGTTTACATTACAGGAGAGGAAGTGATGTCACGGGGGATTCCTATTCGTCGGGAGCGATCGCGAGGGGGTGGCCATGAACGAATGGCCGTCCCCTCGTCCGGGATCGCTCCCGCATGAATACCGACCGCCGCAGGCACCGGGCGGGGGCCCGATCGGGCCCCCGACCCGCGGGAGGCAAGGGACGTACATGTACGCCAATATGCCTGCCCGTGCCATGCTATCGACGTACATCGTCGTGCGGCGGTCGGCAACTGGTTAAACAGCACCAGACAGTCAGATTTTTTTATTTTTATTTTAAGAGAAACTGCAAACAAATGCAGGCTAAAGCCTCATACACATGATCAAAATGTTGGCCAACTGAGCGTCTGATTTTTGTCCAAAGGGCGTGTGCAAGGAACTTTTCTTGCATACTAATGGTGCACAATTGTCGGCCAACAAATGAATGTAGTGATGTACTACGAGGAATTTCACCGCTTGAGCACCACCCTATGGGCCCCTTCTGCTAATTTCATGTTTAGTGAGCATTTATTTCGAGCATGAGTGTTTGTACTTTCGCCTTTGCGTGATGGATTTGTGTACGGATGATATGAAAATCAGACAACAGACCATTGTCCGCCGCAAATTTACAAGCCTGTCGAAAGTTGGATAACAATTGTCTGAAGGAGCATACTAACGGTCTGATTTTAGGACAACAGTCTATCAACAGGTAATCCCCTGCCAAAAATCTGATCTGAGGCTTTACTATTCCTGCTGCAGGACTCTGAACATAACAGGAGTCCAATTTTCACCCATCACGGCAAGCTTTGTCATAAAAGACCTTTAGAGACTGGGTCCCCTTAATGTGGGGTACACTCCCCTGGACCTGTATAGAACCCTGCAAGAAAGCACCTTGGTCAGAACAAACACTGCAAAGGGTTCCATTACGCAGGGTCCAGTGCCGTAAAGTCGCATTACAGGCAAAACCTCAAGGAATCTTCTCTCCTTCCAATGAGGCTCGGTTACCATCCATTTTGGCTGACAGTTTTTTTGAATGGATCCAAATGAAGTTCATGGTTCAAAATAGAACCGTCCAGACCTCCAAGTATGCTACAAGAGCACATGTATCACATCATTGACCACCACCTTACAGACACTGGTGAAAAAAAAAAAAACTGACGTACTTCCTGTGTAGGAGGGGTTATATAGGGGAGGACTTCCTGTTTGACTATCTGCCAATGTCCATCCACCAGTAGGTAGCGTATAACCCATAGTCATTATTATGGTTGCTCTGTGTCCCATGATGTAGGATAACGAAATAGTTCCTGCGTGAGATCAGTCACCACAGTGATGTCTTGTAGCAGGGATTGTGCTATTGTATTCTGACAGTGGGGACTCCCCCACTGTCAGAATACACTAATCACTGCTGTAGTTTTTTTGAACCAGACCATTTTTAATCCATCTATGGCCAGCTTTAAGCCCCATACACAATATCAGATTTTCTGATGATTTTTGTCTTGTCTTTTGTCTTTACCAAAACTATGTAGTGCAAGGGCCTGCCTGATACATATTGAAACTCCTAAGGTTTGACTTCATATTATATGCTTTTGGTAAATCTGAAGGAAAAAATCTGCAGAAAATCTGATAGTGTGCATGGGACTTTAGTCAGTATTTAGTGGATCCACCTTGCAGCCATTTCCCTCACGAGTCTGTATGGATAGATCTATATCAGCTTTGCACATCTCAACTTTTGGCAAAACCTGTTTGCTGGATGGAGAGCAAACAGCCTTTTTTAAAGTCTAGCCACAATCTGTTGGATGGAGAGGAGATCTGGACTGTGAATTGGCCATTCTTGTAAAGTTTTGGCATTATGTTTAAAGCAATTATCTTGCTACAAGATAAATACCCCCTTGGTTTCTCGCACAGTAGTAAATCATGTTTTCCTTAAATATTTCCTTTTATTTTCCGTATGCACTTACAAGTCTTTCAGGGCCTTCTGCCGAAATGCAGCCACCACATTATAATGCTGCCATTTGCTATGCTAAAGCATAAAGCCTAAAGGCTTCTTTCTAAGTAGTACATTGCAGCAATGTGTGCAAAATCACATGCTTTCCTGCAGTGTACAAAAGGGTGCTGCTCCTTTGCAGATGCACCGCAGTGCTATTAATTACTATTGGCATGCACTTGCATCCCACAAATGCATTTTTTTGTCAAAGTGCATGTACCACAGTGTCAGACAGTTTGGTGCAATATGATTTTGAAAATGGTGCAAGCACTTTTTTTGTACCTTTCTCAAGCATAGAGCAGCCCATTAAGCTTAGGCTAACATAGAGTTTAGTCTGACAACAGCAAAACTAAATTATAGTATCATTAATCTATAGAATATTCTTTAAGCTGACATAAGAGTTTCATGTTTCCCACTTGCCTTCTGACAAACTTTTGGCAAATTGTCAAATGAGATTTCGTTAACAGTGGATTTCTTTTGGTGGATAGCCTGTGATCCCACACTTTCGGGTCATAGGTGAGAATGCGCATCATGGGTTCACTCTGTGGTACCCGATCAGCGGGTACCACGGTCTTGATGTCCGCCAGCACCGCCGATCATTCGTTACAAGGCAGATTACCATTCTGTGGAGTAGAGAAGGCATGGTTCCTTTATTTCTGCAAAGCAGGGACATGGATCCATGCCTTCCTCTAGTAAATGCACCTGCCACACAGCGCACAAACACTGGCTAGACACACAGTTAACCCTTTGATCGTCCCTGATGTTAACCCTTTCCCAGCCTGTGTCATTAGCACAGTGACTGCATATTTTTTAGCACTGGTTACTGTATTGGTGTCACTGGTCCCCAAATAGTGTCAAGTGTCAGGTGTCTGATTTGTCCTCAGCAATATCGCAGTCCTGCTATAAGTTGCTGATCACCACCATTACTAGTAAAACAAATAAATAAATAAATAAAAATTCTATAAATATATCCCATAGTTTGTAGACGCTATAAGTAACTTTTGCAAAAAAAACAATCAATATACACTTGGAGGTTTTTTTTTTTTTTTCAGAAATATGTAGCAGAATACATAATGGCCTAAACTGATGAGGAAATTAAATTTTTTATTGGATATATTTTATAGCAGGAAGTAAAGGAAGGAAAACATATATATATATGTTTTTCATAATTGTCTATTTTTGTTTCTTGTTTTTAGCGCAAATATTAAAAAATCAAATACCACCAAAATAAAGCTCTATTTGTGGGAAAAGAATGACATACATTTTATTTGGGTACAGTGTTGCACAACCACACAATTGTCAGTTAACCACTTCCCCACCAGCGCACGACGATGTACGTCGACAGAATGGCACGGGCAGGCATATTGGCGTACAGGTACGTCCAATATTCAATGCCGCCCTGCCATCGGGAGTGCGCGCCGGCGGCGCGCTCCCGCGCTGGTTGGGACCCCCGTGAGTGCAGTCGCGGGACCCGCGGACTCGATCGCCGCGGGCATCCCCGCGATCATCTCACGGAGCGGCCGAATGGAGGAAATGCAGAGTAAACAGAATTTCTCCATTCTGCCTAGCAACTAGTGACGCTGATCTCTGCTCCATGTGATTGGGGCAGAGATCAGTGTTCACTAAATGAAAGCCCAACCCCCCCACAGTTAGTAACACACCCCTAGGAACACTTAACCCCTACACTGCCACCCACTGGTTAACCCCTTCACTGCCAGTGTCATTTACACAGGAATCACTGCATTTATATAGCAGTGATTACTGTATAAATGACAATGGTCCCAAAAATGTGTCAAAAATGTCCGATGGGTCCCCCACAATGTCGCAGTCACAATAAAAATCGCTGATCGCCGCCATTACTAGTAAAAAAAAATAATAAAAAATGATTAATAAAAATGCTATAAAACTATCCCTATTTTGTAAACGCTATAACTTTTGCGCAAACCAATCAATAATCGCTTATTGCGATTTTTTTTACCAAAAATATGTAGAAGAATATGTATCGGCCTAAACTGAGGGAAAAAAAAGTTTTTTTATATATTTTTGGGGGATATTTATTATAACAAAAAGTAAAAAATAATGCGTTTTTTTCAAAATTGTCGCTCTATTTTTGTTTATAGCGCAAAAAATAAAAACCGCAGGGGTGATCAAATACCACCAAAAGAAAGCTCTATTTATGGGAAAAAAAAGGACGTCAATTTTGTTTGGGAGCCACGTCGCACGACCGCGCAATTGTCAGTTAAAGCGACGCAGTGCCGAATCGCAAAAAGTGGTCTGGTCTTTGACCAGAAAAATGGTCCGGTCTGCAAGTGGTTAAAGTAAAGAAGTGCCATATCGCAGAAATGACGTGGTTGTGAAGGGGGGTAAATCTTCTGGAGCTGAAGTGGTTAATAGGAAAGCAGGGGCACTGGCAGGAACACCAGAGATTTCACACAAAGGAAGGAATACAGAGAGAACAGGATACGTCTCATACAAGTATATGTTACAGCAGGCACATATCAAAAATATGAAATATTGAGGTAACAAACACTTTAAGTAAAATTTGCTGTATAAAAAAAAAAATCTGCATGTTTTTTAAATGTTATATATGTGCTGACAATTTAAATAATTATTTGGATTTTTTCTCAGTTTTTTTTTCCTTCATAAAAAAAAAGTAAAATAATGAGGCTAATAAGGGGCCATTTATGGCACAAGAACAAATCCAGAATAGTTGAAGGCATCTTCCATAACCCTAGGGAGCTATTTACAGCCCATTGCACCCTTAACAAACACCCTTTAAGAGAAGTATGGAGGGTTTTTTTTTCAGAATCATACTTACTTAGGTGGATTCAGCATCGGTCTGATGCTGCATGTGTCCCCTGCTGGCTTTAATCCCTTGTACACATGGTCGAACATTCCGACGGAAAACGTCCGATCGGATCATGTTGTCGGATAATCTGAGCGTGTGTGGGCTTCATCTGACTTTTTCTGTCGGAATGTCCAACCGACAAAGTTTGAGAGCTGGACATAAAAAATTTCCGACAACATGATCCAATCGGACATTGTCCGATCGTTTGTAGAGAGGACAAAGTGCCACGCATGCTCAGATCAAATTACTAGACCAAAACTATTGGCTACTAGTCTGAACGTAGTCCCGTCATAACTAATGTCATAACGTTATGAACGATCTTGTTGTCGGAATGTCCAACCGTGTATACAAGGGCTAAGACTGAGAATCGAGCGATCAAACACCACCGATGGCTCAATTCTCAGGACTCCCTGAGCAGAGAGTTGGTGACTGTCAGTCACCATTGTCTGCTCTGCCCTCCCTCACTCACTGGAGCGCTGGGTTGTGGAGGGGGCGGGAACAACCAGTTTAGGCTCTCAGCAGCTTGCAGATCCAAACTTCATTGTCGCAATCTTGCCCAAGCCTGGACCCACTCTGTGACATCAGGTGACAGCAGGCTTCAGCCCGCTGTCCGCTGAAAACAAGTCACACAGGAGTACAGAACGAACTGCACTCCTGTGATCCACAGGAGAAGTACAGCCAATTGAGCTTTGGCCGTACTTCTCCTTTAACTCCATTCCAATTCAGGTCACAAAAACGATGCCCTATTTTCAACAAAACTTAAGCTTAAAATAACTTATTTTCACCCACCTCTAGTCACCGAGGCTGATTACAAGGAGTTGAGAATCCTTATTTAATAAAATGTACCTGTGTTCACGCTAATTAGCCAATCATATGCAGATATTGAATATGCATAATTAAATAATTGTTGTAAAATTTTACCTAATTTAGTGAAGAATCTCAACTACCTTGGAACTGGTATGCTGTACATAGATTAGGAAAGGTCTTTTTCTATCAGAAACCTCTTGCAGAGTTGTTTTCTTTCAGGCCCGATCCCCTTTAAGATATATCTTGCAGCATAAATTGGGTATATGCCCAAGATGATAGTGCTCATAGTGTCTTTTTCCCTTGATGATTGTATTGTGTAATTATTGTCCCTGAGTAGTCTTCTGATTGCTTCTTTGCTCCCATTGTCATGTGTCATGATGAAGCAATCAGTCTTGCTCATAATCAGCTGGATTGTTCTGTCTGCACACTCAGCTAAGCAAATCACTGCAGGTTTGTGGTCACACAAAGTATACCAGAGCTATAAATATAGTATTTCTTGCATTTTTAAGAAAATTTTACATTATAATCATTGTTTATTCTGTTTCAAAAATGTTACATTAATTTAATAAGAAAGAAAATGGAAACCATCAAGCCACTCACAATAACTTTGACATTAATGGGTAATTCAGTAAATATAGTTATATAATATTTGCTTTTTAGTGAGGACTTGCCTCAACTTCTTAGCGCTTGTGTATATGTTCATTTGAATTTGACTTATTTCAATAAAAGTATATTCATGTAAATGAATGCATACCAACTTTAACAAACCTTTACCTATACAATTTATATCCATAATATATTTGTGCAGTGTTTAGCATGCTGAATATAGTGGCCCACCAATAGGCACGGAACACCCTTCCATTCTGATCATTCTTGAGTTTAGTCAATGAATTTGTACCCATTCACATTTTACCAGGCTACCGCAATGTGATAAGGCGGCCCATCTATTTTGACCCTTTAGTACCTGACTTTTTTAAGCTGCTTCTAGAGTGGGTGCAAACCTCCAAAAATAATATTTCAGCATTGAGTGAATAATGGTAGGCTGGGTCTCTCGTTGCCTTTATATATCTCTTAGCAATCAGTCAGTCAGAGCTGGGTGATCCATAGTAGGGGATTACCTGATCTATGTTTATAACAGAGACTATAGAAAAGAATGCAGATTTCCCTAAATAATTGTACAATAAATACAATGCAGTGTTTTCCTCTTGCAATCATTAGTTTAATGAATATATTTTCTGACTTTCTAAGCATCAAGATATTTTCATAGTATTGAAAAAAAAGTATGGAAGACCTTGAATCAGCATCATAGCCAGGGAACTATTTTTTTTCACGTATATAGTGTAAAAGTGCGGCGCTAAAAAGTGCAGTGTTGAAAAACTTGATATATATCTCATCTAATGTATATAATAATGAGTTGTAAAGTGCAATATGCAAAGATTAAAAAGTAAACAATTGTTGTAAAGTCCATATCACATATAAAAAAAGTCCAAAAGGGGAATAAAAAGAATCCCCGTGCAATCACAGTGATCAAAGGTAGCAGTACCACTGTTAATGCATCAATAACCAATGTGAAAATCTACCACCGAAGGGTATAAGAACACATGGACTCAAATACCGTTGTCAACAGTGCTTATGTGGAACCAGAGTATGAAGTTCAGCTCTAAGGATCTCACGTCTTGGCACTACGACAGGACCACCGTTCACAGTGTTGTGTCGTGCATTATGCTGGACCATAGAAATAAAAAACATAGTGTAAAACTGTAGCTGTAGAATTTATTTAAAAGGTAGAACACATACATCATATCCAAGGTAAAAACGTCTTATTAGAAAATCCAGCAGGGAATAAACGTATGTAATGCCTGAATAGCATTGAGCTGACGCTTTTTGTCTCCAAAAACATCCTCTGGGGTATATATTAGCTTGAAGCAATATATACATACATAGCTTGAAGAAAGGGCTAGACTGCCGGGACATTCGCAACACGCACGCTCAGTGATGTCATCACCCTAGGCTGGTCTCCACTTGTGCCCCAAGCCTCGCTTCGGAACTGTTTCCATCCTACAGCCGACTTCCTGGTAGCGGTGAGACAACATACACTACAGGAGTCGGCGGACGGTGTCATGTTCACTGATGACAGCTGATCGGGATGCCCCATTATACTGCTGTGCGTGATATTTCCTTACTTACCTTTGTGAGTTGCTATACATATATGCTATTCATTAAATGGTATTGTTACTTCTACACTTAGAGGCGCCTCTCCTTCTTGTATTATTTTAAGCTGCTGCTGGAATCTGCTTCTGTTCCTATGTTGGAGGCTGCCCTTTGTGAATGGACTTTTTATCTTATAGACTCTTTTATTGCATTTGAATACTTGCTTATTGGACTATTGATTGAGGATTGATTTAATCTCCTTTCCCCTATACAGGTTATAATACCAATATCTCTTTATCTACAGGTATATATCAGTCTTGAAATTATTCGTTTGTGCCTTCATCTTGTGTTTTTCATTTGCTGCATATTGTTCCCATATGTAATTCTGTTGTTGTAATTCACTTCGTTGATAAAAATATTACCTAATGGGTAAAATATGTTTAATTAAAGAGTTTGGCGTATCCGCGAAATGGTAAAATTAAAAAACTTGGTTAACTTACAGAAGGCATTCATAAGCTTAGTGAATTTGATACAACCATCCAATTCTTATTTTAAATCCTGCACATGTAATTGAGTGTTTATAAACAAACATAGATTGTGTAAATTCACCTACACCAGGGATATGCAATTAGCGGACCTCCAGCTGTTGCAGAACTTCAAGTCCCATGAGGCATAGCAAGACTCTGACAACCACAAGCATGACACCCAGAGGCAGAGGCATGATGGGACTTGTAGTTTTGCAACAGCTGGAGGTCCGCTAATTGCATATCCCTGGCCTACACTATTCCAGTGGTAAGCAAAGTTATAATGCTACACACGGGTTCTGGGTTTGAGCTGTATCAGCATAGAACTAGAGTGGCTTTCTTTGGTGTTTTCCCAAAACCTGATATATCTTTCTACATAAATGTGTATTATCTGGTGTTCTTTTGTACTAGCCATGGTGCTTGTTCCAGGGTGTTCACTTCTCAGGTAGTAAAAGCAGGGTCAGAATGAAAGCCCTAGATGTTGCACCTTCAAAAAAAGTATGCAGCAACAGCTTCCATATCTCAATCTTTTTGATGTCCCTTTCAAAGTCACATATACGCACTAAGGCCAATTTAGTTAGAAGCCAATGCATTTACTTGCTTGTTTTTGAGCAGTGAGAAAAAATATGAATTTTCCAGAAGAACACCAAGAGACACTATAACCATACAGGTTATAGTGGGAAAGGACTAAAGGAATCAAAAAGCCCTCCAACTGAATGAATGTGTAGTAAAGTCTTCTTGGTATAGAAGGTATTCACATGTCTCACTCTGTTTCTGGTTTGGTTGTTACCGGTAGGGATAGGAAAATGTCCCCCATCAAATGAAACTTCTGGAAAGTTCTGCCTCACAGGCTAAAGATGACTGCCATTCCATCTGTGTCCATCAGACATTTCATAGATGTAAGGTTCTCAATGACTTAATGACTTGTCACTAAGCAGTTTTGAGCATTTAAATTGTCAATTTTTCAACAAGCCAGGTTTCTTAAAACAGGACCTAAAGCCCCGTACACATGAGCGGACTTTTCAACATCCAAAGTCCGACGGACTGATTCCGTCAGACTATTCGATCGTGTATGGGCTGCAACGGACTTTTGATTCACCAAAGTCTGACGGACTTTAGGATATGGAACATGCTTCAAATTTTTCCGACGGAACTCCGCCGGACCCGGTCCCTTCGAAAAATTCACTCGTGTGTATGCTATTCCGACGGACTAAAACCGACGCTAGGGCAGCTATTGGCTACTGGCTATGAACTTCCTTATTCGAATCCAGTCGTACGTCATCACGTTCGAATCCGTCGGAGTTTAGTGTGATTGTGTGTGGCCAAGTCCGCTCAGCCGAAAAGTCCGTCAGAACTCTGTCGGAACTCCGGCAGAACTCCGGCGGAACTCCTTCGGAAGTCTGTCGGACATAAGTCCTCTCGTGTGTACGGGGCTTAAGGGAAAAACAAAAATCTTTCCATGCAGTGGGATGGCACACTAAAAGGGTTAAATGCCTTGCTCCCACAGGCTCCCTCTACATTGCTTGACTGGTTTCCTATAGGCTCATCTTGCCGGAGTTACAGCAGTCACATGACATTATCAAAGTGCAATGCAGAGCTCATTGCCCTGCACTGGATGTGAGGAAGCAGAAGGAAAGTTTGCCACCTGAGTGTAGGGGAGTAGAGGATAGCACTGGCTACTGAGGGAGCAGGGAATACAGTAAGTGGAAATGCTTTTACAAGTTCCAAGACCTAAATGAGCATTTAATTCTTGCAGTGCAGGGGCAGCCTCTCTGCAAGGGAGGATTTTTACTTTGTTTGGTGATAGACTTTAACTTTAACTAGAGATCCAGGCTGAAAGTGCACTTCTCTCATACAAAGTTTACAATGCGTATATGTCTTACTTTTTCTTGCTGGTTTTTAACAGTCCTATGCTACCCACACACAGTCCAAATTTTGGTCAATTCCTGCTAAATCAGTTGAAATTTGACCCTCTCGGCATGACCTGGCTCAATAAAAGTTGATTGAAAAATTAACTGAGCCCCATGCAACATTGTTGGGCGAACGGTGGCTGCTGCAGTAGTGTATATGAAAGCAGATTTTTAATGAGTAATACAAGACTAAAGGTCTGTTAGTAATTGGGCATCCATGCCTGGCCACCAGTATAATTCGCATAGTCTTTGTTTGATTCCTACAATTTCTTGGTGACTCTCATGTATAAGTTGTATAAGGTCTCAAGGTCTCTGGTACTAGTGCATACTGAGATCTACCACTATATATCCCCAATATAACTATAGACTAAGGGCAGTTTATGTCTAATCCTGCAGTAAAGGCATAGACTAGGACTTTTTTAGAATGTCCCACAAATATACTTGTACTGAGCATGCAAGAGAAGCCTGTTTGGAGTCTATATCAATAAATACAACAACCTCAATGCCTTCATCTAGTGTAGTAGGGAGTAAGGGTAATCACGATAGACGAGCAGTACTAGATTTTTTCTAAACCAGTTTGTATTGTATTGTGTTGTAAAAGCTGAGTAGCTTTGCTGACCATCTGGCTATACACATTCCTTCTCACCCTAGGCTCTTTGTTGTAAGCAGTGTATATAAAGAATTATGGTCGGCCAGCAAAGTAATCAGTCAGTCTCACAATTACTTTGTGCGTTCCCTATTTATATGTTGGCCAAACACATACTAGGGCTTCTTTTTCTCCAGTAGAATACTTTTGTTCTGCTTCTGTAAAGCCGCGTACACACGTAGCCGTCTGTCCGACGTACTTAGTCTGGCTGACTTCCCGCCAGACTGTCCGTCGGACTTTCCGAACGGGCTACTTGCCCACACACGGCACTTTTTGAGCGGACTAATACGGCGTACTAAGTCCGCCGTACTATCCGCCCTACTTTTGAAATGAACGGACTCGCCCACACACGTAGAGGAAAGTCCGCTCATTTCGAGCGCGTCTCCAGGTAGGCGGGGCCCGCGAAGGAGACGTCGCTGGCCCCGCCGCCTGGTATGGACTTAAAGGAGAACCCCAACGCTGAAAAAAAATCGGCGTGGGGGTCCCCCCCAAGTCCACAACAGACCCTTGTCCGAGCACGCTACCTGGCCGGCCAGGAAAGGGGGGGCAAGCGAGTGCCCCCCCTCCTGAGCCGTACCAGGCCGCGTGCCCTCAACATGGGGGTGCCTTGGGGAAGGGGGGGCCGCGCGGCCCCCCCACCCCAAAGCACCTTGTCCCCATGTTGATGAGGACAAGGGCCTCTTCCCGACAACCCTGGCCGTTAGTTGTCGGGGTCTGCGGGCGGGGGGCTTATCGGAATCCGGGAGCCCCCTTTAATAAGGGGGCCCCCGGATACCGGCCCCCCACCCTATGTGAATGAGTATGGGGTACAATGTACCCCTACCCATTCACCTATAAAATAAAAGTACAAAAAAAACACAACACACGAGATAAAATACTTTATTGCACAGCTCCGGGGGTCTTCCGTCTTCGGGGGTCTTCTCGCCGGACTCCTCCGCTATCTTCTTGTAGCTCTTTTGCTAGCGGAGGAGTCCGGCTTTCTTCCTCGCCGCCGGCCTCTTCTTCCGACTTCGGGGGTCTTGTCCCCCTCTTCGGTTCTTCTGCCGGGCCACCGCGCCTTCTTCTAGCTCTTTTACAGGCGGTGGCCCGGTCTTCTGTCGCCGCCGCCGCCGCCTTCCGTTCTTCTGTTCTTCTCTTCTTCTTCTTCAGATGTTGCCTCGCCGAGTCCTCCGCTCACAATGACAGGGAATGGGCACGCGGCGACTTATATAGGGACAAGGGGCGGGGTCTTCGGTGGATGTCACATGGGTTCATGTCACATGGTGACCCCGCCCCCTTACGATGTCACAGTCCCGGAGGATGCTGGGACTGTCGCCATGTGACATCAACCCATGTGACATCCACCGAAGACCCCGCCCCTTGTCCCTATATAAGTCGCCGCGTGCCCGTTCCCTGTCATTGTGAGCGGAGGACTCGGCGAGGCAACATCTGAAGAAGAAGAAGAGAAGAACAGAAGAACGGAAGGAGGTGGCGGCGGCGGCGGCGGCGACAGAAGACCGGGCCACCGCCTGTAAAAGAGCTAGAAGAAGGCGCGGTGGCCCGGCAGAAGAACCGAAGAGGGGGACAAGACCCCCGAAGTCGGAAGAAGAGGCCGGCGGCGAGGAAGAAAGCCGGACTCCTCCGCTAGCAAAAGAGCTACAAGAAGATAGCGGAGGAGTCCGGCGAGAAGACCCCCGAAGACGGAAGACATCCGGAGCTGTGCAATAAAGTATTTTATCTCGTGTGTTGCGTTTTTTTTGTACTTTTATTTTACAGGTGAATGGGTAGGGGTACATTGTACCCCATACTCATTCACATAGGGTGGGGGGCCGGTATCCGGGGGCCCCCTTATTAAAGGGGGCTCCCGGATTCCGATAAGCCCCCCGCCCGCAGACCCCGACAACCAACGGCCAGGGTTGTCGGGAAGAGGCCCTTGTCCTCATCAACATGGGGACAAGGTGCTTTGGGGTGGGGGGGGGGCCGCGCGGCCCCCCCTTCCCCAAGGCACCCCCCATGTTGAGGGCACGCGGCCTGGTACGGCTCAGGAGGGGGGGGGCGCTCGCTCGCCCCCCCTTTCCTGGCCGGCCGGGTAGCATGCTCGGACAAGGGTCTGTTGTGGACTTGGGGGGGACCCCCACGCCGATTTTTTTCGGCGTTGGGGTTCCCCTTTAAGTCCATACCAGGCGGTGGGGCCGGCGACGTCTCCTTCGCGGGCCCTGCCTACCTGGAGACCCACTCGAAATGAGCGGACTTTTCTCCGGGCGGGAAAAGTCCGCTCATTTCAAAAGTACGGCGGACATGCATACACACGGCCGGATTGTCCGCAGAAATGCGAGTCCGGCGGGAAGATTGGAGTGCAACACGGCATTCTAAGTCCGCCGTACTTTCGGATCAAAAAAGTATGCCGGAGGCTACACACGGGGGGATTGTCCGGCGGACTTGAGTTTGCCGGACTTTTCCACCCGCTTGTTTGATCGTGTGTACGCGGCATAAGGGTTCTGGATATAAAACCAGCAGGTTTCTCTACTTTGTCTAGTTGCAATGCCGTGTGTTGAACCACACCTGGAGCAGTACTTGTATGTGCAGCATTGCAGTTTAGATTAATGTCTTGTTGTACCTTTGTATTGGGCCTCAATACTGTATGTGCTTTATGAGAGGCAAATTCTGAAATCAATGCATGTATGGTGCTAGTACTCCCCCGATTGACAATGTTTGCCTGAGCCAATAGGCTGTCCTGCAATGCTCTACAAAAAAAGAGAAACAGCAAACTCATGCAATACAAATAATTTAAAGTGAACAAAAAAATGTAATAATTTGACTCACAAATAGAAGGTTAAAAAGGAAAGGTAACATAGGCCTGCTGACAAGAATCCTGATCCCTATGGTCAGTGGTTGGGCTTTGGGCTGGAATCAGCAAGAAGAAGAGGGACCCACTAAATAGCTATAGATGTACAGTGCCCCACTGTCAAGAGGGTAAGGATCCTCACCTTTAATTTCTAGGTCAAAGGTACAATGCCCCTTCAAGCATGTGCACAGCAAGAACATTGTAAATTGTACTAATCCTACCTTCACATGCTATTATTCAGAAAATAAATGTGATCTTCTAAGGTAGACATTCCATGCTAATGTCCTATAAACTCAGCGAACCAAGTTGGAGAATTCAGAGAAAACAATGCTACCCAAATTCTTTGACTCAGAGCTTCACGTTTGCAGAGCATTCACATGGAATTTTGAAAACTTGTAAGTACCTTCTTTACAATTGCATCTAAACACAGCACAAGATAAGCTCTCCTGTGGTTATACTTTGAACACATATTCTACAAAGAAGAGTGAAGGAACAGGTCCTGCTGAGACTGAGGTTTTTCATCAAGTTGTAAAACCTAAATGGATCCAGGATAAACAGGAGGCCCAGCAACTGCAAGCAGTGCTCAAACTCAGAAGTATTGATTACTTCTATTGAACAATTTACTATACAGGAAGCTGAATAAAACATACATGTATTTGCAAATATATATTTTTTGCTGTAGTGGTAAAAAGCACTTATCATTATAATATACCATAAACACAATGTTTACTTTTTTATAGTATTTTAATTGTAGCCAATGGCTTATAACTATAAAATTATTATTTGATTGTTTCAACCCAAACTGAACATTTATGACAAATAAAAACGAGTGACAATGAGCAAGAAAATAGCTTATAATTTGTTTATATTGCACTAAATTTATAAATATATATATATATATATAGATAGATAGATAGATAGATAGATAGATATACACACACATGTATGCTGTATACATATATACTGTATATATATATATATATATATATATATATATATATATATATATATATATATGCATCAAAAGGGGACAAAGGAGAAATTCCAAAAAAAGCAGACATTCCAAGTCTACTTTAACTTATTTAGTTTAAGGGGTGTGCTGAAGTACGCATATCAGAGTGTACTTAGGGATGCAAATACTGTACATCAAATGCAGATACATCTATCTATACCTGGCTATTGTTAATAGTATCTATGGGAACAATTTACACTGTCTCACTGGTCTGCAAACACAGACAAGTTCAGCTACAGATCTTTAAAGGCTGATGTGGAATAACCAGTATTGGTTTGCAAGCAATTATGAATAACACACAACACATTGCAGCTTTTAAGTGGTTTCTATTTTTGTAAATGGTTTTAAAATAAGTAAACTGTGTAATATTAAATTGACCCCTCTTCTCTTCATCCCTGTAATGTTTCATCCTGATTTCATCCTGATTGCAAATATTGTATAATTATTCCAGGTTTCTTAATCACAAAGCAGGTACATGAAAGCACATGTGGACCTACATGATACAATAGAGAACGATTGCAGTAAATGCTGTTCATTGCCTTGATTGCCCTAAACTGTGAAGTCTATTAATATGTGTAATTGTACTTTTCATGTTATCACTCCTATATGTCTGCCTTGATCCAATGTGCAATTTAGTCTTAGCTTTGCTTTTTTTGCAAACAGTGAATAGTATGAATAGTGATACATGCTCTGTACAATAGTGAGAAGTTTGCCTGTGCTGTATTAGCTACGTGTAGACATAAAACAGAATAAGCCTCCAGACCTGACTCTTGTACAAGCCCACTGCAGCCACTTGGGCTTCTATGCTTATTCATAACTATAATAGATCAAACCTTCAGATAAACATGAGAATGTGTTTTTTTTTTTTTATCTCATCACAAAAATATTTCAGTTACTAGTGTTTTAAAGTACAGTGAATGTACCTGTTTAAATTGCAAAATAATAATAAAAAAAAAGAGTCAAGGACTAGATACATAGAAAGTGAAGAAATTTCAAGTAGGCAGTGGCCATTGTTCTGCCTAATAGAGTCCGCCTATCAAATGCTGTCCGCTCCGTACTGCGCATGCGCAGTACGGAGAAGACGAAGCTTCGGAAAAACTCCGAAGCTGAACGGCGCCTGCGCCGTGAGTGGAGGAGGTAGCCCCACTATCCAAGCGGACATAGGGTTAAGAATTTTAGAGGGCCCCTCGCGGGCGAGCTTCGCTCGCCACGCTTCGGGCTCGGCCTCGCTCCGCTCGGCTCTTTTTTATTCTAACTCTATGTCCACTTGGATAGTGGGGATAGAACCTGGACTCACGGCGCAGGCGCCGTTCATCCTCGGCAATTTTCGGAATCTGTGTTCCTGTGTACTGCGCATGCGCAGTACGCAGGGGACACCATCTGATGGAGGACACTATTTTACAAGACACCATGTTGAAAATAGGTTCTTTTTTTTAGTGGATTATCAAAAAGTAATTTAAATATTAAACATTTTCAGACAATGCTAGCATTTAAACTATGCATTTTCTTACTTTATATGGATCAAATTATTTTCAATCCATGGTTAGCAATTTGTTTTGCATAGTGGCGCTCTCTCTCTATGTAAATGGGGCAGTGAAGGACTTATGCCGCGTACACACGGACGGAATTTTGGTTGGAAAAAGCTCTGATGGTTTTCCCGATGGAATTCCGACGGGATTTCACTCAAGTTGTCTTGCATACACACGGTCACACCAAATTCTGATCGTCAAGAACGTGGTGACATACAACACGTACAACGAGACTAGAAAAAGTAAGTTCAATACCCAATAGCCAATAGCTTCCATCTCGTAGTTGAATCTGAGCAAGCGTGAGTTTTTGTGCGTCGGAATTGCATACACACGATCGAAATTTCCACTAGAAAGTTTTTGCGTTGGAAAAATTAGGGAACATGCTCTCAAATTTTTGCTGGCGGGAATTCGGCCAGCTAAATTTTGATCATCTGTCTTTTGCTGGCCGAAATTCCGATCATGCGCACATGGCATAAGAGTGTCTGTGCGGAGCCTGAATTGGGGGATAAGCTTCTACTAGAAGATCAAGTTAATGTGACAAGCTACTACCAAGCTACTACCAGCTATACCATATCCTGGCTAAATGAGAACCTTCACAGATGTAAGCACTAATGTGTTTTTATACACCTTAATGTGTCAAAGTAAAACTTTTCATTTTAAAGCTATGTAATCTGACAGTGCTTGTTTGTTTATTGCACATTTTTCCATTTCTCATTAAGTTTTGTCATGCTTGTGACTTGTTTTGTCATTTGCCTTGGCATGAAGTTATGTGCATTGCAGTATAAAGGCTGGTTGTCTTTAAATTATATATTAATACCTACAGTTTATTAATCAGTACAGTTAAGCATGTGAACGCTGATTATTTTTATTTGTTTATTTCTTATGTAATATTGTGACATATATTCATCCCTAAATTTATCTGTTTAATATTTTAAGGAAAGTTCAAAGAGAAGGCTTCAATCCTGAATAAAGTGGCAAAAAAGAAGTGCCAGGTAGATGACAGTGAAAGACTTAATGGAGCTGCCAACTGTATAGGTGAGTTTGCATATTTTATTCAAGGTTACCAGCTGATAGAAGCAAGCTGTTACAATGTATAGCGCAGAAGACTCAAAACTAGGACTGAGAACAAGGAAGGCATCATTAATGTTTCTAGACATTCTTCCTTCCACAATTGGCAGACTAAAATCACATGTAATTAAAGAATGGACAAGGCTTGGCTCGGCCAAAGCAAGGTTGACTGTTTCTAGCAGTTTGTGAGAGTAGAGGTTAGAGGTTACACCTGCAAAGTTGCATTGTATCCCTGGATATACACAGGGTAAAATAAGTATTGAACACGTCACCATTTTTCTAGGTAAATATATTTCTAAAGATGCTATTGACATGACATTTTCATCACATGTCGGTAACAACCCATGCAATCCATACATACAAAGAAAACAAATCAAATAAGTTCAGATATTAGGTTAAATAATAAATTATGTAATAAAATGGAATGACAGAGGTAAAAAGTATTGAACACGCTAACTGAAATGTATTTAAGACCTTGTACACAATCCTTTGTTGTTAATGACAGCTCTTCAAGACGTCTCCTGTATGGAGAACCTAGTCGCATTGCATTGCTCAGGTGGGATTTTGGGCCATTTTTCGATTCTACCACAAACAAACTTCAAATCTTGAAGGTTCTGTGGGCCTCTTCTATGAACTCTGATCTTTAGTTCTTTCTATAGATTTTCTATTGTATTTAATGGCTGAGCCATTCTAGCAGCTCTATTTTATTTTTTTTGAAACCAGTTGAGAGTTTCCTTGGCTTTTTGTTTGGAATCATTGTTTTGCTGAAATGTCTACCCTCTTTTCATCTTCATCCTCCTGGTAGATGGCAGCATTTACATTTTTCCATTTATCCTTCCTTTAATGATATGGCCTTTGTCAGTACTGTATGCTGAAAAACAGTCCCACACCATGATGTTCCCACCTCCAAACGTCACTGTTGGTTTGGAGTTTTTGGGGTGATGTGCAGTGCCATTTGACTCCCAAACAGGGCTGGTACAAGGGGGGTGGAAGGGGGCAGCAAAACACTGGAGCATCACCCTTTGTCTCAGCCTCTGTGATGCTAAAGCCTGTCCAAAAGCAGAGCTGAGAATGTGCCCATACCTACTGCAGGCTTCCCTGCCCCTTTCCAAAGGACACAAACACTCTCCAGGGAACAGGTACCTGACAGGCTGGCAGGCTGGATCACACAGTGAGAGCTCCAGTACAGGTGGGCAGAGCTGGCAGACAGCAGTAAACTGACACTTTTGGCGCGATTTTTTGGTTTGCACAAAAGTTATAGCATCTACAAAATAGGGGATAGTTTTACAGCATTTTTATTAATAATTGTTTTTTACTAGTAATGTCGGCGATCAGCGATTTTTATCATGACTGCGACATTATGGCAGACAGATTGGACACTTTTGGCGTGATTTTGGGGCCATTCACATTTATACAGTGATCAGTGCAATTAAAAATGCTCAGAAAGGATGCATTGCTGTGTATTGGACTTCCTATTTCTAGTCCCGTCGTACGTGCTGTACACGTCATCGCGCAAGCTTTCGACGGACTGTTGTTCATCTGTGTGTGGTCAAGTCGGTTCATTCGAAAGTAGGACGGACTGTCCGTCGGATTGTCTGACGGACTAAGTTGGCCATACAGTCCGCCCGTGTGTACGCGGCTTAAGATTGCCTTGTATTTGGCTCCATCCATTTTCCCATCAACTCTGACAAACTTCCCTGTCCCTGCTGAAGAAAAGCATCCCCACAACATGATGCTGCCCCTACCATATGTCTTGGTGGGGGTGGTGTGTTTGGGTGATGTGCAGTGCTAGTGCAGCATTTTTGGTCTCATCTGACCAGAGCACCTTCTTCCACATGTTTGCTGTGTCCCTCACATGGCTTCTCGCAAACAGAAAAAGAGACTATTAATATGGCTTTCTCTCAACAATGGTTTTCTTTTTGCCACTCATCCATAAAAATGCCAGATTTGTGGAGTACGCGACTAATAGTTGTCCCATGGACAGATTCTCCCACCTGAGCTGTGGATCTCTGCAGCTTCTCCAGAGTTACCATGGGCCTCTTTGCTGCTTTTCTGATTAATGCTCTCCTTGCCTGGCCTGTCAGTCTAGGTGGACGGCCAAGTCTTGGTAGGTTGGCAGTTGTGCCATACTCTTTCCATTTTCGGATGATGGGCCGAGGGCCGATGCGAGTGCCCGGGGTTCTCGATGACCGCCGGGCTCCCACGATCGCTCGTAACACTGTGAGAACTGGGATCTCTGTGCGCAAACATAGAGATCCCAGTTCTCTGGGGAGAAGTGACAGATCGTCTGTTCATACAAAGTTTGAACAGCGATCTGTTATCTTCCCTAGTCAGTCAGAACACAATTAACCCCTTGATCGCTCCCTAGTGTTAACCCCTTCACTGCCAGTGACATTTTTACAGTAATCAATGCATTTTTATAGCACTGATCGCTGTATGCCAATGGTCCCAAAAATGTGTCAAAGTTGTCCAATGTGTCCACCATAATGTCGCAGTCACGATAAAAATCGCAGATTGCTGCAATTACTAGTAAAAAATTTTTTATAAAAATGCTATAAATCTATCCCCTCTTTTGTAAATGCTATAACTTTTGCGCAAACCAATCAATATACGCTTATTGAGATTTTTATTACCAAAAATATGTAGAAGAATACATATCGGCCTAAACCAAGAAAAAAAATAGCTTTTTTGAAAAAAAATATTGTGAGTGTTTTTTTGTTTATAGCTCAAAAAATAAAAATCACTGAGATGATCAAATACCACCAAAAGAAAGCTCTATTTGTGGCAAAAAAGGACATCAATTTTGTTTGGGTGCAGCGTCCCACGAGCACACAATTGTCAGTTAAAGCGACGCAAAAAGTGCTCTGATCAGGAAGGGGGTAAAATCTTCCGGGACAGGGCTGAAGCGGTTAAAAGAGTAGAAAATGTTTAATTTTCTACTTTTCTCCACTTCTTTGTTAATGAATAAGGCCAACCTGCATTTTGTTAAAGCACCCAATCATATGCAAGTCAACATATTTTTATTTAAAGCCAGGCTACAACTTGTACATCCTGGTCGAGGTAATAACTCAGACTATAATGAGGCAAGCAGCAGCTAAGCGCCACCATTGTAGATGATCCCAAAATAAAATTATTCCACATGTACAAGTTGTTTTGAGTCAATGTATAAAACATTTTTGGCTTTTGAGAAATTGGTGACAGCCCAGTTATATCTACTGAATAGAAAATGTAATTCCTATATTATTCAGTGTATTGTTCAGCGCTAGAATGTAAGGGTAAAATTGATTTGTGAAGTACAGCATTATTGGTCATTCTGTAGTGGCACAGAAAATAAATTTCTGAGTGAATACGGTGCTGTCATTAATGTCTGCATTTTATGCTTTTTTTCTGAAAAATAGTGATTTATGGCCATAATAGCACCAGAAACCTTTATGCATAGAAATTGGCTGATTAATCAATGCTGCAACACAGTCACAGGTCTTCCCTAGAACATTGCTGGTTTTACTGTATGTGCGGAGTTGCTCACATAGGATACGGTATGGCAGACATACTTATGACAGACATATTTAACAGATATTTAGGGTAAACATGTCACCACCTACTTATAATAGACAAACAAAATATTTGGGGGGGGGCACACCCTAAAAGATGCAATAAAGATGGCACAGCCATAAGACCATAAAATAGAAAAAAATATTACAGCGCACACATGCAAAAAATTACATTTAACTCCTGGAAGGCTATTTAAAACACCTGAACATATAAAAAAAATGGGGATTTAGTCACACCATATGGCTATATGGTGTTTAAGCCCACTTACTGAGACAAAGTACCCCATTATCAGTGGGTCCTACACTATCCATAGAATGGAAGATCCTGCTTCTCTGAACCATGTGAGAAATATACTCCTCTATATGGGAGAAATAAAGGACTTCTATATCACAGGTGGACACTAATAAGAGGCAATGATGGAGGAGTGGGGTGCTGCTGCCCAAAAGGATTTGGTCAGAATCCATACAATAGACACAAAATATTTAGGGGGCACACCCTAAAAGATGCATTAAAGATGGTGCAGCCATAAGACCATAAAAAAATATATATATATTACAGCACACACATGCAAAAAATGGCATTTAACTCCTGCAAGACTATTTAAAACACCTGAGCATTTTCAAAAAATATGGGGATTTGGTCACACCATATTGCTATCTATAGAATGGAAGATCCTGCTTCTCTGAACCATGGGCGAAATACAGTCCTCTATTGGGAGAACTAAAGGACTCCTCCTATAACACAGGTGGACACTAATGAGAGGTTCAAAGGAGCAGGATCTTCTATTCTATGGATAGTGTAGGACCCACTAATAATGGGGAACTTTGACACAGTAAGTGGGCTTAAGTACCATATAGCCATATGGTGTGACCAAATCCCCATATTCAGGGCTGTCTTTAATACTGATTGGACTCTGGGCAAAACTTTTCTTGGGGGCCCTCCCCATGTAGTTTCGCTATCCACCTGCTCTGGGACATACAACACATAGCAGCTAGACTCAAAATATTTACTGTATCAGATCAAGCAGTGTTTGCAATTGGTTGCCAGAGGTTACAGCATATCATTACCGCTTACTGATCGGTTGCTAGTGGTTACAGCACACACTACGGCTCACTAATTAGTAGCTAGAGGTTATAGCACATCATCTCCTCAGTGCCTGCACTCTATGGACTGGGGTGGTGAGGGGACCCATCAATAGACAGAAAACTGCTAGGGATCCTAGGACTCCTGGGATCAGTGGCATGCTGGGGGGAAAGGAGGGTGTGATCAATGGCAATGCTGATTTTTTTACTGAATACCAATATAAAGAAGAGTTTCCACACTGGCCATCAATGTAATAGGGGTTTAAGCACTGCAGCATTCACAGTAACCACCATTGTAAGAAGGGATTTACACTGACCACTAATGTAAGGGTGACATTCACACCACACTGGCCACTAGTGTGAATGAAAGGATTCTACACCAAGTCCCAATGTAATGAGAAGATTTACATTGACTGAGACATTTAGCCTGCGTTCACATTTGTGTGTTGGGAACGCATGCAAAATCGCGTTCCTGACACCACAGAAATGTGCTGCCCTTTAGCAGATACACAACAATGCCATTAATTGTTACCGACACCCTCACACATCTGTTGACATGTGCTGAGCAACTCTGTGATTTTGAAAAAGGGTTTGGGACTTTCTTCAGCATTTCTAGCTCTTAGAGCATCACATTGAAATAATTGGGCTGCCCTATACACTACCTACATGTTTATCCACCCTGTCAGTGCACCTTTGCATCCTAAAACCCATGCTCCCAAACCTCCCCCATCCACTCCAGCCCTCCACCCCTTTAACTCTCCCTGCCTCCTCTGCTCATATTTGCACCCACCTTCCTTACCTCTATACATCCTCTCCTTGCTCACCTGTGCACCCCAAACTGTAATTCCTTCTCTGCCTACCTCTGAACATCCCACACTACCCCCCCCCCCCACCCCACCAATTTTCTTACCTTTGCAGAACAGGCGGATGTTAGGCTTAATGATTACAGTTGTAGGCAGGACTTTCAAGTATGCCCCTTTACCTCCCCAGTGGGCAGCATTCAGTATAGGTGATGGTGGATATGACCTCAGAAGGGAATAATATACATATGAATGCTGCCATTATTTACATATCAATGCCGCCGACCACTTCTCTTTACATATGAATGCCGGTTATTTACATGTAAACACAGGGTCTGCAGGTGAATCAGCCATACACAATAGGGCAGCATTAGTAGCAGCACTTCACAGTGAGATATTGGGACACAGCACAGGACTAAAACTTCAGGACAGTTGGCAAGTATGAGGTAGCTGCTTTGGGCCCCACAACAATGACAGAGTCCAGGGCAGCTGCCGCCTTTGCCCTGCTTAAAGATGGCCCTGTCCATACTTTTTGAAAATGTTCAGGTGTTTTAAATAGCCTTGCAGGAGTTAAATATCATTTTTTGCATGTGTGCGCTGTAATATTTTGTTTTACTTATATTAGAGGTACAAAGTTAACTTACATTCTTGAAAATGCAAGGTTAACAGGTTATTAAAAACCAAGGATAAAGTGAATACACCTCCCAAATGGGCTCAAGTCTAAAGAGTTATGACGCGTACACATGATCGGATTATCCGGCGGACAAACCGCCAGACTTTGCAGCGGAGGTCCGCCGGACTTTCCAAACGAGCGGACCTGCCCACACACGGCCGTATTTTTTTTTTAAATGAACGGACTTGCCCACACATGGAGAAAAGTCAGTTCATTTTGAACGCAGCTCCAGGTAGAGGGGACTAGCGCAGGAAGTCAATGTCGCCACCTCCATCGGCGAGATTGACACCTCGCCGGTCCCATCACCTGGTATGGACTTAAAGGGGAAGCCCTGCGCTAAAAAAAATGGTGTGGGGGTTCCCCCAAAGTCCATATCAGACCCTTATCCGAGCATGTAGTCTGACAGGTCAGGAAAGGGGGTGGGGATGAGCGACGCCCCCCCTCCTCCTGAGCCGTACCAGGCCGTGGGCCCTCAACATGGGGGGTGCTTTGGGGAAGGGGGGCCCTGCGGCCCCCCCCACCCCAAAGCACCTTGTCCCCATGTTGATGAGGACAAGGGCCTCTTCCTGACAACCCTGGCCGTTGGCTGTCGGGGTCTGCGGGCAGGGGGGCTTATCGGAATCCAGGAGCCCCCTTTAACAAGGGAGCCCCCAGATAACGGTCCCCCACCCTATGTGAATGAGTATGGGGTACGATGTACCCCTACCCATTCACCTGGTGAAAAAAGTGTAAATAAAAAAAGTTTTTAAAATAATTTATTACACAGCTCCGGTTGTCTTCCATCTTGGGGGGTCTTCTCGCCGGACTCCTCCGCTATCTTCTGCTCTTTTGCTAGCTCTTTTAGTAGTCGAGGAGCCCGGCTTTCTTCTTTGTCGTCGCCGCCGCCGCCGTCCGGGGGTCTTCTTCTGACTTCGGGGGTCTTGTCCCCCTCTTCGGTTCTTCTGCCGGGCCTCCTCTTTCTTCTTCCAGCTCTTTTACTAGTGTTGGCCCGGTCTTCTGTCGCCGCCGCCTTCTTCTCTTCTCTTCTTCCTTACGATGTTGACACAACGCTCTCTCTGGCCGCAATGGCAGGGAAACGTTGTGTGGCAACTTATATAGGGACAAGGGGCGGGGTCACCGTGGATGTCAAATGGTGACCCTGCCCCCTTATTATGTCACAGTCCCAGAGGATGCTGGGACTGTGACATCATAAGGGGCGGGGTCACCATGTGACATCACCCGGTGACCCCACCCCTTGCCCCTATATAAGTCGCTGAACAACGCATCCCTGCCATTGCGGCCAGAGAGCGTCGTGTCAACATCTCAACATCGGGACTGTCGGTGAGTCAACAGCGGGTCAGAAGAGGAGCCGCTGCGGGACAGAGATGACAGTTGCTCTTTAAAAATTATGATTTAAATCAAGCCTTTTTACTAATGATTAAAATCATAATTTAAATTTGATTTAAATCGACTTGATTTAAATCAAATCCACCCTGCACCATACAGTAATAAAAGTACACCTGTCACAAATCTGGCCAATATAAACCAAACAAACTAGGAAAACTAGGTCACCCAGCCCCTTTCAACCACTTCCTGTGAGCCCCAAGTGTTGAGGACTTTCCAAGTCCACAGGGGAATGCAACCAGAAAATTACAATTCTATATATCAGCAAATATCAATATAATCATACTACTTATTTGTTTTCTAGCCTATATAATGAGGAGGTAGATGTTTTAACTACTTCCCACCAACTCACACTAGTCGTACTGTGAGTGGGCGGCAGCTGCAGGCCCAGTGATGTACCTGTACGTTTTGAACTTTCTTCGGGAATTGGACAGCACAAGTTTGACAGCTGATTTCAGCCAATGATTTTGGCTGAAGCCAGCTGATCAGCTATGGCCAATCACACACAGTGTTCTGTGTTTACAAAAACACAGAACTATGTACAGGGAACAGCAATTTGGCATCTTTGCAGGGAGAAAAAACAGACAGATAGTAAAGTAAAAGCAGTACACATTTGCACATTACACGTTGTTAGGCACACAGTTACCCCCTTAATTGCCCCTAGATGGTAACCCCTTCCCAGTCAGTGTCATTAGTCCAGTTTCAGTGTACAGTATTATCACTGATCACTGTATTAGTAACACTAGCGGTGTCAGTTGGTGACCCTCCAAGATGGTGTGTCTGAACACCAGATTGCCCGTCACCCTATCACCATCACACTATAAGTCACTGATCACCAGCATTACAGTTTAGCATTTATAGCTGCGTAGATTCCAATATATACCATAGTTTGTAGACACTATAACTTTCACACAAACCAATTAAAATATACTTATTGGGATTTTTTTTTCTTCTTTTTACCAAAGACAAGTGGCAGAATAAATTTTGGCCTAAGTTTATGAAGAAATTAGATTTTTTTTTTCGGTCTGATGTTTTATAACAGAAAGCAGAATTTTTTTTTCCGCCTTTGTCTATATCACAAAAAATATGCTCTGGTCATGAAGGAGGTAAAACCTTCCAGAGGTCAAGTGGTTAATGGCAGGCAGTACGTAAACATAATTAGTATTATAGACATCAGGCATATCCTTGTTCTGATTCTCATTTATTTGGGTAATATAGCAACTATACGAAAGCAAGCATGTTTGTCTGTGATCTAAGGCAGGTACTCTGCCCTATTAAAAATGAAGTGCCACTTTCTCTCTTTCCTGCTCTTACAGTGTTTATTGCTGTTCAATTATTCTCATTACAGACAAAGTTGAGCTTCCAAACAGTGCTAATGTTGAAGTGGAAGTGACACCACCTAAGGAATCTACCGACCCAGTTCAAAATGGAAATGTCACTCACAACATTGAAGCTGCAGAAACGCAGGTGATACATTATTATTTTTGTTTACTGCATCCGCAATACTGTGCACAGTACATTGGTAAATAAGAGAGCAGTTTTTTTTGCGATACAAAAATGGTTTAAAGCACAAATCAAGCCCAAACCCTTTTTTGTGTTGGATAAAATGGGGAATGGTTATAACTGCTGTCAAGTTTTCACTGTGATCCTAATTGAGTGATTCACCATCACCGTCAACTCTTTGTGGTTGATTTACCAAAGGCAAATAGACTGTGCAATTTGTAAGTCCTTTGCATTCTGCAAGGGCATTTGCGCCAGAACTTAGTAAATGAGGGGAAACGCTGCTGACTTCCATCATCTAATCCAATGTTTCTCAACTCCAGTCTTCAAGGTGCCCCATCAGGTCATGTTTTCAGGCTCTCCACTATTTTGCACAGGTGATTTAATCAGTTTCACTTCCTTAGTAATTACCACAGCCATTTCATCTGAGGGAAATCCTGAAAACATGACCTGTTGGGGCGCTTAGAGGACTGGAATTGAGAAACACTGATCGAATCATCTGCATCTTTTTATTTTCCTTGCATGTGATTGGGTATTCTTTGCAAAGTGAAGCTTCACCATATTTACTAAACTTTGCACAAAATGCCCTTGCAGACTACATCTGCACTTGCAAAGTGCACAGTCTATTTGCCTTTAGTAAATCAACCTGACTGTGTCCTCATTGAGGAGTTTACTCATTACTTCCTGTCGCTATGACTCTCTGAAACTGAGACAAGAATGGAGAAGAAATCAACTCAATGGGGGCACAGGCAACAATAAAAATATGACAGAGTATCACATTAAAACAAGATCTGGGCCTGTTGGATCCACTACAGATCTTCGGTTGAATACACCAATTTACTTCAGAGTAGTGGTTATAAGTACTTACAGTAATAGTTGGTAAACCCCGGTAGTAAACCAGTTGAGGGAGAATTTTTTATGCTATCCTGCTTAGAGTCTGGTGTTTTTCTCCCTGGTCTAAATTCTGACTCTGTCACTTTCCTATCGCCACCCCCCATCCACCCATTAAATCTCTTTCAGCCCTCGCAGTACAATGCTTCACCCCTCCCCTTTTTTATTTTTATTTTTTTTCTTCTCTTTTCTGTCTTCTTCTTTCATTCTTTAACCTCCCTGGCGGTACGATTATTTTGGATCTTAGGTGCTAAAAGCGGCACAATTATTTTGCATGAAAATTTGGTGTTTTATATTGTAGTCCTGTAATTCTTAGGAATAACTCATTTAAATCTGTCCAAACCAGAGTCTAGCAGACATCCCGGGTATGATAAAGTTTGAAAAATGAAATCATAAATTATAATATAATAAATAACTAAAAATAATTATACCAAATAATAATATAACAATAATAAAAATTATTCAATAATGTAATCAAATCAAAACACTGAAATTAGCTCAGTTGCAGAATTGTCACTGTCATTACTTTTCAGTATTTGATGATGGATCGCCGCACAAATCGATATCGCTCAATTCTGCGAGTGATTCTAATTTATTGTCGGTGTTTTCTAGCTGGTCTAAAACCATTTTTGATGTAAAGGGACAGTTTTGGTTGCTATGGGCAATCTGCAGTTTCCAGGCATAAAGAACAGTTTTTATAAGATAAAACTGTATGCAGGACACTGGGCAGACCACTAGGGACAAAGGGGATGTGAAATAATTACATACAGCAATGTAATCTGTAAGATTACATTATACGGTATGTATACTGTGTGTTTCACTTTTTGAATTTGGCGCAACGCTCACATGGAACGGAGATCGGCTCTGTGATGAATCAAGGGGAGGACGAGCCGCTCGTACAGCGGGGGGACATCGCTGGATCCAAGGGAGAAGGTAAGTAAACGTCCTCCTGGATCCAGCGATGCGGTCCCGAGTCTGGCTCGGGGTTACCGCTTTTGGTATAAAACTTCCCCCCTGAGCCAGACTCGGGAACACGGCCAGGGGGGTTAATATCAACCCAGACAGGTTCTTAAAGGGTGATATGCCTAACTAGATTTGCCAAGATGTCTAATGCTTACATGTTTTCCTCATGTTCTTTTTAATTCCTCCAGGATGCCCTTTGGTAAATGCTGATATGCTAGTACCAAGTGTGCCTTTTTGGGGAAAAGGTTTCTATTTGTGTTTTGCAATTTTGATAACACTTGGAAAGTGACTGCATTAATGGATGATATGCTTGTAACATCTCATTTAAAGTGGTTGTAAACCCTTACAAACCACTTTGACATACAGGTAAGCCTAGATTAAGGCTTACCTGTAGGTCCAATAAATATCTCCTAAACCTACACGGTTTAGGAGATATTTGCCAAAAGACAGGCACCGCTGTCTACGGTGTATACGTCTCACTGAGTGCGCCGCTGTTAATGGCGATGTGGCGTGAGTGGCGGTTCCCGTGCGCATGCGCGGGGGTGACGTCATCGCGACTCCATCGAATGACAGCGCCGGAGCAGCAAGACCCACCAAGAAGATGGAGGCTCCGTACACAAGGAGACAGCGGTGACTTCGCTGGCTCCTCTGTCAAGTAAGTGACACATAATGGACTACTATGCGATGCATAGTAGTCCATTATGCTTTACCTTTGCAGGAAATCAAAGAGGAAGTAAACCCATCAGGGTTTACTTCCTCTTTAATATTGTGGTTACTTTACTCTTACCATACAGTATAAGCTAATCTTTCTTGAATAAAAACTTTTATGATAAAAGGTAACAGAGTATCCAATAACACTGTTGTATTTCTGTATTTTTTTCTGTCTGTGACCCCATTGTAAAGATTTACAGTACTGTGCAAATGTTTTAGGCAGGTATAAAAATATGCTGTAAAATAAGAATGCTAACAATATTTATTTTAATTGCAGATTTTTATCAATTTCCAAAATGCAAAGTGAGGCAAGAAAAGAACCATCTAAATCAAATCAATATTTGACTACCCTTTGGCTTTAAATCAACATTAATTCTTACACTTGCACACTTTGTACAAATGCACAAAGTCAGGGATTTTGTAGGACTAGAGTCAGGTATATAATTAACCAGTTATTATGATTAACCAAGCAGGTGCTAATGATCACCAATTTCATATGTAGTTTAAAACACAGTCATTAACTGAAACAGAAACAGCTGTGTAGGAGGCTTTAAACTGGATGAATGAGGAACTACTTACGATCCATACACACGATCTGAATATCGTACAAAAACTGTTGTCCGAGGAAGAATCGTACAACTTTCGGTTCGTGTGTACACTACTTTCGAGAGCCGATCACAACAGTCCAATATTATTCAACCGGACAAGCACCAAAATTTTCCTTGTACGATACCAGATTGTACGATTTTCGTTTAGTCAGTATAGTCATCCGAAAATACAATACAAATACATTGCAACACATCACTTTTTTATGTCGTACGAGAATTTTCGTGACTTTATTTATCTATTCAATTTCTACTTGCGACTATTAAGCGAAAAAGGGCGTACGATCTATCGTACGATATTTGGATTGTGTGAATGGGCCATTAGGTGAGATTGCAGAAGACAGTTTCATGTCACAGGTCATACACGATGACAAGACACAAGATAGTTATTCTGCATCAACAAAGTCTCTCCCAAGCAAAGATATCAATGCAGGCTGGGGTTTAAATATGTGCTGTTCAAGCTCCTTTGCAGAAGCACAAAGAAACGGGCAACGATGAGAACTGTAGATGCAGTGGTTGGCCAAGGAAACTTATTGCAGTAGATGAAAGACATATCATGCTTACTTCCCTTCGACATTGAAAGATATCCAGCAGTAGGGATGAGCCGAACACCACCCGGTTCGGTTTGCACCAGAACTTTCGAACGGACTGCAAATTCGTACGAACTTTAGAACCCCATTGAAGTCAATGGGACTCGAACGTTCGAAATTAAAAGTGCTAATTTTAATGGCTAATATGCAAGATACTGTCCTAAAAAGGGTTTGGGGACCTGGCTCTTGCCCCAGGGGACATGGGTCAATGCAAAAAAAAGTTTTAAAAACTGACGTTTTTTCGGGAGCACTGATTTTAATGACGATTAAAGTGAAAAAAAAGTGAAATATTCCTTTAAATATCGTGCCTGGGGGGTGTCTATAGTATGCCTGTGAAGTGCCACGTGTTTCCCGTGTTTAGAACAGTCCCTGCACAAAATGACATTTAACGGAAATAACGTCATTTAAAACTGCTTGCGGTTTTAATGTTATATCTGGTTCCAGCAATATGGATGAAAATCATTGAGAAAAATGGCATGGGTAGCCCCCCCCCCTGCCCATTACCAGCCCCTTTGGGTCTTGTACGGATATTAAGGGGAACCCCGTACCCATATTAAAAAAAGGAAATACGTGTGGCCCCCAGGCCCTATATACTCAGAACAGCAGTATACAGGCAGTGCAAACAAGACAGGGACTGTGTAGGTTTGTTGTGTTAAGTAGAATCTGTTTGTAATTTTCAACTGGTACATTTTTAAAGTGTAGCTCCAGTCAAAATATCTATTTTTTAAGCTTTTTGGAAAACATAGGGAAGGGTTATCACCCCTGTATAATTAGTTTTGCCGTCCGTCTTTTTTCATCTCACTTGCTGTTGTCTCCTTCCGTTTGCAAGTAGGAGACGTTTTTAAGTTGGATGTTTGAAAGTAGGGGCCTGCCCTATATGCTCTGCAGAAATGGTGGAACAAGGTGTTGGTTTTGCCACAACATTGTAAACCCTCAAAGTGACTCTTGGTGGGCGCTGGAGCGCCCTGCTGTGAACGATTATATCAAGAATTGTAATTACATGCCATTGTTGAAGAGTGGTAGAAAAATTGACCTTTGGTGGTTGTGGTGCTGGTGCCACAACACTATAAGTCCTCACAGTTACTTTGGGTGGGCACAGGAACGGGCCCTCCTGGGAAATATATCAAGAATTGTAATTACATGCCCCTGTTAAACAGGGGCTGAAAAATTGGGCTGCTGGCATTGGTGCTGGTGCCACGACACTGCAACATCTCCCATATACTCTAGTTGTAGTGCAGGAAGGAGCCCTGCTGCAAAGCATTGCATCACAAATTTTAATTAAATGCCCCTGTTAAACAGGGGCAGAAAAATTGGGCTGCTGGCACTGGTGCTGGTGCCACAACACTGCAACCTCTCCCATATACTCTAGTTGTAGTGCAGGAATGAGCCCTGCTGCAAAGCATTGCATCAAAAATTGTAATTAAACGCCCCTGTTAAACAGGGGCAGAAAAATTGGGCTGGTGGTATCACCCAGAACCAAAAATGTTCTTCCAACATATCAGCGGAGGAGTAAGAGGATAGACAATCAACATAACAGGACAGTCACTCAGCATAGGCAGTCTTGAATGGATGTGATATTTCAAAAAAAATTATTCGGTTACATCAGCTTCAGGTGCTTGGTAGCTGTGGGTGATCCAAGACTGATTCATCTTGATGAAGGTCAGTCGATCAACTGAGTCGGTGGACAGGTGCACCCTGTGATCGGTAACAAAGCCACCAGCAGCACTGAAGGTGCGTTCCGAAAGAACGCTGGATGCAGGACAGGCCAGTAGCTCAATTGCATACTGTGCAAACTCTGGCCAGTGATCCATTCTCAAGACCCAGTAAGCCAGAGGATTTTCGGTGGGAAAGGTGTCCAAGTCTGACCTTGCCCCTAGGTATTCCTGCACCATGTAAATCAGACCCTGGCGATGGTTGCTGGAACCGATCATACCTTGGGGCTGTGGACTAAAAAATTGTCTGAACGCATCGGTCAGATGGCCACCTTCTCCACCGCTCCTTCTGACCGATGCCTCAGCAACATGTTGTCCAGGACCAGGAGTTTATAACCTCCCAGTCTCTGGGAACGCGTTGCAGAGACCTTTCTGCAAGGCCTCCCGGAGATGTCTCATCCTCTGCTCCCTCTGCGACGGCAAGATAAGGTCGGCAACCTTACCCTTGTACCGTGGATCAAGGAGAGTGGCCAGCCAGTAATGGTCCCTCTCCTTGATCCGAAGAATACGAGGATCCTTCCGCAGGCTTTGCAGGATCAGGGAGGCCACGCAGCGTAGGTTAGCTGAGGCATTCGATCCGGAGTCCTCTGGGTCACTAAGGACAACATGATCCGCAGCTACCTCCTCCCAGCCACGTACAGATCCACGGGTTTCTTGGGACTGTAAATCATCCCTACAAGACTGCTGCTGCTGCTGATGCTGAGTGCCAGCCTCCACCTCCATGCTGACACAATCATCCTCCTCCTCCTCCTCCTCATCCTCTTCCTGTGTGATGGGTGGCACAGCAGGAACACTGTCTGGATAAAGGGGGCCTTGAGAGGCAAGGAAGTCCTCCTCTTCCTGCTCTGTTTTGCCTCAAGTGCCCTGCCCATTATTCCACGCAGTGTATTCTCCAAGAGGTGGACAAGAGGTACAGTGTCACTGATGCATGCACTGTCACTGCTCACCATCCTTGTGGCCTCCTCAAACGGTGACGGGACAGTGCATGCATCCCTGATCATGCCCCACTGGCGTGGTGAGAAAAAACCGAGCTCCCCTGACCCCGTCCTGGTTCCGTAGTCGCACGGGTACTCATTGATGGCCCTCTGCTGCGTGTGCAGCCACTGCAGCATGGCCAACGTTGAGTTCCACCTGGTGGGCATGTCACATATAAGGCGGTTCTTGGGCAGGTTCAACTCCTTTTGGAGCTCAGCCAGCCAAACACAGGCATTAAATGATCGGCGGAAATGCACACAGACTTTCCTGGCCTGCTTCAGGACATCCTGTAAGCCTGGGTACCTGCCCAAGAACCGCTGCACCACCAGGTTAAGGACGTGAGCCACACAGGGCACATGGGTCAGTTGTCCCTGTCGGAGGGCGGAGAGGAGGTTGGTGCCATTGTCGCAAACCACTATTCCTGGCTTAAGCTGCCGTGGCGTCAACCACCTCTCGGCCTGCCCCTGCAGAGCTGACAAAACATCTGCCCCAGTGTGGCTCCTGTCCCCCAAACAAACCAGCGCAGGCATGGCATGGCATTGTTTTGCCTGCGTACTTGTGTAGCCCCTGGAACGCCTACGGAGCACTGCTGGTTCTGAGGACAGAGCACTGGAAGAGGCCATGGAGGAAGAAGAAGAGGAGGGGGTGGAGGAGAGAGGTGTGTCACAACCAATAGTAGCATTTTGGAGGCGTGGTGGCGGAACAACCTCCAACACTACTGCACCTTGTCCTGCATCCTTCCCAGCTGCCAGAAGAGTGACCCAATGGGTCATGAAAGACAGGTAACGTCCCTGTCCGTGCCTGCTGGACCATGAGTCAGCGGTAATATGCACCTTACCGCTGACCGACCTGTCCAGCGAGGCAAGAACATTGCCTTCCACCTGCCAGTAGAGAGCCGGAATTGCCTTCCGTGAGAAAAAGTGGCGTTCGGGGACCTGCATTGAGGAACCACACATTGTACAAATTCACGGAAGGGGGCCGAGTCTACCAACTGAAAAGGTAGCAGTTGAAGTGCTAGCAATTTAGCCAAGCTAGCATTCAACCGCTGGGCATGTGGATGGCTGGGAGTGAACTTCTTTCGATGGTCCAGCAGCTGGGGCAGGGACATTTGCCTGCTATAATCGGACGTGGGTGTACTGCTAGCAGAGTGCCCGGAAGCACTTGGCTGTGACACACCTAATTCTATACCTTCATTCCTCTCAGAGCAGGTTTCAGAGAGGACTGAAGGTCTAGTGGGGTTGGAGATCCCAGCTGATGAGGAGCAAGGAGAGGTCCGCTTTGTTCTTTGGTGTGGGTCTTTGAGGTACGGTTGCCAACGAGCTACATGGCAGGTCAACATATATCTGGTCAAGCATGTGGTGCCCAAGCGGCTGATGTTTTGGCCACACGAGATACGCTTGAGACATATGTTGCAAATAGCAGCGGTGCGATCTGATACACTCATCTCAAAAAAGGCCCACACCAAAGAACTTTTAGAATAATGCGCAGAGGCAGCGCCCTGCACAGGTAGCACCCTGCACAGGTGGAACTCTGCGGTGTGATTCAGTCGGTGTGCTGCCCCCAAGCTGGCCCCCGGAGGGCATCCTGCCTCATTGGAGATGTGCCTCCTCCTCCTCTCTCCTACCAGGCACCCACGTGGAGTCAGTGCCCTCATCATCCCCTCCCTCTTCATCGCTGAAGCAAACCTGGCAGTATGCTGCAACTTGTGGAACATGACTGCCAGATTGCTGTCCTTCTTGAGCATCCCCTCTCTCTGCGCTCACGCTACTGCCTTCCTCTAGCTGAGTATCATCATCAGAGCCTACAAAACACTGGGCATCCTCCTGGAGCATGTACCCAACACTGTGCTCAAAGAGTTCAGAAGACTCCTCAGGAGGACGTGGGGGGGGCTTAGGGAAGGAGTCACTGATGATGACATTGAGAGGAGAGAAGACGATGCGTTGGCAGCTGCTTTGCTAGTACCCTGAGCCTGGGTGAGAGAGGATGAGGAGGATGAAGCAGGCTTGGTCATCCGCTCTACCAAGTCTTCGGCATGTTGCGGCTCAACATGTCCAGCTGCCGAAAAGAAGGACAAGCGTGTCCCATGGCCACGTGCTGATGATGACGATGCACCGCGTCCATGACCAGCACTGTTGTCTCTAGACACAGAGCCTGCTTGCCCTCTTTTATTGGCTCGCGCCTGTCAGCCTCTCCTTGCTGGCCTTCCAGACATGGTAATGGCCCCACACACAACACCCACTAACTCCTGCAGATGGCAGATGGCTCAATTAGAGAAGAGCTATGTAGGTGGATATAACGGTGTATACTGTGGTCAGGGCACGCAGACAGCACGCACAATCTCCTACAACTGACTGCAAGCTCTATTTAAAAAGAGAAAGATAGCTAGCTATATAGGTGGATATAGCGGTGTATACTAGGTTCAGGGCACGCAGACAGCACGCACAATCTCCTATAACTGACTGCAAGCTCTATTTAAAAAGAGCAAGATAGCTAGCTATATAGGTGGATATAGCGGTGTATACTGTGGTCAGGGCACGCAGACAGCACGCACAATCTCCTACAACTGACTACAAGCTCTATTTAAAAAGAGCAAGATAGCTAACTATATAGGTGGATATAGCGGTGTATACTGGGTTCAGGGCACGCAGACAGCACGCATAATCTCCTACAACTGACTGCAAGCTCTATTTAAAAAGAGCAAGATAGCTAGCTATATAGGTGGATATAGCAGTGTATACTGCTGTCAGGGCATGCAGACAGCACGCACAATCTCCTACAAGTGACTGCAAGCTCTATTTAAAAAGAGCAAGATGGCTAGCTATATAGGTGGATATAGCAGTGTATACTGTGCTCAGGGCACGCAGACAGCACGCACAATCTCCTACAACTGACTGCAAGCTCTATTTAAAAAAAGCAAGTTAGCTAGATATATAGGTGGATATAGCGGTGTATACTGGGTTCAGGGCACGCAGACAGCACGCACAATCTCCTACAACTGACTGCAAGCTCTATTTAAAAAGAGCAAGATAGCTAGCTATAAAGGTGGATATAGCGGTGTATACTGGGTTCAGGGCACGCAGACAGCACGCACAATCTCCTACAACTGACTGCAAGCTCTATTTAAAAAGAGCAAGATAGCTAGCTATATAGGTGGATATAGCGGTGTATACTGGGTTCAGGGCATGCAGACAGCACGCACAATCTCCTACAACTGACTGCAAGCTCTATTTATCAAGAGCAAGATAGCTAGCTATATAGGTGGATATTTTTTTAATGGTTATCTGCTACCGAACATACAAATTTTTCATTACAAATCAAATATCAGTTAACATACACTTTGCAATTTAACAGATAATAAACTATACAAACAAAAGGGAAAAAACAACTTACATGTCATCTTCCCCCTCCTCCTCCCCAGAAGAAAAATTTATAAGTAGAGCATCACCCCTACTGCTAGGCCCTTCTGGTGGCCCAGGATCCACCTCAGGTAACGGGGCCCTTTTTTTCTTCTTCTTCCCCTGCTTTTTCCTAATCGTGACCCAAGCCACTTCACCTTCCTCATCCGATACTTCTTTTGGGCGTTTCTGAGCCCCCTTAACCGAGACTTCCATCTCCTCCTCCCCAGACCTGTCATCCCCAGCCGAAGAATCGGATGAGGAGACAGTGACCAGACGTCTGCCCGGCCTACATCTCCGAGGAAGGGGAGTGGGAGCAGTAACCTGGGAAACAGAACCCTGTGCCCCCCCCTTATCCAAAAAGGGAGGCCCAACTACCTCCACCTGACCAATATCTGGACCGGGCACCTGAACTTCAGTGACAGGGGCCTGGGCAACATCTGCATGCCGTACCCCCTTTTCTCTTTGAGGGACCCTACTTGCCTTTTGGGTTCGAGGTGCACCCTGTGGCTCCGCCGTAGGAGCGCTTCCCTGCCTTTCCCCTCCAGAACTCTGCCCAGCAGGAGGAGGTGCACTATCCCCTCCTGGCCCACCACCTGCTGCAGCTTCACCCCTGTAGGCTCTGGGGCATCTGCTAAAGGGATGCCCCATTTGACCGCAAAGGTTGCAGCAGATCAACCCACACGTGTCACCTGAGTGTCCAAACTTATTGCACTTAGTGCAGCGCACAACTGTGCAATCTGCACTCATGTGGGTTGGACACCCACACCTGAAACACCTACGGGGCTGGCCTGGGTAGAACACCAGGATTCTATCTCGTCCCAGGAAAGCACTTCCTGGGACATGTGCAACCGTGTTGCCAGATCTTCTCAAACGAATCCTGGTGTTCCATGCTCCAGTCCATACCCCACGCTCGTCTAAGCATTTATTTAGAGGACACTGCAACTGGCCGTGTCTCCCCAGCCAAGTTGCTATGTCCTCCGGGGGCAGGCTCTCGTTCCTTACTAACACCGTCAGGTTTTTAATCTCCTCCTGCCTACTCAAAGGAATCAGGCGGAACCCTTTCCAGGGATCAGCCCCTTTAACCAACCCAAAAGCGGTTATAAAACGCTCCATAGTCACAGCGTTGGTGAAACTGACATCAAAGTCAGGGGTGCCAGCTGGGTGGATCACAGCAAATAGCTCAGCCACCCTGAACCCCAACGCCAGGACCATGTCAACCACTTGGCCCCTCGTGGGGCACTGACCTTCACCCTCCCATCTCAGCTGGACCACATTCCTACGCTTGCGCTCCGGACCACCTGTCCCCCTAGACCAAGTACTGGCCCCAGGGGTCTGACCAGCCGGGGGTACCCGAAAGTTACTGGCCCCAAACTGGTGGTACAGGTGGTCCAGAGGCACACTGGACCCAGCCACATTGGCGTAGGAACGCCTTTCACCAAGTGCCGTCAGCAACTTTACCTCCGGTGTCCCCCTTAGTACGGGTCCCGGAGGAGGAGCCTCTGCCACAGACACTGGGGGTACAACATGAGAAGCAGCCCCCCCACTCACGGCATGGGAAGTCACACTCCCCACATCGTTTACCCCAGCCTGAACTTTAGGATAGGTCTCATCCTCAGAGCTATAAAGCAAAGCCTCCCAGGCTTCCTGCCACTCCACCTCCATATGGGCCCCGCAGGAATCCACTGACACCTGGCTCGGCCCTGATTGAGAACCCTCCAAGCCGCGAATGAACGTCATTGCAGGGTTCTCACCATCAAGCTCGCCCATTGGGCAGTCACCCCAGGCCGTAGCTTGTTCTGGCACTATACAATTAGACATTTCAACATTACTGTTACTGTTACTGTTTACACTCTCTTGACCAGAAAGCAGACCGGAAGTCCTTTGAAAACGACCCTCGGGGTCAACTTCTGGACCCGCCACCGTCACTTCAGGCCGCGGGCTATTCTCGCCATGAACCAGCTCGCGCACCGGAAGTGCGTCATCACCCCTTCCCGCGCTACTATTGGCCTCGCGGTCAGTAGCACCACCCCTCCTCCCGCGGGAAGACGGCGTTCTCTTATTCACGGCCGCCATTCCCGAACTGTCAGATGCCATGCCGCCGGCCGACACTGCACCGCTGCCCACAGCGGCAGCCAAGCTGGCTTGACTCTCATATACCCTAGTCCCCTTACCCTGAGACCGGCTTGCAGCAGTGGCAGCCGACAACGCAACTGACGGCGTGCCCTGCTTGCAACCACCGGCTGGGATCACTGGGGACTGTACAGGTAAGTCCATTTTTCCTTTGCTTACTATCCTAGCAAGCTGCACCACTGGTATCTTCTTAACAACACTCCTGTCTTTAATGTCCTTTTGCTGCCTCCTTCCCACTTCACCGGGGTCTAACCTGCCCTCTGGGGACACAGCCTCATTCATAGGCTGGCAACCCTTAGGCTTACCTGACCCCTCTGCAGGATTAGTGGAGTTAGCAGGGCTAGCAGTCTTTTCACCAGGAATGCTCTTCACATTTTCAGCCTTCACAGCACTCTCTCTCTCCAAAACTGTTTCTTTACACACCGCTGGCTTTCTTTCCACCACAGTCTTTCCCTCTGGTTTGTCACTGGCCACCTTTCTTTCCACCACACTTTCCTTTTCTTCATGGCTGGCTTCCACAGAGGGACCCGCCATTTCCTCCTCCTGCGTTGTGTTCGGGGCTGGATACAGTCTACGGCGTCTCCCTGCCTGGGTCCCCTCGTCACACGCAATTCTCATCGCTTTGTCCACGTTAGATAGAAAGTCTTTCTCACCAGAAGCACTGTCAATCAGGTTGGATAACAGCTCACCCAATATGTTGCACTGCTTCTTCAATCCGTCTATCACCGTCTTATACTCCTGTCTCTTTACAACGCCTGATCTGTCTCTCCGGTTCCTTAGCTCCGCCAGGACCTTCATTTTCTCGCAGTAGCTGCGGGAAGCCTTTACAATTAAGCTTTTAGCTTTCTTTCTTCTGTCTGCAGATTTCTCCACATCCTCTCCTGGCTGTCTCAGAGACCAATCTGCAAGATCCAGCTGGTTCTCCAAAAACAACCTCTCCTCCTTGACGAGCTCCAGGAGCTTAGGGGCTCCACGTCCTTCATTAGGCTGAGAAACAGGCACCTGGCCTGGGCTGACTGAAGTCATCAGCTCCCTCTCTTTCTCCACCACTCTGGAAGTCCTCAGAGATCAGAGCACGCAGCCAGCACACACAAGCTCCTACCACTGACTGCAAGCTCTATTTAAAAAGAGCAAGATAGCTAGCTATATAGGTGGATATAGCGGTGTTTACTGGGTTCAGGGCACGCAGACAGCACGCACAATCTCCTACAACTGACTGCAAGCTCTATTTAAAAAGAGCAAGATAGCTAGCTATATAGGTGGATATAGCGGTGTATACTGGGTTCAGGGCACGCAGACAGCACGCACAATCTCCTACAACTGACTGCAAGCTCTATTTAACCACTTCAGACTCAGGCCAATTCTGACATTTCTCTCCTACATGTAAAATTCCTAATTTTTTTGCTAGAAAATTACATAGAACCCCCAAACATTATATATGTTTTTTTAGCAAAGACCCTAGAGAATACAATGGCGGTCATTGCAACTTTTTATCTCGCAGCAATTTTTCGAACGCGTTTTTTTTAAGAAAAAAAACAGTTTCATGCTTAAAAAAAAAAAACAGTAAAGTTAACCCAATTTTTTTGCATAATGTGAAAGAGGAGGATACGCCGAGTAAATAGATACCCAACATGTCACGCTTCAAAATTGCACGCGCTCGTGGAATGGCGCCAAACTTTGGTATTTAAAAATCCCCATAGGGGATGCTTTAAAAAATTTTACTGGTTACATGTTTTGGGTTACAGAGGAGGTCTAGGGCTAGAATTATTGCTCTCGCTCTAACGTTCGCGGCGATACCTCACATGTGTGGTTTGAACACCGTTTTCATATGTGGGCGGGACTTACGTATGCGTTCACTTCTGTGTGCGAGCTCACGGGGACAGGGGCGCTTAAAAAAAATTTTTATTTTTTTATTGTTAATTTTATTTTTATTTTTTTAGTTTTACACTTAAAAAAATAAATAAAAAATTGATGACTTTTATTCCTATTACAAGGAATGTAAACATCCCTTGTAATAGGAATATGGCACGATCGGACCTATTTACAGTGAAATATGGGGTCAATAAGACCCCATATCTCACCTCTAGGCTGGGAAGAATAAAAAAAAAAAAAAAATGATCCTGGCTTCCTAGCCAGATTGGCGCCGTTAATTTGAATACCGAGGCCGGGCGTGACGTCATAACATCGCGCCCGGCCTCTGAACGATCATAGAGACTCCGGGGACAATCTAGTCCACCGGAAATCTCTATGATCACATGCTGGGGCCGGCGGATCCTGTGACCGACTCACTGATGGAAACGGTGAGTCGGTAGAAGCACCGGAGGGCGGCGGGAGGGGGGGGGCGTCCCCTCCCGCCACCCGTAAGAACTATCAAGTGGCGGAACAGCTGCTATGATCATTCTTATGGTGTAGGGAATCGCCGGCTGAAAACGGCAATATCTGAATGATGTCTGTGGACTCAGGCATCATTTAGATATAACCAGCGAAACCCAATGACGTCAATAGACGTATTGCGGGTCTTAAGTGGTTAAAAAGAGCAAGATAGCTAGCTATATAGGTGGATATAGTGGTGTATACTGCGGTCAAGGCACGCAGACAGCACGCACAATCTCCTACAACTGACTGCAAGCTCTATTTAAAAAGAGCAAGATAGCTAGCTATATAGGTGGATATAGCGGTGTATACTGTGGTCAGGGCAATAGCCGCTACAGAAGAGCAAGAATGCAAAATTGGCCGATAATGAACTGTGTATACTGTGTTGAAGGTACACAGAACACCCACTAACTCCTACAGACGCCAACACACTACACAAGGCCGCCGCGCTGGCGGCTTTATATAGTGTGGGGCGTGTATTACACAGCCTGAGCTATGATTGGCCACAGGCATCCTGCCTGTGGCCAATCATGGCTCTCCTCGCTGCCGGCGCTGTGATTGGCCAAGCATGCGGGGTCACAGTGCACGCTTGGCGAATCATGACCCAGCAATGCACTGCGATGGCGCAGTGCATTGTGGGCCGCGAGCGCCACACGAATTTGGCACGAACGGCCCATAACGTTCGGTATTCGCAGAATGGGCAAACAGCCGATGTTCGAGTGGAACGTATGTTCAACTCGAACACGAAGCTCATCCCCATCGAGCACAGAAATGGCAGAAACCAATGGGACCCAGGTACACCCCTCTACTGTCTGAAGAAGGTTGGCCAGAAGTGGCCTTCATGGAAGAATTGTGGCCAAAAAGCCATAACTCTGACAAGAAAACAAGGTCAAGCAACTCAACTAAGCTCAAAAACATAGGAACTGAGATGCAAAAATATGGCAGCAGGTGTTCTGGACTGATGAGTCAAAATTAAAAATATTTGGCAGTAGCAGGAGGCAGTTTGTTCACCAAAGGGCTGGAGAGTGGTAAAATAATGAGTGTCTGCAGGCAACAGTGAAGCAAAGGAAGTTGGAGATTTAGTCAGGATCAATGGTGTCCTCAAAGCTGAGAAATATAGGCAGATTATTATTATTAGTATTATTATTATACAGGATTTACATAGCGCCAACAGTTTACAACTTGAGGGTAAACAGTACAAATACAATACACTTTAATACAGTAGAAATCAGAGGGCCCTGTTCATTGAAGCTTACAATCTAAGAGGGAGTGTCAAGAAATACAAGAGGTAATAACTGTGGTGGGTGTGCTGATGGAGAAAATAACTGTACAGTTGTTAGGTGGGGGCCAGATAGACTTCTCTGAAGAGATGAGTTTTCATGGATCGTCCGAACGTAAACAAAATAGGAGATAGTCGGACAGATTGGGGTAGAACATTCCAGAGGATACAAGAGGATCGGGAGAAGTCCTGGAGGCGAGCATGGGATGAGGTGACAAGGGAATTAGAGAGCAGGAGGTTTTGGGCAGAGCGAAGAGAGTGATTTGGTTGGTATTTTGAGACCAGGTTAGTGATGTACCGGGGGCCAGGTTGTGGATGGCTTTATAAGTTACTTTTAGGATCTTGAATTTAAGTTGTTAGATGAGTAGCAGCCAGTGGAGGGATTGGCCGAGAGGGGTAGCAGACACTGAGCGGTTTTTAAGGTGGATAAATTGGCCACAGCGTTTATGATGGACTGAAGGGGGGATAGCCTATTTAGGTAAGTCAAAGAGGAGGGAGTTGTAGTAGTTGAGGCGAGAGATGACAGGGAGTGGATTAGAGGCTTTGTGTTGACATTGATTAGGAAGAGGCGTATCTTGGAGATGTTGCATAGGTTGAGGCGGCAAACTTTGGACAGCAATTGGATGTGGGGCCGAAAGGATAGTTCAGAGTTCAGGATTACACCTAGGACCTTGGCATGGGGGGACAGGATGATAGTTGAGCTGTCGATTTTGACACAGAAATCAGGGTAAGTGGCACATGAGGGAGGAAATATCATGCGCTTGGGTTTGGACCCCGATGGAGAAAGGAAGAGGAGAGGAGGAAGTAGAGTTGTAAGTGACACTGAAGGAGCAGTGGGATAGGTAGAATGTGAACATGCGAAGAGTACAGTCACACAGACCAAAGCAGTGGAGTTTTTTGAGGAGTAGGGAGTGGTCCACTGTATCAAAGGTGGCAGAGAGGTACAGGAGAAGTAGTACAGAATAGTGTCTATTGGTTTTAGACATTAGTAGGTCATTGAGTTTAAGGAGAGCAGTTTCTATGGAGTGTTGAGGGCGAAAATCGGACTGAAGGGGATCAAGAAGTTTGGTCATAGTCAGATGGTCTCTCAGTCGGTTGTAGGCCAGTCTTTCAAGCAGTTTTGAGGAGTAAGAGAGTAAGGAGATGGGGCATAGGTTGTCAAGATTGGTCAGGTCCAGTGAGGGTTTTTTAAGGATAGGGGTGACTAGCCCATGTTTTAGAGAGTTGGAGAAGATGTCAGAAGAGAGGTAGAGGTTGAAAATGTGGGCTAGAGAGTGTAAAATAGAGTCAGAGGGTGGGTGTAGCATTTGCGAGGGAGCAGAATCCAGAGGGCAGGTCGTTAGGTGGGTGTTAGAAAAAAGTTTAGCAACCTCATTAATACTAGCAGGGTTGAATGAGGGAAGCAATGATTGTACCTGTAGACATGGAGTGTTGGGTGGGGGAGGTTTCTGCACATTGGATATCTCCTCACAAATTTTATCAATCTTCTTTTTAAACTGATTGGCGATCTCCTGGGCAGTGAGTGAGTTAGAGAGTGGAGGCAGTTGAGGAAAGAGTAGAGCAGGGGTAGGGAACCTTTTTGACTGAGAGAGCCATGAACACCACATATTTTAAAATGTAATTCCGTGAGAGCCATACAATATGTTTAAAACTAAATACAAGTAAATGTGTGCATTTTATGTAAGACCAACACTTTTAAAGTACAATAAGGCCGCGTACACACGCGGGGACTGTTCGCTCAACTTTGTCCGCTGAACAGTGTTTCGGCGGACAGTCCGCTTGTGTGTGGACTTTCAGCGGACAGTTTCAGCGGACAGTCTGCTGAACAAAGTTTTTCGGAAATTCCGAAAAACTGTCCGCTGAAACTTTGTTTCAGCGAACAGTCCCCTCGTGTGTAGGCTTGTTCGTCAAACTAAGTTCCGCGCATGCTCAGAAAGGATTTACACGCCGAAGTTTGCATTGCAGTGTATAGGGCGTCGTTTTCTAGTCCCGTCGTACGTGCCGTTCACGTCATCGCGCACGGTTTCAGCGGACTGTTCGTTCGTCGTGTGTGGGCAAGTCCGTCCATGCTAATTTTGAGCGGACTGTCCGCTGAAACTGTTTGACGGACAAAGTTGAGCGAACAGTCCCCGCGTGTGTACGCGGCCTCAGTCTCTGAATTAAACAATCAGGTGTTCTTTATTAAGAGATAAATCACAGAACAAAGAAATATGGCAAAGTTGTCGAACATGACATGACCACTGAATTCCTTTTAATAACGTTATGCTGTTGCTAACCAATGATGAATAAAGTACTTAACATTAATGCGACTTCTGGTGCTGCATGGTTTTGCTGAAGGCTTTGTAGTCAGGTTGATATGTGGTGAGGTTAAGGTTCATGCAGGCATTGAGACTTCCATCCATTAAACGTGATCGTAGGTTGGTCTTAAGCCCCGTACACACGAGAGGACTTATGTCCGACAGACTTCCGAAGGAGTTCTGCCGGAGTTTTGCCGGAGTTCCGACAGAGTTCTGACGGACTTTTCGACTGAGCGGACTTGGCCACACACAATCACACCAAACTCCGACGGATTCGAACGTGATGACGTACGACTGGACTCGAATAAGGAAGTTCATAGCCAGTAGCCAATAGCTGCCCTAGCGTCGGTTTTAGTCCGTCGGAATAGCATACACACAAGCGAATTTTTCGGAGGGACCGGGTCCGACGGAGTTCCGTCTGAAAAATTTGAAGCATGTTCCATTTTCTAAAGTCCGTCAGACTTTTGCGAATCAAAAGTCCGTTGCAGCCCACACACGATCGAATAGTCTGACGGAATCATTCCGTCGGACTTTGGATGTTGAAAAGTCCGCTCGTGTGTATGCGGCATTAATGTTCTTTAGATGTGAGAAAGACTGCTCACATGGGTACGTAGAGCCAAACATTGTCAGTACAGCAATACTCACATGCTGCAGTGTGTGGTATGTGATGGGAAGCGCGTTCCAAGTTTTCACAATCAGCTGGTCCACAGGTTGAAGTTTTGTCATTTCTGTCCACTTGTGTTTGCTTGCCAACTCTGCTTGGTGTCGTGCAAGTCTTTCCAAATCTTCATTCAGTGACTTGAACTTATTCACCCACATGTCTGAGGCCTTCAGGTCAGCAGCTTGTAGCTCAAAATCTCTGATGGAGACACCGGGGATGTAACTCAGGTCGGCGCTGTCAATTGCACACTCGTGTGGATGGGTGATGAACTTAAAAAGATGAGTGAGCTCACGAAATTCTCAAAAGCGCACTTTGAATGACTGCAGGAGATTAGATGTGAAGCCTGCTAGCTGCTGAAGATCAAGATGTTGAGCAGGGTCACTTGCTGTGCATGCATCTTTAAACTCTCCCAGTTTTTCAAAGTGAAGTAAACGACCTGTTTCAATGGTGGCGATCAAGGGTTCTAGCTTGTTTTCAAATGCAAACACTGCTTGTTGAAGGGATAAGACTGTATTTCCAACGCCTTGCATTTTCACATTGAGCTGGTTCAGATGTTCAGTCATGTCCACGAGATAGCAGAACTTCAGGAGCCACTCAATGTTAGTTAACTCAGGATGCTCAACGTTTTTAATTTCAAGAAAAGTCCTGATTTCGCTCAGACAAGCCGCAAAACTGCTGAGCACCTTCCCTCTTGACAACCAACGCACATTGCTGTGCAAAAGCAGACCAGGATAATTATTCCCAACTTCATCCAGCAGTGTTTTAAACTGGCGATCATTTAAAGCTCAGGCAACAATAAAGTTGAGCACCTGAATATCCAGCAGCATCACTTCACCAAGCTGCTCGCCACACATCTGAGCACAAAGTGCCTCCTGATGTAGAATACAGTGAAAACTTAGGATGGGTCTCTTTTCATGTTCACAAAGAAGCGCTATGAATCCTCTGTTTTTCCCCACCATGCACGGAGCACCATCAGTACACACTGAAATAAGTTTATCCATCGGTAGATTTTGTTCTTTAGAGAGCTCAGTGAAAGATTTGAATAAATGCTCCCCTTTTGTTGTCCCTTTCATAGGCAAAACAGCAAGACTTTCCTCACATAGTGTATCACCAACAGCATACCTTGCAATCACGCTGAACTGGGATAAATGGCTTACGTTTGTTGACTCATCCAAAGCAAGAGAAAAGAATGGTGCTGCATGTATGTCCTTCACTTGTGTTGCCTCAATTTGATTTGCCATCATGATGGTACGATCATGAACAGTTCTTGCCGACAGAGGCATATCTTTTATTCATTTGATTATTTTGTCTTTATCCGAAAAGTCGTCAAAAAGTTCATTGGCAACATCAAGCATGAATGTTTTGGCATACTCCCCATCTGTGAATGGCTTTCCGTTTCTCACAATTGCTAAAGCACCAGCAAAGCTAGCCAAATTCCAGTCACCTTGTTGGGTCCAAACACGGAGTTGCTGCTGACTAGCTTGCACTCTGCACAGTAGCTCTTGACATGCTTTCTTCCTGCTGTCCCCCACAGGATATTTTGATGCAAATGTAGTATGGAGTGTGTCGAAGTGCCGCTTTATATTGGACCGTTTCATCGATGCAATTTTATCATTGCATATTAGACACACTGCATAACCTGCTCTCTCCACAAAGGAAAATTCCTCTGTCCATTCCTGCTGAAAAGTACGATACTTCTCATCTCTTTTTCTTTTAGCCATCTTCTTCGATAAAAGGGGTTTCTGATTTCTTGATTTAAAAGGAGGGAAGTTTACTTCCTGACCTCACAACGACCCATGCACTTTACGCATCCCTAATTTGGCGTTGTCCCGGAAGACAGCTGAGATTGGGTCCAGCTTCCTGCAACCATGATTATGAGCAGTAGGAAATTAATTGATTAAATTACATGAGAATGTTTTATATTTTTAATAGGGCTGCCAATGAATAAATAGTCTAATTTCTATTAATTATAACTGTAATGTTGTCATTTCCCCCACTGTAATATCCACGTCATCTCCCCCACTGTAATATCCACATCTCCCCCCACTGTAATATCCACGTCATCTCCCCATCTCCCCCACTGTAATATCCACATCTCCCCACATCTTTCCCCACTGTAATATCCATGTCCTCTCCCCCCACTGTAATATCCACATCATCTCCCCCACTGTAATATCCACATCTCCCCACTGTAATATCCATGTCATCTTCCCCACTGTAATATCCACATCTCCCCACATCTCTCCCACTGTAATATGCACATCTCCCCCACTGTAATATGCACATCTCCCCCACTGTAATATCCACTTCATCTCCCCCACTGTAATATCCACTTCATCTCCCCCACTGTAATATCCACGTCATCTCCCCAATGTAATATCCACATCTCTCCCACTGTAATATGCACATCTCTCCCACTGTAATATGCACATCTCCCCTACTGTAATATGCACATCTTCCCACATCTCCCCCACTGTAATATTCACTTCTCACTCACTGTAATATGCACATCTCCCCCACTGTAATATGCACTTCTCCCCCACTGTAATGTGCAAATCTCCCCACTGTAATATGCACTTCTCCCCTACTGTAATATGCACTTCTCTCTATGCTTGACACTGCTTGCTAGCAGGCAGATCCAGGAGCAGATAAGGTGGGCGGTGATGATGATGTCAGCACATCGCTCACCTAGGCTAGCGCCGGGTGTACCAAGATGGCCGCGGCTTCGGCCTAGCTCCAGCCTTTCCTATGGGCTCAATCCGCAGATCCGCATACCACGCAATCCGTGGATTGAGAGGCGAGAGCCAGATGTAGCTATCAAAAGAGCCACATCTGGCTCGCGAGCCATAGGTTCCCGACCCCTGGAGTAGAGTATTAAAGAATAGTTGACGGAGACTGGATGATAATGTGTTAATGAGTGTGATAAAATAGGTCTGTTTGGCAGTGTGGAGCCAGGAATAGTATTTTAGGAGGGCAGATTTACATTGGTTGACGTCTTCCTGGGACTTAGTTTTCCTCCACAGATGCTCAAGAGCGTGGCTACATTTTCTGAGACTTCTGGTGTCGTCTGTTTGCGGGGTTGTAGCAGTCGGGGTCTGATTCTGCATGTAGTAGGGGGGGGGCAGCTTTTCTAGGGAGGGTGACAATGAGGTGTTGTAGATGAAAGTAGCTCAGTAGGGCCAGGGCAGAGCTGAGATTTTGTCATAGAGGTGGTCAGTAGCAGAGTAGAGAAGAGAAGGGTTGAGGTGGCAAAGGTTTCTACAGGTAACGTGGTTGGAGGGAGAGGAAGTGGAAGACCTGAAGAGAGTGAAAAAAATAGTGGTGATCAGAGAGTGGGAGAGGATTGTTGTAGAGATTGAACGGAGTGTATAGATAGGAAAAGACAAGGTCAAGGGTGTTGCCATTGGAGGGAGTAGGAGCCTGTATCCATTGCCTCGGGTCAAGAGATGAGGTTAGATTGAGAAGTTTACAAGTAGTACTAGTATTAGCATTAACAGGAATGTTGACATCACTGAGAATGATTGTGGGAATTTCAGAAGAGAGAAAGTAGGGTAGCCAGATGGAGAACTCATCCAGGAAGGTTGATACTGGTCCTGGGGGCCGGTAGATGGCAGCAATATTTAGAGAAACAGGAGAAAATAGATTAATAAAATGTGCCTCAAAAGGGGAGAGTGTCAGAGAGGGAGGTGGGTGAAGTACCTGATCGATGCTGTGTGGGGCTAGAAGGATTCCCACTCCACCTCCCTTCCATCCACTTGGTCTGGCGGAGTGAGTCCAGAGAAGGCCACCATGGGAGAGGGAAGCAAGAGAAGTAGTGTCAGATTCAAGAAGTCATCATGCCATACCATCAGGGTGTGACTGGCTCCAAATTAATTCTGCAGCAGGACAATGACCCCAAAGATACAGCCAATGTAATTAAGAACTAGCTTCAGAGTGAAGAAGAACAAGGAGTCTGGGAAGCAACCAACCTTCTGAATTCCTTCAAAAACTGTGTACAAGTGTACCTAGAAGAATTGATGCTCTTTATAAGGCAAAGGGTGGTCATACCAAATATTGATTTGATTTGGATTTATCTTCTGTTCGTTTACTTTCAATTTTGTTAACTGCTAAAATAAAAAAAACAATAACACTTCTATTTCTGAAAGCATAGTTTATTTACAACATTTTTTCACACCTGATAGAAAACATTTGCACAGTAGTGTACCTTTACTTTTTCTCCCAGTGACACCCATACACAAAATGTTGGGTATGGTTCTCACTAGGATAAGTAGGCACAGAGAGTAGTAACAACACAGTATGGAGCACTACACTTTTCACTCTTGCTGTCCTATTTACTTGACCATAGACCATTCTTGCCTCCAGTTTGTCTTTGCAGCAGACTTGAGTATTTTTACTTTATCGAGTACTAATAACTAGCGATCCCCAGTTTTCCAATGTTGTCAGGATGATACAGCAAATAAAACACATGAGGCTGATTTACTAACTTTATCCAACCATGTGAAATGCAGATTCTTGTTTATTTCATTTGCACATGATGATAATTGAAGTGAGTTAATTGTGTGACATTTCTTAACTTCTTTAGTAAGTCAGCTCATCTGTATATTCTGATTATACAGGTATATAGCCATACAAAATGCAGTAGGGCCTTTGACCATGCATTATTTTTGTATTCCTTTTAGTTCATCTCATTTATTAGTGTCTTTGTTTGAATAATGTAGAGAAGGGACAGATTCAACAACAACTCTAATTATAAAAGAATGCTGACCCTGTCACTGTATATTGAAGGGGATAAGTATAAAATGTAACTACAAAAGGTTCTGCATTAACATAAGAGTAAAATCCTAAGCCTATCATTTGTAGTTATTTCAATATGTTACATTGGTTTTATTGTAATGTACATAATAATAGTTTTAGTAAAATAAATGTTGAACTTAGAGACAGTACATATATATGCTTTTGGTAATATATATACCATATATAATGCTTCACTTGAGCCTGTAATAGTTCTGGTGTAATTGCCTCTTGTCCCAACAATAGTCACATAGGGCTTTTTCAGTTCTGATATTATTCTGTGGAATGTATCCATATTACTTTTAATAGCTGAGTTGGAGACATTCCAATTTAGTCATTTTCAGTTATCTAAGTGACTTCTTGTAACTGAGAGATGCTCTTTATTTCTACTAACAAAAGGTGGGAGTTATTCCAGACTTAAAGAGACAGAAAAGATCAGGTTTGGCAATAAGCTAGTGTCTAAAATGCAGCTATACTGAATAAAGTGGTCATTTTTTTCTAAAGCCGCGTACACACGGGCGGACTGTCTGTCCAACTTAGTCCGCCGAAACACATTTCAGCGGACAGTCCGCTCGTGTGTGGGCTTCAGCTGACTTTTTCAGCATGCAGTCTGGCGGACTAAGTATTTCGGAATTTCCGTAATATTGTCCGTCAGACTTTGGTTTCAGCGGACAATCCGCTCGTGAGTAGGCTAGTTGGACGGACTAAGTATGGCGCATGCTCAGAAAGGATTTATACGGCGGAAGGTTGCATTGCTGTGTATTGGATGTCCTATTTCTAGTCCCGTCGTACGTGCTGTACACGTCATCGCGCAAGCTTTCAACGGACTGTTTGTTCATTGTGTGTGGTCAAGTCCGTTCATTCGAAAGTAGGACGGACTGTCCGTTGGATTGTCTGACGGACTAAGTTGGCCATACAGTCCACCCGTGTGTACGCAGCTTTACATTTCTTAACCACATAGGTGCCTGCTTTAAAGTAAGCCCATACTGAGATACATATCAAGCCTGCCATTTAGCTACCATGCCAACCTAATGGGTGTAATGCTTTCTAAATCATTTACCAGGAACAAATACGAAAAAAGGGCATTTACCTTCACTTGCCCGCATATCATTGACTCAGAAAATACTGAAGTCTGTGGAGGTCACCAATGGCAGCCTTCATATTTCTCTTTTTCTCAGGTTTCCTGTAATAATGATCCAATGAAATAAGAAAAGAATTGTATAACAGGCATGCTAGTAAAGTAAAAAAAAGATTTGTACATTGTACAAAGCTCAAAAAATAAATACATAATGTCTTTTTAAAAATAAAAATATGTATTTTTATTGTTTTGTTCTTTTAATAAAAAACAGAGTCCCGCTATGTACACATAGTTATGTTTTTAAAGGAAGTCCAAGCAATTGTTCTATAAAGATACCCATTTAATTAATCAGAGATGGCAATTGGGGTCAAATGCACCACAACCCTAGAATTTTCAATACAATATGCAATATTGGAATTGGGACTTTGCAGGTGCTACTTAGAGGCATAGCTTATTTAAATCATCATTCAAGAAAACTTCCATCTTTTTCCAGAGCAGCCTGTATTTCTCCTGAGGTCAACTAGGAGTTTTCCTTTGTGCCCCAAGAAAGTCTTCTGGCAGTTGTAACTGCAATTTGTTTGGTCTGCCTGACCTTGGCTTGGTGTCACGAGATCCCTGAATTTTAAATTTCTTAATAAGCGATTGAACAGTACTAACCGGCATATTTAAGGCTTTTGATATATTTAATATCCTTTTCCATCTTTATAAAGTTCCATTACCTTGTTACACAAGTCTTTTGACAGTTCTTTTCTGCTCCACATGGCTAGCCTGCTTAGGCATCTAGCCTGCTCAGTGCATCCACATGAGAACTAACAAACTCATTGACTATTTATACACAGAACCTAATTGCAATTAAAAAAGCCACAAATGTGGGAAATAACCTTTAATTGCCATTTTAACATGTGTTTGTCATCTGTACCAAGGCCAAACATTACAGGGTAAACTTTTAATTAGGGTCATTTTGGTGATTTATGTTATCATTATGATTTGAAAAGGAGCCAAAAAAAACGATGTGATAATAAATGGCTTCATATGATCACTATCCTTAAATAAAAGACAATTTATAGCACGATCAGTCATGTTTTCAATATCAATGCCAAACTTTCACAATTTCTGCCAGGGTATGCAAACTTTTTAGCACAACTGTGTGTGTATATATATATATATATATATATATATATATATATATATATATATATAAACATCAGTCTGTATTGCAAAGATAACATCAGCCTGTAGTGTAAAGATACCCATAACATCAGGGGCTGGGTATATGGAGACTTAATGGCAGGCACATAAACACATTTTTCATGAATACTTGTTTTTGTGTCCTACACTTGTGGCATCATTCCTAAATCTGAGAAACAATAGAATCATTTCAACATAATTTGAGCCAAAGAATAGCCTTTTCCTCCAGAAAAAGCATTATTGAGGTCTAAGGACTGAGTACAGCTGTCACAAGTACCAATAAACACTCCAGTCATTGTCAGAATCTTAAGACTGTAATCCGAGTTTAGGCTCTTTTTGTAAAAACGTGTGCTATATTGTTATTGGGTTCATTATTCCTTATTAACATTAGTGTATTCCTTTTTCTACTCAGGCTTCAGGTGCAGATATGGCTGATGATGGTGACCATCCACTAAGTCTAGCATGGCCAGCCAACAAGCGTAAGCAAGCTGTGTATCTTGCTGTGCTGCCGATTATTTTCCCTTTATGGATCACATTACCTGATGTCCGCAATGTAGTAAGTACTGTCTTCTCAGCATTTTTTTTTTAAATGTTGCTAATAAACACATGAAGGGCTATATACATTAAGTACTGTATACTGTATATTGCATGGATGCACAGAATATAGCCCGTAATCATATTGCTACAGGGTATTATCCGCGCTCCAGCTGACAAATTTACAGTAATGTGGACACTCTTTTATGCATTCGGGTTAATTTACTAAAGGAAAATGGGCTGTCCACTTTGAAAGGAATTTTCACTTTGGAAGATATTTTTCCTTTATTGAATTAGATAAAAATACAAAGCATTCCCAAGAAAATGTAAAAAAAAAAAAAGCAAAATAAAAAAACAGCATTTTTACTTGCAGACTCAATGAACCACTTTGTCTTTTTTTCTGTTGTCACTTTTATATTTGTTTGCCTTTATTAAGTCAACCACTCTAACTTCTTGCTATTTTCTATACTTTAGAACTAAGTAAATGGAGAATGTACAGCACACTTGAACAAATCAAAATTTCTGGTTTCATGGCGACAGTCCAGCATTATACACAACTTAGATTATACTTTGAGGAAGTTTATGCTATACAATAATAAAACAAATAATATAAACATAATTACATAAATGATACACAAATTTATCAGAGCTTAGACACAGTTTGGTCCTCCTTTGTCTCCCCACAGTGGGACACAATTTAATGCAGTTACATGATAACCATGTGTTTGAGTGTACATTCTCCTATCTAATAATAGTCTTTAATAAGATCCTCGTAATCAGATAGAACTTCAAGAGCACTTAAACATGAGTGAATGGGACATACAAAATAAAAAATAACCATTTGACATCAAAGGGATAATTATGCACATACAGGTTTAGCTACAAATATACAACAAAGCAGAGCATTATCTACAGCTGAGCGCAATATACTGTATATGTCAATGTTTCCCCGCAAGTTCCTGTCCGGCAATAATGATGCTTTATGAATATTTGAAGTTGAAGAACCCTTGTGAAGGATCTTTTATTATGAAAATCAAGCCAGTAAATGTAAACCTTATACCAGTTCCATGATGTGTATGATTTTATAACATTATCATCCTTAAAGAGACCCTGTCTGGTCTCTAAATGGTTTAAACCAGCAGTTTCCTGCATTAGAGTACACTCACCTTCCTAGTGGCCCATTTCTCCTACCTCCCCTCCATTACAGACCTACAGCTTTGGCATTCAACTCTTTCCGAAGTGTCAGATGATGCTTGTGTTCACCATTGCATGCTGATTCCTTCTTGATTACTGTAGTAACATAGGGGTCAAAGGAAGGGACCAGCATTCATATATTTATCAAAATGGATCAAAATGTAAAAACAAATGCACCTATTAATTATTTTCATTTTTTTAAAGCGGGAGTCCACCGGGAGTTCCGCCGTTTTTTGTTTTTTTTTAAAGCCAGCAGCTACAAATACTGCAGCTGCTGACTTTTAAAATAAGGACACTTACCCGCCCAGCGCGCACGCGATGTCGGCACCCGAAGCCGATCTCTCGATCGTCTCTCGGGTGCTGCTGCCGCCATCTTGGGTATGAGAATCAGGAAGTGGAGCCTTTCGGCTTCATTTCCCGGTTCCCTACTGCGCATGCGTGAGTCGCGCTGCACAATAAGGATGGACCCGCTGCCTCTGGGATCTGTGTGTTTCCCAGCAGGCAGCGGGGGACTTTCGGAAAGGGGCGTAATCTACACCCCTTTCCGCAGAGAGCTATCCCGGAAGTGGGTGCAGATACCTGTACTGTACAGGTACCTGCACCCCCTCCCCCCTGAAAGGTGCCAATTGTGGCGCCGGAGGGGGGGAGGATTCCAATGAACGGAAGGTCCACTTTAGGGTGGACCTCCGCTTTAAGTATATGTGGCATTATACTGCATGCTTGAGTACCTTCTCCTGTTTTAAATGTAACCATTTCATCCCCAGAAGGATTTGCCCCCTTAATGACCAGGCAATTTTTTGTGATAAGGCACTGCGTTACTTTAGCTGACAATTGCGCGGTCGTGGGACACTGTAACCAAATAAAATTGATGTCCTTTTTTCCCTACAAACTGAGCTTTCTTTCTGTGGTATTTGATCACCTCTGTGGTTTTTATTTTCTGCTATAAAACACACCCAATAAAAAAATTTCAAAAATCAAATTTCCTCATCAATTTAGGCCAATTTGTATTTTAATACATATTTTTGGTAAAGAAAAAGCCTAAAAAGCATTTATTCATTGGTTTGTGCAAAAGTTATAGCATCTACAAAATATGGGATAGATTTATGAATTTTTTTTTTTTTTTTTTTTATAGTAATGGCGGTGATCAGCGATTTTTATCAGGACTGCGACATTGCCGAGGACAGATTGGGCATCTGCAATTTTTTACACTTTTTTGGGAACCAGTGAGATTATTACAGTGATCAGTGCTAAAAAATATGCACTGACATTGTACTAAAGGCACTGGCAGGGAAGGGGTTAATATTAGGGGAAATCAAGGGGTTAACTGTGTTCCCTCAGTGTGTTTTCGAACTGTGTGGGGGGATGGGTTGCCTGGGACAACACACAGATTCGTCTTCCTGCATAGCAGAAAGACAGAATCTGTGTGATCTCCACTGTCAAAACGGAGATTTGCCTTTTTTACTATGGCAGATCCCCATTCTGTCACTCTGGGGAACAATCGCGGGTGGCCGGTGGACATCGAGTCTGCCGGACCTGCTGATTGGCTTCCCCACTGGTCAATGGGCACGTGTGCCGCACAAATCGCCCTGTATGAGCCGACGTAAAGGTATGGCGATTCACGCAGCCAAGCCAACCTGCAGCAGTATAACTGTGGCAGCTGGTCAGCAAGCGGTTAAAGAATGCATAATTTTCGTAATTTTTTTTACAGTTTCGTAACAGTCCACCTGTACGTGTTTTATTAGTTATACTGTGAAGTGTCATGATGCAGTGCAGAACATCAAAATTAATATAACAGTCTCAATGAAGAAGAAATATAAAATGTCCCTTTTCTTTCCAGGCATCAAGAAAGTTTTTCCCTGTAACATTCTTTGGATCAATCACCTGGATCGCAATATTTTCTTATTTGATGGTCTGGTGGGCACATCAGGTACGTCCAAATATTTTATATTAAAAAGGAGATGATTTGTTTCAAGGTCAGGAACACTGAGTTGGCATAAAATATCTTCGAAAAATTATATATACAGAGTACCAGCGCAGAGAATCAATGTTATCGTTTGTGTCTGCTGCAGTCAAAAAAGGGGAGCCCTCCCCACTCTCAGGTAGGGTTATAAAGAAAGAAGCATATTTATGGACTGCGACAACTAATAAATTAAATAGGTGTTCCACCACTACTATATACAGCCATGTACCTTGATAGTGTATATTATTTAAAAAATATTCTATTCTAGTACTGTGTAGATAATTATTGATTCAGTGTCAAACACTGTTATTTATGCCCTTCAAACAAATTTTATGTATCCATGCTCATGTGCCCAAATGAAAAAATAACATAATAAATATGTGTCCTAAACCATGGGATTCAAAACCATGCACACAATACCAAAGTGAACATGTGTAGTGAACAACCAAAATAGAAAATTTCCATATATCAATTTGCCATAAAATAAAAAATAAAAAATAAACCATTCAATATATATATACTTATTAGTTATTTGTAAGCAGTGTATTGAGCTTTTTCACGAAAGATATATATTGTCAATAGATTGTTTAAACTGATCAGTGCTGCCTCATCATTGCAGCCTCACCAGTGGCCATCAGTGCAGCCTCAACAGTGCCCATCAGTGCAGCTTCATCAGTGCCCATCGGTGCAACCTCATTAGCACACATCAGTAGAAAAATTACTTATTTGAAAAACAGAAAATAAGAAAAACATTTTATTTTTAAAATTGTGAGTATTTTTTTGTTTAGTGAAAAATAAAAAACCCAGTGGTAAATAGATACCATTAAAAGAAAACGCTATCTGTCCCAAAAAATGAAAAAAATTTAGTTTGGGTACAGTGTTGCATGACCATGCAATTGTCATTCAAAGTTCGACAGCACTGAAAACTGAAAATTGGAGCATTGAAGTGGTTAAAGTTAACCATGAATAATTGCCCTGGAATTTTTGCTCTCACTCCAGCATGCATAGTGAAATGCAACATGAGTGGTGTTATTGATGTTTTTGTGTATGTGGGGGATTTAGATTTTTTTGCAGGGAAGTTTTAGGTGCTTGGGTGACTTTAGGGTAACTTTATTTTTTACACTTTTTTACACTAAACTTTATTTTTACAGGTTAACAGATTCCTTTTAATTAGACATCAGGATTCTCTTAGACCCCCAATGTCTCACCTGGCCTCCATTGAAGCTAATAGAGCACAGATAAAGGCTGAAATAGGAAGTTACATTTTTACACACCACTTCTAGGTTCTTACTAGGTAGGGGAGATCAGCAAATAGATGTTTGCTGGTCTCTCTCCTCTCTACCAGGCAGCATCGGGTAGCATGGCTTGGCAGATTTTCATACATTGTGTAAACCTCCTGCACTGGCACACATTGAAAAACAGGCCCTCACTGACAGGGGAGGTGTGTCTGTTGGGTCTTGTAGACCCGCTGGCTCACCGCCAAGTGGTAAGAACCCTTTGGGGACTACAACTTTACTATGCACATAAGGCTATTGTGTTTCGGTGGAAATCCCCCGCTGTAGCATCCATAAATTTTTGGAAGCGATTAGTTAACACACATAATAATCAACACCTAATGATAACAACTTAATGATGAAACCAATCGTAAATGGTAAAAAAGGTGAAGATGTTGCTAAGGTGCAGTCATTGAGATAAAAATGGGCTTAATAACGTGTAGTGATAATGAACATATGTACAAATAAAATGTCCAATAAGCCTCTCTGGGTTAGAGTATCATAAATGTGTAAAACAGTCCAAAAAACATGCAAGCAGATATACTCACTTTGTTTTAAAAGATGATCAGACAACACTCCACGAGCGCTGAGCTGGTATGCTTCCATCTCTTCTGGTTTCCACCTATTGCTCCAATCCCAATGCCTATCGTCACATCACATGACTTCATCAGGAGATGGTGTGACGATATGCATCGGTATTGGAGCAATAGTGAGTGTATCTGCTTTGTTTTTTAATAAATTGATTGAATGTTAAGCAGTATCACGCTATTGGGATCTTTCTTCCATTTCTTACTACCCTAATCAAGCCTATTGGAGGAGAAGGTTGTACCACTCATATGATCCATCTCTGTAAACACCAAAGGGGGACCCTCTGAAGACCCCTGCATTTGATCCCTCTATGCTGTAATCTTACAGCCGTAAAGTGAGGGGCTTGTGCACATTCAGGTGTCACTACAGTGTATTGGTCTGACATCGGCCATTTTTCACATTTCACGGTGAAGGGATATACCACTCATCCAACATTGAGTGTCACAGTGTTTTTTGGACTGTTTTACACATTTATGATACTCTAACTACACGTTATTAAATCCATTTTTATCTCAAGACTGCAGTTCAGCAACATCTTCGCCTTTTCTACCATTTGCGATTGGTTTCATCATTAAGTTGTGATCATTAAGTGTTGATTATTATGTTTTTTGCATTTTCTAATTTTCTCAATTTGCACCTTAGCACTTACAAAGTTTATGATTGCATAGATATACACCTACTGTATGTGTTTTTCTTTATTTTGCAAAAGGCACTTTAAGGTAGTAATTCATAACCTAATATAAAAGGTTCACAGCGCAACATCATTATTTACTCATTCACCTCTCTATCTGTTAAGAATCCGCTTACCAGGTGTCTGCTGCAGTGTACCCTTAGTTTGTAATTGTTTGACAGCACGGGAGTAATATATTTATTCGATTAGTTAACACAGCCCTACCATTATACAAGACCACATATCTATCTAGGGGTTGAGCTAGAAAGTTTCATAAAATGTGGAATATATGGGTGGAATCTCCAGCCACGAACACAGACTCTATAGATGACTAGCGAGTATCATGCTAGACAATTGATTCCTTATTTGGTTAGTAGAACCATGTCTATATGCCCCACCAGGGGTTGATTATCTGGGCTCCTAGGTGCTGGGAGAGAGTGTTTTTCATAATTGAACCTGTCGTTGGAGGTTGTATGGTGTAAATCCTGTAATCGAGTGGACACGGGGCATCAGAGCGTACCAATTTTTGTTTTTGCCTTCTTTTTATTATTTTCTTTTAATTATGTTTTGGTTGTGTGCTGAGCCGGGGTATGCCCAGGAGGCTTTGTTTTGTACTTTGAACTGAAAATAAAAAAATAAAAATAAAAACAGGCCATTACATTGTTTTTTTTTTTTTTATTATCACTTATCATACATCCTTTGGTAGCACAAATTCCATTTGAAAAATACATTTGTGGTACAAATGATGGAAAAATTAGTTTTTTTATTTGTTATCACAAATCTTGAGGCAGCAAATGTACAATTTAAAAAATAAATTAAATTAGTAGTAGACATAATAAAAACTTTGTTTGCTGGCCAGTGAGGTGCCCTCTTATGATGGCAGTCATTGGTTTTTTACCACACTGGTGCATTTGATTTATCATGCTGCTCTTTCCATCACACCCTTTTATGAGATCGTTTTGTTTTGTCTTTATTTTAAGATGCCGATTCATCTATGGCTACGATGTTTAGAAATGTAATCCTGGCCATTTGACTAAAATTATTGCATATTTTTAGCTTTTCTCTTTTATATTTGAAATTCAAAGTGGCAGTCATATGAAAAAATATATTATGGTACCTATGTCCTAGCTTAATGACACGGAAAAGAGTATATATTGAGGAATATGGATTTTCTCGGTACCGTCAATAACTTCACAAACGCATCTCAATTAAAATCACAAAATATTTATTACAAAAAGATCATTAAAAAACAATGGTGTAAAATGTGCTGAAATTAGAACTCCCTTAGAACAGGCTGCCTTGTTGTTCCTATGATAAACAATAATCATCAATATTGTATTATATAACCAATATCTAGGGTAACATTGATTAGCAACATGTGGACAGCCAGTAGATCACATCTCTACATTTTTCACAGTATTACACTGCTTCTTCAGGAGTATAGGGAGCAAACGGTCTCTCTAAAATAAAAAACAAAAAGAAATAATACATATTTATAACTGCATAAAAGACGTAGGCTGTTTGACAATTCCCAAGCTGCAAAGGCATAAGGGCCCCCCCCAATCTTACCCAAGACTGCTGAGGAAGAGTATGGAGCAGCGAGGCAAGACCATAGAGCCAAAACCCTCATCAGGCAGACATTGGAGCAGTATAGGCCGAAGAAAAACTGTAGAGTCAAACATAAATACCCCATTATAAAAAAGTGGCACAATATCAACAAATAGTGGTACTAAAGAGTACAACCATGACACTAACCAATAGAAAAAAAAACTACTGGGTTTCATGTATGGCAGATGGGACAGTGGGATGTTCAGCCAGACTTGTTTATATAAGAACTGCAAGAGGGACCTGCCAAAATTGATACTATGGGAACAAACAAACAAGGCAGGTAGGAGTATATAGGAGGCAAAAAACAGTGGACATGATTGCCACAAGGCTGTGCTAGCGCTAATCATACTATCAACCAAAATGTAATGCCTTACCTTCACAAAGTCCCAGCACATCATCCACCACCAGTTCACCAGGAATCTCTGGTGTAGGGCCTTTTATGCTGCTTTTAATTAATATGATTGTTTGTGTTTGTGAAGTCTATGACAATACCCAGAAAATCCACATTCCTTAATATATTCTCTTTTTCTGTGTTCTTTTCTCTGTTAAAGTCGATCAATAATATAGTTTACAATGCAATGCAAATACAGACTATACATATTGAACTAACGCTTGTTTATTTGCATGACTGGCCTTAGGTTGGAGAGACTATTGGTATTACCGAAGAAATAATGGGGCTTACTATATTAGCTGCTGGCACCTCTATCCCAGATCTCATAACTAGCGTTATTGTTGCACGCAAAGGCCTGGGAGATATGGCAGTTTCCAGCTCTGTAGGAAGCAACATATTTGATATCACCGTTGGGTATGTATAAATATTATTATTCAACACTATGTTTTCCACTGCCAAACAAAGAACCAATCTGAACTATTGTGCCAAAATTTTCTTGCAGTGTTTAATTTCACTTATGTAAAGCTGCTTAGTTAAAGAGGTTATTTTCCCGTTGTATCCCTTTGTATGAAATCCACGGGGCAAGATGTGGGACAATTTTTATTATATGGTTTTTAACTAATATTGTGGGGTTCTGAATTAGAATAATGTGCTCCTCCAACTTACTCTTCATAGCATTATGGAGCCTTGAGAAATGACATACTGTTGCTGTGCATCAGAAGCTCTTTTAGTCAGGATGAATAGGAGCTACCTCAATCCTTCACATGTACAGCAAATACAGAGACCCTGCACTGGCAAAGAAGCACATTCAGTTTAAAAAAATTTGTTCCCAGACATTGTATCCTGCAAGGAAAAAATGCAACATAATTCTGGGTATTGAGATCATGTAAATCAATACCCTTTTTCCCACAGGACAATAAGGGTGCTTAGTGGCTGCACAGTGTTGTCACAGGATAGGGACAGAGCCCTCGGCCTTGTGTAAGTCATGACTTTAAAGCAAATCGATGTCCATGACCTTTTTTTTTATTATTTTGTTTTGGATAAAATTGGAAAAGTTTAGATCCCCTGTCAGGTTTTCCTGCTATCTGTGGCTTCATTAAAGAGATTTCCCCTCATTTTAATTTCTGAAGACAACCGTTTACTAGACAGGAAGTAAGGTTAAATCTGCAACAGGAAAACAGACAACAAATTGCTGTCAACAGGTTCAGCATGCCCCTACCTAAATTAAAAAAAAAGGAATCCCTGCAACAAAGCCTCCAACAGCAGTAATACCAGCCAGGGGTTGTAATCCTTCCTCACTCTATCCAAAAAAAAAAAAAAAAGTGCACTATATACACTTTAACAATCTTTGCTTTCAGTGACCCAACGTAGAAGCTGGTGAGTCTAAAGCCAGCCATATACTATGGGGTTGGTTTACTAAAACTGTAGAGTGCAGACCCTGGTGCATCTCTGCATAGAAGCCAATCAGCTTCCAGTTTTTTATTTTATTTGTTAAAGCTTAATTGACCAAGCTCAAGTCAGAAGCTGATCGGCTGCCATGCACCGCTGCACTAGGTTTTGCATGCTCCAGTTTGAGAAAATCAACCCCTATGTGAATTTTGGGTGGTTTTTGATAAACCAACCAAAATTAATTAAGTGGATGGCCCTGTTGCCAGCATCCTGCCTAACATCCTTTGATTCAAAAAATGAAATGTGCTCAATGTAAAATTGTTAGCCAATCTGATGCAGGCACGGTTCAGTTATTCTCACTGTATAGCATGGATGAAGGAATCAGGATTAACAAAAAAAATCTAACTGTGTATCATCAAGTAGTTGCTAAGGTTGCTTAAATGGAATGCTTTCCTTTGCATGGTCACATTCCTTGCTCAGGGCGGTATGGTTGCAAAACAGCCCCTCTCCAGTTTTTGGAGTCTGGAGCAGTAGCAAATTGCATTGCAGTAATTATAATACTTCCTGAAAATAGAAAACAAAATTATTAGAGAAAAGATGAGTATTCCACCTCAAATTTAGCAAAGCCTAATAAAATTACTTATTAAGCCAGAACTACAGACCTGAGAACTGTCTGACTGCTGTTGTCAAGGGAGGAGTGCTGCACCTTTGCGTTTACCTACTCAGCAATATAGTAAACTTTTCAAGGGATAGCAAGAACCCATTTAAATGTTCAGTTTCTGGGGGATACAATTTGAATATTTGCTAATGAAGGTAATATTTTAAGTTATGTAGCAATACATTTAACACCGCAGGCCTTAAAAAGACTGTCCAGTGGCCATCTTTACTGGATTACTTAGAGGGGAACAATTTGTGACATTTACACCATGTCAATAGGGCCACAGATACAAATTTGGAAAACAATCTTTTTTTTTGGTACATTAAATAAAGAACATAATTTTGAAGTTGGCTCTTGAGACCCGATTCACACAGGGGCGCCTTGTTAGGCAACTTAGCCGCCTGACAAGTCACGTCCCGTTCTGTACTATGGAACCGTTCTAATAGGAGAAACTCAAGTCGCTCCGACTTAGAAAAAGGTTCCTGTACTACTTTTGGGGCGACTTCAGGCGACTTGCATTGACTTCTATACGGAAGTCATTTTGCAAGCTGCCACTGAAGTCATGTGCAGGTCGCCTGAAGCAGTCATGCTGCCCCTGTGTGAACTGGCTCTAATGCCTTGTACACACGATCAAACAGTCCGGTGGAAAAGTCCGCAGGACAATCCCCCCGTGTGTAGGCTCTGGCGGACTTTTTTTACCCAAAAGTCCGGCGGTATTTCTGCACTCCAATCTGTCCGCCGGACTCGCATTTCGGCGGACAATCCGGCCGTGTGTGTGCCAGTCTGCCGTACTTTTGAAATGAACGGAATTTTCCCGCCCGGAGAAAAGTCCGCTCATTTTGAGCGTGTCTCCAGGTAGCCGAGACCAGCGATGGAGGCGTCGCTGGCCCCGTCACCTGGTATGGACTTAAAGGGGAACCCCTACACTGAAAAATCGGCGTGGGGGTCCCCCCCTAGGTCCACATTAGACCCTTGTCCGAGCACGCTACCCGGCCGGCCAGGAAAGGGGGTGGGGACGAGCGAGCTCCCCCCTCCTGAGCCGTGCCCTCAACATGGGGGGGTGCCTTGGAGAAGGGGGGGCCGCGTGGCCCCCCCACCCCAAAGCACCTTGTCCCCATGTTGATGAGGACAAGGGCCTCTTCCCGACAATCCTGGCCATTGGTTGTCGGGTTCTGCGGGCGGGGGGCTTATCGGAATCCGTCCCTGGATACCGCCCCCCCTATGTGAATGAGTATGGGGTACAATGTACCCCTACCCATTCACCTGTAAAAAAAAGTAAAAAAAAAACACAACACACAAGGGTTAAAATAGTTTATTGCACAGCTCCGGGGGTCTTCCGTCTTCGGGGGTCTTCTCGCCGGACTCCTCTGCTATCTTCTGCTAGCTATTTTACTAGCGGAGAAGCCCGGCTTTCTTCTTCGCCGCCCTCTTCTTCCGACTTCGGGGGTCTTGTCCCCCTCTTCGGGGGTCCTGTCCCCCTCTTTGGTTCTTCTTGCCGGGCCACCGCGCCTTCTTCTAGCTCTTTTACAGGCAGCGGTCTTCTGTCGCTGCTGTCGCCGTCTTCTGTTCTCTTCTTCTCTTCTTTTCTTCTCTTCAGATGTTGCCTCGTCGATGTCTCTGCTCACAATGACGGGGACGCGGCGCGCGGCGACTTATATAGGGACATCGCCGGATGATGTCCCCGCCCATTATGATGTCACTGTCCCAGAGGATGCTGGGACTGTGACATCATAGCAGGCGGGGACATCATCCGGTGATGTCCCTATATAAGTCGCAGCGCGCCGTGTCCCTGCCATTGTGAGCGGAGGCAGTGACGAGGCAACACCTGAAGAGAAAAAAAGAAGAGAACAGAAGAACAGAAGACGGTGACATCGACGACAGATGACCGGGCCACCGCCTGTAAAAGAGCTAGAAGAAGGTGCAGTGGCCCGGCAAGAAGAACCGAAGAGGGGGACAGGACCCCCGAAGAGGGGGACAAGACCCCCCAAAGTCGGAAGAAGAGGGCGGCGAAGAAGAAAGCCGGGCTCCTCTGCTAGTAAAAGAGCTAGCAGAAGATAGCGGAGGAGTCCGGCGAGAAGACCCCCAAAGACGGAAGACCCCCGGAGCTGTGCAATAAACTATTTTAACCCTTGTGTTGTGTTTTTTTTTACTTTTTTTTTTTACAGGTGAATGGGTAGGGGTACATTGTACCCCATACTTATTCACATAGGGTGGGGGGCCGGTATCCAGGGGTCCCCTTATTAAAGGGGGCTCACGGATTCTGATAAGCCCCCCACCCGCAGACCCCGACAACCAACGACCAGGGTTGTCGGGAAGAGGTCCTTGTCCTTATCAACATGGGGGCAAGGTGCTTTGGGGTGGAGGGCCTGGTATGGCTCAGGAGGGGGGGGGGGGGGGGCGCTCGCTCGTCCCCACCCCCTTTCCTGGCCAGCCAGGTAGCGTGCTCGGACAAGGGTCTGATGTGGACCTAGGGGGGCCCCCATGCTGATTTTTCGGCGTAGGGGTTCCCCTTTAAGTCCATACCAGGTGACGGGGCCAGCCACGCCTCCTTCGCTGGCCTCGGCTACCTGGAGACGTGCTCAAAATGAGCAGACTTTTCTCCGCATGTGTGGGCGAGTCCGTTCATTTCAAAAGTACGGCGGATAGTCCGGCGGACTTAGTATGCCGTATTAGTCCGCTGAAAAAGTGCCGTGTGTGGGCAAATAGCTCGTTCGGAAAGTCCGGCGGGAAGTCCGTCAGACTAAGTCCACCGGATAGTTGGATACGTGTGTACGCGGCATTAGGTGCACTTCCTAGTCTTCTAAACACATTTTAACTCTTTCCTACTCTATTGAAGGAGAAAAAATGGTTGAGGTTAGGCCTTATAAACTGTGGTTATATTTCCTTTTCTTTTTGCAAATGTGGAAGACTGGAAAAGGCATGGAAACTTATAATAAATTGTGTTGCTGAATACATGACTCTATAATTATAATGAATATATAATAATTATAATATTATAATTATATTATAATAATTATATATTATAATATATATTATATAATTAACTATTTAAAGTGACTCTGTAATGAGGCAAGTATTGGGTAAAGTGTCATTACTGGATCTCTATTTAAAATACCTATTCCCTGTCTGTGTCTGATTTCAGTAACTTTGAGTCACATGTTGGAAATCTCTAAACTTGTTCTGGTTCAGATAATCAGAAACCATCAGCATGGCAGCTAGGAAACTAGTATTCTCAAAGGAGAAATTTGCAATGGCAGCCAGCCATAGAAGCCTTTGAGAAATTAATTTCAATACTATATTTTACATATACCCAAAGCGGCATATTAGCATTATTCTTTCAACAACTAGTCTAGCCAAAATTACAGAAACATAAAATAAGCTTAATGGTACTGTATATAGATTATGCTTTTCTGAAAAGTCTTTCACTTTAATAGGTCTTTGTATTGCACAATCAAACCATCTCCCTGTTGTTTTATCTCCATCACAGCCTCCCCATGCCCTGGCTTCTGTTTTCCATTTTTCACCGCATGAAACCAGTAGCAGTGAGCAGCAATGGCTTGTTCTGTGCAATTATCCTCCTCTTTATAATGCTGCTGTTCGTCATCCTATCCATTGCTTTGTGTAAGTGGAAGATGAACAAGATATTGGGATGTATGATGTTTGGACTGTACCTTTTTTTCTTGATCGTCAGCGTTCTTCTAGAGAATCGCATCATCTTATGTCCGGCTACTGTCTAGGCTAAAAAGCTGAAGAATTGTGGAGCAGATGTTCTTGAACATAAGGGCAATAAGCTTGGCTTTGCCCTCAGAAGGCCAAAAGCATTGCCAGCGTGCAACTTTGAAATACTGTCTGAGGACATATGATCAGTGGATCAGTCCTGGAGAATCTAGAAGCTATACAAACTTTTACTATACATTTCTAGTGCACGTTGTATTCCTCTATTACTCTCTTTACATATGATATATACTTTAATATGCAGGGTATAATAAAGAGGAGTGATGTTAGTTAAAAACAAAATCTCTAGAATTTAATATCAGCTACTCATTGGAAATCATAGATGTCCAGTAGCCGTGAATAGATTGAGCGTATCAATTCCTCACCATGGATGTATTTCAACACTTCTTTGCCTGTAGTGTAGCCTGGAAGGAGTGTTGCATTAAAAAAAAAAAAAGATATTTAACTCCACTCAGTAGTATAGGAACCACTTGTTCAATAAGTATAATGAAAATGTGGCAAAGTGGGGTCTGGGTATGAAGTGTAAATGGGAAATTTAGATTTGCTACCTACTGTATACTATATTTTGTCTTTATTAAAAGTTATCAATGGCAGTATTGCACACTTCACATAGAATAACAGAATGGGTTTGATATATACTAGCCCAGAAAAGCTTACAACATATTTTGGTTATAAAAAAAGAGATGTATGGTCAGGAACTTATGTAACAGGGTCTTGTGATTTCAGGTCCAAGGTTGAAATAACAGTTTATAATCCTGTTCTAATTGCAAGGCTGAATACCATCTAATAAAAATAAGAAACCATTTTCATGGCTTAAATATTAGAAATGTGTGCGTTGTGTGCTTTGTTTGTGTTCTTTGTGAAATATAATCAGCTTTGCACAATGTGCATGTCACACAAATCTTGTTTTGTTCCCATGAATGTTTTGTGCCTTTATGATGTGCAAAGCAGCATTTAAATGCCTTCCATGCCCTGGAACTATGTGCCAAACCCACAGTGTTCTCTAAACTGCAGCCAGGGGCTGACTGGCAAATTTTGGTCCAGGGGGTAAGTACAACCCAGAAGCCCATGGTGCAGTAACAAGGCCCCCCTCCCACTCTCCCTCTTCCCTGCCTACTCCTGACCCCCATCACAGGCTCTGCTCCAGGTACTCTCTGCTCGCTTGGTGGATTGGGCTGGACAGTGCCTGCTACACCAACTCCGGGTTCCCAAACTGGCCAGCAAGGGGCAGCCGGAGGCTGCAGGGGCGGAGCCGGGGTGCTTCGGTTGGGGCTGGCAGGGGGAGGAGAGCCTCTAGTGGATAACGGAGCTGGCCTCTACTCAGACACTGCATACACCTTCCATGCCAGCGGCCTGCGCTCTGTCTCCGTGCTCATCGGTAGAATACTGGCAGGGACATTTTACTCCTCTTCACCCGGAAGCCTTTAGGCATGTCTGCGGCTGAAGCGGTGCAGCCTTTTTAAAGGGTATCAGAGCAGCCAGAGGAGCTATTGCCCCCGGCCCAGTCCATCTCTGACTCCAACCCTAAGATGATTCTAGTGTTCTAGTCCAAATTAAATCTCTTACAAAAACCATTCAAAAATAATATATTTTAGGGTGTATTTAATTTTCTTTCTAGTTTAGGAGAAAGTAGGGAAGAGTTGGAACCTCTGTAAGTTTATTGCTGTCTCTATCACCACTGGAGAGATTCACAATTGTCAGAGGCATATAAAGTGATGGGAATCTACAATTTTACAGTAGTTATCAGGGCAGGAATAAAAACAAAAATTGCCAATAAGGACCTCTGTTTGAGTAGCAACTAATGCCGTGTACACACGGCCGGACTTTTTGACAACAAAGGTCTGACAGAACGAATCCATCAGACAATTCGACCGTGTGTGGGCTTTATCGGACCTTTGCTGTCGAAAAATCAGACGGACTTTAGATTTAGAACATGTTTCAAATCTTTCCGACGGACTCGAGTCCGGTCGAAAAATCAGTTCGCCTGTATGCTAGCCTGACGTATGAAAACCGATGCTAGGGCAGCTATTGGCTGCTGGCTATGAACTTCCTTATTCTAGTCCGGTCGTACATCATCACATTCAAATCTGTCGGATGTTGGTGTGATTGTGTGTGGCCAAGTCCGTTCGTTCAGAAAGTCCATCGGAAGTTCGCCAAAAGTCCGTTGGGAAGACCGTCGGACCTAGTATGCTGGACAGTCCGGTCGTGTGTACATGGCAAAAGAACAGATTTCCCATCACTTTTGAAAGATTGCTTTCACTCCCTCTTGTGTCTGCAGAGAAATCTTCCCAATGGAACACAAACAACAAAAACAATCATTTTATTTAAAAAAAAAAAGACAAAAAAGTTTTGGCTTTAGATGTGCAGTACTCTATTGCATTGGATATCTCATATACAACATTGTGAAAGGCAACAAAGGTACTTGTGGCATATGCCTGGTAATGCCTGTAAACTCTTACATATACCCAGTGTGAAGTGACTGGCCTCAAGTGATATACAGAAATTTAAAAAAAATCATCCTACATAAGTAAGTTGTACCTGTTTATCTGCTTATTTCTCTCCTGTATAGCTGTTAAAAGTGCAGAATATATACAGCTTGTCTGAGCTTTCAGACAGCAGTGGGTTGGAAACTAAAGTGACACTCTGCAAAGCTCAGTGAGAGCTGATTGGAAGGTAAGGGGCATCCCCTCCCCCTCACACAGCACACAGGAACAGAGCTGAGCCTGTCAAACACAGACTGTGCACTGGAGCTCCCCCCTCCCTCCAATTTGTCAGAAGTGACCTATGCAGATACCACAGAATGGATGCGACAGATAGAAATGAAACTTAGTGCTCTGGATTGAAACAAGTGCACACTGTAGAGAGATATGCTTTGTTTATATATCATTTCCAAGGTTTTCAAGAACTTTTAGTCTTATGACCGGTGGCTGATGTTTCAGACTTGTAACTTGTCTGTGCTGCGTGCTTTAATACCTTTGCATTCCCTGATCAAATGATGTGTCATATCATGCGGGGACATAAGGAACTTTGTAAAGATTTCCTTACATTCCAATCTTTAGGAATATCTGAGTTTAGCTACACATAAAATGCATTATTGCTATGTATTGCCATCTAGGGCAAAATAATAAATTCCCTTTAACCCTTATACTGCCACCTCAGCAAGAGGTACAGTGAAGTAAAATCCACTGATGTACGCAATGTCAGGGACCCTTATGATAGCTGAATTACCTTGTGCTATAAGCTATATACCACAGTAGAATCCTAGAATGCCTATTTATGAATAGCTTTTATGACAGCCATTCCTTTAAATAAATTGGTGCCCACTTTCAGCACTACTGCCCACTGTTTTCCCTGAATTACCAATGCTCTTCCGCCACTTCTGCTGCTACCAGTTATTAGGTGTTAGTGTCCTGTATTTATGCTGATCTCATTGCTGATTTCTCATGTGGATGCGGAGTGGTGGGAACAGTGAGTATACCAAAAATCATTAGGTTCAACACTGTCACATCAAGCAAACCTCTTACTGTACAAGAAGCCTTGGCTCACAGTCTCCACTCAAATTCATCATTGGGTTGAGGTCAGGACTCTGTGCAGGCCATTTAAGTTCCTCCACCCTAAACTCAATCAGTCATGTCTTTATGGACCTTTCTTTCGAACTGGTCCAAATCATTTGGTGGAGGGGGGAGTATGGTGTGGGGTTGTCTTTCAGGGGTTGGGCCTGGCCCCTTAGTCCCAGAGAAGGTAACTCTTATGCCACTTACACACAATCGGACTTTCCAACGGGAAATGTTCGATGTGAGCTTGTTGTCGGAAATCCGACCGTGTGTATGCTCCATCGAACATTTGCTGCCAGAATTTCCACCCACAAATGTTTGAGAGCAGGTTGTCAGATTTTCAGCCAACTTAACTTTGTTGGCAGAAAGACCGATCGTGTGTACACAAGTCCAGTGCACAAAAGTTCACGCATGTTCAGAATCAAGCAGAAGGAGCCGCACTGGCTATTGAACTTCCTTTTTCTTGGCTCATCGTACGTCACTGTGTTCTTGCTCTCGGAATTTTGTGCAAGCATTTGTGTGACCGCGTGTATGTAAGACAAGCTTAAGCCAACAACCTTCGAACAAAAATCCATGGTTTTGTTGGTGGAAAGTCCGATCATGTGCACGCGGCATTGAGGCATCAGCATACCAAGACATTTTGGAAAATGTCATGCTTCCAACTTTGTGGGAACAGTTTGGGGATGGCCCCTTCCTGTTCCAACATGACTGCACATCAGTGCACAAAGCGAGGTCCATAAAAACATGGACTTAGCAGAGGTGGTGGAAAATGAACTTCAAGTGCAATAATTCACATTATAATAGTAACTAAAACATATGTTATGTCTCGTTCTCAGTTTGATGTGTATTATATGTGACGGTACATATCACAGAGATCGGTATTGTGGTAATATTGAAGCTTGAGATTTCCATTAGGCTTGTGCAATTTGTTTCGTAACGAATCGAAATTCGGCTGAATTTTGCATCTTTCAGACATTCGGATGCATCTGAATGTCCGAATAAAAAAATAACGAATAACAACGAATACGAAAGAAATATAACAAATGAATTCGAATGAATTCGACATGATTCAGTAATTCTTTAAAGATCTAATGAAACAAAAGGTCAGCTCAAAGTAAATCTTATAGTCCAATCAGCTAATTAATTTTGTGCCGGAGGATGGATTACTGGCAAAGTGCATTCCTGATAACTGAGTAAGCCCACGTACACACGGTCGGAGATTTTGCCAACCAAATCCGTCGGATTTTGCCCGTCGGATTTAGTCCGACGGATTGTGTCCGAAACTGTTGCATACACACGGTCGGGCCAAGTTGGCGAAAAATCCGATCTTTCAGAACGTGATGACGTAATTTCGTTACGATGGGACTACATTCAGGCTAGTAGCCAATAGCTTTGATGTAGGAATTTGATCTGAGCATGCGTGGCACTTGGTCCGATGAAAATGCTCTACACATGATCGGATTAGGTCCGTCCGGCCCAGTTGGTCAGGAAATATTTCCAACATGTTGGAAAATTGGGTCGGACGGAGATTCGGACGGAATCAGTCCGATGCATACCACACACAGTCGGATTATCTGACGACACGGTCCGATAAGACTCATTCCGACAGATTCTCCGACCGTGTGTACAAGGGCTTAGAAGGGTGTTGTATTGTATTTGAGCCGAGGAGAAGAGACGTTGTCATTGTGTGTGTTAAAAGATTCAATAAACAAACGACTTTCCAAACTACGAATCATTATCACAAATGTCTATACATACATAAATAGTGAATTTCAACAAATACGAACGAATGAATTCGACACTCTACGAATAATAACGAATTATCCAAAAACGTATTAACATAACATAACGAATATAACAGAACGAAATTATGTATTTTATGAATGACAACGAACCGAAACTAAACGAAATTTTCCGTTGTGCACAAATCTAATTTCCATACATTAGGCAACATTGATTGGCAGCATTGATTGGCACTTGTGGGCACTGATTGGCAGCATTTATTGGCATTGATAGGGAGCATTAATTGGCACTGATTTGCAGCATTGATTGGCACTGATAGGCAGCACTGATTGGCACTAATTGGCAGCACTGATTGGCATTGATAGGCAGCATTGATTGGCAGTATTGATTGGCAGCATTGATTGGCACTGATAGGCAGCATTGGTTGGCACTGATTGGCACTGATAGGCAGCATTGATTGGCAGCATTGGTTGGCACAGATAGGTAGCATTGGTTGGCATTGGTTGGCAGAATTGATTTGCTCTGATAGGCAGCATTGGTTGGCACTGGCTGGCAGCATTGATTTGCACTGGCAGGGGAGAGGAGGAGTTTCACATGCAGCAGACAGACTTGCCAGAGCCGCCTCGGTATGTGAAACTTTCAGATAATGTAACTACTTGCAGGAAGAGATAGGAGCTGTCACAACTCAGCCGTGATGTCAGGGTGGGCAGGACCAAGCAGCTATCAATACCAGCCAATGGTTGGGTCACTTAAGAAAGGGTGCGGAACCACATAAACATAGCGGCCTCTCCAGACCCCATCCCATTGGCTGGTATTTGATAGGTGTTCAGTCCCGCTCAACCCCGACATCACTGCTGAATGTTGACAGCTGCTCTCTCTCTATCTCTGCAATCAGTGACATCATATGACAGTTTATGCACTAAGCGGCTCTGGTAAACCTCACCATCTGCTGCCTGTGAAACAGTTTAACAGGCAGCGGGGGCTACACACTCTCCTGAATGCAACATTTCGGGGCAGATCTTAGGAGACAGCTTGGGGTGATTAGGGTGTGCCCAGGATTCCTAATGGAACCTGCCAATACTTGAACATATCCTGATAGACTCCCAGTGTGGCCTAATGCATCCCAAACCTGCTTCGGGCCCTATGTCAATGAATCCCAATAGCAGGATCACTTAGCACTGCTCGGTTCCAGAGGATGACTCCATCTTGTGATTAGAAGGAATTGTCCAGACAATGGAAGCCTTTCAACTTTTTACTAAACAAAGTTAATTACATTTATAAAAACCAAGACTGCACATTCCTTAGGGTTACAAATAGTACAAAGAACGTAAGTGAGAGGAGAATCGAGTTTACCTTTTAAATGGGGTTGGCAGCAGGAGTCCAGCATCCTATGTAAAGGGGTGCAAGTAGTCCCAATAGTAATACACCTTATTTGCTTGCTTAACATGTTTAAGGGAAGCCAAAACAGACTACATCCTTGTTATGGCTCAGCCCTGCTAGACACTCTCTGACAGACTCCAACCAAGACTTTATATCTGAGCTCCTCTTCTCAAGAAGCCCCTGTAAAAAGTACAGGAGTAAGGTGTATGTAATATACAGGGTACAGGATACAGAAGTATGTAATGTACAGAGTTCAGGGGTGCATCCATAATTTCCTGTCTCAGCGACCCCTGTCACTAAGAAAGTATTGAAAGAGCTTTTAACCATTTTTTCATAAAGCATATGAACATGGAGTAATTTTACACTTTGCAGTTCTACCCAAACTGAGCTTATTGGGTAAAATTAGATCTATCATAAGTGATATTGTAAGGTTAGTGTTGTTGAAGTTTTGTGAGCAATGAGCAAAAATAAGCCATGTGTATGATAACATCAAGGTAACTACAAAGTAATGTCAGATGCAGAGGTGTTTTGTGAAAGCAATGGGCCTGTGTGCAAATTCTGGCCCTGTTTCTCAAAAAAATAAACCTATGGAGCATTATGGGTATGGTAAAATGGTTCTAACACTGACATGGGCTTAAAACTTGGGCCTATGAACAGAGTGCAGGGGTCAGAAGTGTGCAATGCACAGAGTCCAGGGGTCAGAGGTGTGCAATGTACAAAGTGCAGGGGTCAGGTGTATGTAATGTACAGAGTGCAGGGATCAGAAGTGTATAATGTACAGAGTGCAGGGGTCAGACTTATGCAATGTACAGAGTTCAGGGATCAGAAGTATATAATGTACAGAGTGCAGGGTTCAGAAGTATGTAATGTAAAGAGTGCAGGGAACAGGTGTATGTAATCTACAGAGTGCAGGTTTCAGAAGTATGTAAAGTACCGAGTACAGGGGTTAGAAGTATGATATATACAGAGTGCATGGGCCATGTATATATCATGTACAGAGTACAGTTTTTTTTAAATTATGTAATGCACAAAGTGCAGGGGTAAGGTGTATGTAATGTACAAGGTGGAGGGTTCAGAAACCATGCAGTTGGGCCTCATTTTTACTGCCCCACAATTGCTTGCCCTTTTAGGTGTACACCTAACCCCTAGTTTGGGAGTGAAGGGGTTAAAGCAGGTGGTGAGGGGATGATACAATGCCTCCTCACCACCTGTCAAATTGCTATCGGAAGAGCAATCTGAACACTGGTCACTCTTCAGAGACCAAAGAAAGTGTGTATGAGCCCATAGGGCCAATTTACACCTTTGCCTTGTTAATGAATGTTGCATTTTATTTTAATGTGATTCTCAATGCACCAAACAAGATGCATGCACTATATTTGACAACACTGTGTATGAACTTGAATTGTACTGCGCCACAATGCAGGTGTGTTGGGAAAGCTTGGCTGGGGTACCATTTAGCAGGACTGCGCATAACAAGAGTGCTGCAATTTACTGCAGCACAAAGGTGTGAAGTGGCCCTTAAAGCACACTTTTATCAGACATCAGACCATCAGCCTCCAGTGAACCTGATCCATACAACTCGTTCACGCTCCCACTCTTCTTTGCCTTGGAGTATATGTTCCTGATGAATAACCTGTAGGTAGTACGCAGCTAAGAGCAAACTCCCGTGAGGGGGTCCCTGGCGAAACACCAACTGTCTCTGAAAGAAGATGAAGCCACACAGCGAAGGAGGATCTGCATCTCAACCTGTCATGGTAGTATATGTTTGTCTGTCTTGTCTTGTCTCTCGCCTTATATAGAAAAATGAATGCTCAAAATATGAGCTTTAGGCAGTTCTCTCCTGTACAAAGAGCTAAAAATAGATGGTAGACAGTCCACTTTGGGACTACACTACATGAGCCTACTGTTTTTGCTGTACGTCTCTTCACTGCTGTCCTGTTAGTGTGTGCATGCTCGACTGTAAAGTGTAGAAAGAGGGTGTACCCCTTTACGAAGGACAGACAGCAGGACCTGTTCACCTAGAGCACAGGGAGTTGTCTGAAGACAAGAAGAGAGCAAACTGGGCAATAGACCCACAAGTTAAAATACATATAATTTTATTGAACATCATGATCCATGAAAAAACATTCATAAAAGTATAGGTTAAAATACATTATAAAATTAGGCTGCTAGTATAAACCTGTGTAGACCATAACCAATCCCACAATAATGATGTTATAGCAAACAGGTGTTCGAAACCTAGTAGAATCCAGGGAAGGTTGGTATGAGTCAAGGTTGTAGCTCAGCTACATCATATGATTTAGGGCGTGGCACTGTTTACACTTTCTGGACAGCTACAGTACCACCATGTAGTGGTGAACCCCCCATTTATTTAATAGACCCATAAGAACAAGGAACACATTGCAGCACACAACACAGCACTTGCGAACTAAAGCTGACCATACACTGGTAGAATCACTACTTTACCACAGCATCTACCATTCGCCTCACAGCCCGCCTCAACCACCCAGCTGACCTTCCCCTGGTCATAGGGCCTCCCACCCACCTCATTCCTCCCTTAAACTTCCCTCCCATCTTACCACTTTGCTTTTACTCTCCCCCTTCCTTGCCACATGCCTTCCACCCTCCTGATCCCCCCACAATGTCACCTACTCTTACCCCCCCATGCTCTACCACAACGTCTCCCACTGCCCCACCCCTCCACAGTACCAAACTCAAAGTGCTTGTCAACCCCCAGTCATTGCACCTCCTACCCATTTCATGGTGAAAACATTTGTCAGTCAGCTCATCCCCGCATCCTCTGCAGCACCTCCCACTCAAACCACGCTACCCACCTCACAGCACCCTCAACCTCTGCTCTGCCACAATGCCTCCACCAACCCCTACTTCACAAACCCCCTGCCACAGATCCTACCACACAGGGCCCCTCCCCCCATGGACAAAGTGCCTCCCAGTCCCCTCTCCCCCACATCACTTCCTACAGCGTAGGTTACTCAGCAGACGCTGCCACAATGCCCCTTCCCTACCAACCTCATCCCCTTGGTAACAGCGTCTCCCACTCACTTTATCCACTGGTAAAAAATCTATTATCAAACTAACCCTTCCACAACACCTTCCACCTACATTACCCCCTCACCACAGAGCCTACCACCTACTTCTCAGAACTCCTCAACCATCAACCCCCTACCTTTCCCAGTTGAAGTACCTCCCAACATATCAACCCTCAGTACCTCAGCACAGCACCCCACTCAAATTCCCCTCCCCCAGTACAACTCCCCCAATAACTTCCCACCCCCTCACCCCTTTTGCTCAAAGCACTTGGTGCCCACCTCTCCCTCCCCCTCACAGTGCCTCTCACCTACCTTACTCTCATGCTCTGCCATATCACCTTCAATCCCTCCCTCTCATTGTTTCCCCACCCACTTCAACCCCCCCTTCAAAATACTTACACTCCTTGATACAGCGTTTTTGTCACAGACACCCCCTACCCCCCCCCCCCAACACACACACCAGAAGGTCTACAATCCAACTCACAGCTAGGGATGAGCCGAACACCCCCCGGTTCGGTTCGCACCAGAACTTGCGAACGACCCCCGCGTTCGGTACGAACGTTAGAACCCCATTGAAGTCTATGGGACTCGAACGTTCGAATTGGAAAGTGCTAATTTTAACGGCTAATATGCAAGATAGTGTGCTAAAAAGGGTTTGGCGACCTGCCTCCTGCCTCAGGGGACATGGGTCACTGCAAAAAAAAGTTTTAAAAACTACCGTTTTGGCGGGAGCAGTGATTTTAATGACGATTAAAGTGAAAAAAAAAAGTGAAATATTCCTTTAAATATGGTGCCTGGGGGGTGTCTATAGTATGCCTGTGAAGTGCCACGTGTTTCCCGTGTTTAGAACAGTCCCTGCACAAAATGACATTAAACGGAAATAACACCATTTAAAACTGCTTGCGGTTTTAATGTTATATCTGGTTCCTGCAATATGGTTGAAAATCATTCAGAAAAATGGCATGGGTAGCCCTCCCTGCCCATTACCAGCCTATTTGGGTCTTGTACACATATTAAGGGGAACCCCGTACCCATATTAAAAAAAGGAAATGCGTGTGGCCCCCAGGCCCTATATACTCAGAACAGCAGTATACAGGCGGTGCAAACAAGACAGGGACTGTGTAGGTTTGTTGTGTTAAGTTGAATCTGTTTGTCATTTTCAACCGGTACATTTTTAAAGTGTAGCTCCAGTCAAAAAAAATATCTTTAAGCTTTTTGGAAAACATAGGGAAGGGTTATCACCCCTGTATAATTTTGTTTTGTCGTCCATCTTTTTTCATCTCACTTGCTGCTGTCTCCTTGCGTTTGCAAGTAGGAGATGTTTGTAAGTTGGATGTTTGAAAGTAGGGGCCTGCCCTATATTATAGCGGTATGTACTGGGTACAGAGCACGCAGACAGCACGCACTATCTCCTAACACTACTGACTGCAAGCTCTATTATTAACCACTTGTTAGCCCAATGTTTGCATAAAGTGAAAGATGAAGTTATGCTGAGTAAATAGATATCAAACATGTCACTCTTCAAAATTGCACATGCCCGTGGAATGGCGCCAAACGTCGCTACTTAAAAAATCCCCATAGGCGACGCTTTAAATATTTTTTTACTGGTTACATGTTTTGAGTTGCAGAGGAGGTCTAGGACTAGAATTATTGCTCTCGCTCTAACATTCTCGGCGATACCTCACATGTGTGGCACATGCGAGCACATGGGGACATGGACGCTTTAATTTTTATTTAATTTTTTTATTGTTCATTTTACTTTATTTTAGTTTGACATTTTTTTTCCCAAAAATATATTTTTGATCACTTTTATTCCTATTACAAGAAATGTAAACATCCCTTGTAATAGGAATATGGGATGACAGGTCCTCTTTACAGTGAAATCTGGGGGGTCAATATGACCCCACATCTCACCTCTAGGCTGGGAAGCCTGAAATAAAAAATTAAAAAAAAGATTCTGGCTTTGATCGTACTGGCGAGTTGGTAGAAGCACCAGAGGGCGGTGAGGGGTGGGGGGCGTCTATGGCTGGGTACTTCAGGGTATCACCGAGTATGGCTGGGTATCTCTGAGTATGGCTGGGTATGGCAATTTATTGCAGGGTATTACAGAGTATTGGCGGGGTATTGGCGGGGTACTACAGAGTAATAGCAGGGTACTGCAGAGTATTGGGGGTACTGCAGAGTAATGGCGGGTACTGCAGAGTATTGGGGGGTACTGCAGAGTAATGGGGGTTACTGCAGAGTAATGGGGGGTACTGCAGAGTAATGGCGGGGTACTGCAGAGTAATGGCAGGGTACTGCAGAGTATTGGGGGGTACTGCAGAGTAATGGGGGTTACTGCAGAGTAATGGGGGGTACTGCAGAGTAATGGCGGGGTACTGCAGAGTAATGGCAGGGTACTGCAGAGTATTGGGGGTACTGCAGAGTAATGGGGGGTACTGCAGAGTAATGGCGGGGTACTGCAGAGTAATGGCAGGGTACTGCAGAGTAATGGCAGGGTACTGCACTGCAGAGTAATGGCAGGGTACTGCACTGCAGAGTAATGGCGGGGTACTGCACTGCAGAGTAATGGCGGGGTACTGCACTGCAGAGTAATGGCGGGGTACTGCACTGCAGAGTAATGGCAGGGTACTGCACTGCAGAGTAATGGCGGGGTACTGCACTGCAGAGTAATGGCGGGGTACTGCACTGCAGAGTAATGGCGGGGTACTGCAGAGTAATGGCAGGGTACTGCACTGCAGAGTAATGGCGGGGTACTGCACTGCAGAGTAATGGCGGGGTACTGCAGAGTAATGGAGGGGTACTGCAGAGTAATGGCAGGGTACTGCAGAGTATGCACTGGTATTGCAGAGTATTGGCAGGGAATTGAGGGGTTAAATTCGGTGAGCAGCGATGTGGGCACTGCAGATGCAGCCCACATCGCTGCTGACACCGATCTCTTTCCCCTCCGCTGTACCGATCGGTACAGAAAGGGGAGGGAGGAACAGGCGTTATAACATGACGCCGGTTTGTTTCCAAGTGATCACTCCGTCATTTGATGGAGCAATCACGTGGTAAACGGCCGCTATGAGCGGCCGTTTACCGTGATGCGCCGGGTCCTATGGACCCGGCGGTCACGGATGCTCTCGAGTATTGGGGGTACTGCAGAGTAATGGGGGGTACTGCAGAGTAATGGCGGGGTACTGCAGAGTAATGGCAGGGTACTGCAGAGTAATGGCAGGGTACTGCACTGCAGAGTAATGGCAGGGTACTGCACTGCAGAGTAATGGCGGGGTACTGCACTGCAGAGTAATGGCGGGGTACTGCACTGCAGAGTAATGGCGGGGTACTGCACTGCAGAGTAATGGCAGGGTACTGCACTGCAGAGTAATGGCGGGGTACTGCACTGCAGAGTAATGGCGGGGTACTGCACTGCAGAGTAATGGCGGGGTACTGCAGAGTAATGGCAGGGTACTGCACTGCAGAGTAATGGCGGGGTACTGCACTGCAGAGTAATGGCGGGGTACTGCAGAGTAATGGAGGGGTACTGCAGAGTAATGGCAGGGTACTGCAGAGTATGCACTGGTATTGCAGAGTATTGGCAGGGAATTGAGGGGTTAAATTCGGTGAGCAGCGATGTGGGCACTGCAGATGCAGCCCACATCGCTGCTGACACCGATCTCTTTCCCCTCCGCTGTACCGATCGGTACAGAAAGGGGAGGGAGGAACAGGCGTTATAACATGACGCCGGTTTGTTTCCAAGTGATCACTCCGTCATTTGATGGAGCAATCACGTGGTAAACGGCCGCTATGAGCGCCCGTTTACCGTGATGCGCCGGGTCCTATGGACCCGGCGGTCACGGATGCTCTCGAGTGCGCACACCTCGGGGCACGCGAGAGCAGAATTCTGGGAGGCCGTTAATTAACGGCCTCTCTGAGTTAAACAACCGCCCTGAAGCCGTTAATCGGCAATGGGCAGTTGTTAAGTGGTTAAAGCTAGATCACTAGCTATATAGAGGTGAGGTGAATATAGTGGTGTATACTGCGGTCAGGGCACAGACAACAACCACTACACAGCAGCAAGATAGGAAATCAGCCAAAAACGATTGGTGTGTACTGTGTTGAAGGTACACAGAACACCCACTGCTTCAGATGCAAAGTAACACACTACAGGAGGCGGCCTTAAAGGCGGCCTTATATAGTGTGGGGCGTGCACTACACAGTCTGAGCTATGATTGGCCACAGGCATCCTGCCTGTGGCCAATCATGGCTCTCCTCGCTGCCGGCGCTGCGATTGGCCAAGCATGCGGGGTCACAGTGCATGCTTGGCCAATCATCGGACAGCAATGCACTGCGCCAACGCAGTGCATTGTGGTCCGCGCGCGCGTCACTCGAATTTTGACGCGAACGGCCAAAACGTTCGGAATACGCCGAACGCACGAACAGCCAATGTTCGAGTCGAACGTACGTTCGACTCGAACACGAAGCTCATCCCTACTCACAGCACCTGTTATCCACACACCATAGACTCTGCTCTGCCACAGTGCCTCAAACACATCCACCTCATTACCCCCCCCCCCCCCCCCCACAGCACCCAGTTCACAGCTCCTCTCACCCGCACAGCTCAATTTCCTGGTCAGAGCATCCCAGCTCCTCACATATCCACTACAGCACATTCCACCCAAATCACACACTGGCTACAATGCCTACCACTCACCATGCCTCCTATGCAGTTAAACTCCCCAGTCAAAGCATCTCACGACTTCACCCCAGTCACTACAGTGCCTACCACCCAAACCCCCTCACCACAACAGCACCAAACACTGACCTCACAGTACCTCTGAACCTCCCCTTTTTCTGACGTATTGCCTCCAACTTACCACATTCTCCACCACAATGTCTACCATTCACCTCAGAGCTCACCTTCCACCCAAGGCAGCTGCTTCCACTTAAATCACCCCCATCACAGCACCTACCACCCTGCATACCTCAACCATGAGCCTCCCTTGCTCTGCCAAAATTCCTTGATCTCCCCACCACTGCACCCCCTGCCACAGCGCCCACCTCACCCCCCTAGTCAAAGCACCTCCCCCCACTACATCTCCTATAGCACTTCCAATTCACCTGACACTAACAAAGCACCACTTTCCCACCCACCTTACCCCACCTCTTTAGTCACAGCATCTCCTAATCACTTCACAATCACTTCACTCCCTGGTAAAAAAAACTGCAATCTACCTAACCCCTTCACTACAGCACCTCCCAATCTTCCACTACCCAGCACCCCTCAACCACTACCACCACCCCCCAGTTACAGTGTCTACCACGCATTTCAACCCACCAGTGAAAGCACCTGCCACACACCTCATGTCCCCTGCACAAAGCCTCCCATTATAATCACCCCCTCTCCACCACAGCTCCTACCAATGTCAAAGTGCCTCCCACCCACTTCACGCCTTTTGCTCAAAGCACCTTTCACCCACCTAAACCTTCTACGGTGCCTGTGCTTCCTACTCAACTCACCCCCCTGCTCTGCCACAGCACCTCCAACACCCCCACCACAGCACCCACCTCACGGCACCTTTCAACCCCTTATTATAGCATCTCCCCCTCACTTCACCCCCCCCCCCCAGATAAAGTACCTACCCCCCCAGACAAGCTCTTCCCGTACACAAATCATCATCAAGACAAATTACCCCCCCCCCCCCATCTCAGTGCCATTTACCTTACAACACCATTCAACCATGCACTAGATCCCAATGTTCTCCCACAGTGCTTCCAACCCACTGACCTCACCAGCTCCCTGCCACAGTACCCACCTCACAGGGCCCCTGTGCTACCCACCTTACCCCTCAGGTCAATTCACCTACCAGCCACCTCATCTACAAGCATCTCCAACCCACCTCACACCTCTACTGTGCCACAGTGCCTCCAACTTCCCCCATTGATCACACACAGCACTCCTAAACCACCCCCTTTCCTGTCACATTGTCTCTAACTCCCCCACTTTATCACCCCCCCCCACCACAGCACCCACCCTAAACCATCTCCCACCCACCTCATCCCTTTACTCTGTCATATTGCCTTCAACTTACTCACCAGGTATCCTGAACAATCCACCTGACCCTCCTCTGGTCACAGGGCCTGCCACTCACCTCCTCACTGTATCTGCCCCCCCCCCCCCACTCAAAGTGCTTGCCACCCACTTTATCCCCCCACAGTTCCACCCTAAAACCACAACCCCCCTACTGTGCCACAGTGCCTCCCTCCCACCTCACCATCCCATCGCCTTCTCACCCCCCCAGTCATAGCGCCTCCCACCCATTTCATCCTCCTGTCAGCCACCTCACCCCCACATCCTCAGCAGTGTCCTCCACCCAAATCACCCCTCTATCACAACACCCACCCACCTCACAGCACCCCTTAACCACAAGCCTCACCCCCTACACTGCCACAATACCTCCACCAACCCCCACTTTACGACCCCCTTGCCATTGGTCCCACTTCACAGGGCCCCTCACCCCCCTGGCCAAAGCACCTCCCATCCCCTTCTCCCCCACAACATCTTCTACAGCCCATGCAACTCACCAGACCCTGCCACAGGGCCCCTTCCCCACCAACCTCACCCCCTGGGTCAGAGAATCTCCCACTTTCCCACTCACCCACCCCTCTGGTGCCTTCCACCCACTTCAACCCCCGTCAAAGTATCTACACTCAATGCCCTCTTGTTTGCGCAGTGTCTTTGTCACATGTTTCCTTCCCCACCGTAAAAACTACAGTCTACCTCAGCCATCCCTTACCAATCATCCCCTTCTTTGCCACAGTGCCTCCAAACCACCCCCCTCCACAGATCCCACTTTACAGCACCCCTCACTTGCCTGCCTCAACCCCCCCCATCAAAGCATTCCCCAGCCCCACACACATGTGCTACAGTGCATCCTATCCAAATCACCCCCTGACCAGTGTGCCTACCACCCACCTTAAAGCACCACCCAACCACCAACCTTCATGTCCCAGTTACCATGCCTCCTATGCAGTTAAACTCCCCAGTCAGAGCATCTGATACCCACTTCACCCCAGTCACTACAGTGCCTACCACCCAAATCACCATCTTCTACAACAGCACTGACCACTGATCTCACAGCACCTCTCAACCTCCCCTTTTTTTGCCACAGTGCCTCCAATTCCCTCAGCTCACAACATCCTGCAGCACAATGTCTACCATTCACCTCAGAGCACTCCAAAACCATATACGTTCCACCAAGGAAACTCCTTCCACCAAAATCACCAACCATCACAACAACTACCACCCTTCTCACAGCACTCATTTAATCAGCCTCACTGCTCACCCCTGCTCTGCCAAATGCCTTGACTTCCCCATCACTTCACAGGGCCCTTCACCTATGTCACCCTACTGGTCAAAGAGCCTCCCAGCCACCTCACACCTCCCCCACCACGTCTCCTACAGCACCCCCAATTCACCAGACCCTCCAATGCACCTTACCTTACCCTCCTGATCACAGCATATCCCACTCACTTCACCCCCCCCCCCCCCCCCGGTAAACAAAAAAAATTGCCATCCACCTAACCCCTACAAAACAGTATCTTACACCCAAATCGACTACCCACCTCACAGCACCTATCAACCACCACCCCATCCCCAAGTTACAGTACCTCCTACCCACTTCAACCCACCTGTCAAAGCACTTGACACTTACCTCATGTCCCCTCCACAGCTCCCACCTTCCACTCAAATCCCCCGTTCCCACCTCCACCAAAGTGCCTCCCACCCACTTCACTCCTTTTGTTCAAAGCACCTGCCACCCACCTAATTCCTCCTGTGCCTGTACATTTCACCCACCTCACCCCCTGCTTTGCCACAGCAACTCCAACACTGCCTCATCACAGCACCTACCTAATAGCGCCTCTCACCCCTTGGACCGGACAGAACTCCAGCTCACCAGAGGAAAGGGTGGTGTCATGTGTGTGGAGGTAGGTGAGCTAATGGGATTTGGTCTAATGTTGGGAAGGGTTTTGTGTGTGGGGAGATGGGTTGATAAGGAGGGCAGAGGGGTCAGAAGAATGGCTGTGCAGGGAGGTGGGCTTAATTTCCAAATGCTGCACTGTGTGCTACGATGTTTTCTTTTGAAGTTTGGGATTAATGGCTTGTTTATTCTCTTCTTATTTTTTTAGTCTTAATGGCAATTCATTCTGTATTCTGGAAAGGTCCTGATGTCTGCCCTCCGCAAAAGGGTACACCCTCACCCCACAATTTATAGTCAAGCATGCACACACAGATGAGTCATCATTGACGAGATATACAGAATGTACTGTAGTCCAAAAATAGTCTGTCTACAAGCTGTCTTTTTACATAGTTACATAGTTAGTAAGGTTGAATAAAGACACCAGTCCATCCAGTTCAACCTGAGTATGTGTCTACAATTGTCCCTATCCCTGTACATTGCACACTCACATCGGTCACTACCCTCAAGGAGCCCACAATCCAAGGTCCCCATTCATATACTAGGGCCAATTTTTGGACAGAAGCCAATTAACCTACCTGCATGTGTTTGGAGTGTGGGAGGAAACCGGAGTACCCGGAGGAAACCCACGCAGGCACAGGGAGAACATGCAAACTCCAGGCAGGTAATGTCATGGTTGGGATTCAAACCAGTGACTCTTTTTACTGCTAGGTGAGAGTGCTAACCACTACACCACTGTGCCGCCCTTTTTAGCCCTTGCAAGCCCAAGCTAGACCAATATAACTATGTAAAAAATGCCATACCTGGAATTGTTTATTAAAGTATACTTTTTCCATTGCAGGTGATGATGGGGAGGTATGCAAATCTTCCAAAATGCATTAATTGTTTTATATTATTGACCATCCAAAAAAATACCTTTCTGGACTATTACAATTGGTGTGGGGCCCTTGATACACTTAACATATCTGGATTTTTCTGAAGACCCCCCTTCCTGGGGGTGCTTTAACCACTTCAATACAGGGCACTTTCGCCCCCTTCCTTCCCAGCCCAATTTTCAGCTTTCATCGCTCTAGCGCTTTCAGTGACAATTGCGCGGTCATGCTACACTGTACCCAAATTTAATTTTTATCATTTTGTTCGCACAAATAGAGCTTTATTTTGGTGGTATTTATTTACGACTCCGTTTTTTATTTTTTGCAATATTAGCGCAAAAAAGCAGAAATTTGGAAAAAAAACAATATTTTCTTTTTTCTATTTTAAAAGAAATCCAATAAAATCAAATTGTGTCATAAATTTAAGCCAAAATGTATTCTGCTACATGTTTTTGGTAAAAAAAAATTCCGTTAAGTGTATAATAATTGGTTTGTGTGATCACGGACATATGTACGCAAATGATCATGTACATATGTGTGCAGGTGATCACGTATATATGTGTGCAGATAATCATTGGAACATGTGATTTTAGTGGGACATATGTGGGGGACATGCTTTTATTATTAGGGACATGTGTTTTTATTATTTGGGGACATGTATGTTTTGGGGACATGTATGTTTTGGGGACATATGTGGGGACTGTGTTTATACTGTGTGGTGTGTTGTGTATTACACTAGACTGGTGATCAGTGAGTAAAAAGCTGTAAAAAACAGCTCATACTCACTGATCATCAGCCGGCTGCAGCGATCTGCTCTCCTCTCCTCGGCTGTTTGCTTACATCACATGACGGCCGTGATTGGACACGGCCGTCATGTGATCAGGAGGGCCAATCAGAGAGCCCTCCTGCCGATCTCAGATGCGCCGTGTCCGGGCGACACGGCGCATCGGGATCGCGCCGCTGCGCGGGCACGCGCGGGCGCGAGCCGGCTCCTTCTGATGGACATTCCTGAACGTCCTATCAGAAGTAGACGGCTCCCACCCGGCCGTATATGTGCATTGGCCGGGTGGGAAGTGGTTAATCAAATGGGAGCTGCCTCACCAAAGCCACAATCTTAGATATTAACCACCACTTCAATACAGGGAATTTTCACCCCCTTCCTGCCCAAGCCAATTTTCAGTTTTCAGCGCTGTCACACTTTGAATGACAATTGCGTGGTCATGCGACACTGTACCCAAATTTCGTACCCAAATTTTTATAATTTTTTCCCCACAAATAGAGATTTCTTTTGGTGGTATTTGATCACCTCTGCGGGTTTCATTTTTTGTGATATAAACAAAAGAAGAGCGATAAGTTTGAAAAAAAAAACAATATTTTTACTGTACTTGTTACGGTACTGTAAGTACTGTGGCAAACTTTTGTTCGCTTGTGCTGTATAAAGCCCTTCCATGTGCACCTTCTTATGTATGGCATGCCTTCAGCTGCCATTGTGTTTTGCTGAGCTTTTGGTAAGTCCCTACGGCCCTTGTGTCCAACCTGAAGCCTGAGGGCTGCATGCGGCCCTTTGGAATATGATATCCAGCCCTCAGGCCTCAGCAGTCAGTAGTGGGAACATTGAATAGGTTAATAGCATTTACCTATGCAAGCCTCATGAAAAAATGTTCCCAGTGTTTTATTGTCTTCTGTAGCTCACTCCCAGCCAAAAATGTAGCATGTTCACTCTCTCTGACTTTCATTTCACCTATTAGGTCTGCAGTTTATGACAATCCTCTCAAGCATTACATATATTCAACATTATGTGAGGCCCTTTAGTGATGTCGGGGCCCTTATCTGAGACCCCCTTTAACTTATAAGTTCACAACCACTGCCCTGCGCTTTTAGGAAGAATGGGCTGTCTCCGGGCATACCTTCCTATAATTTATCCATTGCTCCAACATGAAGACATTTGAAAATTAGAGTTCAGACCACACTTTACAGAGGGGCCTTGGCGAGGCAGCGTGGCTTCCATACACTGAGAAAAATAATTATTTGGACCCCTGCAGATTTTGTACGTTTGCCCACTTACAAAGAAAAGAAGGGTCTATCATTTTTATCACGGTTGTATTTTAAATGATAGAGTCTGTATATCAACCTAAAATCTGGAAAAAACACATGATACAAATATTATAAATTGAGTTGCAGTTCAGTAAGTAAAATGATCCCCAAGCAGAAAATTACTTAGTACTAGGTGGAGAAAGCCATTTCTTGTAGTTGGTTACCAGGTTTGCACACATCTCAGGAGGGATTTTGGTCCTTTTTCAGATCTTCTCTAAACCCTTAAGGTTTATTGGCTGTTGCTAGGCAACTGGAAGTTTCAACTTCCTCCATACATTTTCTATAGCATTAAGGTCTGGATACTCGCTAGGCCACTCCATGACCTTAATGTGCTTTTTCTTGAGCCATTCCTTTGTTGCCTTAGCAGTATGTTTTGGGTCATTGTCATGCTGGAAGACCCATTTTCAGTGTTCTGGCTGAGGGAGTAAGTTTCTCATCCAAGATTTTACAATACATGGCCCCATCTATTTGCCCCTCAATGTGGCAAAGTTGGCCTGTACCTTTAGCAGAGAAACAGCTCCAAAGCATAATGTTTTCACCTCCGTACTTGACTGTAGGGATGGTGTTCTTGGGGTCATAGTCAGCATTTTACTTCCTCCAAGCAAGGCGAGTGGAGTTAATGCCAAAGAGCTCAATTTTGGTCTCATCTGACCACAGCACTTTCTTCCAATCCTTCTCTGAATCATTTAGATGTTCGCTAGCAAACTTCAGACAGGCCTGTACATGTACCTTCTTGAGGAGGGGGACCTTGCAGGCGCTGAAGGATTTCAATCCATGGGGGGCATATTTTGTTATGAATAGTTTGGTTACTGTGGAACCAACTGCCTTGAGATCATTCACAGGATCCTCCTGTATAGTTTTGGGCTAATCCTTCATTTTTTTCATGATCATCTTTACCTCATGAGGCAAAATCTTGCATGAAGCTCCAGACCGAAGGTGATTGATGGTTATTTTGTATTTCTTCAATTTGCGAATAATCGCTCCAACAGTTGTCTCCTATTCACCAAGCTTCTTGCTGATGGTATTGTAGCCCATTCCAGCCTTGTGCAGGTCTACAATCTTGTCCCTCATGTCCTTTGACAGCTCTTTGGTCTTGCCCATGATAGTGAGGTTTGAATGGAAGAAAGAGATTCTGTGAACAGGTGTCTTTTATACACATAACAGATTGTCGTTAGGAGCACCTTCTTGAATTGATAGGTCTAATCTGTGTACCACATGAGCACATACTGTAGCCAGTCTGTGGAAGCCAGAATTATTGTTGGTTATTAAGGGATTAAATATTTATTTTACTCAATGAACTGCAAAGTTATAACATTTGTTTTGTGTTTTTTTCTGTATTTCTGGTTGATATTCTGTCTCTATCATTTAGATAGATATACCTATTTACACCTATGATAACAGTTATATAACCTTAATTTCTTTGTAAGTGGACAAACTTACAAAATCTGCAGGGTATAAAATAGTTATTTTCCCCACTGTATATATTATCAAATGTTGGGGCAACTCTGTTTTTAAAGCAAATTGTTAGACAGGGTCATTTTGTTTTTTTGTTTTTTGCAGGCTAGCTGGTAAGTGTGCTGGAAAAAACTTGTGTTTGCTTGTACCATCCCATTGTGTTCTGTACATTCTTAAAGTACTTACCGGTACATGTTTTTTTTATTTTACATCATTGCATGGGTAAATGAGCTTCAACCAATTTTTAATTTTTTTTTGTCCATTGGGGACAAGTAAAATGGAGGGTTTTTATTTCCTTGAAATTTAGAAGACAATCGAGTCAATAGGGAAGATGAAATTAAGAAAATTGTCCTATATGTCCACATACTATATCTTATACATAAGACACCAACGCATTGTAGCCACAGACTTATAGGTATATAGATATTGGCACCACATCAAAATTACATATGTAACACTACCCCTGTAGGAGTTAGGAATATCAGGGTTCCCCACTGTAGCACAGCCAGTCAAACAGTATTTACTTCTTGCATCTAGACACAGAAAGCATCCCTAGTTTGTTTTTGTTGTTTTTATTAGGAGATAATAGCTTGGATGGGGTTAGGGATTATAAGATATCCAACTTGAAAAATTTCCAACAAACAGAACCAGGGGCAACTTCCTCCTTATTTACAGCTTCTACTTCTTCTACCTCCTGCATTAACTTTGTTCCTTTGCAGAGCTCTGCTGGGTTCACTCCCTTGGAAACCAACAGCCTCTTGTTAGCTCAGCATCAGCCCCTTACATGATAGGAACTCTAGGAAAATAGCACCAGTGGAGTGAACTGCATCCTGCATCACCTTCTGCTTCCTTATAGATAGTGGTCCCAGCTCTACTTTCTGCAAAAATGCTAGCCCACCTGGCTGCCACTTCACCAGGCCACCTGGCTGCTTCTTCTTTACAATCTACCCAACTGACACACACTGGAGACTTCCCAGGGCAAGTTTGGATGAAGACTTAAGCACATTGCTATCTTCTAGAGAGACCTGCTACACCTGGCAGTCTTTCCTCTTGTCTGTCCCATCTACTCACTCTGCCTCTCTTTGCTCCTGCTGCCTCCCTGGACAGGGTCCCTCCAATTGCCTCCTGTGTTAGGATCCTTCCAGGCCAGCCTCCCAAGCTCCAGCCCAAGGTAAAACCCCCTATGGCAGGGGTCCCTCAGGGACCACTGACAGACTCCCTCAGCACTGCTTCTCCATCTTTCACCTGACTTACCAGCTGGCATGGCTCATCCAATATTTAAAGGCTCCTTGGTTCCCCACCAGACCCACTTCCTGGTGATTGGCCAAGGACCTTCAAATATGCAGAGCAGTCCCTCCTAGCCTCCGCCCACTAACTTTCAGAACATTCTCCAATATTCTAGAACCAGAGGGCTGCCAGGATGAGTCTTCCAGCCCTAACCTCTAATAACCCTGACCCAGATTCCTTGACTCAGGTTTATCCCTGGGCCAGACTTGGGCCTGCCTGTATTACCACTAGTAGCACACTGGAGTTTATTATACAACATTAAAAACACCTATCAACACCATATACAATACTTTAAACACAAGATTCATATATCTTTTCCATCTAACAATCCACGTCAGCTCAAAGCATTCCAATTGATCATAAATCTTCTTAAGCAGCACACATGAATAAGATCCACGTGGTTGAACCTGGTCTTTTAAAAACAATAGATGTTTTTTTCTGCTGGAACAAGATTAGTGCAAAATGATTTGATCAAAGATTGTATGGCTCAGAGCAGTGGGAAACAAAATATTACTTTGAAAGTTTGCAGTCAGGGTGTCCAAGCTGAGGTGTCCTCCCATACACGAATAGGCAACTCCATACCATCAAACGTATTTAATTTCAAGCCTTCACAGTGAGTACAGTCAGCAGCAGACTAGTTTTGGCGATAAGCCTTGTTCACAGCACTCAAGATTAGTGCAAAATGTAATTTCCAAGAAGGGGCCACAGGAGAGTGAAAAGAAAGGCCAAAGGACACCCATGCCTCACACAAGGGACAGATTTTACAGCCCAAAGATTCAGTCCTATCTCAAAGGAGAGAGCTTACAAGTCTCCCAACGTCCAAAAAAGATCCAAAAAATCAATACATCTCTCTGGGAAACTGAAAGTGGTTTTTAAAATTTAATTTGAAAAATAAAGCAGAGAGTCTATTCAATAGTGAGGACTGAACATATAGTAATTGTATTTATCAAGGAATTATATGAATGCAAAAAAAAAAAGTTTATAAAAAACCCTTAAAGTAGAAGTAAAGTCTCTTCTGTCATTAATGACCTGCCTGTCAGAGGATTTTACTTCCCTTTTAAAGGCAAAGTTCACCTTTTTTTTTCTAAGCTGCCCTACATACCAATATAGCATGAATGTACTTCTTATTACAGAATATAAAAAGTTTTCTATTCATCCTACACAGTCCTTACCTCAGTGTCCAACTTCTCCATTACTTCCTGGGGGGTCCTTAGAACATGAAAACTGTTAAAGCAGTAGTAAACAACTAAATTTTTTTCCTGCAAAATTGTCCCCCTGTAGGATAATAGCATAATGTGCTAGTATGCATCGCTTATGAAAGACTTATCTAAGAACGAAGTCCTTCAGCGGTGCCCGACCGATAGGGTTTCCATCTTTACATGGTCTTCTTTCTGGGTTCGCCGGCTTTAGCTGTTTGCCGGGCTGGCCCAAGACATTGTGCTGCCTGGGTCCAAAAATGTTAATGCCGCCCCCCCCCCCCCCCCCCAAAATAATCACGCCCACCAAAAGGCCCCTGCATCCATTTTTTTATGCCATGATAATTAAAACTAAAATTACATTTATCAGGAAGTCAGATTTACATGCAGCAGCACATTGTCCATGTGCAAATTTATATGACATAGGGCTTTTTCACACGGACGTGTCCTTGTACGGAGCCCACTCTGCTCAGTGGGGATTGCTCTGTCGATCATCCGCTGAGCAGGCAGAACACAGGTCTGTCTCTGCACACTGTGCAGGGATGGGCCTGTCAAGAGTGTGGCTCTTCCCTAAGGGGGATTGGATGAAGATGGACCGTAGGTTTTTCCTCCGTCACACTTTTTCAGATCGGAGTGGGTCAGATGTCAGCGTACATGTCACCGCTTACATCCGTCCCTCCATAGACCTCTATGGAGTGTCCATTCAGGTCCGCCTAAAAAACTGACAGGTGGACCTGAACAGATCATCCGTGTGAAAGGGGCCATAGTCTATAGTGTGAACCTAGGTTGAAGTGGTTGTATACCCGTTTTGATATTTTTACCTACAGGTAAGGCTTAACTGTATGTAAAATTAATATCTCCTAAATGTGAACTGCGGCTACAGCCACTCACAGCCCCTGTGGTGACAGCGTGAAGAAAAGAATAAAGCCGGTAACTGGCTTCTGTTAGAGGGACATCAGTCCTCTAAGTGCCCACCAGTGCTGCTTATCAGTGCCTTCCAGTGCTGCAAATCCATGCCCACTAGTGCCAACTATCAGTGGCCATCAGTACTGCTAATCTGTGCCCACTAGTGCCACCTGTCAGTTCCCAACAGTGCTGCCTATCAGTGCCTCATCATCAGTGCCTCCTGATCAGTGCGCACCAGTGCCGCCTATCAGTGCCCATCAGTACCACCTCTCTGTGCCACCTATCAGTACCCATCAGTACCACCCATCATTGCAGTCTCACCAGTGCCTCCTGATCAGTGCCACCAGTGCCACCTATCAGTGCCCATCAGTACCACCTCTCTGTGCCAACTATCAGTGCCACCCATCATTGCAGCCTCATCAGTGCCTCCTGATCAGTACCCACCAGTGCCGCCTCATCAGTGACAAAGGTTTCAGTCATGTGTGAACAACAAATGGAATATAACAGTTTAAAGCATATCTATGGTCAAAATGTAAATCATATCCAGCATTTATATCCACATTGTATTTCAACTATTTCAGCCATAAATGTGGTTTGCTAGGTAAGTGTATTGCCATCTATAGCATTAAATTAACTGTTTATTTATTCATTTTTAGCTATAAACCAACCTTTTTTGGATATAAGAATCATGTCAAGACTATCAATACCATCTATGTGTGTGAGCCAGAATGTTATTATCACAAAGCAGCAATGCACCATTTATAATTTTCCTAATAGAATGTGAATCATTGCCATTAGGCAGTAAGCACCGAAACTGTACATTCTGTTTCATTAAAGTGTCTATTTTCAGAAAGATTTTCATGCTTCTCAGAAATCACCAGGTCTCTTTGTGACTTTGTTGCTGGCAAAAGCAATTATTTCAACACAGAGAGACAGCTGCGGAGTCAACATTTTGTTTTGTAGTTCACTTGCTACAGAACATGACATGCCAAAGATAAAGCACAAACTGCAACCAGTAAGAATAATCATTTTTCTAGAACATAGCTTGCATAAAAAATTTAATGAATGTCTGTACTAGGAGAATTTCAGAGGCTGGCTTTCTAAAAAAGTTGCCTGACTATTTGGCTCAACATTTTCACCAACCTTAAAAAAGAATGCAAAACCAGGGGAAGTCAGAATTCGGAACTTCTAATCTGCATATTCGTTTGAGAAATTTAAAGTTATTTGAAAATTGTTACATGTGTGTGTTAAACATGTTAGTCTCACTTTACAAGGCTTACACACCATGATAAGGACTCTTACTTTCCCTGACTTCAATAAGATCACATGACTAAATCAAATACCCTTATCCTTTTGTTAAAGTGCTCCTTAAAGCGGAACTAAACCTATCCTTTTCAGCCAAGGAAGCTGCCATCTTAGCCTCTGTACGATCTGCAGTTATCATGGTGGTACATGTGTGATCAGCTATGACACCAGCCATTTGATGACTTGACAGTTTGGTTGAGAGCTAACATAAGTACACTAGTAATGGTAAGGCTTCACAACAGAAGTGAGCTCTCAAACCCTGAGCTCAGAGCTACTGCATCAGGGGAAAGAAAGAGCAATGACAGGGGTTTAAATGCGTGAAAGAGCTCACGGTTATGATGGTGGAGGTAAGCAGTAATGCCTAGTCCTCACTTAGCAATGTCCTAGCATTGTCCTGGGAGTTTTCAGGTTAGGCTTCTTGAAAACATAAATGGTCTACAGTTATCGCAAGGGCATTAGTCAACTTTAGTAAGCGCTAGACAGTTTGTTTTTATCTACAAACACCCCTTACCTGAATAGGCCTTTATTTTTTGGAAAAGTGAGCTAACCCTTTAAGCTTTGTGAATTATTCCTTTTATCCAGTTCTTTACCTAGTGGACATCTGTTTAAGTAATGGTGACATTTATATATTATTTAAAATCCATTATAGATTCTGCATATTAATATTAATTATAGATTCTGCATATTAATATTGTGGCAAACAAACAGCAAATTGAATCCCCCTCTCTTGTGATAAATACGGAAAAACTGGTGAAATAAAAAAAATCTACATTTGGGATATATACTCTTCAGACAATATGACAGGACCAGTTATAGCATAAATGAAACATCCAAGATAAGGGAGTGTTCTCCTTTTTTTAATCAATGAAAAAAAAGTCTCCACTTGAGGATTCTTGGAGGTTGGCCTTAATTTAGTTCCCGTCCAGCCTCTAGTCAAGCCCATCGAGGAGGCAGTGAGTGGAGCCAGTAGAACAGCCTTGAAAATCTAGGAGGTATTTATTATTGACAATTCAAAAAATCAGAGTCTAATAAAGTGATGTCCATTTTTTATGAATGGAAAAAAGTGGAGAGAAAATCTTCTCTGCCAGGCAGGTTGTCAGGATGTATCCATCAAAGGGGGATGGGGTCTGTTTCTTTGATCCAGCACCCATTATCTATGCAACACTCATCATGCTGGCTAGACATAACATTTTGTCTATGGATTACGCTGTTTCTTTTAGGTATCCCCTTGACAGGAAAATAGAGTTAAGGTGAAAAAGCAATTTTCCCTCAGATAGTGTCTGTAGGCCAACTTGGGCACTCAAATCTATTGAAAAGGCAATGCGTGTCTGGTTATAGAGGATGAAAGTGGGCCTGCTGGCAGATCATGAGATTTCTTGCTTAATGAAGATGGCAAGTGAAGTCACTATAGACTCTCTCACTGTTTACCTAGAGTCATGTTGTACTCTGTCATGGACAGAAGAGTCTTGTGATTTAAGCCATGTGCTGTGTGTGCCTCTTCCAGATCAAACTGGTGAAAAGCTCCATTTAATGGGTCCTCCTAGTTTGGCAACAGGCTTGAAAAGCTAAAGTCAGAGGAGGCAAGTCCAAATTTATTCTGCATAATATAAGACCCTGGCTGCAAATGCCAGAAAGTAGACAGGAGGCAAGCAAGCAATAGATGTAGGGATGCTAAATATTATAAGCTGTTGAAAGAGTACATAAGGGGGAAAAATAGCTTGTAGTCATACTTTCTTCCTTTGACCAAAATAACCTTTATTCTCTCTCAAGAGTAGTAGAAATCTTTTTGAGGGTTCCCACCAGAGTTACTCTGTGCCAATAAAAACTTCAGGCTCTTTGCACATATATCCAAACATTGTTGCAAAAAAAAAAGCCATTCAATTAGTACCTGTCCAGGAAAGGTTTCAAGGTTTCTATTCTCAAATATTCTTGGTCAAGAAGAAGACAGGAGACTTACGGCCGGTCTTGGACCCAAAGGCATTGAACAGGGAAATCAAAGTCCAGTTTTGTATGGAGTCTGTGCAGTGAAATATGTAAGTAATCAAGCCAGGTGACTGGATTTTATCTCTATATCTAGTATATATGTATTTACACGTTCCCATATATCAATGCTTTCACAATTATCATCATTTGCCAGTCTACAATTCTACATCCAGTTCATTTGGCTGCCTTCTGGCTAGTCCACACCCACCCAGGAGGTTTTCCCCAAAAAAGTAAAGGTTACAAGTGTTCCATTACTTGGACGACATACTGATAGCTCATCATTCTCATACTTTAACTGATCATCGAGATATCCTAGTTCAAACCCCGATTCGGATGGGTTAAGATTTGGGAAAAAAGCCAGCTCATCCCCACACAAATGAGGATGTTCCTGGAGGAAGTCCTGGACACTCAGAGAAACATGGTGGAGCTTCCATCAGAGAGGGCAACAGTCCTAGTGTCATTTGAAACAAGTCATGACACTTTTCCTTCTGTCTGCTTCCCAGTATCTCAAGTCGATAGGGATGTTATCAGTGACAAATCACAATGGTAACATGCATGCACTGGAGACTAAACCTTCCAAGTAGGATTTTTGGAGACAATGTAGGAAGCACTTCCTCTACAAATGAGACAATCTCCATGGTGGTGGCTAAAGTCGACAGACCTTTTCAACTGTCATCATCAGAATCCCGACACACTGTTTGTGATCAGGTTGTATGTTTCTGTACTGTTTAGGGTGCTCATCTTAGCAACTTCTTAATCCAAGGCCAGTAGCGGAGTCTGTTTAGAATGAAGTGTTTAACTTCTTGAAGAAAAGAACGGCCTTTCAGGACCCTGATGGCATTTTGGCAAGAGATCCAGGGGACTTCGGTCATGCTTCAAATAGACAACAAGATGACTGTGTGCTTTGTTTACTAAGAAAGGTATCTCTCATTATGGTTTGGTATGGTATGGTATCCAGGTGGATCCTTTGAGCTGCAAAATCCTGGTCAACAATTAATCGCCTTTGGACCAGTAAGTCTTTCTGTGGATATTCAGCCAGTGGAGTAATCCAGATTTAAACCTGAATGCAAAACCTATGAACACCAATAAAGTATAATTGCGTTCTATGGCGTGTTAATTTTCTAGCAGCAGAATGTGCTAAAACTCAACTGGAGTTTCATACTAACTAGAGTATATATTTACACCAGCTCCAATGGTCTTCAGATGTCTCAGCGGGATCTGCAGTCATTTAGGTGTCACAATAGCAATTATTCCCCTGTTACTTTGCAGGCCATGGTATCCTCTCTTGCTGTCTCTGGCTCCTAAAACTCATATTCTCCTTCCTGAGATTCCAGGTCTTTTACAGCAGGTACAAGTGTTACAGTCAAACCCAGCCAGCACAGCTAGTGGCCTGCAGGCTAAATGGAGAAAATACATTTTCTTAGTTTATTCATTCTCAGTCATTAAAACCCTGCTGAAAGCAGGGCTCCTGCAACAAACCCCATGTACAATAGGGTCTGGAATAGTTATCATCTTTGCAGAATCTGACATTTTTGACTTGCTGGCCCCTGTTATAACAGATATATTGAACTTTCTAAAGGCAGATTTGAAAATGCATTTGCAAGTTAGCACTCTAAAGGCCCGTACACACGGTCGGACTTTTTGACAACAAACATGCAAATTAGCTGTTTTGGAGCAACATCCGACTGTGTGTACGCTCCATCGGACAAACTTTTTCTGTTTTCATCGGACTTTTGTTGGCTCTGCGAACGGACAAACTTTTTGACAACAGAAGTCCGATGGAGCAAAGTCCGACCGTGTGTATGCAAAAGCATCGGACTTTTGTACAAGGTACAAACACGCAAGCTCAGAACCATTGCAAACGATCAGACTACAATACAGAAGTTGACCAAAGGTGGCGCTGGAGTCATTGAACGTCCTCTTTTGAAGCGGCGTCAGTACGTTGTGACGTCATTACGTTCGTGTTTGTTGTCAAAAAGTCCGACCGTGTGTATGCAATACAAACTTGTGGACAACACACTTTGTACAAAAGTCCACGGAAAAGTTTGTACAAGTCCGACCGTGTGTATGGGGCTTTAGGCTGGCCATAGATGGATTGTTTATTTTTATTAGCCAGCTGACTGATAACAAAAAAAAGAACTGATTCCCCCATCCACACATTCCAGGTGGAGGAGGGAATCCCCCTGCTGCCCTACTCTAGACCACTAGACCAACTCCTCTAGAACAGGAACAGGCCATATATGGATCGAATTTTGATCCATGTGTGGCCAGCTTTAGTGTACAAGTCTCAAACCTGTCCGCACACACTTGGACAAGGTGTGCATCTTATCAGTTGGTGAAAGCCTGTGCAAGAATTCATTCTCCAGAAAGGTTGTTTATCCCTCCTTAGAACTTACAGGTAGTGTTGTTCATGCTGTCTTGCCCCCACCTTTTCTTCTGGATGAAGCGTCCTCAATATGGACCATAACCCTAAATCAGTTTTTCTTACAGCTGTTGTTTCATGAAGAGGGTATTGGATATCCAAACCTTAGGCTGTAATCCATAATATTGCTGCCGTTTTCCAGATAGGGTAGTCCCAAGGACCATTCTTCAGCATAGTGAAAAGACGTGCAAACCTTTCCATCTACATCAGGACATTCTTTTGCCAACATTCCAAAATGAGGTAACTGATTTACCTCATGCTTTGGACGTTGATGAGTATATCGAGCTAATTACTTCCTAAAATCAGACAGCTTGTTCATCATTCCTGCCTGTGTCTAGAAAAAGCTTTCTGAGACCTCTAGCATGATTTAATTATGATCAATTTGGATGGCTTATCTGGCAAACAAAATGGATCAGCATAATAATCTTAGGGCTCACACCACCAGAGAAATATATTTTTCATGAGCAGAATTCAGAGATGCATCTCCAGAAGTAATGTGCATGGCAGCAACCTGGTCCACACATGGCATGTTCTGGCCCACTACAAAGCCAATCCTCCAATCCTGCAGGACTGACCACAGTAAAGCTTGGTTGTTTATTTCTAATGCTGCGTACACACGATCAAACAATTGGGTGGAAAAGTCCGGCAAACTCAAGTCCGGCGGACAATCCCCCCGTGTGTAGCCTCCGGCATACTTTTTTGACTCGAAAGTACGGCGGATTTAGAAAGTAGTTTTGTACTCCAATCTTCCCGCCGGACTCGCATTTCGGCAGACAATACGGTCGTGCGTATGCCAGTCCGCCGTACTTTTGAAATGAACAGACTTTTCCCGCCAGGAGAAAAGTCCGCTCATTTCGAGTGGGTCTCCAGGTAGGCGGGCCCGCAAAGGAGACGTCGCTGGCCCCGCCACCTGGTATGGACTTAAAGGGGAACCCCAACGCCGAAAAAAATCGGCGTGGGGTCCCCCCAGGTCCACATCAGACTCTTGTCCGAGCATGCTATCCGGCCAGCCAGGAAAGGGGGGGACGAGCGAGCGCCCCCCCTCCTGAGCCGTACCAGGCCGCGTGCCCTTAACATGGGGGGTGCCTTGGGGAAGGGGGGGCCGCGCGCCCCCCCCCCACCCCAAAGCACCTTGTCCCCATGTTGATGAGGACAAGGGCCTCTTCCCGACAACCCTGGCCGTTGGTTGTCGGGGTCTGCGGGCGGGGGGCTTATCGGAATCCGGGAGCTCCCTTTAATAAGGGGGCCCCCGGATAACGGCCCCCCACCCTATGTGAATGAGTATGGGGTACAATGTACCCCTACCCATTCACCTGTGAAAAAAAGTACAAAAAAACACAACACAGGGTAAAAATAGTTTATTGCACAGCTCCGGGGGTCTTCCGTCTTTGGGGGTCTTCTCGCCGGACTCCTCCGCTATCTTCTTCTAGTTCTTCCTCGCCACCTCACTTCTTCTGACTTCGGGGGTCTTGTCCCCCTCTTCGGTTCTTCTGCCGGGCAAGACCCCCGAAGTCAGAAGAAGTGAGGTGGCGAGGAAGAGCTAGAAGAAGATAGCGGAGGATTCCGGCGAGAAGACCCCCCGAAGACGGAAGACCCCCGGAGCTGTGCAATAAACTTATTTTTACCCTGTGTTGTGTTTTTTTGCAGTGCGGGTCCCCCCCCCCCCCGCTAGAGAAATCATGACAACATACAAAACCTTCCCAGCACTTTGCATTAAATATTGCATCGAGAATACTGCATTGTGGTTGGTATTTCATTTATTGTATAACTAGTCCTGTAATTGATTGGGGGGCAGAGCTATACATCAAGCTTAGGCATCAGAAAAGGAAAAATTACCAATAGGTAAGTGTACACTTTTTTGTTTTATATTCAGTCCTCTGGAGGTTCCTGCTCTAATCAATAGTGGTTTGTTGGTTTTACCACATGTTAACTTTAAGTCAACAACACACAATAGTTTTTTAGTCCAGCTCAGGACATATGCAAGAACAAGTTCTGCTTTTAAATAGATGCAGAAATGAAATGAATCAAGTAAGCAGAAGTATCTGATTTAAAGTATTACTAAACCCAACATTATGAAAATAGTTCATCTGCCACCCCCCCCCCCCCCCAGTGCCCACAGCTTATAAATCTTCTTTTTACATTAAAATCTAAAAATATTGCCACTATATACCTTTTTTGCTGATCTGTATGCCACTGTTACATGATAAACTGCAGAGTTTCTCCAGTGCTGAGAGTTCAGGTGGGTGGAGATTTCCCCTGCAGACTGTATACACGCCCACATGTGTGATGCCAATATCATGTGACCTGGCTAGCTCTGAGAAAAAGCAACTATTCTCGCCAGCATAAAAGACACAACTGAGCATGTACAGGTTGGCTATTGCCTGTGTGTTAGCTGGCCTTCCCAAGCTAGACATTGCAGGATGGTGAGGATTTGTGCATACAGGATAAAACAGCCTTTTAACCCAATGCAGAGGATTAACCCCTTAAGTTTCACAGTGAGCATAACAAGCATACTATGCAGCATATACAGAGATTTTCCTGTTGTGGGTTTAGTAAGACTTTAATGCTTCTGCTGACATTTGCTTACCAGATTAATTTCTGAAGCTTTGTGAAACTTCTTGGTTGTTTTTAAGGATATAATGTGCTAAAGTTGGTCCGTTTTTCAATAACATTTTTTTTTGGCTTAAACCGGAACTGAAGTTAAAAATGCTTACCTTAGTTCCAACAATCCAATGCCCTCAAAATTCCTCTGGATTGGCTGGCATTGGATAACCTCACTCCTGCACATGCAGTCATCCCGAAACACAAGCAATGTCGAAATGTAAGCGGAGATCCATATCCACAGCTATGTGTATATTCTGAAGGAGATTGGGAACAGGCTGTTAAATGCATTTTATTGCAAAAGAAACATTGCATGTCTCTTCTGCACTAAAAACCCTGCTTGTTTGCAGTCTTTTATTTTTTTTAACTTTAGTTCCACTTTAAGAATCATCCACAGTAAACTTCCATAATTGTGGATAAAAGCCTATCTATAAGCTGCAGGCATTTTTCTTGGCGCAGAATAAATAACTTCTAAAGAAAGCATTGCCCTCTTGTGGACAATAAATATATTTACAATACAAAAAAAAGATATGATTTAATGTTTTACACATTTTTGATGCATTCCAGTGCGTCTTTAAGCCTTGTATATACTGTACAATTGTTGGCCAAACGAGCATCAGATTTTTGTTAAAATTGCATTTGCCAGGATCTTGTCTTGCATACCAATGGTACACAATTGTTGTGCCACAAACACTAACGCAGTGACGTACTATGAGGAATTTCAGTTCTTGAGCGCCACCCTTTGCCATTAATCTAATGTCAAACCGTTGTTCGCCGAAAGCATACTAGCCTGTCATCCAACATTTGTTGGCCGAAAGTTGGACAACAATTGTCAAAAGGAGCACACTAACGATAAGATTTTAGGATGATAGTCTGTCAACAGACAATCCCCTGCCAACAATCATACCGTGCGTATGAGGCTTAGGTCTCTACTTATCACTAAACTTTTGTTATTTAATAGATAAATGATAGAATTGGAAATTATGGAATAGGGCTCAGGGCTGAGGGGGGGGGGGGGTTGTGGCCTAATCTTATGATGGAGACATTAGGGTCAATTTACTAAAACTGGCGAGTGCAAAATTTAGTGCAGCTCTGCATAAAAACCAATCAGCTTCCAGTTTTCTTTTGCCAAAGCTTAATTGAACAAGCTGAAGTTAGAAGCCGATTGGCTACCATGCACAGCTGCACCAGATTTTTCACTCTCCGGTTTTAGTAAATCAACCCTAGTATGTGTACCCTGAGCCTAGGATTCAATTAGTTCCACAAGAACACAGGTATCAATCAAAACATAAACATTGGGACTCACAGGCATAACATTTTCTGTAGACCCACATACAATATGTACCATAACTGCTTTTGAATCTGCCCACATCAACAATTTGGCTTAAAAAAAACTTTTTTTTTCTTTTCTTTTTTTTACTACTGCTGCATTACAATGCAATTGTGGCTAAGGGGTTATATTCTGCTGCCATCTGGGAACCTAGCCTTAATTCAGTGCACAAGGTGCTGTTGAACTTCAACTTTTCCGAAGTGTCAACATTCAATATAAAACGAGATCTAAAAAGCCATTTGTAGATTAAGTAACTTAGACCAGCAAGTATTACATGAAACCGTAATGAGTTTCATACATAGGGTGCTTAATCTGAAGACTTCCAGTTCTCTTCATTCTATTGTGTGGACCATCTAATTTTTTAACTCACCAGAGGTTTCCTCAAGTTTTCACAAATTACATTCATGCATTTCTAAAATTCCATCACTGATGTCTGTAGGCACATAGTCATGGCACCACAAGCAACAATACACTGCAAGTATCTCATTTTTTACACAGAACATTTTTTTATTCTTGTGTAGGAAACAACAGTTTCCTGGCCCACCTCACATCAGCACATAACGGGTTAACACCTCCTTTGGAGCCCCACATGACCACATGTTCCAAGCTGAATAAAAGACAGCCCCTCCCCTAACTAAGATGTTATTTTTTTGGTCAGCTCCAGGCCCCATGTTGACTGCAGTTGGTAAGTAATTTGTTTGCGGCACCCCCCCCCCCCCCCCATTTCGAACCTACCCATCCATGTTCAGCTTCTCATGGAGTTGGAAGACCCTGAATGCTGGCGGTAAATCCTTCTAAATACTGGGTGCCTTTTTGTGCCAAGGCCACGGGAAAAATGGCTTTATTGTCAGTCTGAGAGCGGTTGTGAATGGTGTCACAGTGTCTGCTGTCTGTCTTTGGAAATGCTGCCTAAGCTCACCTGTAGCTGCTTCTGAAGCGAGTGGAAGAAGACAGATGGCTCTTAAGGAGACAGGGTACCTGTTTTTTGGTGAGAGGTAATATGATTTTCATTTTGTATAATTATGAGCTTTCCACACCTGTTAGTAGCACAGGAGATTAGCAAAGGTAAGAGGGGGCAACATGGGACATGGGGGGTTATGTACTAAAGGAAAATCCACTTTGCACTGCAAGTGCACTTGGAAGTAAAGTCACTGTAGATCCAAGAGGGATATGCAAGGAAAATAAAAAACAGCATTTTAGCTTGCACATGATTGGATGATAAAATCAGCAGATGTCAGTCCCTGAGGCTGGGGAGTCCACAATCTGAAGTGCAAAGCCATTGGAGCAAGGTGAAGCTCATTGCAAGCCTTTCAGGATCTTGTAAGGTTGACAACAAGACAGTAGTAGCCTACATTGCTTGACAAGGGGACACCAAGTCTTTTCTTGTTACATCTTGCAAAGAAACTTTTCGTGGGGCAGAGAACCACTTACAATCAGATAAGGTTGGTCTTCTTGCCAAGGAAGCAAAATCAATTATTGGTTTGGTTAGGCAGAATATTTTTTTCAAGTGCCTCATACCAATATTGGCCCTATGGGACGTTCCAGCAGTAGTTTCACTGAACATGCAGCTTCTGATATTTGCAACAGGATACCAATGCAAAGACTCTGTCATTCAAGATAGATTCACAGTGCTATGGAATTTTCTGTTTGATCTTTGTCTTTAGTCAAATTAAATCTTTTATGGCAAGGTCAGTAACAGCACCCCAATCCAATGAGTCTACTTTTTAATAGCCTGGGTATGGAATAGGCTACACTAGAGGTTGTTCAGACCTTGGTGACCAAAAGATCATCCATGACTGCTACATATAAGTGAGTGAGTATATGAAAGAAGTTCGTTTTGTTTGCTCAGCAAAAGATTTCTATTCTGTGTTCCCTGCTCTAGCCAATATCCTTGACATTTTACAGTCAATGCTAGAGGTTGGTCTGGCATACAACTCCATTTAAGGTACAGATCTCTACTTTATCTTTTCACAGGCTGCAGAGGTATGCAAAAGTCAGTGACCGAGTGCTTCTTTCAGATGACAATCTAAGTATGACTGTGAGGGAAATCCTTGTTCCCTCTGTGAGACTAAAGCCTGGACACACAATCGGACTTTCCGACGACAACAAAACCGTGGAATTTCGTTTGAAGGGTGTTGACTCCAACTTGTCTTGCATACACACGATCACACAAATGTTGGCCAACAATTACGAGCGTAGTGATGTACAAGACGAACGGTGAGCCGATAGAAAGGAAGTTCAATAGTCATGTGATGTCTCCATTACAAACGCTAGTTTTACAAGCCCGAGTGCTTCCGACTCATCCTTGATTCCGAGCATGCGTGTTTGTACCTTAGAATTTTGTCCGACGGACTTGTGTACACACGATCAGAAAGTCCAACAACACACATTTGTTGGCCGAAAATTTGAGAACATGCTCTCCAACATTTGTTGGCGGAAAGTCCGACAACAATTGTCCGATGGAGCATACGCACGGTCGGACTTGCCGCCAATAAGCTCACATCCAGCTTTTCCCATCGGAAAATCCAATCATGTGTACGCCGTATTAGGCTAAGATCTAAGAGCACCCTTTGCTCTAATAGGTTTCACTACCATTGAAGTACCACACGTTAAAACTTGTTCTCCTGACAGCAACTACTTCAGACAGAAGGATGTTGAAGATTGCAACACTTTCCTGCAAGGGCCCTTTGGTGTCTTTTTTTTTCTTTTCTTTTTTACCAGAGATAGGGATACCATGTCTATCTCTAAAGTTCCATTTTAAAGTGGTATCCAGTTTCCAGAAAAACTGGGAAGTCATCCCACTGAGTGCACAGCAGGAAGACTTTTCTTACACATGGTCGAGTTACTAACAGTGCGCTTGGTCAAAGGAGGAAAGTGTACAATCTTTATATTTAGCCATCAGGCCCTCAAGCGTCACCCACTCTTGTGATACCAGGGTGATTATATTGACATGAAGGAAGTAGGCCTTTTTGCTCTGAAACAATTGCAGGCCTATTTGATTAGAGTGGTGGCAGCTTTTGGGGCAGTTATGCCAGGATTTCTTGGAAGATATAGACAAGGGCTAACTTGAAGATCTGGTGCGGCCTTCAATCAACCTTACAAAATAAATATTTGGTCAGCAAGTTTGGGACAAGAGAGATCAATTCTTTCTGGCTTTAGTAGCTTTTCTTTGATTGTCAGTGTCTCTTTTCATTTTGTTCATGTTGTTTATATTAGCTTTGGTATATCCCGTTGTGTGCTGATGTAAGGTGGGTCAGGAAAACTGAAAATTGTTATCAAATACTTAAATTTTCCGTTCCTGGCCCATTCTTTAGTCAGCACAGGACTCCCTCCCTAGTGGCCTGTCGCAGGCTAGGTTATCAAACATCTTAGTTGGGGGAGGAGCTGTCTTATTCAGCTTGGAACATTAGGGCATGTGGGGCTCCCAAGAAGGTGTTAACCCGTGTTAACCCGTTATGTGCTGACGTGAGGATGGGCAAGGAAAGAAAAATTACGGTAAGTATTTGATAACAATTTTCCGTTATTTCTATGAATGGTAAAAATGTGTGAAAGCTGAATAGGAAGGCTTACTTGCCTTCACCACCTATAGACACATGCCTACAGCGCCTAAATATGATAAATGTATGGATATGTACATACAGTACAAGGGACGTGAATCATATGGGAGCCTGCTTTCATGTTATGTGAGGCATGTTTCAATGTGTCTGTTCCATTAAATATAGCAAACAGGAATATTGGGGATTAAAAAAAAAAAAAAAAAACCATGAAGCAATACAGTCAATGGTCAGAGGATGTCTCACATCGTACAAGTGTACAGCACTGCTGTCATCATCAGAGAAACCATAGCTTATTAATAAAGTGCAGGCACTTAAAGGACTACATTGATGTAGTTGCCTTCAGGGTTCCCCAATATTTTCTGGTAGGGTCAAAGCTTGCCTGAATCTACCTTTTGTCAGAAACATATACTGTATACATAAATATTGGACCACCATTATAACACCACCCCTTTTCTCCAATCACCAGACCTTAGACATTATTTTGTTACTCTGAGAGGATCTTGTCCATGTAAGTGCAGAGGGTGCTACATGCAAGACTGCATATAAGGTCACCCATGTATGTGATATTCAATACAAGGCACTGTAAAAGGAGAAACCTGTGGAGAACAACAAACCCAGCATGATTATAGGAGTTGTAGTTCCACATAACCAGGAATTCTCTTTGCTCTTAGTCTCTACATTTGATATTATTGTGGTTTTGGGAGCATAAGAAAATGGGAAGGGAACCCGTCACAGTCCTAAATCTCCATGTGAACTTTTCCCAAGATAACAAAATGAACTTAATTTTCTAAAGTATACAAAATGTTTGTTACACTGTTGTGAAAGACCACTCTTGTTTAATGATTTTTTTTCTGGAGAACATACTGTAAGTACAGTATATAAACACAAATGTTAAAGCCAAATATTCTGGATAAAATGGTAAAAGTTAAAATGTCAACCCCCTGCCGGCAGAGCTCTCCCAACGCATGCAACAATACCTGTCAGACAGCAGCATCCCCCGCATTTGAGATCAGGACCTAGCCTCCCTGAACAAGTCCATAACGGAAGAGGAAATAGAATTAACCATTAAATCCCTCCCGGCGCATAAATCCCGGGTCCGGACGGTCTGCCCTACGAATACTATAAAACATTCCTAACCCTCTTGCTTCTGCATATGAGCAAACTGTTTAACGCATTCCTACAGACTACCCCGGTCCCCTCCGATATGCAACGTTCCTTTCTTACCCTGATACCTAAGCCGGATAAGGACCCCATCCTTTGTGCTAACTATAGGCCCATAGCACTCTTGAACGCAGACCTGAAAATCTTTACGAAATTGCTCTCCCTGCGGCTCAACATGGTCCTCCCTTCCCTTATCCACAAAGACCAAGTGGGATTCGTCCCTCTCCGTCAGGCTGGAGATAACACCAGGAAGGTTATCGACATGGCGAATAGGGAGGGCATCCTGTCCTTGCTCCTGAGCCTGGACACGGAAAAGGCTTTTCATTGACTGGGGTGGCCCTTCCTGTTCGCCACGTTGACCCACATGGGGATGGGGGAACATTCCTGCGGGCCATACGACACCTTTATTCCAACCCGTCCTCTCAAGTTAAGACCCCCTTTGCTACCTCCTCGACCTTCTCTGTCTCTAATGGCACACGCCAGGGATGCCCCCTGTCACCCTTATTATTTGCCCTCTGCGTAGAGCCTCTGGCAGCATCCATTGGGAAAAATCAGGCTATTAGGGGTATTTCGGTTAGGGGTAGGGAATTTAAGATCTCGTTGTTTGCGGATGATGTTATCCTTACCCTGACCCAACCTAGGATTTCCCTGCCCAACTTACACATGGAGCTGGACCAATACAGCGCCTTATCGGGTTACAAAATCAATGCTTCAAAGTCGGAAGCCCTCCCAGTTAACATCCTGCCCCTGGAGGTGGATCATCTCTGATCCACTTTCCCCTATCACTGAACCATTAGGCAACTAATCTCGCAATGGCGGAAACACCAGATCTCCCTCTTCGGTAGGATAGCATCGGTGAAAATGACGATTCTCCCGAAGCTCCTCTATCTCTTCCAGACCCTACCTATTCCCATACCTTATCATCACCTGAAAAAATTACAAGCAGATCTGCTCAATTTTACGTGGAACTACAAGCCCCACAGAATACCTCGCTCTGTAATGACAGCCTCCCACTCAGATGGGGGTCTGAGGTTTCCGGACCTCGTTAAGTACTACCAGGCGGTTCAGCTCTGAGCAGTAGCCTCCTGGTTTATCCAGAGATCGTATAACCAATGGACAGTAATCAAAAAACTTTGGTTGGCGCCGATTCACCCTAACAGTATGCTCTGGAGTGCGGCAGCATTGGTCCCCTGGGCCCGCTTATTGGGATCTATGTCTCACCTGCAGTGCCTATGGCGTAAGCTTTCTAAGTTGTATGACTTGTCCTCGGATAAGTCGCTCCTGACGTCCTTTTTATACCACCCCAAGGTGCCAGATAGTTTAACATACCTGATGTCACACCCATGGTCTTCCCGGAACCTCTTCCATCTGGGGACCCTGGTGGACCCCAGATTGCGGAGATTGCTGTCCTACGCTGACCTCCAATCTAAATTCGACCTCCCTCGGCAGGGTTTTTACAGTTATTTGCAAATACGACACTTTGCTCAGACCATATCCTCCGATCTGCGTTTCTCACCACCCCCCGCCTTTGAAAACGTAATTCTAGCAGGTACGGCCCAAAGGGGAATGATATCTGATATATATAAAATAATTAATGCATTCCCTATGGCTTCAAAAGGCAAACATGCCTATATGCTCAAATGGGAGGAGGCGTTGGGTGAGGATATTACGGAGGAACAGTGGCGGATGATATGGTCTCAGGCCTCAAAAAGCTCCCTATGTACACTCTATAGGGAGAATGCGTATAAAATTATATTTTTTTGGTACATGACCCCGGACGTTCTCCACGCTATTTATCCCTCCACACCTGACAGATGCTGGCGATGCCTTGAACACAGGGGTACACTGATACACATTTTTTGGCAGTGTCCCCGTATAGTCCCTTTTTGAGAAGAGGTCCAGCACCTCTTGTCTGGTATCCTAGACCAGCAGATGTCCCTGACCCCCAAAACCTTCTTGTTAGGCATCCCTTTTCCTAAATTGACAAAAATCTGACATATCCTGACAGCTGCGAGGTGTCTTATTGCCCTCCATTGGAAAAAAGCACAGCCCCCCACCCCAGGCGCTCTCCACACTATGTCCACTAATCAGAGATGTGGAGCTGATGGAAAAGATGACCGGCTGGAGGCGCATGACGTGGTCTGGAGTCCATGGAACCTTCGGGAGGATCGGACATGACCAGGTGCAAGGACTACTCACGGTGACTACCCCCCCTATCCCTTTCCCCCCCTCCACCCCCACCTTTTTCCTCTCACTTGGTACCTCCTTTTTCTTTTCTCTAGCGCTCTCTTGCTTCCTTTTCACCGCTCCTCTAGAAGGTAGCTCTGACGATAACGACCAGCGTGTGCAGATAGTAGCATTAGTTGATATCTGTCTCTGTGATATGGGCTCTCTCACTGGAAACAGCGATGGGTGGCTTTGTATACCAAATCCCAGTGAAGGCCCTGATGACTGCGGACGAGCCTCCTCAGCCTGGTCCGTACCTACTCCAGGAGGCTTCTCTCTGTAGGTCGATAGGCATGGGCTCTTTGCTACTGTTTACTCACTTTCTTGTTGTTTCAATGCTATGGTGAAACGCATGATGTGTATTGCATTGTATTAACCGAATAAAAAGTTATTTGTAAAAAAAAAAAAAAGTTAAAATGTCAGAGGGGATCATGCTCGGCTTCAGTATGTCACAGTAAATGTTGGCATTCACGGTTCCCTCAATGAACTGTAGCTCCCCAGTGTCGGCAGCACTCATGCAGCCCTAGACCATGACACTCCCACTACCATGCTTGACTTTAGACAAGACACATTTGTCTTTGTACTCTTCACCTGGTTGCCACACACACTTGACACCATCTGAACCAAATAAGTTTATCTTGGTCTCATCAGACCACAGGACATGGTTCCAGTAATCCATGTCCTTAACCACTTAACAACTGGCCTATAGCCAAATGACGGCTACAGGGCGGTTGCTTAACTCATATGACGGCCTCCCAGAATTCCGCCCTGGGGCGCGCACTCGAGAGCATCTGTGACCGCCGGGTCATCACGGATCACAGTAAACGGCCACTCATCGCGGCCGTTCACCACGTGATAGCTCCGTCAAATGACGGAGCGATCACTTGTAAACAAACCGGCGTCATGTTATGATGCCGGTTCCTCCCTCCCCTCTCTGTACCGATCGGTACAGTGAGAGGGGAGAGATCGGTATCAGCAGCGCTGTGGGCTGGATCTGCAGTGCCCACAGCGCTGCTCACTGACAATTAACCCCTCAATTCCCTGCCAATACTCTGCAATACCCAGCAATGCCCTGCCAATACTCTGCAATACCCAGTAATGCCCTGCCAATACTCTGCAATACCCTGCCAATACTCTGCAATAACCAGCAATGCCCTGCCAATACTCTGCAATAACCAGCAATGCCCTGCCAATACTCTGTAATGCCCTGCCAATACTCTGTAATGCCCTGCCAATACTCTGCAATGCCCTGCCAAAACTCTGCAATCTGAATGATGCCTGTAGCTACAGGCATCATTCAGATATCAGCTTTTTCAGCCGGCGATTTCCTACACCATAAGAATGATCATAGTGGCTGTTCTGCTGCTTGATCGTTCTTACAGGAGGCAAGAGGGGACCTCCCGCCGCCCTCCGGTGCTTCAACAGACTCGCCAATACGATCAAAGCCAGAATCGTTTTTTTTTATTTTTTATTTCAGGCTTCCCAGCCTAGAGGTGAGATGTGACCCCACATCTCACTGTAAAGAGGACCTGTCATGCCCTATTCCTATTACAAGGGATGTTTACATTCCTTGTAATAGGAATAAAAGTGATCAAAAAATGTATTTTTGGGGAAAAAAAATGTCAAACTAAAATAAAGTAAAATAAAAAAAAACATTTTTTATCCTAAGTACCCCTTAGGAAGGGGTACTATAATTCCCCTTCCTAAGTCTGTCGCTCCTCGGCCCTGTGCAGGGTGATCCTGTCCGGCCCTCCCTGTTCTTCCCTTCAGATCAGAAGAGCCAAATTTCCTTCCCTCCTGGGCTGGGGTCCTCTTACTTGCGCTCCCTGAGTCCACTCTCTGCGCTCTGAGCCTGTTTGCTTGGCTCTCCCCCCCCCACTGAGCGGGAGTGCAGCTTGTCATTTATAAATTTATTTGGCAAAATTGTGTTTTTAATGGCTCAGAGCATTTGATTGCGCCTGGAGAGTTTTGAATCTTGTGCTACATTTAATAAATGTTGCCAATAATTTTGTTTAACTTCTTCAGATCCGCGCTATAGCCGAATGATGGCTACAGCGTGGACCTGCTTTGACGGGATTACGTCTATTGACGTTCTCTCGTGCCCGAGGGGCCTGCGTGCTTCCTGCAGGGCACTGTGATCAGCGAGTCTATGAGACTCGCTGGATCACAGGTCAGAGTAAGGGGTTGATTCCGACCCCTTACCACGTGATCAGCTGTCAGCCAATGACGGCTGATCATGTGATGTAAACACAGCCGGTAATCAGCTTTTATTTCTCCTCGCGTACAGTGTGACAAGGAAAAAAAAAAAACAAACAATCACTGGCGGCCGTGAGAGGGACATCAGTCCCGATCATAGAGAGCTTCCGCCAGCTCCTCAGTGCCCACCTGTGCCACCTATCAGTGCCCACAATCCGTGCCTCATCAACAGTGCTGCACATCAGTGCCACCTATCAGTGCCCATCAGTGTCAGCTACCAGTGCCCATCAGTGCCATCTTATCAGTGGCCATCAGTGCTGCCTTATCTGTGCCCATCAGTACCGCCTTATCTGTGCCCATCAGTGCCGACTTAACTGTGCTTATCAGTGCCCACCAGTGCAGCCTATCATCGCCCACCAGTTCCGCCTCATCAGTGCATATCATTGAAGGAGAAAAATTACCTGTTTGGAAAAAAAAATGTTTCTAAATTTTCAATTTTTTTTGTTTAGCAAAAAATTTAAATCACAGCTGTGATTAAATACCACTAAAAGAAAGCTCTATTTGTGTGAAAACAATAATAAAAATGTAATTTGAGTACAGTGTTGTATGACTGAGTAATTGTCATTCAAAGTGCTTCAGCGCTGAAAGCTGAAAATTGGTCTGGGCGGGGGGAGGGGGGGGGGGGGGGGGGTTTAAGTGCCCAGTAAGCAGGTGGTCAAAGCAGAACATGGCCAAATTTTTTTTTCCATGTCATTGTTGCAGATCTCCTACCTTCACCCACTTTGCCATACATGTTCTTCTGAGCTCTGTAGTTCCTCTGTAATAGGCTGCTGAACTTGCTGAAAAACGTTATTGCATGCTGACATCCTGTTTGTAAGACCGCTGGCTGCTATCTCTCACCTCAGCTCAGCCAGCGGTCTGGCATGCCCCCTTGTAGTTCTCTGACAGAGCAGGGAGGAACCAGACACGTTGTGGGCGGAAGGGGTCTCACAGCCCCCAGTCTGTGCCACCCATGGAGGAGGTGTCCTATCTCCTCCCTCCTCCTCCTCTGCTCCCTGACAGTCACCGCCCCAACTCCACCTCCACTCCGTCCCCACAGCACCCTGACAAGCGGCACTGGTGGACACTTGATAAGCTGCATTAAATTAATATTATATTAATATGCATTTATATTAAAATGATTTGCATTTAGAAGGCTGTAACCTATCATACCGTGTGTATTATCTTTGGCTTGCTGGCTGCAGAATGAGGGGTGTGATTTCTGTTGAAGTGGGCGAGTTCACATTTACATGTACAAGCCTAGTGTACCTCCCATATTCACTCCGATCCCAGGGATTCATGGGAAATGTAGTCTGATTACAGTTAGAGAAAGCAATCTCTCTTCTAACACCACCTCTTGGGCAGAATACAGGCTGCATTTTTTGAATCATAAAGCTGACTTTAAATTCAATCAGTCATATCTCTTAACCACTTCAATACCAGGCACTTAGGCCGCGTACACACGCGGGGACTGTTCGCTCAACTTTGTCCGTCAAACAGTTTCAGCGGACAGTCCGCTCAAAATTAGCATGGACGGACTTGCCCACACACGACGAACGAACAGTCCGCTGAAACCGTGCGCGATGACGTGAACGGCACGTACGACGGGACTAGAAAATGACGTCCTATACACTGCAATGCAAACTTCGGCGTGTAAATCCTTTCTGAGCATGCGCGGAACTTAGTTTGACGAACAAGCCTACACACGAGGGGACTGTTCGCTGAAACAAAGTTTCAGCGGACAGTTTTTCGGAATTTCCGAAAAACTTTGTTCAGCAGACTGTCCGCTGAAACTGTCCGCCGAAACACTGTTCAGCGGACAAAGTTGAGCGAACAGTCCCCGCGTGTGTACGCGGCCTTAGACACCTTTCTGCCCAGGCCAATTTTCAGGTTTCAGCGCTGTCACAATTTTAATGACAAATGCGCGGTCATGCTACACAGTACCCAAACAAATTTATCATTTTGTTCCCACAAATAGAGCTTTCTTTTGGTGGTATTTGATCACCTCTGCGTTTTCTTCTTCAATGATGGGCAGTGATGAGGTGGCACTGGGCACTGATAGGTGGCACTGGGCACCTGTCTTTTTTTTTTAACACTCATGTTTTTTTTTTCAAACTTCTAAACTGCAATCACCCTACCATTTGTGCACCAGTGTGTTTGCTTTTAGTGGGTTTCCGAGGACAGACCTGCATCAAACCAAGAATGCTGAGTATCCCCGAGTACTATGTCTTTACCCCCGGACATATCTGGTACAAGTGGGAAGATTCATACCAGTCCATGCCAATATAAAAAACAAAACTTTGAGGAAATTTACATCCCTAACAAACAATCCCAGATATCTACTTCTCTCTACTGCATTTGGATGCATTTCACATTCAAGAATCCATAATCTGTCTTTAGCTAGCTTTGTGCTTTACTTACTGGTTTTACAAGCACTACAAAAAGGAAGCACATTTTATAACTTATTTTTTTTATTTTTATATACATTCACAAATAATGAAAGCATAAATAGACATAACTGTAATTGTCAGAATACTGCATACCTGGGCATCATAGTAACACTGAATACTTAGTTGCTAAGACCTTCAACTCCAGTGAATCAGTGTAATGAAAGTTTCAGACCTTAGCAAATAAAAATGCCTGGGAAATGAGGAGTTGTGAATTTTCTAAACCCTGCATTTAACTGTAACCATTTGTATAAAAGGCCTTTCATACAGGCTACCCTATTGTGTTGCTACACGCAGTTAAGATGTCCAGTTCCATAAGCATTAAAATAAATTCACCTTCTATGAAGGTCAGTCTTTTCATTCTAGATAGTTCAACCTTACAAAACATTTGTAAATTTAAAAACCTACACTCCTAGTTATTATGGTTCACAATACTGCTCTAGGTGGACGTATGGCTCACACTTCTATTTGAACCTACCCTCCTAGTACTCCCAAGCTACTGTGCAAACAACTTGGAGCCAGAGTTTGGCAGAATAGGCGGTGCACTTTAAGAGCACTTAACACCTGAAGTATATGTTTAAAATGTCACAGCCAAACCGGGTTATATTTTTATCCCATATCTTCATCATATAGATGAAGCTTGTTTGAAGCAACACTATACAAAAATATAAATAGCCCTCAATAGAATAAAACAAATCACAAGCAAAACAGCTTATTTTCTTTTCATAATTCCAACATACAGATTTCTGCAAGATTGCACTTCAAAAGTTAATTTGTAGAAATAGATTATTTTTTGTAGAAAATAAAACACATATAAATGTACCAATAAATAGGAGCTGTCATGTGTCTTAAAGGAACCGAGCTTGAGGAAGAAAAAAAAAAAAGAATGTTCTCCTTTGTTCCACAAGATGGTAGCAGCTAAGGTTCTGACCAAACAAAGACATATAATAAATTAGTCCTTTACTGGACACACTGCAGAGAAAAAATATATCTAATAGATTCCAGTGTGTATATATTTCATAAGTGAAAAAAACAAGTTCAAGTTTCCAAACTGGAATTCATGTAATTTTCACAGGTGACTTCCTGTGGGCACAAAGCAAGCTGACGTAGGGAACTCCGATAAAAGCCCACTTCTCGCTGGGCCAGAACTTTATGACGGGCCCCTGCTCTGGGATCTCAGATGCAGCATCGAAGTAGGCAAAGCAGACACAGCCGAGGTAGGCAGCCAAGCAGATGAGAATGTGCCTGCAAGACATAAGAACATAATGAGCTATTTGTTCTCTTACAGCCTTATTTACAGAACAACCACAGTCCAAAATAGAAGCAGGATGTTGTTTTAAAAGGCTAGCTGTAATAAAAGAAAGAAGCATGTAATCCGGTATCCAAAACCCAGCCTATAATACTGCATAGTATTGCATAGTGTAAAAGGGAAGCTCCTACTGCAACCCAGAAGTAGTTTTTTCTCCTGGTTCTAAACTGCTCAGCAATGTAACATTCTATAGAAGGAGTGACTTTTCATAAATTGTGTGTTTAAAATTTAGAGGTATTAGGACCCTGTAAACACTTAGTGGCTCTTTTTTTACACGCACATGAACTTTAATGGCATCCCAGTCTTAGACCGTAGGGTTCAATATTGAATTGGCCCAACTTTTGCAGCTATAACAACTTCAACTCTTCTGGGATGGCTGTCCACAAGGTTTAAGAGTGTGTCTATGGCAGTGATGGCGAACCTTGGCACCCCAGATGTTTTGGAACTACATTTCCCATGATGCTCAACTACACTGCAAAGTGCATGGGCATCATGGGAAATGTAATTCCAAAACATCTGGGGTGCCAAGGTTCGCCATCACTGGTCTATGGGAATGTTTGACCATTCTTCCAGAAGCACATTTGTGAGGTCAAGCACTGGTGTGGACGAAAAGGCCTGGCTCTCAGTCTCCTTTCCAATTCATTCCAAGGGTGTTCTATCGGGATGAGGACTCTGTTCAGGCCAATCAAGTTCCTCCACCCCAAACTCGCTCATTTATGTCTTTATGGACCAGGAAGGGACCATCCCCAAACTGTTCCCACAAAGTTAGGAGCATAAAATTGTCCAAAATGTCTTGGTATGCTGACACCTTAAGAGTTCCCTTCACTGGAACTAAGGGGCCAAGCCCAACTCCTGAAAACAACCCAATACCATAATCCACACTCCACCAAATGATTTGGACCAGCGTACAAAGCATGGTCCATAAAAAAACATGATTGAGCGAGTTTGGGGTTGGGGAAATTGACTGGCCTGAGTCCTGACCTAAACCTGACAGAACACCTTTGAGATAAACTGGAGTGGAGACTCCTTCTCCTCCAACATCAGTGCCTTGACCTCACAAATGCGCTTCTGGAAGAATGGTCAAATATTTCTATAGATGCACTCCTACCATCTTGTGGACAGCCTTCCCTGTTATAGCTGCAAAGGGTGGGCCAACTTAATATCGAACCCTACGGACCAAGACTGGAATGTCATTAAAGTTCATGGGCGTCTAAAGGCAGGCATCCCAATACTTTTGGTAATATAATGTCTATAATATATATATATTACATATATAATATTAATGTTAATTGCAAAACGCAGTAACTGCTGGAGCCTATCAAAGTTTAATCTATATAAAAACGCCCAATTTTATTTTGCTCTTTTTTTAGTTTTGAATAGCACATGGAAGAGTTATAACCTGCCACAGTTTTAATGGTTTCTTACCCCCCATTTCCCCACAAAGTGATGGAAAATCCAAAGTAATCACCAAGGTGCAGGGGAGGAAATCTTCCAATTGGACACCTGTCCCGGTGACTGCTGTTTATTGAGGGGATTCCCCTCATTTAGGAGAGATTTCTCAAATTTCCTGTTATGTTTCTAAGAGGGGAATTGAGGAAAATATCCCCATGGGACACAGACATCAATCCAAACCTAAAATGGATTTTAACCATTCTCTTCAGTGCCCAAAGAAGGTGAAATTTGCTTGGTTGGCATGAGTAGCACGTAGTCATCTCACTTATGTTTCCTTATTTATTATGTTGTGTTTTTCACAAAATGTGTTTTCGTTTTTCTGAAGCTGTCCTTTAGTGGTCAATTTAAAATGCAAGGTGGGCTTAGTGAAGTTCTAAACAGTTAAAGGGGTTGTAAACCCTTGGTTTTGTAGTGCAGCAGTTCCCCAGAGCCCCCCCTTTTACTACCCTGAACCCAATCGTTCCAACAATGGGGACGAGCAGAGCAGCTCCAGCCATTGTCTCGGGTCCTCATTGGCTGGATTGATAGCAGCAGGAGCTTTGGCTCCCACTGCTGTTAATCAAATTCAGTGACACGGGAGCCAGGGCGCGGGGCCAAGTCCTGCTGTCTGTGTAAATGGACACAGCAGCAGGACTTGGGAGCACGCCCGCATGAGTGCCCCCAGGGAGTGTGGGTCTCCGTGGGGCACTCGAGAAGAGGAGGAGCCAGGAGCGTGGCTGGGGGACCCCAGAAGGGGAGGGTCGGGGCCACTCTGTGCAAAATCCTTGCACAGAGGAGGTAAGAATGACATGTTTGTTTTCTTGTTTTTTTAAACAAACGCTTACAACCCCTTTAAATACAAAAATAAAATACATGCTGTTTTACCTGCTGAAATTATATGAATAGGTTCAGCCAGTCTTTTTTGTTATTAAAGGATCCTGTGTAATCTGTACAAAAAAGTAGCAACCACTCCAATCTATAACTGGCCTTTGCAGTAGGGTGCACATGGAAGGGCAATGCACATCCCAACCCATTGTGCTCTAGCAGGGGCGTCACATGCGTCCCTGTGCTTTTAAGGGGGGGTGGGCCTTCCCCACCCTTAATCTATCTATTCTTACACAGTAGGTGTTCCTACTATGGAGGCTCTGGAAATTTAGAGAGTAAGGACCACAGTATATACAGACGTCCCTTGGTGTAGGCACTGCGGCATACACATATGTTTTCAAATGTGTGCTAAACAAAACCATCTGTTTTTAAAGTAAACTGTTAGGCAGGGCCAATTCAGTTGTTATGCAGGCTGGTAAATCTTTTGTTTGCGATGTGCATATGCTCTTGTTGGGCGTCACGTGCATCCCTGTGCATTTAAGGGTGGGTAGGAAAAATCCACCTTAACCTATCAATGCAACCCACTTAGTCTCCCCCCCAGCTCACAGTGTATAACCTTCCAACCTTACACTGTTAGAAGATAATATAATATAATATAATATAGGGATTTCTGCCAATATTTCTATCCATAAAAATACTTTAACTTAGAACATGCACAATAAATACAAAGGCATCTGCTACTGAACTCTTCTAGTCAAAATGCTAGTTTCCAATAACATTAGGATACTTGGGGGGCGTGGCATGAACAGACACGCTGACTTGGCATGCTGCTCCATGATCCTCGGGTTCCAGGAAGACAGGCAGCGGTGATTCAGCAGGCTCCTGACCAACTACGGCATGTCTGCATGCTGCCACACAGCTGCACTCCCGCTCAGTGGGGGGGGAGGGGGGGGGAAGAGCCAAGCAAACAGGCTCAGAGCGCAGAGAGTGGACTCAGGGAGCGCAAGTAAGAGGACCCCAGCCCAGGAGGGAAGGAAATTTGGCTCTTCTGATCTGAAGGGAAGAACAGGGAGGGCCGGACATGATCACCCTGCACAGGGCCGAGGAGCGACAGACTTAGGAAGGGGAATTATAGTACCCGGCGGCGGCCGTACATCCCTAAGCCCAAGGCAGGGCTGCATAAACATGGAAAGGGACCTCCCAGGAGAAGGGAGAGACCCCATGGCTTACGGTGATGAAATTGTGGGCCTAAAGGATGAATGTACTGGAGGTGACCCAAATCTTCAGGAGGTGGAGGGAATCCCAAGAGGGATGGCTGAATCCTTCGAAAATGAAAATCTTGGTACTACAAAGCCCAGCAGTGAAACTGCAAAAATCAGCAAAGGAGGGATGAATCCAGAGACAGCCTCTACAGGGATGGTGCAGTATGTTAACCCTTTGTATTGTGACCTTAATAATGAACCAAGTGCATCTCAGAGTTAATAGTGGATTAGGACTTAAGAGAACATTTCAGAGCACTTCCTACAAAGAATGAAATTCAATAACTTATAGCCGCTGTTGAATCATCTTGCAAGCAGGCTGTGGAGGGGCTAAGGGAGGATATAGGGGCACCGGAACATAGAGTGGAGGAAATGGAGATGAGCCAAGATGATATTAGACAAGGAGTGGCTGATACCCAAGATATGACAAAAAAAAACATGAAGAAGTGCTGAACTCTCTGTTGGATCAGATGGATAATCAAGAAAATAGAGATTGTAGGCAAAATATACATATAAGGGGCCTGCGTGCAATAAAACAACATTTTGAATTGCTACCAAAGGTGATCAGTTTGTTTCAGCAAATTCTGGGGCCATCCACACCGGACAAGATTGAAACAGAGTCCATTCTGCCCTTAACTCTACCCCCCCCCCCCCCCCCAATGCAGAAAGGCCAAGAGATGTCATTTGTAAAATACATAGATATCCAGTGAAAGAAGCTATTATGAAAGCAGTCCGCAATAAATCCACAGTTGACTTTTAAGGTGCACAAAAAGCCCTATTTCCAGATTTATCATATAGAACTCTTATGCAACAAAGAATGCTTAAACCCTTGTTGGAAGTCCTACAAGCAGTTAAGTACCGCTGGGGATATCCCTTCAGGGTTATAGCAACACGGAATAGGAAAACAGCAATACTTAAAATTTAAAGATGATTTGCAACACTTCACAGAGGTGCTGGAGCTTCCCATGGTGGATTTTGGAGACTGAATAATTGTAAACCATCACTATAATGACCAGAACGATGGCAACAAGTACCAGTTAAAGGAAGACGGAAGATTGATATGGACAGACAGGATTGTAATTTGGTCTTAGAAGGTGGGGGTGGATGTTTGGGTGGAGGGGAGGATTCTGGTTTGCTATCTTTCCCTCTGTCCTCTCTTTCTTCCTTTCTTTTCTTCCCTTCTCTCTCCCAAAATACCCTTTTTGTTTTCCCCCTTTGTTGGGGCAATGCGCTGTAGTACAGCTAAATAAGAAAAGTATAGGAATATAAATGGCAACCTGGGGTTCACAAGGTATCCTGTTCGTGTTTTTAACCATCTTTCCTTGTCCCGAGACAAGGGACTTTACTTTCTGCCAAGAGGCAGAGGGGGGGGAGGGGGACTCCGGGCACAGGTGGTGCACCTCTGCTCGGATTCATCCTCCCTTTAGGGGGATGTGCCACAGGCAGTGGCATAGTAGGTTATGGGTTTTTTCTTTTTCCTTTCTCCATCCTTCTTCTCATCAGATGCATCCAGGAAGAGAGAGCTCAGGAGGTTAGGAACAGACACTGATCAAGCGCAGAAGTATAGTAAGAGATTTCTGGAAGTAATGAGAGAATGATAGGTAGAATGAAGATTGTATCGTATAATGTGAGAGGGCTTTGCTCGACTGGTAAGAGGGGAAGTCTCTAGCATGAACTATGTCACATGAAAGCAGAGATAGTCTTTCTGCAAGAGACGCACTTCATGGCAGGGTCAACCTTTCTTTTTCCATATAATCAATGGTTCCATGCACCTTCACCCATCCCTAGGGCCAGAGAAGTTACAATAGCTAGCCACAAACAATGCCCCTTAGTACCTATAGAAATATGAGTAGACCCTGAAAGCAGTTCTTTTTTGTTAAGGGCTAGAACCATTATCAGTGTTATACTTTCATTACTATATTTGCCCCTAAACCTTACTGTTAAAGAGGAAGTAAACCCTGATGAGTTTACTTCCTCTTTCATTCCCTGTAAAGGCAAAGCATTTAGTCCATCATTTAGTGCATAGTAGTCCATTATGTGTCACTTACCTGACACAGGAGCCAGCGAAGTCACCGCTGTCCCCTGTAGTTCCGAGCGTCCATCTTCTTGGTGGGTCTCCGTGGGTCTCGCTGCTCCGGCGCTGTGATTCGCTGGAGCAGCGATGACGTCATTACCGCGCATGCGCACGGGAGCTGAGACTCGCGGCATTGCCGTCATCGACGGTGCCCCGCTCAGTGCGCTTGCGCGCCGCTGTCTACGGCGCATGCGCCGTAGATAGCGGTGCCCGTCTTCGGGCAAATATCTCCTAAACCGTATAGGTTTGGGAGATATTTCTTGGACCTACAGGTAAGCCTTAATCTAGGCTTACCTGTAGGTCAAAGTGGTTTGTAAGGGTTTACAACCACTTTAAATTTCTATCTAAAACTTTGGATATTCTGGGGATGTTTCGGGAAGGTTTATTGGTTATAGGAGGGGATTTTAACATCACCTTGGCCTCCAGTCTAGACACTTCTTAGGGGAAAACCTTTGTGCCTCATAAGGCTTTAAGGTATGTTAAATGTTAAACAGGGCCTTCTCTCTCTGCATTTGGTAGAAAGTTGGAGGGTGCTGCATGAGCGAGACAGGGATTTCAGTTATTATTCCAAGACACATAAGCTATATTCAATGATCGATATGTTCTTGGTCAATCAATACTATCTGAATTATGTAAATTCATCAACTATTGAGTCAATCAGCGTGTCAGACCATGCTCCAATAAGCTTAACCTTAGGTCCGGCGTCGATCAAGAGCCTGGAAAGAACATGGCAATTGAACAAATCGATCCTAGATGATAAACAGAATGTGGAATACCTGTCCCGTACATTAGCATTATACTTTGAGACCAATAGATCAGAGGAGGTGTCTGACGAAGTGGTATGGGAAGCCCATAAGGCAGTCATTAGAGGGGAGTTGATTTAGATGGGTTCGCGTATTAGAAAAGAGAGACAGAAAGAAATGGTCGAGCTTCTAGAGGAAATACATAAACTTGAAATTAAACATGAGGCTCATTTAAAACCTGGGGACGGGCAGAGACTGGAGAGACTGCGGGTAAACTTAAAACAGCTCTTTAATCGGAAAGTTCCAAATAAAACATGGGTATTTTGCCCACCGTTTTTACGAAGAGGGGAATAAGGGTGGGAGATTATTGTCAAGACAATTAAAGAAACAACAGGATTTACGCCATGTTAAAGACAAGCGATAAGCAGATACTGGACACCCAAGCAATAGCAGCTGAGTTTCACCATTTTTATAGGTCTCTATATAATATAAATTCAGTTCCTGTGGGGGTGATGAAGGGTGAGCATGCGGACAGAATTTGGGAATATCTCGAAGCCTCAGAGTGGCAGGCCATTCCATCTGCGGCCCTGGAGAAAATGGAAAAAAGCAATCTCGATTCAAGAGTTGGGCAGAGTGATTGCGGCTTTGCCATTGGGTAAAAGTCTGGGGCCAGGCGGTTTCACAAATATGTATTATAAAAAGTTTTCCCCAATCCTGTTGGGTCCTCTTTGCAGATACCTTAATTCTGTCTCGGTCTCTAACCCATTGCCTCCAGAGGCACTGTTGGCTTATGTGACGGTTCTCACGAAGTTAGGGAAGGATCCTCAGTGCTGTGCCAGCTATAGACCCCTCTCCCTCCTTAACTCGGACACTAAGCTCCTGGCAAAAATTCTGGCCCTAAGGTTACAAGACGATATAGTTAAATTGATTCACCCAGATCAAACAGGGCTTATGAAGGGCCGAGAGGCCAGAGACAATACTATTCGGATTCTGCATGTACTGCATTGAATGTATAATGGACCGAACCAGACCCCTCATGTAGTAATCTCAATGGATGCTGAAAAAGCATTCGATAGGGTGGGGTGGGAATTTATGGTCAGAGTTCTGAGGGAGATTGGTCTGAGAGAGATGGGGTGGGTGATGGCACGGTATGCAGATCCTAGAGCAAGGGTTAAAGTCAATGATAGAGTATCAGATTATTTTGAGATACGGAATGGGACTAGGCAAGGATGCCCATTGTCCCCATTGTTATTTGCTATGGTGCTGGAGCCCTTTCTTGCGAACGATTAGGGGAAATAGGAGGATTAAGGGGATTTTTATTGGATCAATGGAACATAAGAGCTCAGCTTACACAGATGATCTACTGTTGTACCTTTCTTTTCCTCAAGAGTCTTGAGTCTTTGACGGAACTGATGTTGGAAATAGACAGGTATGGCCTTATATCTCATTTAAAAAAAAAAAATATTGAGAAGTCAGTGTTGATGCCGAGCCATGTTCTCTTGAGGATGATGACCACTCGGCAACAATCCTTTCCTTTTGTATGGCGCTTTATTTCTATATCCAACTTGGGGATTTATATTTCTTTAGATGCAAAGCGCCCATATGATCTAAATTATGGTCCCTTGGTAGTATCTATATTAAAGGGGTTGTAAACCTTCAAGGTTTTTCACCTCAATGCATTCTATGCATTGAGGTGAAAAACCTCCTATAATACTGCAGCCCCCCGAGCCCCCATTTTACTTACCTGTACCCCCTCTATCTCATCCCAGGGACGAGCACACCAGCAAAAGCCGGTGTCTCGGGTCCTGATTGGATGTATTGATAGCAGAGCAGCCATTGGCTCTTGCTGCTGTCAATCAATTCCAATGACCTGGGTGTGGGGCCGAGTCATACATTAAGTACTAACTGGCTGTCATGCTGCTATCAATCTGCCCAGAGAGGGACAGAGGCAGGAAAACCTTGGCTCTCATGCACAGCGCTGGATCGTGAATGGGCTCAGGAAAGCATAAGGGGGAGAGTGGAGGAGTTTGATACACAGAAGGTTTTTACCTTGATGCATAGAGATGCATTAAGGTGAAAAACCTTTAGGCTTTAGAACCACTTCAAATACTGTATAAACCATGTAAAACATTTTAGTTTGTTTTACTGGATGCGGCTACAGATATTTAGAATACTTAGGAATAATAACTTATGTTGATTAATCCATATAGAAGGGGCATTTCAAACTCAGGGCAAACAGTGTACCGAATTAAAAAGAATTTATTGTCTTCCGTTGGCCGCATTATGTATACTGAGGGTAGCACCTTCCTAATTCAAGAAAAGAAAGATTATGACACATCATAACTGAACAATTATAGTAAAAATTCCAACTTTATTGAACTCAAAAGAAAAGGATCATAAAGGAAGTGTAACTTGACACCTGGGGCACATCCATTTTTGTATCCTTTAACACTGAGGGCCTCACAAAAGGAAAAAAAGGGCCCATGAAACCTCAGTTTGACATGCCAGATATACAGCAAGAGGGAAAAGTATTTGATCCCCTGCTGATTTTGCCCACTGACAAAAGAAATGATCAGTCTATAATATTAATGGTAGGTTTGTTTTAACAGTGAGAGACAGAACAACAAAAATATCCAGAAAAACGCATTTCAAAAAATTATAAATTGATTTGCATTTTAACGAGTGAAATAAGTATTTGATCCCCTATCAATCGGCAAGATTTCTGGATCCCAGGTGTCTTCTATACATGTAACGAGATGAGATTAGGAGCACTCTTAAAGGGTTACCTGTATAAGAGACACCTGTCCACAAAAGCAATCAGATTCCAATCTATCCCCCATGGCCAAGACCAAAGAGATATCTGGGACAAGATTGTAGACCTACACAAGGCTGTAATGGGCTACAAAACCATCGCCAAGCAGTTTGGTGGGAGGGTGAAAACAGTTTGTGATTATTCACAAATGGAAGAAACACAAAAAAACTGTCAATCTCTCTCGATCTGGGGCTCCATGCAAGATCTCACCTCCTGTAGTTTCAACGATCATGAGAACGGTGAGGTTGGGTGAGCCCAGAACTACACGGGAGAATCTTGTCAATGATCTCAAGGCAGCTGGGACCATAGTCACTAAGAAAACAATTGGTCTGAAATCCGGCAGTGCTCACAAGGTCCCCCTGCTCAAGAAAGCACATAGACAGGCTGTCTGATGGTCACTAATGAACATCTGAATGATTCAGAGGAGAACTGGGTGAAAGTGTTGTGGTCAGACGAGACCAAAATCAAGCTCTTTGGCATTAACTCAACTCACCATGTTTGGAGGAGGAGGAGGAATGCTGCATATGACTCCAAGAATACCATCCCCACTGTCAAACATAGGAGGTGGAAGCATTACGCTTTTGGGGCGTTTTTCTGCTAAGAGGACATGACAACTTCACTGCATCAGAGGGGTGATGGACGGGGCCCTGTACCATCAAATCTTGGGTGAGAACCTCCTTCCCTCAACCAGGGAATTGAAAATGGGTCATGGATGGTTATTCCGGCATGACAATGACCCAAAACACACGGCGAAGGCAACAAAGGAGTGACTCGAGAAGAAGCACATTAAGGTCCTGGAGTGGCCTAGCCAGTCTCCGTACCTTAATCCCATAGAAGATATGCAGACGGAGCTGAAGGTTCGAGCTACCAAATGTCAGCCTCCAAACCTTAAAGGATCTGCAAAGAGGAGTGGTACAAAATCCCTCCAGAGATGTGTGCAAACCTGGTGGCCAACTACAAGAAACATATGACCTCTGATTGCCAACAAGGGTTTTGTCACCAAGTATTAAGTCATGTTTTGCAAAGGGGTCAAATACTTATTTCACTCATTAAAATGCCAATTCATAACTTTTTTTGAAATGCGTTTTTCTGGATATTTTGTTGTTGTTCTGTCGCTCACGGTTAAAAAAAAAAAAATAAAAATAAAATAAAAAAACAACAACTACTGTTAAAATTATAGACTGATCATTTCTTTGTCAGTGGGCAAACGTACAAAATCAGCCAGGGATCAAATACTTTTTTCCCTCACTGTAGACCCTATTCATTACAGTGCCTGCCATGTACATTCTTCAAAAAAAGACTTACCATACACAGTGGAGGTAGGGAAAGTTGAAATGAGACCATAATTCACAAAACGCTTTGTCGCTGATCCAGCAAACTAATGCTAAGGTCCACCAAAAGCCTGACATCAGACCCAACTTATAAACTCGCATGTTGTCACACCTAGAAAATCAGGCAGATGATAAATACATTAATGTTAATAGGCTGAACTTTGCAGATAGAAATGTTCTGATGATCTGAACCATATGACATGACAAAAGTACATAAACACAAGAATTAAAAAGGAAGTATGGAGCTAAGTGTTTACCACTATGACCCTGGTTCTGGTCAGCATCTGTATGGAGATAGTAAGCCTTCTCCTTATATTTGTGTGGGTTTTTCTCCAGGGGTATTACTAACGAATGGGCAAAAGGCCAATGTGGTGCCAGTATTTAAAAAGTTATGAAAGTCTTTACCAAGTAACCACAGACGAGTACGTTTTTACCTATAGTTGGAAAGATATTTGAAAGTTTGATACAGTAAAGGACCACATACATAGTCAGCACGGATTCATGAAAGACTGAAGCTGTCAAAAAATCTACTTCCTTTTTATAATGAAGTAAGCAAAAGCATAGATAAGTGAGTAACTGTAGATTTGGTATACATGGACTTTGCTAAAAACTTTGACACGGTTCTCCACTTAAAGCGAATGTGTAAGTTAAAGCTGTAATAAACCCAAAAACAAAAATGTAATTTATTGCAGCTCATCAAACATTAGATGTGGTGGCTGCCTTCGTTTTCTTTATTTAGGTTATTTATCTTTCACCTGGTAATCCTGCCAGTAACACAAGTCCTGTCTCAGAGTGTCTGCATTCTGGATGAAGTAGTAAAGCAGACATCTTTTGGATAGCAGCACTGTCAGCCTAAGGCAAGGGTAGTGTTTTACTAGCAGATTTAGATGGACTTGACCAACAAATTGAGGCTGAACTCCAGCTAACACTTCATAAGCAGTTACAGCAAACATTTTTTTTTCTCTTGGACTAGAGGTTTTAAAGTGATTGTAAGGTTTTTTTTTTATTTATTTAAAATAACAAACATATCATACTTACCTCCACTGTCCAGCTCGTTTTGTACAGAGTGGCCCCGAACCTGCTCTTCTGGGGTCCCTCGGCGGCTCCTCCCTGCATCAGATAACCACCTAGGGGAAATGCTTCCCCGAGGGGGTTACCATGCGGGCGCGCTCCCGAGTTCAGCATTCAGCATCCATAGCCGCCGAATGTATGACTCAGCCCTGCCCCCCGCATCATTGGATTTGATTGACAGCAGCAGGAACCAATGGCTACACTGCTATCAAACTATCCAATCAAGAGCCTCAACCCTCTAACTGCCACTTTTGCTGGACAGGATGGTTTGGTAAAGGAAGATGGACAGCTTGTTGTATTAAACCCAAAATCAAAAATGTAATATAGTGCAGCCTGGACCTATTGGAGCACAGAGGCACCTTTGGACAGCAGCACTGTCCCTCAGTCTGAGGGAGGGTAGTGTTAGAGCAACAGATTTTTCCTTTTGGGATAAAGGTTTTGCATAAATGAATAAAAGCTGACCATTGTAAGCACCCCTTTTTAGTGCTAAATGGTTTTTCTTAATCCTCCAACTGATACATCAGTAGGACAGCTTGGTGTGTTGAAAAATAACAGACTTACTGGCCGGATCACCCAATGAAAATAAATAAAAGAAAGTCTAAAAAAAAAAAAAAAAAAAAAAAAAAAATCAATATGGCCGTTACATCTAAGAGCTGGAATCTACAATTAATCTTTGCTTTTGGGTTTATTATGGTTTTAAAGACTACTACTTAGAAAATTAACTTAGTAAATGGATAGAAAACTGGCTAACAGACCATACTCAGAAGGTAGTGATTAATGATGCATACTCTAAAATGGTCTAAGGCAGGGGTGCTCAACCTTTTGAAGAGCGTGGGTAACTTAAGCGATCTGGTTACCGGCTGTGGTCTCCAATGAAAAGAAATGGTTCAAAATTTAGAATGTTTTTATTTTGAATAGCATAATGAAGACCACTTCAGCCCCCAAAGGATTTACCCAGGTAATGACCAGGCAACTTTTTGCAATACAGCACTGCGTCGATTTAACTGACAATTGTGCAGTTGTACGACGTTATACCCAAACAAAATTGATGTCCTCTTTTCCCCCATAAATAGAGCTTTCTTTTGGTGATATTTGATCACATCTGCATTTTCTATTTTTTGCACTATAAAGAAAAAAAAAAAAAATGTAAAAAAAAAAAAAAAAACGGAAGAGCGACAAATTAAAAAAAAAAAACACATTATTTTATTTTCTGCTATAAAGCATTTCCAAAAAATGTATTCATCAGTTTAGGCCAATATGTATTCTGCTACATATTTTTGGTAAAAAACTTCCCAATAAGCGTATATTGATTGATATAAGCAAAACTTATAGCGTCTACAAAAATATAGATTTATGGCATTGTTGTTTTTTTTTTTTTTTTTAACTAGTAATGGCGGCGATCAGTGATTTTTAGCAGGACTGCGACATTGTGGCGGACAGATCGGACACCTAACTGACATTTTTGACACTTTTTTTTGGGAGTGAGTGACATTACTACAGTAATCAGTGCTAAAAATATGCCTTGATATTGTACTAATGACACAACGATCAAGTCTTCCTGCATAACAGAAAGACGGGCTCTGTGTTATCTACCCTGTCAGAACAGAGATCTGCCTTGTTTACACAGGCAGATCCGCATTTTGTCACTGCGGGGAACAATCACGGGTGGCCGGTGGTCATCGAGTGCGCCGGACCTGCTGATCGGCTCCCCTGTTGACCAATGGCAGCAAGCACGCGCCCACCAAAGCTAGTGCACGAGCCGCCGTACATGTATGCCGGATCGTGCACCTAAGAGAGTGCACCTAATCTCAGCTTGTTACCTGTATAGAAGACACCTGGGAGCCAGAAATCTTGGCGATTGATAGGGGATCAAATACTTATTTCACTCATTAAAATGCAAATCAGTTTATAACTTTTTTGAAATGCATTTTACTCGATATTTTTGTTGTTATTCTGTCTCTCACTGTTAAAATAAACCTACCATTAAAATTATAGACTGATCATTTCTTTGTCAGTGGGCAAACATACAAAATCAGCCAGGGATCAAATACTTTTTTTTTCCCTTACTGTATGCAGGTTTTCAATTTACTTTTACAACTATGTAAATATGTAACTTTTCTTCTCTCCAAGCATAGAAAGGATTTCCCTGCATTGGCTCTACTGTGTGCGTATCCTTCAATTCAATGCAAAGAAAGTCTCAGACCGGTTCAAGGAATATCTTGTACAGTGCCTGTAAGATACTTGGTAAATACCAAGGAATACAAATATGTATTAGGCCCTAGTGGCCAATCAATATTTATTAATTATCCAACTATCCTGTAAGGGCTGAAATACAATAACTTTCCCTTGATTACAGCTCTGCATAGAATTAAGTATTTACAGCTGATAAAAGAATAAAATGGTGCAATATAGAAAAATAAATAACACATTTTCTTTTCTTGTTTAATTACATAATGTGAAAAATAGTTGTTTTGGCCATAACAATCAGAATGTGCTTGCCATTATGGGGAAGGTTACGTGCTATTGGCAACACAACTATTTTACATTACACTATATTTTTTTTAAATAAATCAGAATATACACTAATCTCATTAACGCTCTTTTCCATCTTGTAGTAAAAACTGTTAAAGACCCTGCTAAGTATTAGTAGACGAGTAGAGGATTCTGAAAACTGTACACACCACACCAATCTAATGCCCATCTCTTTTACGTAAGATGGTCAGAAAAAAGACACAGATAGGATTTTGTTGTATGTCACTTTCCAGGAAACTCAAGGTCACATGACAGCGCAAAGTGACAGTGCTGAAACCACACCATTTATCAGTATCTGCAGGAACCTTCAGAGAGGGAAATGGCACGCTGAGAATTTGTTGAACACTGCAGCTTTCTATATAGTGTTTATCATTTTGTATAGGCTTTTAAAGCCACTAAACCAGCCCTTTAAATAAAGCCATAAGGCTTATACAGTAAGGCAAAAAAAAAAAAAATCTGACTAATATTTTGTCTACATTCACCTTACACTGCTATTATGTCAGTAATCTGAAAAATCTGACTGGTTAATATTTGTTAATGCACCCTGCATAATAACACAAAAAACGAAACCTGTACACTACCACAAAATTGCAGTGTATCAAAATAAATAAGAATATCAATCTCTAAAGCAATACATTGATAAAATTATGTTGCGCTACCATTTGTTGTGATTGATATTAATTTGATTTGCCTGATACTGCACATTATTCTTTTGGTAGTTACTTATGTGCTGTAGATATATCACGGAGTAGCGCAACACAGGTTATCACTGCACCTTGCATAATACTGTTTTTACAGTGGTTTTCTGTACATCAAGAATGTTATATCATGAGCTTTAAATTGCTTCAGCCATTTATTCCAGTTTACATACAGCTGTTTAATATTTCTTATTTCTCGTAAGTACACAATATGGACTCTATCAGCTAAATGAAAGCAAGTACTGTAAACATATTCAGTAGAGGTTGACAGCTTAAAAGGGGTTGTCTGGCAGTAACCGGCCCCCTAGCCCCCCCCCCCAGCCCTTTGTTTTACTTACCTGAGCCCCTGAATCCCCTCGGTGGAGACGTGCTCTCCCTCTCTAAATGGGGTCCCAGCTCTTGATTTGATAGATTGATAGCAGCACAGCCATTGGCTCCTGCTGCGGTCAATCAAATCCAATGACACGGGCGCCGGGGCAGAGTCCAGCATTCATGTCCATGGACACAAATGCTGGACAAAGGAGAAGGTAAATATAATTCTAAAGGTGCTATTGACATGACATTTTCACCACGTCGGTAACAACCCATGCAATACATACAAAGAAACCAAAACAAATACGTTCAGAAATGAAGTTATGTGTAATAAAATGGCATGGCACAGGGAAAAAGTATTGAACACGCTAACTAAATTTATTTAATACTTCATAAAAAAATCCTTTGTTGGTAATGACAGCTTCAAGACCCCCTCCTGTATGGAGAAACTAGTCGCATGCATTGCTCAGGTGTGATTTTGGCCCATCCTTCCAAAAAAAAAAAAAACTTTTTTTTTTTGCTTCTAGCATTGTAAACTTGTTCGTCTGTTAACTGTGGAAACGTAATTCCTTCAAGAAATAGATTCATCAATTCCACTTCAGCAGATACTGTAGATATCTATTAGTATTTCGAAGAAGTCTCTGAATTTAGATGTTACTCTACAAGGTTCTGTCCACATTTCCCCTGTGGAAGTTTGCAAAGAAATAACCACGGGGGGCCTGTCTTCACAGTGTACCATATTTGCAGTTTTCCTGCCCTCTCCCCGATGTTCAAAAAGCTTTTGTTTAGAAAAGAAAGTTTTCACCTGGTCATCTCATATTGTAATTGATTCACCACTCTGGTCTGCATCTTAAGTGATTGTAAAGGCTCATTTTTTTTTTTTTTATGAATATCTGAATAATACCTGAATATCCTCGGCGACTCTAGCGGGTCCTCCCCACATCGGACAACCCCCTAGAAGAAGCGCTATCCGGGGGGGTTTACCTGGCGGGCGGCGTGCTCCCGAGTCCAGCATTTGCGTCCATAGACATGAATGCCAGACTCGGCCCCGCCCCCCCGTGCCAGCATCATTGGATTTGATTAACAGCAGCGGGAGTCAATGACTGCGCTGCTATCAATCAATCCAATCAAGAGCCAGGACCCTGAGAGGTTTCAACCCCTTTAAGCGAAGCTGCTTGAGCAGAAGAGGGGATTCTAACACAGCGGCCACAGCGGATGTAGCTTTTTTCTTATAATCTTTATTTTACAAAAATGTTTACATTTTAAACATCATTTACAAAAATCAATACTTTACTTTCACAATATAATAAAATAAAAATAAAAATCTATAACCATCTCTGACCTCTGTTTCCTTGTGTCATGTATGATCATTATATCCAAGCCTAATCTCATTTTAACTTGCACACTACTTCAATCAATCATACAACCCAAACAACCTCCTCTAACACATAACACCCATTAATCCCAAGAAAGAAAAGTAGGAAGCTCTATACTCTTCCCACATTTGCCAAGCTGTTACTGCCTGTTCCTTTAATCCTTTTTTCATCATCATCCTCTCCTCCAGGGACTGCATCTCGCACATCTCACCCACCCATTCCTCTATAGAGGGCTCTGAGTTTTTCTCCACTTTCTGGCTATGATGGTCCGGACTGATATAAATATATCTGGTTGTAAATCTACACCAATATAGCTTGATACATTTTCTAGATTTTTATCCAAAATGTCTGGACTCTCGGACAAAAGTACCAAATAAGTGACATAGTAACTTTTGCCCCCCCCCCCCCCCGGCATCTCCAGCATAGATCTTCATAATCTGCATTTATTCTGTGCCTGTCGACTGGGCATCTATACCATCTAGCTTATATTTTATAGGTTTCTTTCTAGAGGTCTATTAGAAACCGATAATTTGTGTGTTAATATAATTGCATTTTTCCATTTTAATCTGGGGATAGTAATCCCCAGCTCCTCTTCCCATCTTTTTATTATATATATATATATATATATATATATATATATATATATATATATATATATATATATATATAACCCTAAAAGTTCAATAATGAAAAAAAAAAAAAAGAGAAGCACGGCTGATTGCCTGGTTAGGCACCAGGACAGCAGATCATCAAGTAGCAGCACTGTAAGCCATGTGTAAACCAAATATAGAATGCAAGTTATTGCCCAGCAAAAACCCTGACCACCATGAACGTTGTTCAAAATTGTGAATAGGGCAAAACTTTGCTGCACTTTTTTGCATATTGCAGGACTGTGTTGTCTCCAGGCAGCAGAAAACCAAGAAAAAATATAGGAATACATTATTGGAATTATCTAGACCTCCGCTGAGAAGTCTGGGAAGACAGTCACTTGTTGTTCCTGAAGGGAATATTTCCTTTCTCCCTGGCGAGATAGAGTGCTGCCTCGTGGAATTTTTTGTTGAGAAGCTTGGCTATGAAGATGCGAGGAGGGGCCCCTGGCAGTGGAGGCCTAGCTGGCATGCGGGAGCTCTCTCCACTGCCAAAGTGGGAAAGAAGGCTTCACGGCTATAAGTAGTTGCGAGTAGTTGCTCCAGTAACCAGTGTTAATTTAGTCAACTAAAATGACTAAAACAATTTAGTCGACTAAATTAATATTATTTTAGTAGACTAAAATTAAAACAATTGAGATGATTAAAATACAACTAAAACTAAAAGCCATTTTAGTCAAAAGACTATGACTACAACTAAATTGCAATTACTGAAATGTCCTACGTTTTAGTCAACTAAAATCTCCAATACATTTTAGTCGACTAAATACGACTAAAACAATTGCAGAAGACTAAAATGGGACTAAAACTAAAATGCCATTTTAGTCCTAAGACTAAAATTAACACTGCCAGTAACATTGTCCGGTCCTTACCTTCAGCTCCTTCGGAAGCCAAATGAAATGAAAATTACATCTCCGGAGCCTATCATCTTGTTTTTGTATCATCTGGCTGATCTGAAGTTGCATGTGGTCAGAGATTGTCTGTAATGGCGGGATAGCGTCTTCCACCCCATTCAGCCTAGTCTCGGAGGTTTTGTCTCGCTCCCGGAGTTTCTGGAGGTCTTGGCGAATAATATATCTACATATATACACCTTTAACGCTTCAATCTTCGCCGGCAGCGTAGTTTGGCAGGACAAATGGCCTCTAGTACCTTGGCAGTGTCGCTTCCCCCGAGTCTGTCTCTCCCGCTGCAACGCCGCCATCTTCCCCCGGAGTATCCTGGTCTTGCCAATGAAAACAGTCCAATTTAGCCCCAGTGTCCATGTTTTTTTTTTTTTTGGGGTGGGGACATGTTGAGTCAGGACGAGGGATCCCTTCTGAGTAGAACAAGCCTGAACAGGAGATCATAGAGTCACAGGATCACAGGATCAGCAGAACAGGAGAGTTAGCAAGCGGAGCTCTGTACACTTGTGTCCTACTCCCTGCCATATCAGGCCACACCCCCATGAACTCTGATCTTTAGTTCTTTCCATAGATTTTCTATTGGATCCAGGTGATTGGCTGGGCCATTCTAGCGGCTTTATTTTCTTTCTTTGAAACCAATTGAAAGTTTCCTTGGTTTTGTGTTTGGGATCATTCTTTCTGAAATGTCCACCCTCGTTTCAGCTTCATCATCCTCGTAGATGGCAGCAGACTTTTATCAAGAATGTCTTTTTATAGTCATCTTTCCTTCAATGATCTGAAGTTTGCCAGTACCATATGCTGAAAAAACAGCCACCCCACACCATGATGTTCCCACCTCCAAACTTCACTGTTAGTATGTTGTTTTTGGGGTGATGTGCAGTGCCGTTTGACCTCCAAACATGGTGTGTATTATGGCTTCCAAAGAGTCCAATTTTGGTCTCATCTGACCAGACTATATTCTCCCAGTAGTTCACAGGCTTGTCTAAATGTTTTGCAGCAAACTTTAAAGAAGCTTCAACATGCTTTTTCTTCAGTAATAGTCTTGCGTGGTGAGCGTGCATACAAGCCATGGCGGTTGGTGCATTACTTATTGTTTTCTTTGAAACAATTGTACCTGCTAATTCCAGGTCTTTCTGAAGCTTTCCACAAGTGGTCTTTGGCTCTTAGAGAAGTGAAAAGAATTTTCAGAAGAGTTGTCTGTCAGAAATCTTGCGAGGAGCACCTAGTCATTGCTGGTTTATGGTAAAATTATGTTCTTTCCACTTACGGATTATGGCCCCAACAGGGCTCACTGAAAGATTCAGAAGTTTAGAAATCCTTCTGTTACCAATGCATCAGTATGTTTTTCAACAATGTTGCTGCTAAGGTCTTGGGAGATCTCTTTGCTTTTACCCATCATGAGATGTTTCTTGTGCGAAACCTTGGTAATTTATGAGACACCTTTCTAAAAGGCCATCAGTTGAGACTGAACCAACTGATATTAATTTGCACTGACAAGGGCCAGGATTGCCTTCTAATTACTGATAGATTTAAGCTAGTGTCTTGGCTTTCCATGCCTTTTTTGTAGCTCCCTTTCGTCATGTGTTCAATACCTTTTCCCCATGTCATTCTATTTTATTACACATAACTTCATTCAAGAACTTATTTGTTTTTGGTCTCTTATATGTATGAATTGCAAGGGTTGTCACCGACATGTGGTGAAAAATTCATGCCAATAGCACCTTTAGAAATAGATTTACCTAGAAAAATGGTGATGTGTTCAATACTTACTTTACCCTCTGTATATGTATAGAAAAAGAAAGATAAACACCCCATATGTACTTGTATATTATAGTTATGGTCACACATGTACATACCTCTTAAGCTCTGTGATAAGTAAGATTGTACAGGGTATTCCAAGTGTCATTAGAGAAATGTTGTTGATTGCAGGCTTGATGAATGCCAAGACTGTTGTAATTCCAGAAAGAACACCAACTACTGCTTTAAACCTCCATCTGCAACAAAACAGTCCGACAGCTGAACTGACATGAACTTTTTTAAATTTGTGGTTATTTTCAGTATAAGTTTGCAGAAACCTAAGCAGTATGGCTTACATAGGAAATGTCAATTTAGGCTAATTTCTAAATATTTCAAATAAGCTACTTAAAGGATACCTGAGAACAGCAATAAGTTCAGAAACTGGCAGTGGGACAATGGGCGATTGCAGAGCACCTCAGCACATTGAAAAGCTAAAGCGTTCTGCTAAGATAACATATATTCATAAGTTTCCGTGCACATCCATAGACCTAAGTAATGGCGGCTGCTTCAGTGAAAATGGCGAAAGTCACAGTCAGTAATAAAATAAAATCCAACATGTAAAGTTTTACCAGCATACCATTATAGAAATACAAAAAATAGGACACTTATTCGACACCAAATAGTGCAATGTTTCACACTCTCTCCGGTGGGTAGAAACTAGGTGTGTGAAGATATTTCCTCTTTTTTCCCTGTTACTCTGGGACAGAAAGGGAAGAGAAATCTGTCCAACAGGTAACAGACAGTAATGCCCTGTACACACAAAAAGTCAGATCGGATTATGTTGTTGGAAAACCGATCGTGTGTGGGCTCTATCAGACTTTTTCTGTCGGATTTTCCGACGCACAAAGTTTGAGAGCAGGATTTAAAATTTTCCGACAACAAAATCCGATTGCATAAATTCCGACGGACAAAGTGCCACGCATGCTCAGAATAAACTAAGAGACGAAAGCTATTGGCTACTGGCCCGTTTATAGTCCCAATGTACGTGTTGTACGTCACCTCATTCAGAACGATTGGATTTTCCGACAACTTTGTGCGACCGTGTGTATGCAACACAAGTTTCGGACAAAATCCGTCGGAAAAAATCTGACGGATATTTTGGTCGGATTGTCCGACCGTGTGTACAGTGCATTAGAAGAAAATCGGACGGGGGGGGGGGGGGGGGGGGTTAACCTTTCTTGACTCTATCAATGATTGAAAATCAGTTTGAGCTATAGACACTTCAAATGCTGTCACGCCTGAAAAGCTCCTGAAGTGCACACATTTATGTAAAATCTGCTACTACTAGATTTTTTTTCTACATAAATTTGAATTTTTATTACCTGTCGTGTCGGAAAATTCTCGGCAAGTGTCTTTTTGGAAACCACATTGCTAATGCAGACATTAATACCCAGAGAATAGCCAATTCGTCCAACATCTGTCCCAGGAAACTCAGTGTTGCATGAAAATACACTGACCCGATTCCTGGCCAAATACAAAACAATCATTAGTCATTTTAGACATTGGTATTTAGTTCAGCATTAACATAGGTAACTATTCCAGCAAGAGACCATCAATGCATCTAGACTACAAACAAAACCCTACCAACAGCTTCTGAAGCATTATCAACAATTTTGGCTTTGGTAATGAATGAATCTTATTTTCTAAATACATTGCTTTTCTACCTAAAGAGGAGGTCCGGCCGTTTTTTCTTTTCTTTTTAAAGTCAGCAACTGCAAACACTGTAGCTGATAGCTTTTAATAAGAACACTTACCTGTCCAACGAGCCCACGCTGTCGCCCACTGAACCCCCCCCCCCCCCCCCCCCCCCCCGAGAGCCGATCCGTCCATCGGATCGGGTGCTGACCCTGCCGTCCTAACTAAAGGAAACAGGCAGTGGAGCCTTGCGCCTTCACTGCCCGTTTCCTACTGCGCAGCTTTGTGAATGGCCCTGTTTTCTGGGATACACACATATCCCAGAAGGCAACGGGGCCGCTCGCCGAAGAGGAGGAACTGAAGAAACAGTGCCGCAAAAAAGGAAGAGGCAGATTAGGTCCCTGTTGAAGACTTTGAGGTCGAAACACGTAGGGCCAGCAGTTGTTTGCTCCCCACATTGCTATTGTTGTTTTTTATGTATCACGTGATTTTATAATTTTAGTTCTGTTTATCAAAAAAAAATTTCAATAAACCATCATTGGTTGTATTTCACCATGCGAGGCGTTTTTTTATGCTTTGTTCCTTTTATGGTGAACTCTCACGAGACTTCTGGCACCAAGTCCTATAGCAGTTTATGGCACGGAAATCCTACTCACCTTTCTCATCTGGATACCACAAGGAACCCCGAGAGGAAAACAACATCTGGTTGGTGTACTGGGGTGAGTGGCTGGAGCCCCCCCATAAGCTTGCAAGACACACTACTATAAGGTGGATGTGTCCAATCCATCCGGTAAGGGTATTTATATTCTTTCTACTTGCTTATAATCCATTTTCAAGAGTTGCAGAGGTCTGAGAACGTAGCAGGATAATTCACCTTGAATGCCATCTGTGGACTTTTAACTAAGCTTTGGATGCACCAGAGTGATTAATTTTGGGACTGTTCTCAAACATTTCATGGACTTTTTTTACTCACTTGCTTGTTTGTTAGTTATGCACATAATACACTTTTTTCACCTATTTAAATAGGTGCCTTTAAGCGCAGCACTAATTTGTATATATGTTATGTGAAATAGATTAGGAAGACTGCCTGGCTACAGGGGTTTCTGGTAAGTAAATAAAAAAAAGTTTCACTTTTTTTTTTTTTTATTTTTTTTTTAAGAATATTAATGGAATTTTCTACTTTAGGGAGGCCCTTCGCTTTAAGAGCAGAGTGATACAATTCTCTGAAAAAGAAGCAGTAGACCTGCCCAATAAATGGCTGAACTCCAGGCATGTATACAATTTGTGGTCTGGCAATGGTTTGTGAAGACACAAACCTGTGTAAGCCCCTGTACACACGATCGGAGATTTCGATAACCAAATCCATCGTATTTTCTCCGTCGGATTTTGTCCGAAACTGTTGCATACACACGGTCGGACTAAGTTGTCGAAAAATCCGATCTTTCAGAACGTGATGACGTAATTTCGTTACGATGGGACTACATTCAGGCTAGTAGCCAATAGCTTTGATGTAGGAATTTGATCTGAGCATGCGTGGCACTTGGTCCGATCAAAATTCTCTACACATGATCGGAGTATGTCCGACCGGCCCAGTTGGTCGGGAAATATTTCCAACATGTTGGAAAATTGTGTCCGACGGATATTCCGACGGAATCAGTCCGATGCATACCACACACAGTCGGATTATCCGACGACACGGTCCGATAGGACACATTCCGACGGATTCTCCGACCGTGTGTACAAGGGCTAACTCTGCATTATCCAGCACTAATAGACCTAATTACAGCTCCTTAACCTACCAGCACTGCTCATGACCAAAAGGAAAAAGGTCCCAGGGTAAAATAGTAAGCCTTGGGGTCCTGCAATTAAACAGTTATTTGACAGTCTCACCTTAGATCAACATGGTGCCTATGACAGAAAGCACAACGGGCCAAAGCCTGGCTGAGATTCAGGTAGCACGCCCAGACTGCACCATAAGTGACAAAACATTATAAAACATTAACAATGTAGGCCTTCCAACACGTGAGCCACTAAAGTATAGCAGTTTAAGCCGACAATCTTCTATTTTTGATTAAACCTGAAGTAGCCCTAAATCTACTAGCAGAGACTGACAGACATGGGAGACTAAATATTGTGAATTTTGTCAATCATAGTGCTTAATATATCCTAGCCCTAAACAACTTCTAGTTTGGGCTTTAAAGTGGTTGTAAACCCTTACAAAACACTTTGACCTACAGGTAAGCCTAGATTAAGGCTTACCTGTAGGTCCAAGAAATATCTCCTAAACCTACATGGTTTAGGAGATATTTGCCGAAAGACAGGCACCGCTGTCTATGGCGCATGCGCCTTAGACAGCGGCGCGCAGGTGCACTGAGAACGCCGCTATCAGCGGCGATATGCCGCGAGTGGCAGCTCCCGTGCGCATGCGCGGGAGTGAGGCAATTGCAGCTTTGCCGAATGACAGTGGCGGAGCAGCAAGACCCACCGAGAAGATGGATGCTCCAGACTACAGGGGACAGCGGTGACTTCGCTGGCTCCTGTGTCAGGTAAGTGACACATAATGGACTACTATGCGATGCATAGTAGTCCACTATGCTTTACCTTTGCAGGAAATCAAAGAGGAAGTAAACTCATCAGGGTTTACTTCCTCTTTAAATGGGCTGACAACCACATCTCTTACAAAGAAGAAAGATCTCTGTAAGGCTGGGTTCAAACTGCTGCAGAGACGAGAATCGGATGCGATTCGCACCGCACTGAAGTGCAAATCACATCCGATCACTGTGCGATGCGAGTTCAGCCATACAGATAGTATGGCTGAATTTGCATCGCACCCGGCCCAAACTCGCACAGGACCCTTTTTTGGTCCGCAGCAGAATCGGATCGCATGGGTGTTCACACCATGCGATCCGATTCCTGTCCGAGTTTGCAGATCGCACTGCGATATGCGAACTGATCTGGGGGTGTCATTAACGTTTCACTGACACTCCCAGCAGTTCACATAGGGCAGTGTGAACTGCCGCCGGGAGGCATGCGATGCGGGAACCCGCAGCGGATTCGCAGCGTTCCCGCATCGCTGCAATGTGAACCCAGCCTAAGACTGAAAAGCCATATCAGGTGATTTTTTTTTTTTTTTTTTACCTCTTCAAGGAACTATCATACAGTACCTTTGGACATACTTGGTTTAGTGGGAACGGCATGCCTAAAATTAACTAGTCTACTCTACTTATTTCAAAACGATCTCCATCCTAACTTTACTTCATTTGATTTGAAAAGTAACCTAGATTAGAATATTAATGGTTGACCAACCAAAAAAAAAACAAAAAAAAAAATGAATAAAAAAAAAAACAAAAAAAAAAAAAAAAAACATTCCCAGGCTACCAACTTAGCCAGAACATTAGATTGGTGTAAGTACTCTACTATTAAGCAATAAGTGGCATTGCAACAAGGTACAGAAATTTCCCTTTAATGCCTCCACTCAAACAAACATTACACAAATCTTCTCAAAACACACCCTACCATCAGCCCCATCCCTAGTGTTGAAGTTATTATGAGCTCTGTTACCCCATTGAATCAAAATTTAACTGGGGTGACCTTGGTGCTGGGTATCCCCTTTGTAAAAAATAAAAAATAAAAGATTTTAAATTTTGAAAATTAAACTAAAAAGAGTAAGTAACACCTAAGATGAACATCTCTTACTAGGTCTGTTAAATATACACTTGAACACATTTTGTTATATCTGTTCAATTAATGTAAAAATATACCTGTTGATCCTGACAGAAATCTTGTCAGCTGATAACGTACTGCACTTTCTGCCTCTACTGCTGCCTTATAACATAGTTTCCAGCTATCTCTAAGGACTACAAAACAGTTCTTGTTATGTATTGGAGAGGGGGGAGGTTACTGTAGTCCCGCCCTAGGGTGATTATGCTTTTCCATAAAAACAGTAAAGTGAGTGAGCATTGCCACCCTAGGATAGGAAACGCATTACTGATAGCATTACCTGGTTAAAATTAAAGGGGGGAAAAAAAAGCCTGAAAAAAAAAAAAAAAAAGAATACTAATGCAACCTGAAGACTGGTAATCAAAAAATATATTACATTTTTGTTCTTGGGTTTACATCTACAATAGGTATTCATTTTTTTAAATCTTTGAAATGATTTTAAAATACAGCTAGTAGTAATCTGATGCAAAGCCAGACTTAAGCCTCTTACACACAATCAGATTTTCTGCAGACAAAACCTTGGACTTTTGTCCGAAGGCGTGTGCCTGGATTTGCATACAAATGGCAAGGAATTGTTGGCCAACACAAACGTACTGATGCACTACGTGGTTTTTCAGCTCTTTAGCACCATCCTTTGGGCTCCTTCTGCTAATTTTGTGTTAGTAGAAGTTTGGAGAGTGCTGATTTGCACTTTTCATTTTGCAGTTCGCACTTTTTCATTTCGTGCTTTTCAGTTCGTTTCTGAATGGCTGTTCGTCAACCAGACATGTTGCGGATTTGGAGGCGATAACGTGTTATTTATTATTGGCCTTGGAGTTATTGCTTTGACCCAAGTCCAGTCCAGGAACAGGAGGAGGAGTTCTTGGACCAAAAATTGGCTGCTTTATTAATCGTGACTAATTATGTCATATGCCTTTGCTGAGGGAGCTCCAGGAGAATAATCCATGTTTGTTGGAATTATCTCCAGGTGACGGACCCCTGCTTTCACCAACTCTTGGCATTGTTGACCCCCTATATTAAGAAGCAGGACACACGCATGAGGCTTTTATTTTATTTTTTGGTTGAATAATAATGATTTGATTTGTTATATTTTCTATATTTTTGGATGCATAGAATGCACTTTTTGGTTCTATTGGCAGATAGTATGTCTAATTTTATTTGTTTTCTTTTTTTTTAATGCACAAAAAAAAAAAAAAATATATATATATATATATATATATATATATATATATATATATATATATATATATATATATATATATATATATATATTTATATGCTATACGTTTTACTTCAAATGACAGTTTGGGGGTAGGCAATTACATTTAAAGAAAAATACAATGTAAAATTGACAAGGGGCACCAACATAGTTGTATCTTTGATCTTAAAAACTACGGGATAATGGAATTGTGGTAACTTGCCCAAATAAAAAATAAATAAATCACAATAATATTATTCTTGATATCACAAAAAAAAGCCTTTGACTTCCGGTTCCGGTGCCGCATGGAGTGACTGCTCTCCTCCTCAGCTCCCGCATCACGGCCCCCAAATCGGCTATAAAATCCCGCTGAGCGGCCGGGCACCCGACGGAACACCCCCCGGAATCACCCCTCACAACTATGGACCGGTTCCTGGAGAAAACCGGAACGCAAGCACATACGACGCCGCCCGCGACCGCGGCCGCAAATCGAGGCCCCGGCTTCGGCCTACTCGGCCCCCTTCTCTCCACAACGTGCAGCAGACATGGAGGTGAGCTGTGACACTGCGCCTCCCCCCTCTCCACAAGCACTACCAGCATCTCCAGCCCCTCCAACACAGGGTAGCCTCTCCACGCAGCCTGCAGGGGACTCCACCACAGAGCGCATTGCCCAGGCCGTGGCCGCTCTATTATCCCCCATGATAACGGCATCGGTGGAAAAAGCTGTAAATGCAGGCATGCAGCAGCTTAAGGCCCAAATAGGCGAACACCACACCAGATTAAATGATCTGGAACACCGTCTGTCAGACATAAAGGAGGAACTCTGCCAGGCCCAAGCAACGAAACGCTCCCAGGACAGAACAAATCAATATGTTCTACAGAAACTTGATGACCTGGAAAACAGGGCCAGACGGAGAAATCTGCTATTCGTAGGGATCCCCGAGTCGCTACAGTCCTCGGAGCTGTCTAACTTCTGCGCAGTGCGCATCCCAGAAGCCCTTGGCCTTCCGGGCCCTTGCACGGTCGAACGCGCACATCGTATGGGTCAACCTGCACCAGAACGCAAATCCCCTAGACCTATCATCGCAAAGTACCTAAACTAAACTACTCTGACAAGGCCCTGATTCTGCAGAAGTTCAGGCAAACGCGCTCTCTACAAGTGGATGGGATCAAGGTCCTAATCTTTGCCGATTACTCCATCGAGGTCTCCAAGAAAAGAAAGGCATTCCAACAGGTGTGCTCGGAACTCTTCAAAATGCAACTCAAATTCTCCCTAGCCTTCCCGGCTATTCTTCGCCTGAAGGCCCCAAACGGTGACCAATTATCCTTCCAGGACCCCTCTGAAGCTGAAGCTTTTCTCCGTTCTCTGCACCAGGGTGCACATCCTCACACCCCTTCCAAGTCTTCATCGCTTAATGGCTCCCTGGACCAGAGGAGCCCCCGGAAGGACTCACCCAAACGCTTCAGGTCTGCTGCCCCTGATACCCACCATCGGGGCGTCCCTCGTTGATGACACTTCGGTCCTCTTGGATCCCTCTCTCCTCACCTTAACGGTGACCCTCTCGCCAGGACCGCCAGCCTGACTTATCTTTGTGAGTTAATATGTTGTTTTTTTTATGTTTTCGTCCAAGCTTGGTCACGGTCCAGCCTGTTGCTACTTGGCTATCTCGGCCTTAAGCGCTGCTCCCATCCAATGGGCACACCATCAGTGATATTGGCCACCTATGTTCTGTTTGACGCCCTGGCCTAAGTTTACCAGGAGTTCCCGCCGCTCCTGATCTCGCTGCTCCCTTTTTTTATCTTGCGGCCACTTGACATATATTTTTTCTTATATAATACTATATTTTTTTTTATGATAGTGTATTCTGCCTTTTTTTTTTCTTCTCTTTCTTTTTGTACTGTTTTTTTTACACTGTCTTCGGCCCCTTCTGGTTTTTACTTTTATATGCTATACCTGTGGATAATTCCACTCTTGGGTCCTCATAAATGTACTGTTTTAAGCTAATGTGGGTCTGTTACTTTAATCCATGTGTCTATTGAGCTGTGTTGTACTCCTCCTGGACTCACTGTGCATGTCTACTGCCACAACACGGCACGCGCCCTTTTTGGCTCTTGGTGCGTGCCCGCACTCTTGTTCAATATTTAGGCCCACTGCCTGGACGCTCTCGTCCTATACCTCTGGGTCGTGCACTGGGGGCTGGCCTACACAGTGACTCCATGCGGAAAAAAGTGAAGTTCTCTCCAGTGTATATGTTTATGTTTTTGTTTGTATTTCAGTTTGCTCCCCACCTTCCCTGCCCCCTCCCCCCACCTTCCTTCAGCGACAGGGTCTCCTTCCTGACCACCCTATTTCCCCATGTCCCACAGCCCTACCAGGTCCTTCTTATTTCAGCAACAGCTTCTCCTGCCTTGCCCACCGGCTGGCGACAAATTTCTAAATTCTGCCCATTTCCTCTTCTCGACACCCCTGACGTGAGAATAGTCTCATGGAACGTGAAAGGCCTCAGATCTCCTAATAAGAGAATGAAAGTCCTCCGACACCTAAAAAGGTTGAAAACAGATATCGCCCTATTGCAGGAAACCCACTTGTCCGCCCCAGATTTTCATCGTATGAGGAAACTCTGGGTCGGCAAAGTCCTTGGCTCCGACGCCGTTAGTCGTAAAGCGGGTGTTCACCTATTGATCCACAAAAACCTCCCGTGCGAGGTGCTGTCCACGCACTCAGACTCACAGGGTAGGCTCCTCTCGCTGCACGCCCGCTTGGGGACCAAAGAACTAGTGATCATGAACGTTTATGCTCCCAATAACCCTACTAAGTCTTTCTATAGTGACCTGACCTCATGGATACTCCAGACCACCCAGACCCCCCATTTAGTCGGCGGTGACTTTAATGACATCTTGCACCATGCAGACGACAGGTCCTCTCCCCCACGCCGCAGGGCGACAAGTGCTTCGTCTACTCCTTCCCACTTTGCATCCACCATGGAATCTCTCCATCTTCGTGACCTATGGCGTTTATCTCACCCAGCGGACAGGGAATATACCTTTTACTCACACCCCCATAATATGTTCTCGAGAATCGATTATTTTTTTGGCTCTGACGATCTCATACCAAATTTGTCTGAAACTGAAGTGCTTGATATAGCCATCTCTGACCATGCCCCAATCTCCGTTAGTCTTGCTAACCTAGATCTCCCACCTCACCCAAGACTGTGGCGCTTCCCCTCGTAGCTCCATGACAACCCAGACTTTCAACATTTTATGGCAAACTCCTGGCGCGAATACTCAGAAGCAAATTCCCCCCACTCGGACTCCCCCAACCTCTTCTGGGATGCCGGTAAGGCGTTCCTCAGAGGCCAGATCATCTCTTATGCTTCCTCCTTTAAAAGGAACGCACTGTCCCATTACAAACGGGCCAGTGCGCGATTACATTTAGCCCAAAGGTCCCTCTCCACTAACGACTCCCTTGTCAATAGAACCGAATGGCAGGCGGCCAAGAATAGTTTCGACACTTGGGCAAACACACTTGAACAAACTAAAAGATCCCAACTAGACGCGACGCTCCACAAGTTTGGCAACAAGGCGGGCAAGCTCCTGGCGAGGCTGTGCAAGGGCCCTTTCCACCCGACGCACATCACTTCCCTCAAAGACGCGACGGGTGCTGTACAATCTACCCCACAAGCAAATAACAAGGCGATGTTAAACTACTATACGTCCCTCTACGCCCCAGACCCCATAGATAGTAATGCGGCTCGTTCTTTCCTCGATAATGTATTGTTATCTAAAGTTACCCCTGAACAACTAGAAGCGCTCAATGCCCCCATCTCCCTTGTCGAAGTTTCCTCCACGATCCGTAAACTAACCCCGTCCAAAGCACCAGGCCCCGACGGGTTTACCAGTGAATTTTATAAAACCCTCTCCTCCATTACAGAACCCACTCTTCTAAAGGTGTACAATGGCATCTGGTCTGGTGGTTCATATCTCCCTTCTGGAAACCAGGCCGTTATAAAACTCCTATCCAAAAAAGGGAAAGACCCGCTTGACCCAGGCTCATATAGGCCGATCTCCCTCCTCAATCTGGATGTCAAAATCCTGTCCAAAATCATAGCCACGAGACTGGCTGCCATTGTACCCTCCCTTATACACCCTGCCCAATCTGGCTTTGTGAGAGGCAGAACTGCCACCTTGAATATACGCAAAGTTATGCTTGCTCTGGAACATGCTAAAAATAATCCGGATGGGGATTTTGCTATTATAACTTTAGACGCGGAAAAGGCCTTCGACAATGTCAGTTTTGAATGGCTCTTTATGACTTTATCTGAAATGGGCTTCTCGGGGCACTTCTGCCATCTCATTAAAGCCATGTACTCATCCCCGGCAGCTAAATTAGTCGCGGCTGGAGTTCTCTCAGATGAATTCCGCCTGCATAAAGGTACTCGCTAGGGCTGCCCACTCTCCCCGCTCCTCTTTAACATCGCCCTAGAACCTCTATCCAGATATCTGTCCCAATCGGCCCCTCTCCACGGTATTCATATTGGTCCACACGACCTGCGCACCTCCCTTTTTGCTGATGATGTGCTCATCTTCTCGTCAGACCCCGCTTCTGACATGCCCGTTATTAAAGAGGTCTTTGATGCCTTTAGATCATGCTCAGGGCTACGTATAAATTATGGTAAAAGCGAAATCCTCCCGATAGGGTCCTCTCGCAAACCCCCCTGGACACAACACTCTATCTTTTCAGTCGCCAACTCACATATCACCTATCTAGGCATTAAAATTGGGAAATTACCTTCCTCCCTTTACCACCTCAATTACCCCCCTCTGATCACGAAAATCTCTCAAGAAATGGTGAACTGGATGGATCTGCCTCTCTCGCTTCTGGGAAGATGCCACCTGCTGAAAATGGTTAGCTTTGCCAGGCTATTGTACCCACTTCAAACTATTCCTTTGCTCCTTCTCCATAAGGACATAAAAACTCTAGAATCGGCTTTTTCTTCCTTTTTATGGAAGGGCAAATGCCCACGTATAGCCTTAAAAAAGTTGCATCTTCCCAGGCGCGAGGGGGGTATCAGCCTACCTAATGTAAGATTGTATAACCTGTCATGCTTGCTACGAACTAGTCTGGACTGGATCTCTCAATCCTCCAGATACTCCAACTACTCCTTGGAAGCTGCCATGGTCTCTCCACTCTCATTGACAGCACTCCTTCACTGCAGGTGGAAGGCAGTGCCGTCTCTGTTTCAACACAACCTCCTACTCAGGGACACTGCCATAGCCTGGAGGGAAACCAGGAAATGCCTCAAGCTCCCCCCTTTCGTCTCCAGACACCTTCCGATTCAGGGGAATCCTACTTTTACCCCTGGCCTACTCCACAAGCCGTTCCACATCTGGAAAGAGAGGGGCATCATCAATTTTGCTGCACTCTGCGATCCTGAATCTGGGCGCCCTCTGCCCTTTTCCCTTCTAGCTGAAAGGTTCTCCCTCCCGTCAGCTCACGTTTTCCACTACAGGCAATGTGTCAGTTACTTAAAGGATGTCTGCAGCGATGAACGTAAGAGTTTCCCCCTAACCTTTCTGGACCGCCTGCTCAAGGACGATACTTATAAAATTTCTGACATCTACACACCGCTACTCCAGCAGGTCGCTCCTCAATTGACATCCTCATCAGTCACCAACTGGGAGAAAGACTTCCCTGACCCAGATATAGTAGATAAAATTCTGCAAGGACTCAACAAAGTTTACCGCCTAACCCCGAACGAGCTCTGGAGAGAAATGCAACTAAAAATTGCCCACAGGGCCTACCTCCCCTTCCCTTCTTCCAAATCCGATCAGGACAGCACCAAGTGCCCCCTATGTCTCCAGAACAGGCCCTCGCTGGCACACCGTTTCTGGTCCTGTTCCTTCATCTCATCCTTCTGGGATCGGATCCTCTCCTACATCTTTAAAGTCACCCTGCTGAAATTGCCAAAGGACCCCCTTCTTCTCATCTTTGGATACTGGGACCCTCTCCTGCTTCCATGGTCTTCCATCAACAACCGTGTGCCCTTAAGCGGCACGCCATGCAAACCCCCCCATGTGGACTGGTCTCTGCTGTGCCTACTCCTTGCCAGGAAATCCATTCTAAAGAGCTGGACTTCATCTCTACCCCCCTCCGTCGCCCAGACGCAGAAGGAACTCCTTTCACTCCTTTACAAAGATCGCTACAACGCAAACTTCAGGGACGAAAAAGCGAAGTCTCGTTTCTACGCGAGATGGCTTCCCTTCATATCTGACACTCTCCCTCCGGTGGACATCATCAACTTGGACAACTTCACCTTCTCCTATTTTGGCACTAGACTTCCAATCCCGGGGTTGGTTTCACCCCAATCTATTATCTGTGCCTCGCCCAGTAGCCAACTAACCCCTGGATCTTCTCTCTGAAACCCTCCTACCCTAGGGACTCTACATGTGAACCTCATATCCCTTTCCCCCCCTCTCTTACCTGTTTACTTTTCCTTTATGTATCTGTATGCATTCCCCTCTTCCCCTTCCCCCCTCTCTTTGTTTTTTTATCTCTTTCTTTTCTTTTTCTACATCCGATCTGATACTACTGATCCTACGATCTGTTATACTGCTATTCATGGGAAATGGTATTATTTCTGTTTTATATACATATTACGTTTGCAACTGTCTTTATGCAAGATCCATCCAGTCGCTGTCAATACGCCGCTTTATTCCACTAACTTCACCACCATCCTCTTGGTTTTACGTATTTCTGTTTATGGTCTTAGTTTAATACGATAAAGTTACATTCTGCTCCAATTTTTCTTATGCACCTCATCTGCGATGATGGTTCCGCAATATCGCACTTGTTTTCTGTTGCATTTGTATTGTTCTCTTTATTTATTTCTCAATAAATACTCTTTAAAAAAAAAAAAAAAAAGCCTTTGAAAATTTGTTTGTAATAACTCCATCAGTATCACCAGCAAAGCAGCTTCATTACTCTCCAATTAAAGAAGAGAATGTGCGCTGCATTTTGAGATTTAATCATTTGCCACGTCACAAATGTTAATTCTCCATTACGAATGCTAGTTTACATGTGAACGCATTTATAGATAATTCCTAGGTACAAAGTTTTATTTATCTACTGGTTAAAGTAAATGATCTTTTATTTATTCTAAGGAGTTGATTGATTTAATTGTTCATGAGCCTTGTATTTTGTAAACTCTTTCTGAGACATGGAGGTTGGCTTTTTTTCTTTCAGTAGAGGCCCAACTTTCAAAATCTTTGGGGTTATCTTTATTTTTATTTTTATATTTTTTATATAAAAATAGTCTCCCTTTTTTTGGGGTCTTCCTTGTTTCCGTTGCTATAAAAGTAAAATAGTAATTATGGGGTGGCACTATTTTTGGCTATTGGCCATCACTATATTTATTTGGGGTAATCAGGATATGTGTGTATAAGGTTAGTATAGCACATTTAAGCGATTTTGGTCTACATATCCAACCCCCCCCCCCCTTTGGTTAGGGGGTCTGTATATGTGGATGATTTTTTAATGTTCTGTATATTATTTATATACACATGAAGAATACAGAAATATTATATACATATATATTTTTTGTATATTCTATTTGGGGATAGTATAGCTGTAAGAAACTTTTTTTCGTATTTTATGTTTTTTTGACACATAGGGATATGAGGTAAATTTTTGGTAATGTATCCTCATAGTTCTGTATGGGATGCATTACCTATACAATTCGGGTATGTAATACATATATAATCATCTTTTATTATACACTTTTTTGTTTTCTAACTATATATATTTCTTTAGGGGCTCTAATTTGTGGAACATTTTTGGGGAGTGACATCCGGACTATCATGTTCTTTTTATTTATAAATTTTTTGCCCTTACATTCTGTTGGGAGATTTAGACGTCTTGCCCACAACTAAGATGGTTTTAATTTGCCAGACCTCTAAGTCTCAGAACGAGGTTTGGCTCTATTTAATGGTGGTGCGTTACGGCAGGCCCGTTCCCCATTGAAAACGTCACGTATGACGAAACGCATATGGGAGGGCACGCTGTGACGTCACCACGTGTTACGAGAGAAGGACGGGCTCTCGTTTTTTCCGGCCGGCTTGATTTTACATGCGAAAAACGTTAGTTTTTATGTAAGTGTATTTCTACTAATTAAAAAAGCATTGAAGTTTTTTACACTATGGGAGGCTTCTTTTCTTTTTATATTACGAATGTGCACCTGGGTTACTTATGAGATTGTGGAGCGGCTACAGTGTATGAATCGTTCGTTCCTGAGGGATCAAGGATAAAGTGTTCGGTGGAAGCGAGGAGCTGCCGGTGGCTTGGTACTTTAAACGCTCCTTGTGCTTTTACCATCTGGTAAGCGCATTGTTTTGTCAGTGGTGGGACACTATAGCGATAAGGAAGTGTGGAATCACTGTGGTGCGATCGTTTTCCTTTTTTGGATAACATACAGTTTTTATGGACTTTTCTTTATAAATTTTTTTTGATTTATATTATTTGGCGCAGCTCTTTTGTTCATTTTTCTATCTATACTTATGTGTGTGTATCCCACTGTGGAGCAGCAGCCTTATATTTTGTGAAACATTCATTTGTAATTTTTGGACTATTTGTATTTATGTCTAAGATAAATTTTTTGGGGATATTCATTTGAGGAAAATAACGGAAAATTCCTATCAAAATACTTACCGTAATTTTCCTTTCCTGATGGACTCCATGGCAGCAACGTGTGGGTTAAGTCCCGCCTCCACTACCCTATAGGACACCACTCCCATAAATCTTTGCTCCCTGCCCATGGCCGTGTTCGGTAAATAGCCTACTCCAGCCATTTTGGGAGGGAACTCCTGCTGCCATGGAGTCCATCAGGAAAGGAAAATTACGGTAAGTATTTTGATAGGAATTTTCCGTTTTCCTGACAGACTCCATGGCAGCAACGTGTGGGAAATAACTCGCCAAACACACTCGGGTGGGCAAAAATGCTGAACAAAAATGTATGTAACACTGTCAACCGACAGCACCTTTAAACCAAAATCAATGGAAGATAAACTGGTAGGTTCGACACAATAGTGAGCCATAAATGTATGAATGGATGACCAAGAGGCAGCCTTGCAGATAAACTCAGGAGCCACATGACGTGAAGCTGCCCAAGAAGTAGAGAGACTTCTCGTGGAATGTGCCGTAACCGCCTCAGGAGGAGCCAAGCCCTTCTCTTTAAAAGCCCACTGGATCGCCTGAACCACCCACGTGGCGATGGATCTGACCAAAGCCCAAAGGCCTTTGTTTTTACAGTGAAAAAGAACAAAAAGATAATCCGATTGCCGGAAAGAAGCTGTCGCCTCCAAGTATCGTTTCAGAATAATTCCCATGTCGAGAGGATGAAGATCCTGACTCCCAGCCGAATTAAAGGTAGGAAGAGTAATATCCTGAATTTCGTGGAAGACTGAGGTAACCTTTGGATTCGACCCCAGCATTGGCACTAGGACCACTCTGTCAGGAAAAAATGTGAGGAAAGGATCCTTTGATCCTAAAGACTGAAACTCAGAGACTCTCTTTGCTGAAGATATGGCTACCAAAAAAGATGTCATTAGGGACAATTCTTTGATTGAAAGTGTTCTGTCCAGTTGTGAGAAGAAGACGAGAACCAGCGGTAAATCCACTTGGGGAATCTAGGTTTCCTCTGTGGTCTAAGTCTAATTGCTCCTTTAAAGAATTGCTGAACCAAGGGATGTTTAGCCCAGGATACTCCAGAAAAAGCCGAAATTGCCGAGACTTGTACACGAAGAGCGCTGAAAGATAGGGGAATGTCTAGTCTGGACTGTAAGAGACCCAAAACATCCTGAACCGTCAGATTACCATTAGAGCAAGACTTGGAAGACAAGTGACTTGTGAATCTAGACCAAATCCTCTCATACACCTGGTTGGTACTTTTCCTCCTTGCACTCATGAGAGTAGGAAAGGCCTCCTTGGGACAACCTAGAGCCTCTAATCTTCCCCTCTCAAAAACCAGACCCTCAGACATAGATGGGCCGGACAGGGATGGAGCTTCGAGCCCTGGGATAGAAGATCGGGTCTGAGAGGTAAGGGAATCGGATCTCTGACACTGAGGAGCATTAGAAGCGGAAACCATGGCCTGTTGGGCCAAAAAGGTATTACAGCTATCACCTCTACTGCTTCTGATTTGAGTCTCCGCAAGAACTGTAGAATAATAGGAATCGGAGGAAAGGCGTAAGCTTTGTTGAACCGCCATCAATCCGTCAGTGCATCCACTCCGTAAGCCTGAGGATCCCGAAACCTGGAATAATACCTTGCCAGTTTCTTGTTGCAAGGAGAGGCAAATAGGTCAACCTCTGGGGAGAAACACAACGTTAGAATCCGCCTGAAAACTTCCTCTTGAAGAGACCATTCGTTGTTGTCCAGATTGACTCAAGACAGGAAGTCCGCTTGGACGTTCTGCGTTCCTGGAACATAAGTTGCTGTAATGCTGACCAGGTTCTTCTGAGCCCAAGACATGATTGGCTCTACCCCCTGAAGAAGGGACAGACTCCGAGTACCTCCTTGTCACCTTATATATGCCACTGCTGTTGTGTTGTCTAGTCTGAGAAGAACCGAAGTTCCTGAGATCAGATGACGAAAGGCTAGGAGCGCCCGGAAGGCTGTCTTTAATTCTAGAATATTCGACACCATCCCCCTGGAAGGGAAGTCCCAGGTGCCTTGTGCTACTTCCGTCAAACAGTGGGCGCCCCAGCCCCTGTTGCTGGCATCCAAAGTTATTGATATCCATGAGATGGGGAGAATGGAATGACAATTGAATAGATTCTCCTTCTGAAGCCACCAGGGCAGAGAGATTCTCTTTGAAGATGTGATCCGGATAAGTTGAGTCTTGTCGCCTAACCATTGGTGAAGAAACCCTTTTTGGAATGGTCTCATCTTCCATTGGGCCCACTTCACCATTGGAATGGTGGCCACCATAGTGCCAATAATTCTCAGGCACTGAAGAGCCGGGAGATGGGAGGCTGAGAGGGCCGGACGAATTCTGTCCCGAATTACCGCTACTTTCTCTTCGGGTAATGAGATGGTGCCCTTCACTGTGTTGAAGAGTGCGCCTAGGAATACAAGAGACTGAGAAGGAATTAACTGACTCTTTTCTAGATTCAGGATCCAACCGAATTCTTGAAGAGTGGAGATAACCTGATCCTTGTGCAATAACAGACGGTCTCTGTCCTGGACTAGCAGCAGAAGATCGTCCAAATAGTGGTGAAGACGAATCCCCTTGGATCTCAATAGAGCCACTACGGCCAACAACACCTTTGAAAGACTCGGGGGGGATGTTGAAAGCCCGAACGGAAGACATACGAACTGAAGATGTGGTTTTCCTACTGAAAATCGCAGAAACTGCTGAAAATCTTCTGCCACAGGGACATGAAAGTAAGCGTCCTTTAGGTTTATTGAAAACATCCAGTCGCCTGACTGTTGTATTGTTGACAAGGTTTCCATCTTGAACCTTTCCTTTTTGATAAAATGATTCAGATGTGTAAGGTCTATGACTGGCCTCCAAGAACCGTTTTTCTTTTGGACCATAAAAAGAGGAGAATAAATTCCTCTCCCTCGTTGATCATCTGGCACAGGAACGGCAGCGCCTTGAGCCAATAAAGATTTCACGTAGGCCAACAGGATCTGCCTTTTTTCTTCTGAGGTCGGAAGGGAGGTGGGAACATACTTTAGTCTTGGGGACCTGCTGAAGGTCCAAGAATGACCTGAAGAGACCGTTCTGACGGTTCAGAAGTCCTGGACTGAGGCTGCCCAGACATGCCGAAAAAGTAGAAGATGAGCCCCCACCTGGCCTATCTGAGCGGACCCAATCTCAAAAAAAATTTGGTTGGTTCCCTCTCTCCTGTCGCACTGCTCTTGGCGGATTTCTTGAAAGGAGGACTGCCTTGACTTCCATGACCTGGAATATTTTCGACCCGGTCTATAGCTACGGGCCTCCCTGGCCTGCTCTTGATATTGCTTTTTAGGAAAAAATCTCCTCTGGCTTTCTAAACGTCTATCCTGAGGGAGAAACCCAGACTTCCCACCAGAGGCCCGGGTTATGGCATTATCCAACTTATTCCCAAAAAGGGAAGAACCCTCGAAAGGGATACGGCACCACACCTGTTTAGATGCTGGATCAGCCAGCCAGGGACGGAGCCCAAGAGCCCGTTTGGCGGTTACAGCTGAAAGCATAACCCGAGACACTAAGCGGATGATGTCAATCGAAGCCTCCCCCAGAAAAGCCGATACAAGCCGTAACTCCTGGATAGGAGAGTTTTTGCGACTTCATCCGAAATGTTTCTGAGGGTATCATCCACCCTGTCCGTCCAGACTTCCATGGCCTTGGACATTGCCGCTAAAGCCAATGCTGGCTTGCATGCCAAACCAGCAGTGAGGTAGACTCTCTATAAATCGGAAACAATCCGCCTATCTAAGGCATCCTTAAATGAAACTGTATCTTCCAATGGAAGGGTTACATGTTTTACTAGTCTCATCACCGCTGCATCCACGAGAGGAGCTGAAACCAGATACTTGACCTCATCCTCCTTAAAGGGATATAACCTTAGGACTTTTGAGAGCATACTATTCTTTTTCTCAACTTTAGTCCATTCATCCGTGATGACCTCACCAAGTTCAGACAGGAATGGAAAGTTAAGACGCTCCCTTTTAAGTTGCTTAAAATACTTCCTTTGTTTGGAAGGATTAGCCAAGTTCACAGCCTCTCTGATGGCCTTCACCAAGGAGGAGAGTAAGGCAAAGTCAAACCCCACACAGGTACTATCTTCCTCAGATTCACTGTCTGATGCAGCAGCTGAAGGGTGGTTTGTTAGAGAGGCCTCCCAGAGCTCTTGAGCATGCGACTCCCTGACTAGAGACTGAGGTGACTCTGACTGAGGCACAGGAGCCTGACTGGCACCGATCCCCTTGAGGGATTCTTCACCACATTTTCCACAAGGGACCTTAGATGCTGGTCCGTACCCCCTCTCTCACTAGAGGCTTTGGAAAAGCAGAGGTCACACAGGGATTTCCCAGTAGGAACTTGCGATCTGCATCCCCAGCAAGTATTAATAACTGAACGGCCTTGGAGGAGCGAGATCGATCCTCGCTACGGCGCCCGGATCTTGAGGGTGAGCCGTGATGTTTAGACTTAGAATATGAATGCCGGTGGTAAGACTTAGAAGAATCGCTTCCTCTATGCGTTGAGCTGCGTTGCTGTTCTGAACTAGATGGGCTAAGACAGAGATAGAAGAGACACACAGATAAGGAAAGATAACAGACTGACTAATACCGGACCCCCCCCCAGCTCCCCCCCCAGACAGTACCTATTATGAGAGGGCTGGCCAAATACAGGCGGAGGTGAGTCCATATCTCTAGGGGTTTCCATAAATGCTGCAAAGACATATAAGTAAGGCTGAGAGCACCATACACACACACGCCCACCCCCCTCTTCCCAGAAGGCCACCTACCTCCACAGAAGAAATCCTGGACAAGGGGAAGTCATATAATAGTCTACAAGCAATCCCAAAGCTTGCAGGCTATTTCCTATATTTAAATAGGGCGCCTTAGTGACGCCATCATCGTATCCTGTGCGCCGCTACTGCGCATGCACGAATAGCGTCATTTTGCCGCTATCGCGCATGCGCGAACCAAGCCTCGTTCCTGTGCCGCACTCGCAGAACGAATGTATCTAACGAAAAACCAGGAAGTGAGCGGTGGCCGGAACGCAGGCTAATCCAGCCGCCATGCCTATACCCTTATACATGAAAACACAAAAAACGAACGGAAATGAAGGAAAAGCAAGGAACAAACACAAACTGCTGCCATGAAAAAGAGGAACAATCTTACCGCTCCCACACGATCGTCTCCAGGCCGAAGGTAAGAACAAAACATACCGGACTTCTCAGGGCAAAATAGGTCACCTGCTATTTAGCTGGGCTATCCGACCAAATGCGCAGCCTGCCTGCCAGTGGCTAGGTTCCTGGCTTCCTCCAGCGCTTATATCCAATGCCCACTCCATACCCCGCTAGTAGCTAGGGCTTAACGGAGTCATGCGACAATTCCATCCAGTCGCAATTCGGCCAAACCAACAATGGAACCGTGTGGGAGCAATCTTCAGGTAGAAAGACCATAACGTCTGGTCCTACGGAGGAGGACAAAAAAAGAACACGGCCATGGGCAGGGAGCAAAGATTTATGGGAGTGGTGTCCTATAGGGTAGTGGAGGCGGGACTTAACCCACACGTTGCTGCCATGGAGTCTGTCAGGAAACTTATTTTTTTCTTGCTTGATAGTTTTTCCTCTTGCACGATGAAATAAGAAAGAGGAATTGTTTCCTTCCTTTTTTTGAGGGTTTCAGCGCGGTTTTATTTTTCTTTTAGTTTACAAGACCGACTACTTCCAGCTCATCCTTGCTTCCGGGAATGGGTGTTTGTAGTTTTAGACTTTTGTCCGATGGGCTTGTGTACACACACACTCGGAAAATCCGACAACGACATTTGTCGGCGGAAAATTTTAAAACCAGCCTTTCATCACACATTTCCCATTGGAAAATTTGATCGTGTGTACGAGGCTTTAGGCTGAAAGAATGACAGCCAGCATTACAAGCCAATCATCATTTTCCACAGTCCACAGTCATATGAGGAGGTGTATTCACTAAAGTCTCATTTTCAACCTAAGCTGCAGATAGTGAATTTGGCAGCTATTGCAATGCTGCTATCTGCAAGAGGCACAAGCTTTGTGTCTCTGGCACTGGCAATGGTTTTTCTGTATCACACACTTTGTAATTGCCAATTATTAAGGCTGTATTTTTAGCAGGTTTCCTATGTAGGATCAGCTTTAAACATTTGTTTTCCCAGCAATGCAAACACATGCTAAACAGTATAATCGTATCAAAGCAGCTTGATTTATAGTTGTATAAAAGATTTCTAATCCTTACAAAAATATTGAGTATGAACCAACCCAGCATCCCTTATCTAACATATCTGATCATCCCTTATCCATCTTATTTGTTAAAAGGAAGGGGTGCGGATAATCCATGAAATAAAAATACAAAGCATACTGTAATAAATGCCTGGCCAACTTTTTTTATTTACTTTGGGAATACTAGTAAATATAAGACAATACTCAGAACCTTAGCTTTAACAAAGTAAAATGACTGTATAACTGGAACGCTGTTTTCTGAAAACCAGGATGTAAATATGACGGCATCAGCAAGCTGTATTAGCCTAATTCAAGCAAAGCATGAGGATGTTACTGGCTATGTGCTGTGCAGAAACATGCAGTACAGGAAGCCAACAGGAATTCTTTCCTTACACATCTTACATAAATCACACTCACTGTCACACTTACCAACCACAACAAGTAGGGTCCATATTAAATATATGCCGCTGTTGAAGCAGGTGGCGTACTGACGGAACAGGCACATGCATATGGGTGGTAAAACAAAAAACAAAATGTTGCTGACCTATAAAATAAATAAAATCGAAAATCAGCCAATAAATGTACAAAAGATGTGAAAAAGGTACATAGAGCAAAACAGGAAAATTTAAAAAAAAAACAAAAAAAAAATAAAACACAGGAAATTTTTAAACTACAAACTTTTGGCTTGTTTGACTGTTAGAAAATGAATGCTACTTTACACAAGTTAATAAGGTATATATGACTACAGGCCTCTATCATCCACTGGGGGAATAAAGGAACGGATTCAATAACCAATGGTTTATAGTACCACCCTCAAGCACACTGGGCAACAAAACTGTAAGTCAGACCCAATTGCCTATATAGCCTATATAACCCCTCCCATTTCCAGCATGCCAGATTTAGATTTGTGCCTCTGTGCTGGCCAATCTTTTTTTGCTGGTCGCCTGGTTTGGGTGGCTTATGTATACCATTATCGGGGAACAAATCATTTTACAGCAGTCTGAGAAATCAAATTAATTCTGACCTGCTTACAGCATCATGCTCCAGCTTTCTCTGTAAAGTATAGTCCAAATGTGGAAAACTGGCAGACGGACTCTGTCAACAGCTCTTGAATCCCAGGGAACAGTCTCTTCACCAGGAGGTGATTTCAGGACCTGTCTCTGGTGGGGTACATTTGATACGTCCTGGTCATGGGATTCATCAGCAGAGACAGAGGATGCCTTGATCGCCTCCATGCGATCATTACGCACGGTTGTATGCATTCCCTCATTTGTCTTGCAGAACTGAGGCAAAGGGGATTCCAGTCTTGTTCATAACTCCGGACTGTTCAAGGAAAGTTTGTTACGCAGATCTCATTTGTTAGCTTGTATCAAAAATAGATAAAAACATTCAGGCGTGGACAGGCAAGAGATGGTGAGGTTGATGCGTTTCACAAGACGTGTCTTGCTTTGTCAAATGGTTGATGGTTTTGACAAAGCAAGATACTTCTTGTGAAACGCGTCAACCTTACCACCTCTTGCCTGTCAGTGCCTGGATGTTTTTATCTAATTTTGATACTAATAAAGTCGATATTGCACTGTATTTGTGTGCAGCCATTCGTTCTTTTTCTCTCCGCTTAATTTCTACTAGCAGTGGCAGGGCATGCACCCCATTGTTTACATCATGCTTTATGGATTATGGTCTGTGTGACTCCCCTGTGAGCAGCGGTATCTTTTCATTAGCTTGCTAACAGTCTATGCCCACTTACAAGCAGGGTTTGATTTTCCAACCTGTTTCTTGGTCACTAGCTTTTTTTTGGCATGGCTGGATGCTAAGAGATTGGGGCATTTTGAGATCCATAATACAAACTATGATACACAGGTAGACTACTTACAGCAAGGTGTAGCATCAGACTTTGATAGCTTTTTCTGTAGCTGGGAACATAGGAAGCTTCCTCCATGCAGATCCACCATGAGACAAATCCTTTCTTTGGTCATAAGTGGGCCAGTATCTACCCCAGAGTACATTAAGTATCAACTGTCAGGTCTGGGCCTTAGCTTCCTTTTTCATCGTCAAGGGACTACTCACATTCTCAGCAGTCCCCTATTGAATCCGACTAAATATTTTCTGGGTAATCATCCTTGTCTCAAAAGATGGCTTTCCTGTGGCAATCATTTTGACCAGGAAAGTTTAGCATTTAACTATATTGTCCTGCAGGGGACTCCTTTTTTTGTTATCTCAACAAGTGTATTGTGCTGGTATCTTTGTGTCCTGGTCCCAAGTATCACAGGTTGTGTGGATGTTGTAACGGCTATTCGGTTTTTGCTGAATCCCACAGTTTTTTTCAGGAAATCATATTCCCTGTCTCCAGGACACCAGTGGGATTCTCCAGCCTCCTGTTCTGCATTTCCTGGTTTGTTTTGTTTAGGCAAACACTTTTTGGGATATCATTCTCCTTTATTGGGGTAAGGCTCACTCCACTAGGGCAGTGAGGACCCCTTGAGCAGTTGGGCATCAGGCCCCCCTCTTAAGTCTAGGCTAGATGCCAGATCTGTTGAAAAGCTTGGCTGTCCTTTTTAGACTGCTTTTGAACATCCCAGTGGTTACTCAATCTGTTCCAATGTCCCTCAATGGACAATAGAAAAAAATGAATTTTTGTACTTACCTGCAAAATTTATTTGAGTTTATTGAGCGCCACAACTCCTTCCCCTCATATGTTATGACCATTATTTAATACTGCTTGCTACAAACTGAAGCATGCTAGAGATAGTAAAGGTTATCTGGCTATAGGGACTGCCTCACAATTTTGCCTAGTGCCCAGTTCGACTGATGTTGGTGCTATATACGAGTGGTTGCTGAATTAGTTCTTGTGCCCCTCAATGGACTCAAAGAAAGGGATTTTACCAATAAGTACAAACCTTCCATTTTTATTTTTGGCATATAAATGTAGCTCATGAGCTAGTCCAAGAATTGTTAAAAAACTGGAGCTGCACACTATAAAAAGATTATATATTATATATATTAATCCAAGACTATTTTTCAATTCAAGCAGCATTGAACATAGGTGTACACAGCCTATTGCATTAGGGCGTACACCCCAAAGCTCAAAACACATATCTGTGTGTGCGCGCATGAGTATATATACGGATGGTGTCAGCAAAGAAGTGGATGGTGTCAGCAGAGCAGTAGATGGTGTCAGCAGTTTTTATTATTTTCGTTTTTTACAATTTTTTTCATTTTTTCTTATTTTTATTTTTTTTAGGAGAGAAGAACATTTTTTATCTGGTGAAATAACAGGGGTCTAAACAGGGGGAATAATGGATTAAGGAATGCACAGGCACATCCTGTTTGCATGCCTATGGTACTGAATATTACCCATTGAGGAGAGCCTATATATAAGAATGTAACAAGTCTCAACGATATATGTAGAGCTGGTGGTACCTTGATGATGCCAACTTCTGAAGATGCTACAACTAGAAATACTTACCTGTTGACTGCATGTCATTCAAGCTAGAAGAGGTCTCCTACAGCTGTAGATTAGAGTCTCTGGAGATGCTATTATTAGACATATTAATACTGTTGGAAAGGCATGTTTTAATATGAATTGTTTTTACTTTGCACGTGTGCATTCTTTGTATGTATAACTTCAGTGCTTCTGTATTTGAATTATTGCTTTAATAAAAATTATATGTACATAGTATGTATACTTTATGGTGATTCTGGTATTTTTTATATAGAGGGTGCGTTTACTGTTTTGATTACGTGTGTTTATCTGTGTGGTTTGCCCAGTTGTGTGGGTTTACTGTGGGAATATCACAGCAAGCATTCACAATGAATCACATCCACTAATTTGAATTGAAGGGCAGCTTCATGGCTACCATCCAATACACGTTAAATTATGTGATCTCACATACGTGGTAAAATTCTCAGTTTAGCTCAAAAGCAGATTTCCTCCTTAATGCAAGAGGCAAAGAAAATATACCTTTCATACAACACTAGGTGCTCAACTACTGGAAAGAACATTAGTCTCAACTGGTGAAGTCACAAACATGCCTTACTGTGCGAGAACTGGTAAAAAGTCTTGACGTTCGTATCCATTGTTCTCCACAAGATATAGGTGCCAGAAGTCAGTAGGAACAAGACGTGAAACCTGTGACTCAAGCGTCAGACTGAAGCTGCACACGTTGTTCTCCAGGCTTGTGTTTACCATATCATGCCTTCCGAGCAGATGGGTAATAAATGTTTGTTTTACCATGAGGACTGCCAGGATTTCAAGTCAGGCTCCCCCGAAGGGTTAAAGTGCTGTACTACCCTATGCAGTTCTAGAATAACTGTCAGCTATACACATCTTTCAGGAAATCTGTCAAAGGACGTAACAAGGATGCCAATCCTGAGCTCTCCGCCTGAAAATGTAACTTGCTCCCTTGCTTCAATACTTTTAGCCATGGACCCAGAACAAGTAGGCAAATATAGATTTTTATGCAACTTTTATTTGCTCCATACTTGTTCCAGGTCAGTGACTTAAAGGTATAAAAGTTAGACACAGCCTGATGACTAGCATTGCTAGGTCAGCAACGCAAGGATGTAAAACTGTGTGCAAAATGGTTAAAGGCTAAGTTTACAAAAAAATAAAAAATAATAAGAAGAAATTCACATATTTTTGCAAGTAAAACAATGCACATTTATTTTATTTTTTTCTACAGAAGCCTGCAAACTATTGCACCCATGATCAGCGGATCGCAATATCAGGCTCCTACAGCTTTCTGCCTATATCACTGTTCGAGCTTTCAGTTTGAAAGCTGGAGGGAGTGGGGGATGGACTTCGACTGTGCTGATCAGTGTGCTCGCAGTCCACTGCAACTATAAGTCCATCTGCCACAGTGGAAGATGGGTCTTGTAGTTTATGCATGCACAAATGAAACAGCTGTGTGGTTGAAGCCTCACAAAGCCACACTGATTTTTAAAGAGGAAGTAAACCCTGATGGGTTTACTTCCTCTTTCATTCCCTGCAAAGGCAAAGCATAATGGACTACTATGCATCGCATAGTAGCCCATTATGTGTCACTTACCTGACACAGGAGCCAGCGAAGTCGCCGCTGTCCCCTGTAGTCTGCCGCATCCATCTTGCTGGTGGCGTCTCGCAACTACGCCGCTGTCATTCGGCGAAGCCGCGATGACGTCACTCCCGCGCATGCGCGCGGGAGTCGACACGCGCGGCAGCTCCTTTCTTGGAAATGCCGCGCTCAGTGCGCCTGCGCGCCGCTGTCTACGGCACATGCGCCGTAGACAGCGGTGCCTGTTTTCGGGCAAATATCTCCTAAACCATATAGGTTTAGGAGATATTTCTTGGACCTACAGGTAAGCCTTAATCTAGGCTTACCTGTAGGTCAAAGTGGTTTGTAAGGGTTTACAACCACTTTAAGGTGACAGCAGCTGTATGAGAGAGGAAACCCTGCCTGTTATCACAGGGAAGAGGGGTAGATAAGGGGGTTGCTGAACATGTTACACCCTAAATACAGGTGTAATACGTTCAAAGGTGAACTTATCCTTTACCTGATGTGATATTTTTACAGCGCCAACAGTTTGTGGAACACTATACAAAATGAGGGCAGACAGTACAGATTACAATACAATTCAATACAGAAGGAATCAGAGGGCTCAGCACATTGGAGTTTACAATCTTAATTGGAGAGTCAGACAATACAAAAAGGGAATAAACTGTGGGAGATGAGCTGATGGAGAAAATAAAAGTACATGTTAGGTAGAGGCAGGATAGGCTTCTGTAAAGAGTAGGGTTTTTAGGGATCACCTAAAAGTGGACAGAGTAGAAGATAGTCAGACAGATTGGAGTTGAGCGTTCCAGAGGGCAGGAGAGGCTCAGGAGAAGTCCTGGAGGCGAGCATGGGAGGAGGAGACAAGGGAGCTAAAGAGCAGGTGGTCTTGGGAGGAACAAAGAGAACGATTTGCTTGGTACTTTGAGACACGGTTATACAGTATGTATTTATATGCAGTCATGGCCAAAGATATTGGCACCCCTGCATTTCTGTCAGATAATGCACCACTTTGCACAGAAAATTGTTGAAATCGCAACCGTTTAGGCATTCTCATGTTTATTTCTTTTGTTTGTATTGGTATGACACAAAAAAAGTGGAAAAACAAAAAGCCAAATCTGACACATTCCATGCAAAACTCCAGAAAAAAAATCCATTGAACCAAAAGAAAACAGAAAAGCGGGTTTATTCTGTTAAAGTGGAATAGCCCTTTAAATGCTTCTCTGATTAATACAATGAATGGATTTTAAAGTTACAGAATAGTACACTATTAACACATAAAGCATATGCTTTCATTTCTTGCTGTCAGTTACAACTAGTCAGAATCCTTGTTTTTTTTTTTGTTTTTATTTGTTTGTTTTTTTTAACTCTGCAATGCAAAAATCACAACTGATAATTGGCTGGTTGCTATTGGCAACAAAAAAATGCTCCCACAAGTGTACGTTTTATGAATAAACCCCAGGATTTAAAAAAAAAAAAAAAGAACATGTGAGGACAGCCCCTGCACTGATTGTACCATGCAGAATATGAGGGAAAAAGGCCACAGGGGAAAAAAAAAACAACTATAAATGTGCATTTGTTCAGCTCCCTGTGAGGAATGCTTGTTTGACTCATAAAAAACGCATGTGCTGCTGATCTGAGGACAATAACTATGGAACACAGAGAAATGTACCGGTGTAAACGTATAATGTAGTCCTGTGAAAAGTTCTGCCTGTGTTCTGTGGGGCTATTCCTCACAGAGTTTTGTGGCATTTATTTTTAGAAAAGCTAGGCTATTCTCTATAATCTGTACCTTCTTAGAATAAAAACGCTGAAAATTGCTTTTATAAGTAGAAATCTGTGCAGCTCCACACTGAAAAATCAGGCTGAAAATGTTGTAGCGTTAAGCTGGATACACGCTATACAATTTTCTTTAGATATTTTTTATTTCGATTTACCAAAACCATATATGAGGTCAAACCTAAACACTTTCAATTTGAATGCAGTCAGGCAGGCCCTTGTACTACATATAGTATCTCACAAAACATCTTAGGTGTGAAAGGGGAGCAGGTGTGTTAAATTTGGTGTTATCGCTCTCACTCTCATACTGGTCACTGGAAGTTCAACATGGCACCTCATGGCAAAGAACTCTGAGGATCTGAAAAAATAATAATTTTTGCTCTACAGAAAGAAAACCTAGGCTATAAGATTGCCAACACCCTGAAACTGAGCTGCAGCACGGTGGCCAAGACCATAAAGCGGTTTAACAGGACAGGTTCCATTTAGAAGTTGAGTAAACATGCTCAGCGTCATATCCAGGAGGTTGTCTTTGGGAAACAGAGGTATGACTGCTGCCAGCATTGCTGCAGAGGTGGGGGGGGGGTCATCCTGTCAGTGCTCCTCAGACCAAACGCCACACTGCATCAAATTGGTCTGCATTGCTGTCGTCCCAGAAGCAAGCCTCTTCTAAAGATCATGCACAAGAAAGCCTTCAAACAGTTTGCTGAAGACAAGCAGACTAAGGACATGGCTTACTAGAATGTCCCGTGGTCTGATGAGACCAAGATAAACCTATTTGGTTCAGATGGTGTCAAGTGTGTGTGGCAGCAACCTGGTAAGGAGTATGTGTACACAGGCAGAACATTTTCAGCCAACTTTCACCAAATCACGTGTTTTTTCAGCTCTTTACCACCACCCTTTGGGCAACTTCTGCTATTGTTGGCTGGTGTTTAGCATTAGTTCGGAGCATGCGTGTTTGTACTTTGAACTTTAGTCTGATGGACTTGTGTACACACGATCGGATTATCCTCCATCAGACATTTGTTGTCGAAAAGTTTGAGAGCATGCACAGCGTACATTTGTCCATTAAAAAAGCAACAACAATTGTCCGATGGAGCATACAGATGGTCGGATTGTCCGATAAAACAGGTCCGTCACACCGTTGTTGTCGAAAAGTCTGATCGTGTGTATGAGCCTTAAGACTTTGGTTTTCCACTGTTCTGAGCCATACAATCTTTGATCGAATTTTGCAAAGAATGGGCAAAACTGTCACTCTCTAGATGAGCAAAGCTGGTAGAGACATCCCCAAAAAGACTTGCAGCTGTAATTGCAGAGAAAGGTGGTTCTACAAAGAATTGATTCCGGGAGGCTAAATAGAAATGCCCCCCCCACACTTTTCACATATTTATTTGTAAAAAAATTTGGAAAGCCATTTATCATTTTCATTCCACTTTACAATTATGTGCCACTTTGTGTTGATTTATCACATAAAATCCCAATAAAATATATTTACGTTTTTGGTTGTAACATGACAAAATGTGGAAAATGTCAAGGGGGGTGAATACTGTTTCAAAGCACCGTACATGGAGATGAAAACACTGGTAGCTAGAAGAGAAAGAAGAAGAATTCCATGCATGTATGCAGGTTTATGCACCTGTACATGAAGTCTTTATGGAACAGAACTTGCGTTTTATATTTAGGATCTTTTTGTCGGCCTCTGCCAGGAAGATCCCATGTATAAAGATCAGTAGTTATTACATCCATCTGCAAGAGGCCATATCATCATCCATTTCCAATATAAATCATGTTAATTACACTGTAAATATTTGAAAGGAATTCATTCAAACACAAGAATGTCATGTATGACTCCTTAGAGTATAAAGGAAAGGGAAAAAAAAAATGCCAAACCGGCATAGTTCTGCACAATTTATTAAGTAAAATACCATATAAAACCAATGGAACTCACAAGTGGGTGAGGGGGAGAGAGGATGACAGTCTGCACTGGATTGTAATGAGCTGGGAGCTATGTGGTAGTCCTTGGTGAAGAAGAAATCCGGCTGTGGTGGGGAGCAAGGTGAGCCTGGGCTCCATGCAGGGAGACCGGCATCAGGCTGCCCTGTGTGGCCGTGATGGTATATCCAGAAATGGGACATCTGCCCAAAGACGATGTGTCCAGCTGGAGTAGTGAGAGGAGCCACCAGTGCAACCGTTGTGTGAGCCAATCTGGACGCATTTCAGAAGCTTAACCACGGCTCCTTCATCAGCCTGATTGTTTGAGACAATGTTTCAAACAATCAGGCTGATGAAGGAGCCGTGGTTAAGCTTCTGAAATGCGCCCCTCTTGGCTGACACAGTGGTTGGACTGATAGCTCCTCTCACTACTCCAGCTGGACAACTTCTTTGGGCGGACATCCCATTTCTGGATATACCATCACGGCCACACAGCGCAGCCGGATGCCGGTCTCCCTGCATGGAGCCCAGGCTCACCTTGCTCCCTACCACAGCCGGATTTCTTCTTCACCAAGGACTACCACATAGCTCCCAGCTCATTACAATCCACTGCAGACTGTCATCCTCTCTCTCCCTCCTCACCCGCTTGTGAGTTCCATTTGTTTTATATGGTATTTTACTTAATAAATTGTGCAGAACTATGCCAGTTTGGCGTTGTCTTCCCTTCTCTTCCTATTTTACAGATTGTGGATTTCCAGTCCATATATGAAAGCAGCCTTGCCAGCTCCACAGCGTTAGCCATTTTCTACCAATTGACATTTTTTATTCCTATACCTCTGGGAAGAAGTATCTTTCAATACTTATTTTTTAACCTGGTATATGGCATGTAATCACTATAGAATGGCAGTGTCAGCCCTGTAGTGTTTTTTGGTCACGTCTCTATATGACTCCTTAGAGTAACTGTCCCTAGCTGCAATTACACTGGAGTCTCTGATGAGGATTTAGTAGCTATTATGCTTACATAATTAATTATTTCCGGTTATCAAGTAAAAGAAAATTGCTGTGCACACCTCATGTAATTGTTGTTAATGCCTATAGTGTGGTGCGCTGTAAACACACAGCTATGTTGTCTATTTCCTGAAACAGAGGTGTGAATGACTGCTACCTTTATCACTGTGCTGGCACACCAAGGGCATGTTTCCTGGTGAGACAGACTACTGATCCTAAAATTAGATACACTATAAGTTAAAAAAGAGAAGTATAGGAATTGAAAAAACAAACATACATACTCACCTAGGTGGATGCAGTATCCGTCTGATACTGCAGCTGTCCCTCCACCACCTCTAAGATTGAGAACTGAGTGAACATATGACCGCTGATCGCTCAGATCTCTGGTCCTCTCTGAGCACAGGGTGATGACTGTCAGTTGCCGGCTCACTGCTCTGCTCCTCCAGCACTCACTGGAGCACCAGGCTGTGGAGGGGCGGGAGTGATTTGCTCAGGCTCTTGGTGGCTCACAGATGCTGAGCCAGCTACCGGTCAGGCAGCTGGGCCGATCCAGCGCCTTGAAGTGATTCAGTTCGCAGTGTGACTATACAAATATTTAATTCATTCATTCATTCGATCCCGACTTTATTGTCAGGATCCCTGCAGAGTCTCAAGAGGCTCTGTGATATCAGCTGACAGCAGACTATAGCTAGCTGTCGGCTGAATCTTGGTCACAGGAATGCAGAACTAAGTGCACTCCTATGACCCGCAGAAGTATGGCCAAAAGAACTTTAGCTATACTTCTCCTTTAACTGCTTGTCGACCGGCTCACACCGATATACGCCGGCAGAAGGGCACGTACAGGCAGATTAATGTACCTGTACGTTGACCTTTAAGAAGCGGTTAGTGGGTGCATGCGATCCCCGTGAGTGTGATTGCGGGTCCCGTGGATTCGATGTCCGCGGGGATACCAGCGATCGTCTCACAGAGAGGAAGAACAGGGAAATGCTAATGTAAACAAGCATTTCCCCGTTCTGCCTAGTGACAGGACACTGATCACCGCTCCCTGTGATTGGGAGTGGTGATCAGTGTCATGTCACACATAGCCCCTCCCCCCCAGTTAGAATCACTCCCTAGGACACACTTAACCCCTACAGTGCCACCTAGTGGTTAACCCCTTCACTGCCAGTCACATTTACACAGTAATCAAGGCATTTTTAATCGCACTGACCCCTGTATAAATGTGAGTGTCCCAAAATAGCTCCAAAAGTGTCCAATCTGTCCGCCATAATGTCGCAGTCACAATACCAAAAATATGTAGAATACATATCGGCCTAAACTGAGGGAAAAAAAAAATGTTTTTATATATTTTTTGGGGATGTTGATTATAGCAAAATGTAAAAAACAATGTGTTTTTTTCAAAATTGTTGCTATTTTTTTGTTTATAGTGCAAAAAATAAAAACCGCAGAGGTGATCAAATACCACCAAAAGAAAGCTCTAATTGTGGGGAAAAAAGGGCGTCAATTTTGTTTGGGAGCCACGTCGCACGACCACACAATTGTCAGTTAAAGCGACACAGTGCCAAATCGCAAAAAACGCTCTGGTCTTTTGCCAGCCAAATGGTCCAGGGCTTAAGTAGTTAAAGAACAATTGTAATATGCAAGTTACATCAAGCTAGGGCAGCGAATTAACAACAGAATCAAAGAATAATTCAAAGTATGGATATACTCCAGTTTAGACCAATGTAACGATGTATATAACATAGCTGGCCTATTCCCCTGGAAGCTGGAAATCACTATAAGAGACACCACTACTGTAGTCCTCTGTGCTTACTTCCAAGTCCTGTGCTGAATGACTGACTTTCTGCATTCTGAACACAGGAGGTTGGATGCTCAGCGCAATAATGCCCACTGTCTTGCCATTGCACATATGTGTTGGGCAGTTGTAAGGGGATTCATTTGCCTGTGCATGTAAAATCATGGTAGCTGATCTGCAAATATGCTATCCAGACTGACAAACCCTTATAGTATTCCCTCCAATGCATGCATCATAATATATGCCTGCAAACAAATGTACAGCTGTCTATGGAATCCTACAAATCCCCCATACCACAAAAGGAAAACATGTTTTTCATGTACTGTCCACCTTGCTTTGCCCACATTGATAGATCACTATACAATATCCCCCTTTGTCCGCTTTAAACCGCCTACCTAAAAACACACCATACAGCAGGATGGAACAGTACACATGCTGCTGAAAATTTAAAGAGTAACTCCACTTTTGTTGAGAAAAAAAAAATTCCCTCTGGGTGACCTTTGATGTACATTGCAGGGGTTTAACAAACTTTGTTGTAGATGCCTACCTTCTGTTAATCGAAAGAAATAGCTGCTTGTTCGTCTGTTTATGTGGGAAATAAATCTAATGGGAGTGCTTTTATAATAATCAGCTGCTGCACCTGCAGGGCTCTAATGAGAAAAGTTGCAGGGTCTGCATTCCCTTAGACATGATTTCCCTTTGGGAGTACCTCACCAAAAATTACATTTTTGTTGCAGAGGATGCCCAAAATCTGATTTGTATCTTAGTGCAGACTTCTGGGGGGGGGGGCATTCCATACCCCATTTGTGTACAGAATGCCTCCAGGTTGCACTAATATATATATATATTATATATCAGGGACCTCCAAACTTTATAAACAAAGGGACAGTTTATTCTTCTTTAAACTTAATGGGGGGGGGGCGACTGTGGCCCACAGTGGAAAATGTCCCAGTGTCAATGGGAGTAAACAGTGTCCACTCTTTGCTATTAGGGGGAGGAATAGTGCCCCATTGTTTGCGTCAGCAGGAGGAATAGTGCCCCCTCATTGGTATAAGCGGGAGGAATAGTGCCCCATCATTGGTATAAGCGGGAGGAATAGTGCCCCATCATTGGTATAAGCGGGAGGAATAGTGCCCCATCATTGGTATAAGCGGGAGGAATAGTGACCCATCATTGGTATAAGCGGGAGGAATAGTGCCCCATCATTGGTATAAGCGGGAGGAATAGTGCCCCATCATTGGTATAAGCGGGAGGAATAGTGCCCCATCATTGGTATAAGCGGGAGGAATATTGCCCCATCATTGGTATAAGCGGGAGGAATATTGTCCCATCATTGGTATAAGCGGGAGGAATAGTGCCCCATCATTGGTGTCAGCGGGAGGAATATTGCCCCATCATTGGTGTCAGTGGGACGAATATTGCCCCATCATTGGTGTCAGTGGGAGGAATATTGCCCCATCATTGGTGTCAGTGGGAGGAATATTGCCCCATCATTGGTGTCAGTGGGAGGAATATTGCCCCATCATTGGTGTCAGTGGGAGGAATATTGCCCCATCATTGGTGTCAGTGGGAGGAATATTGCCCCATCATTGGTGTCAGTGGGAGGAATATTGCCCCATCATTGGTGTCAGTGGGAGGAATAGTGTCCCATCATTGGTATCAGTGGGAGGAATAGTGACCCATCACTTGTAATAGGGGGGAGAAATGGTGTCCTATAATAGGTGTCAATGGGAGGAATCATACCCCATTGTCAGTGGCAGGAATTATACCCCACAGTTGCTGACACCGGGGGGGGGAAATGCCCAAAAGGGCCATATAAAAGCTAGCAAAAGGCGGAATCCGGCCCCCAGTCTGCAGTTTGGAGACCACTGCTATATAGCATTGCATTTCACAGAGCTGCAGTTTGAAGAGGAAAGGTCATTTTAACAACATTCAATTACAATATGACTTGTTTAGCAATTGTATAACGCTATATTATTTGATTTTTGTTTCCCCCGCAGAAGTGGAGTTACCCATTAAGGCAGACTGCTGAGTCAACAGGTGGCACCACTTGCCATCCTCACTTATTCAGGTCAATGGGACCACACTGACACCACAAGTGGCTGTACCATGTTAGTTCCATTAAACAATAAAAACAAAGGCATTTTGAAGGTGACCGATTGCCTCTCCAATGCCTGTAAGCCGCTGTATGGCTTTCTTTTCAGAGACTAACCTTATACAAGCCTCTAGCCCAAAAAGTAATAGGATTTGTAGCTGAAATTACAGGCTGCCTCACCGATGTAGTATATAGAGCGCACTCACCGTATTGTAAAACTCGGCGATAGTGGGGACGATTTTGTAGTTGCCTTCACACCAGTCCACCTCAGAGCTGCCAGCCTGCAGATGGTCCCATAGCTTCAAAGATGCCATCTCTGATGGACTTCTCTGCAGACAAATCGCCCCTTAGATCTGGTAGAAAGGGATAAGAAATAGAATCCTATAGTCAATGCTTGTTCCTATTGAGTTAGTCAAGTCTGTAGACTATGTAGTACCCATACACCTAGAAGAACTATGTCATAGGAGGCAGACCCTTGCACTGATGAGAAGGAGATTGTACAATCAGATTGTATAGTGTATGGGCAGCCTAGGCTCAGACAATGCCCGATCTCTCTGACAAGTAACATCCAAAGTGGAGGCTCTACCTGCTGTAAGTGTGACGAGCTGCTGCAGATCTTCTTTCTCCTTTGGCTGCCACCTACAGAAAGTCTCTTCTTATGTAAACAGCAGCAGGCGATCTTCAGACTCGTGTATACAGAGCTCGGCTCTGACCGGGCGGCCGGAAAGACGATGTTTAGTATGGGAAGCCGGGTACAGGTCACATCCCATCCAGTGTCTCCGACCATCTGCTCTTTTCTGTAACCGCACACAATAATAAAAGCCGTCCATTAGCCGGATGGATTCCCGCCCCCTGGGGAGGGGCCAGGCCGGCACATGAACCGAGCAGGCCCCGCCCCCTCCAGGCTACGGCTTGTTTACATGATCAGTAGACAGCGGGGTATCAGAGTGAGCCTGGATTATGGACTCAGCCAATCACAGGGCTCCTCCACAAAGAGCCCCCTCTTATTCTCTGCCACTCATTTCAATCGGAGTCTGTCTGGTTTTATCCCCTTATTCCGTTTAATCAGGAATGGATAGCGCTGCTGCCTGATGAATGTATTAGGAATAGATAAGGCGGATTGTTTTTCTACACTCTGATTGAAGTGATATCAAAAGTAGAACAAGCCAGTCAGATTGCGGCTGCGCTGATGGAACCAATGTTATGTCCCTTATCATGTGATTCCATGCTATCCGATTGACATCGGAAATCACATCAGTGTGATTCAGGGCTAAAGGCATGGCTCCCGACTGTCCCTGATTTCTAGGGACAGTCCCTGATTTGGAACAAAGTCACTCTTTCCTCCCATAGCAGGGTTGCCAACATCCCGCAGCACATTTTTTACAGGTAACCTGAGAATTTACTGAACTATTGAAAACGAACACAGTGAATATTTGAACAGTATAAACATGATAGGGAAACACTGACAAAACCTATAACAAAGTCATTTGCTTGATTTACGCTTAAAAGGTCAACACAGCATGAAATGATCAGCCCCTGATATTTACTGGCAGTTGTAAAATAACTGATTTTTTTATGAACTGTCAGTAAATTTACTGGCAGTTGGCAACCCTGTCCCATAGGCATGTGCCAGGTGTGCTGCATAGAAAGGGATTGGGAAAATCTCTGTCCTCAGTCCCTTTCTCTGTCTAAAAAGTGAGACATCTGGGGTCTGTTTAGACCCCTGATATTTCACCAAAGCCCCCCCCCCCCCCATGGGGCTCCTAAAAAAAAGTAAAATAATAAAAATTAACCACTGTCCACTACTCTAGTGGCACCAATCTCTGCCCTACTGACACCGTCCACTACACTACTGGCACCAATCTCTGCTCTATTGACACCGTCCACTACTCTACTGGCACCAATCTCTGCCCTACTGACACTGTCCACTACTCTACGTGCACCAATCTCTGTTCTACTGACACCGTCCACTACTCTACTGGCACCAATCTCTGCCCTACTGACACCGTCCACTACTCTACTGGCACCAATCTCTGCCCTACTGACACTGTCCACTACTCTACTGGCACCAATCTCTGTCCTACTGACACCGTCCACTACTCTACTGGCACCAATCTCTGCCCTACTGACACTGTCCAATACTCTACTGGCACAATCTCTGCCCTACTGACACCTTCCACTACTCTACTGACACCAATCTCTGCCCTACTGACACTACCGAGACCGTCCACTGCCCTACTGACACAGCCCACGAGTCTACTAACACCAACCTCTTCCCTACTGACACCATCCACTGCCCTACTGACACCGCCCACGACCCTACTGAAGTCGTCCCAAGTTGCCTCAAGTCACATAACATGATAAAATCAATGTAAGTGAATGAGAGTCGTCTTAAAGAGGAAGTAAACCCTGATGAGTTTACTTCCTCTTTCATTCCCTGCAAAGGCAAAGCATAATGGATTACTATGCATCGCATAGTAGCCCATTATGTGTCACTTACCTGACACAGGAGCCAGCGAAGTCACCGCTGTCCCCTGTAGTCCGCCGCATCCATCTTCTTGGTGGGTCTCGCAGCTCCGCCGCTGTCATTCGGCGAAGCCGCGATGACGTCACTCCCGCGCATGCGCACAGGAGCCAAGACGCGCGGCATCTTCGTTATCGAAGATGCCAAGCTCAGTGCGCCTGCGCGCCGCTGTCGCTGCCGCCGTAGACAGCGGTGCCCGTCTTCGGGCAAATATCTCCTAAACCGTATAGGTTTGGGAGATATTTCTTGGACCTACAGGTAAGCCTTAATCTAGGCTTACCTGTAGGTCAAAGTGGTTTGTAAGGGTTTACAACCACTTTAATGCACACTACTGCAGTCTCTCTGACTTCAGAAAAGGTTCCTGTACTACTTCAATCTGACTTCTAGGCGACTTGTACCCATTGATTTCAATGGAAGTTGCCTCCAAGTCTGATCCCCTGTCTTAACTGAAGCAACTTTCCAAGAAGTAAAAATAGTTTTCTAGGCAAACCCCTCCCTCCCACAGAGCTGATTATTATGTGATTGGCCACTGGCAAAGTCCCTTATCCTGGAGGCAACTTCAAGTTGTCTTGTAAGTTGCCTCAAGTCGTGCTGTGATTCATACTCAAGTCATTTCCAAGTTGCCTCCCAAAGTCGCGCTGGAAGTCATGTTGCCCCTGTGTGAATGGACTCTTACAGTGCTATTGGGCGCTCATGTGACCTGCTGGAGCTTTCCTCTTCTCCTTCCGGGGGACCTCAGTGGCCCATCTCTCAGCAATGCTCAGAGTGAGGAAGATGGGTCATGTGAGCACCCAGCGGTGCTGTAAATAAGGTATTTTCTACAATGTTACATAAAGACAAAAGCTGGACATTATGGGATTTATTTACTAAAGGCAAATCCACTTTGCACGACAAGTGCACTTGGAAGTGCAGTCGCTATAGATCGAAAGAGAAGATCTGAAATGAGGGGAAGCTCTGCTGATTTTATCATATAATCATGTGCAAGCTAAAATGCTGTTTTTTATTTTTCTTGCATGTCCCCCTCAGATCTACAGCGGCTTTACTTCCAAGTACACTTGTAGTGCAAAGTGGATTTGCCTTAAGTAAATAACCAACAATATAATCCATTTACAGAGCAGATTTACTGATTTTACAAGGACTTTAGGGTTCATTTTGGGGATTACAGAGATGCTGACTCCTGAGCTGATGGTGGGACAGGGCACAAATATTTGCGATTACTGTAAAACTGTAATTTTGTAACTTTTGGAAATGCCAGTAAAAACTTGGCTGTGCTAGTAAATTTTGGCTGTTGTGTTGGTAAATTGTAATCTGGTAGGTTGGCAACGCTGTTTCCAATGTTGGAGAAACAACTGCTGTTTGATTGGGTAATGACACTGGGGTGCAGGATGCATGACACAGAGGACATGTAGGGTGGTGGTCACAGGGGTTAGTACACATGTGATAAGAGAGCTGAACGGCACCAGGGCTGGGCTGGCATGGAAGGACTTGATTCCTGCATTAAAAGCAGACTGTAGGAGCAAGGATTTGGTTCTATCAAGCTGTAGTAGTATGCTAGAACAGTCAAGAGGCAGATGGTCAGTTTCTTCATGACTTGGTGCCAGATTTCCTTCTCTAGATTAGAGCAGTGGCCCGGTCATAAGCAATTATTACAACCGTTTTAGAGTCTGTCACATATAAAGCAGAGATTTACATCTGTCACCTGCATTGACCCTGGCATGCAGTGGTCCTGCAGAGACAACCGTGGGCACTGAGCAAATACATTGTCATATTGTAACATTGCAAGCTCTTCAGTGTATTTAACTCTGCTAAACCTTAATTGGAGGACATTTCGTTTGCTAAAGCAACATGTATTATATGAAAAGTTCATTGTTAATGTTTTTTATAAAATACTTTTTTTTCTTTGTGGGTGGGGGGCATCTCAATGCTGCTAATCTCCTCCAACCTTATTCAGCCACCAGTGGCGTAACTAGAACCTTCAGGGCCCCGATGCAAGAAACCATGAAGGGCCCCCCTGAACCCCAGCCAGGGCTCTTCCCTCCGAGTCCGGTGGTGGAACTCCAGGGCGTGGTCACAGGTATGACCTTTGTGAGCCCTGTAGTTCCACCACTGGTATCAGTAGTTTTTTTTTATTAGTTTATTTTTTATTTTTAGGTGCCCCATTGGGGGACTGTCCCTAGGCAGGATGGGGTCCCTGTCCCCAGAAGAGATGAGGTACTTTTCTCCAGGGCAGATGAAGTTACTGCCCCCAGGTGAGAAGGGGTCCCTGTCCCCAGGGGAGGTGGAGGTCCCTGTCCCCACGTGAGAAGGGGTCCCTGTCCCCAGGGGGAGATGGAGGGGGTATGTAATGGTGTGTGGGAGATGGGGTCCTCTCGTTCACCATGACCAAGCTGTAGGCCATGCACTCATCCATGTTGGCCTTGGCTCCATCCAGTGTGCTGGACAAGCGATCAGCATATCTCCCAGAAAGACCCTTCATCTTTTGTGTATGATGGGGCAGGAGGGGGGCTGGCAGACAAGCCTGCAGTGTCCCCTGGGGAGCCGGGTCTCATAGGGCTGCACTGCATCTGTGTGCTTAAAGTTTGTTTACCCGGGAGAAGTGTGCAGTGTGGGCCGGACTCAGGGGGGGCGGGACTCTAACTGGGGAGAACAGACATCGGACTGAGCGGCAATACATGGAGCAGTAGAGGGGTACTCTGAGTAGCCAGCCGAGGACACAGGTCATGCGGGAATGCACAACTAAAGAGCAGCCAGTGCGATAGTCGAGCATGGAGCTCTGCTAGTCACCCTCCACCTCCAGCCACCCGTGTGCATGGTGCACTGGTACCCCTAGCTGCCTATGCTGCTGCCGGCCATATGTAGAGGGAGCTGTATGGGCCCCCTGCATCACAGGGCCCAGTTGCGGTCGCGACTGCTGCACCCCCCTATAGTTACGCCCCTGTCAGCCACGTCCTGTCTACATGCACTCACTTTAGCATCAGCTACACAATATTACCTAAGAACAGTGGATGATAATGAATTTTGACTGCACAATGTAGGGTAATTTACTAAAACTGGAAAGTGCAAAATCTGGAACAGCTCTACATAGAAACCAAGGGCACACCGTAAAAATCCTGTGTGCATTAGCATTATCACACTTTGTGTCGGTGGGGAGATGGGAAATAACTCCCTCTGCCCAGTTCTGCCATTAATGACGTGCTACTGTACTTCTCTTTCACTGTGCTGGCTGTGCCATAAGTGTGTGTGTGTGTGTGTGTGTGTGTATATATATATATATATATATATATATATATATATATATAAATAAATATACCCCCCTCCCCAACCCGACCCTGATCCATTTCATCCACCTTACCCCCCCCACCCTTTTTTTTTCTTCTCCCTCTCCCTTTCTGCCCTCCTTTCTCCCCCCTCCTAGGGTTTACATCCTGAACCACTCCCTACATCCAATAGTGCTCTATTTCATCAAACAAGGATACTCAACCAACTTTGGTCATGTAGTAAATAGACAAAAATTAACGCTCAAAGTTGGTTGTTATCATACGAACTAGTGGATTTCCAATTCTATTCACGAAACACACCCAAACCTATATTAGCACCAAACAGAACTGTTATTGTTTTAAGCATTGTGATATAGCAAACTTAACACAACCAAAACTCGGATCTCATCCAATATTCACTTTGTCGAATTAGTCTTGAACTTCTATACAGCTAATGATGCCTGCTAGTTCTGAACAGAACTGTAATGCCGCGTACACACGATCAGAATTTTGGTCGGAAAAACCTGTGATGGTTTTTCCAACAGAATTCCAATGGAATTCCGCTCAAGCTGTCTTGCATACACACGGTCACACAAAGTTCTCTGTACTTTTGACCTCCAAGAACATGGGGACGTACAAAACTATGACGAGCGAATAAAATTAAGTTCAATGCCTCCGAGCATGCGTCAAATTGTTTCGGAGCATGCGTAGGAATTTTGCTTGTCGAAATTTGTACAGACGTTCGGAATTTCCGATCGGAACTTTTTCCGAACAAAAAATTGAGAACCTGCTCTCAATCTTTTGCTGGCCGAAATTCCGCCAGCAAAAGTCCGATGGACTCGGACTTCCTTAGGCTATGCATTCGGTGCACGGGGGCCATGACACTCTTTTTGATTTGATTTTCTTGGCCGCCTTGTTCTTGTTCCTTGTCCTTGTTCTCCGGCCGTGTTGTCCTCCGTTGCCGTGGTGAACTGCGCGCCGCGAGTCTCTGACACGGATGCCGGTCACCTCCCCCTCTCTGGCTATGCCCCTACAACGGCGGGTGATGTCACAACGCCGCCAGCATGTGCGGCATCGTCCATCGGGGTGGATGGGGGCGGGCCTGAACTATACTCCCCTTACTAGACCGGATTGGTAGTCTATGGGGGGATACTGCACTAAGGGTCTCTAAAGGGTTGGACGGATAGCCAGCCCCCTCACGCTGCCTAACAGCAGGTAGGTTTTTGGGGGCAGTATATTTACTCTATCATCAATACTTGCCAGCAACTTTTTCCTGAGTTGATGTTTATACAAACACCATAAACTTATGATGCATATTAGTCACTATACTCATTTTATTGACTAGGCTTTTGGTTCTTTTGTTTCTCATTAGATCAGAGAATCAAATCTGGGGTTTCTCATACTGGGTGCATGTGGTTGGGATAAGCCCTCTATGTACTGCTGGTTTAGCGAGTCTATGGCACTCCCCTGACATCACGCACTGGTATAGGGATCTGATCCCTGCAGGCAAAATCTCAATTTTTTTCCCCAATTTTATCATGTTGGATGCCTCTAGAATATTGATGTACAATAAAATATGCTTAGAATATTATATTCAATGGATGCTATTCGATACTCTATTACTTTCTGAATTATAACTGTTGAGTACATTTATCTTGTCTGTTTACCTGCGTTTTCTTTGCAATTTTTACAGATGAGGATATATACTACTCAGGATCTACTAGTGTGGTGTCACAATTCCTATTGTGTTTGTACATATCGCTGTGTGTTTTTGTATATCATGAGTTTGTAGTTGTGCATCCATATACTTTTATTGTCTCACATGTTTTAACTTTTCTAATAAAATGTATTTGATATAGTTCTCCTTAAGACTCCTGCCTTTCAAAGTCCCACAAAGAGGAAAAAATGGTCTAATTTAGATTTAAAGTGTCATAAAACTCAGACTATGAAAAACTCTCATTACATGTTTTAGAACAGAGTGTGCATAGTCACAAAGCCACTAAAGCATTAGTTTTGTATAGAGTGAAATATACCTGGTTCATACAGCCTTCAGCTGTCCCTCCCATATTCACTGAATTCCTATTGGGGGCTGATATTGTGTAGATCTGCTGGTGTCCTCTACTGAGCATGCTGACTCGCTTTGCAAGCGTTGTCTAGTAAGATGAGCAGGATTCAAGCCGCTGGGGTGTGCAGTGCCTCATTTGACCAGAGGTGTGGGGGCGTCGGTGACGCTCAGACGTGTGGAGATGCTAGGAGACACCCGAAACACACCGCTCCCGAGTGTCTCCGAACGTCTCTGAGTGTGTCCGAGTGTTTCCAGGTGTCTATGGTGCCCCTGGACCTCTAGCCACATGCGGTACTGCATAGACAATCAGTGGCTGTGGAACGGTGTATCTGAGTTTCCCTTATTTCCTATGGGGAAACTCGCTCTGATATACGAGTACTTTGGATTACAAGCATTCTTCTGGAACAAATTATGCTCGGAATCCAAGATATTACTGTACATGTAAAAGAAAGAAAAAGAGCCTTGGATGTAGATGCCATCTGAAAAAAATGAAAGCTAGTGTCATTAATTTCTTACTCTGCCTACACCATATTAATGCACAAAAAATACACATTTGATGTTCAATAAAATATTTATAGGGAGCTGTCAAACATTTATCTGATATTTATAATCTAATTTGGGATGCTCTTCTGAAACAGGTTTTTTTTTATCATATGACTGGCACCGGGGGCATTGCTAGGACTACAAAAGATTTGTGGCTAGAGCCCATAGCAGCAAAGTAAAGAAATTCATATGCTTGGGAGGGTATATATATATATATATATATATATATATATATATATATACACATTATTGGATACCCACTTACATCAGAGCCCCCCTCATTACATCAGGGTCCCTAGAGAGCCCCCTCCTTACATCAGGGGGGGCTGCGGTTCCCAACAATTACATTGCCCGGCAGATTGGTACAGAAGTGGACACCAGGGCAATGATTAAAATTGTTGGAACTGCTGAATATAGATAAGAACTTGTGCCTGATAACATTAACTAGTCATGTTCCTCCCTCGGCCACCAGCTGAGCAGATGGAGCCTGGAGCCAAGCCTAGGTAAGAGACTTGGGGCTATGGGCCCCAGATTTGAGGCTATAGCCCCAGTAGCCACCCCCTAGCAACACCACTGACTGGCACAGCACCAATCAGAGCTCGCTAGACACAGACTCACACTGTAGACAACACAACAGAGCTACAGGAACTTAGAGGATTTAAATAAAATAAAATAAAAATACAGTGACATGATATATATGATTTATGTGAATGAATTATGGCAATTAACAATTCTCTGTTTAGTATCACTTTAAGGAGATTCTATCTTACTTTTTGTCCCTGTGATGCCCAGACAAGAAATTGGGAATGCTGATGTCAGTCGGACAGAACGACACAGATAGCAATAAAAACATTACAGAAGTTCTAACCCTTCCACATTCTATTAAAAAAATGTCTTTTGATTTCATCTTACCTGGATAAATTTCTCATCGCATCCTGACATAATCATTTTAACCACTGCCCACTAGACAAGTGCACTGCTAAGAAATTTGTTTGTTTTCATTTTCGTTTCATTCGTTTTTTTTCTTGTTTTTCGGGTCATTCGTTATGAACGCAATTCCTAAATTCGAAAATTCGTAAATTAGTAAATTCATAAATTAGAAAATTAGAAAATTTGAAAATTAGAAAAATCCAAAATCCAAAAATAAGGAAAAAAATCCGAAAATTTGAAATAATAACTAACTAATAACTAACTCTTAAATTATAGGTAATCATAATAATATTAAAAAAAGTTATTATTATTATTGGTTTTTATTATTATTATTTTTTTACATTCCATTTGTTTAGATATGGCATTCATTATTTTGGATAATTTGTAACTTTGGATAAATTCGTATTCGTTACGTTCACTAAGATCCCTTTCACACTGGAGGCATTTTTCAGGCACTAAAGGGCTAAAAATACCACCTGTAAAATGCCTCCCCTGTAGCCCCAGTGTGAGAGCCTGAGTTCTTCCACACTGGAGCGGTGCGCTTGCAGGACATTAGAAAAAGTCCTGCAAGCAGCATTTTTTGAGCGGTTTAGGAGCGGTGTATACATTGCTCCTCCGCCATCCCTGCCCATTGAAATGAATGGGCGCTTTGGTAGCAGTGCTTTTCGGGCGCATTTAACTCTTGCTTCAGCCGCTAGCGGGGGTAAAAATTGTCCCGCTAGTGGCCGAAAAGCGCTGCTAAAATGCGGAGCGGTGCCTGTGTGAAAGGGGTCTAACAGCCAAATTTGAAAGAAAATTATAATAATTAGAATTTAATAGTTATTATTTTAGACTTTAGAATTTTTGGATTTTCAAATGTACAATTTACAAATTTAAGAATTTACGAATGTACAAATGTACGAATTTGCAATATTCAGAAAAATTAGTTAAACGGGTTTTCGTTAATTCAGATGTTTCCGAATTAACAAATTTGGCAAAATGCGTTAAACGAATTTGGAACAAAACACGTCTATTGCCCTCTTTATCCCAAATGAAATAAAATGTTTTGTCTAGAGTTTGGCTTTAGGTGATGGCCCATTAACACTTAAGCAATCCGTTGCAGTGTGTTAATGCATGCGTGTTACAACATGGTTTTGCATACATTGCATCATGGCAGCTCATTCATTATAAATAGAAAAATGTACATGGCTGTTTTTTGGCAATGTAGTGCTGCAGTGTGTTGTACGCTACTGTAATGCACAATGAATGGCCCCCCAAATGCACCACACATAAAGAAACGCGTTGAGGAAATGCACATTAATGTTTTGTTTTAGCGAGCATTGGTGCAAAGAAGAAGTGTAACTGAGCCTTGAATCTGAGATAAAAAGGTAGATTTCAAATGACAGAATAAAGGGCTGTAATAAGATAAACACTAAAAACTGTTTTAGAAAGAAAGAAGGTAATCTTTTCAGGAAGTGAAATTAAAAATTTGCTGTAAACTATGGAATTAGAGTGTGGAAGACTCCAAACTTCTGTTTTATATACGCTTGTCAGCTTAAAATGTCTGTAAACAGCTGTGATGCCACACTTTTTGTGTCTTATGCCACGTACACAAGATCAGAAATTCGGCCAGCAAGACCGATGAGAGCTTTTGGTCGGAAAAATGTGATTGTGTGTATGCTCCAATTTCGGCCAGCAAAAGATTGAGAGCATGTTTTACATTTTTCGGTCGGAAAAAGTTCCTATCTGAAAATGCATTCGTGTGTATGCAATTCCGATGCGCAAAAACTCACACATGCTCAGATTCAACAACGAAATGGAAGCTATTGGCTACTGGCTATTGAACTTCCTTTTTTTAGTCCTGTCGTACGTGTTGTACGGAATTTGGTGTGACCGTATGTATGCAAGGCAGCTTGAGCGAAATCCCATCGGAATTCCGTCGGGAAAACCATCAGGGCTTTTTATGAACAAAATTCCGATCATGTGTACGCGGTATAGGTCGTGCATGAGAAGAAGTATACAATGGTACATTCAAATATACCACTAAACCTGGAAATCAAAGGCACCTATATCCCAAAAGGACATATTTTTCAAATCAGGAATGAGGGGACTTTAAAGATGCCATAACACATAAGCCATTAAAAACATTTGCTTATTGTGCTTTAAATATTAAGAAACAGCATACAAATACTGTTGAATCCTTAAAACCAACTGAAAATATCCAAATATCCAAATGCAAATCTTTATATTGTTGACAAATTCTCTTCACTTGACATGTTTCCCCAATCGGCTTCTTCAGGCACAGCAAAGCGTTATCTATTGTTACAACATGGATATCCATGCACAGCATCTGCAGTAGTTGAGGAGCATCAACTGGGACACATTAGATGATCCTTGGATGTATGCTTTCCCCTTCCTTAGTCCCCCTGAAGTCCATTGGATATAGTGCCATATTCCAAAATGTATGTACGTTTTCAGAAAGATCCCTGGGTCTATTTTGTTCCCTGTAATACCGGTGGGGTCAGTTTCTTTGGTGCATGAACTCAAGTGACTTCCTGTGAATGCTGTTCATGTATTTCTTGGATATCCATGTTGTGACAATAAATAATGCTTTGCGGCTCCTGAAGAAGCCGATTGGTAAAACATGTCAAGTGAAGAGCATTTGAAGAGAAGAGAATCTTTTACAGTAGATGGTTTTGCCATCTGAAATAAAGCTTATATATTGCCATATTGTGTGAATGTACTATACTCACTGATAGACGTACTATTGCATTTAAAGTTACCAAGCTAATTACATGTATCAACAATTCTCAAATTGTTTAGTTGTACTTGGTTCAGCTTTATTCAAATGTGTTGAAACATTTATATTTTTTACAAAAAAAATTACCTAAAATACATTCTTAAAGCAGAGTTCCGCCTGGGAAAAAAAATAAAATAAAAATCAGCAGCTACAAATCCTGCAGCTGCTGACTTTTTTTTTTTTGAAAACTGACATTTTATTGAAATTTCAAGTGAAACAAAGAAATCAAAGAAGGAACAATAAGGCACAGGCAATAAAAGTAAGCGGTCACAGACCACAGTAAGCAAAGGCAAAGAATACAACATTGCATCAACTCATGCATTACAGTACAATGACACTCAGTTACCGGGAGAGTTAGATTCCTGCAGCCTGCTACCGGTCAATTTAACAAACCTTTCTGTGACCAAAAAAGAAAAAGGAAGGGAACTTAAAGAGAAAGAGGGAAAATAGGAAGGGTGAACAAGAACACGAAGAATCGTGCGAACAGGAAAAAGGAAAAAAGAATAAAAAGGAGAACAGAGCATTCCCAATAAAGAGCACAGGATGATGCATAGTACAGTCATAAGCACAACATCAGATTGTCAGTTAAACCAGCATCCCGAGTAGGGGTAAGAGTAGGTGGCGGTTCGTAAAGTTTATGACCCCTGAGATCCTAATAAACTACTATAGAGTAAAAGGGCCGCAATAGCGGGTCTCCTGTGACAGGTCACTTCAACATATAGCAATAGGAGCATCCGAGAAGGGAAAAGCTAAGTCAGGAAGAGAAGAGAAAGAATAGAAATAGGGTGCAAAAGGGTTGAGGCAGCCTCCCGCCCCCAGAGCCCAGGGCTGTCCCCCAAAAAAAAAACAGCCACCTCAGGGAGCAATAGCCCCATGAGAAAAAAAAAAAAAAAACATACATCAGTAGGCTGGGGGAGTCTCGAATAGGACCCAAGGCCCCCAGATTCCGTCGTGCTTATCAAGGGTGTCATTCAGGGAGGCCGTCAGGTGTTCCATCCTCTTAACATCTCTGATCCTCGCGTGGAGCTCAGATAAGGAGGGGGGGTCCGTCTGCTTCCATTTCAGGGCCACCAGGCAGCGGGCTGCGGTTAATACATGCGACAATAGTTTCTGTGACCTTTTAGTGAAGGAGACGGGTGGCAGACCCAACAGATAAATTTTGGGATCCAAGGGCACCTCAGCGCCGAAGATAGATCGGAGCAAGGACTGCACCATCAGCCAGTATGGGCGAAGTAGGGGGCACGTCCAATAGATATGGAATAACGTTCCCCTATCTTTATGGCAGCGCCAGCAACGGGAGTCAGACAGTGGGTATATGGAGTGGAGCAGGTCCGGGGTCTGATACCAATGGAATAGGATCTTGTATTGGTTCTCCTTGTAGAGTGTGCAAATGGAGCTTCTGGAAGCCTGCGACCAGATACGCTGCCACGTGTTTAAAGGTATAGTTTCACCCAGGGCCTGCTCCCACTTGCCCATATAGGCATGCCTTGGCCCGTCCGGTGAGGGGGACGCAATCAGAAGCTGGTAGGTGCGAGATATCATACCCTGTGGGGAAGAGCCCTCCAAACATATTTTTTCAAATTCAGTTAACGGGGAAAAACAAAGGTTGGCCACAAAGGAATGGGCATAGTGCCGAAGTTGCAGATAACTGAAGAAGGCCTGTTTGGGTAGATTAAAGGTGTTCTGTAAGTCTTGGAAGGATTTCAAAAATCTAGTTCTGGGGTCTATCAGGTGTCCATAATGGAATAAGTCTCTGTTCATCCAAAAGTGGGACATCTGCGAGGTCAGGCTGTCCGGGATATTTGGCGTGAACAGGAATGAGGTCACCGGTGAGGAGTCAGTAGTAAGCGGATACGACAATTTCGCACGCCGCCAAAGCGTGCGCAGCAGCGCCATGGGGCCCAGGAGGTGTGCCCCCCCATGTGTAATATCCGAGCTCCAAAGCATGGAGTTCGGGTGAATGGGGGCTAACCACAGCTTCTCAATCTGCGTCCAGCGATTAAAAGCGTGGAGAGTACACCAGGAGGCCACAGGACGCAACTGGGCAGCCAGGTAATATTTGGCTATATTGGGGAATGCTAGGCCGCCCTGGGTACGGGGGGCGTACAGAACTGATTTGCTGATCCGGTGTCTCTTATAGTTCCAGAAAAAATTTAAAAGGTCACTCTGGAGTTTTCTAAAAAGTGAGGCAGGGATAGGGATGGGCAAAGTCTCAAAGAGGTACAAAAGTTTGGGTAAAACGGTCATTTTTAGTGTTGCGAGACGACCAAGCAGTGACAGCCTCAGAGATCTCCACTTGGCTAAGGATGTTTTGATGGATACAAGCAGTTGGGGAAAGTTGGCTGCATAGAGAGAGTCGTAGGAAGGCGTTAGGTGGACCCCCAGGTATTTTAGAGAGGACGTCCTCCACGTATAATCGAATGATTGTGACAGTACCGATACAGTATAGGGGGGGATATTAAGGGGGAGGGCTTCCGTTTTAGAGCTATTGATTTTGTACCCCGAAAGAGCACTATATCTATCCAGTTCGAGATGTAAGTTCGGGAGAGAGATATGGGGCTGCGTGAGAGTCAGGAGAACGTCATCAGCGAAGAGAGAGATCTTGAAATCGCGAATACGTACCGGAATCCCATGGATGTTCGGGTTCTGTCTGATGTGGGCCGCCAGAGCTGCTGACTTTTAATATAAGCACACTTATCTGTCCAGAAAGCCCACAATGTCCCCATCCAAAGCCGACCCGTCCCCACCGACATCCTTAGTGAGGGAAATAGGATGTTAAGCTTTGTGGCTTCACAGCCTGTTTCCTGCTGCGCATGCGTGAGTCGCGCCCCACGATCTGAATGGTCCCTTGTGTCTTCTGGGACCTACATGTCTCCCAGAAGACAGGGGGGGGGGAGGAGGAGGGGCCTGAGATTGCATAGTTCACTGCACAAAGTGCAGTGGTCTATGCCTGGAAGTGGGAGCAGATACTTGGATTTGACATTTGAAAAGTGCCAAATGTGGCACCGGAGGGGGGGAGCAATCCAATCAGCAGAAGTTAGATTTCTGGGTGGAACTCTACTTTAAGCAACACATGAACTTACAAGGGTACTTTTTATGCGTGCAATTTTATTTTTAATAAATTGGTTTTATGTAAAATATATGTCTAAATACAGTTCAGGATCCCACTGTACAAGTTACGATTAAGCCGGTACATGCACATCAAATCATAAAACTTGGTATTTGGTGATAAGCACTTTTTAATATAACATGTTAGGCAAAGGTGGCAAAAGGGGTGGAAATGTCAATTTAGCTAGATTTTCAGGGATTTAGGCTTTGCAAAAATAGTTTCCATCTTTAGTAACAAAAAAACTATTTTCTGGAACCTATTTACCCACATAAACATATTATTTAATTGTACATAATATTTAGTGTCCTTTGTGAGCAAGTGAATTTTTTCACAGTAGTGTGCAGTTAACTGGGCACGTGTACTCAGCAGCGTAAACATTATTTGTGCTGAAAACTTGTAGGAACAGTCGTGCCAAGATAAGAACACTTCCTTAAAACTAGAAGAGTGACGCAAAGCTTATAATCAAAGGATGCATCCTGTGAAGTCAATGAGAAACACACATGCACGTGCTGTTCTCGGGGAAATCACTTGGGTATACAGTGACATTAAACTCTGGTTTAAAGAAAATAGATACTAGTCAAGTAGGTATTCCTAACTCAAAAAGTATCCTATATTGCTTTCAGCCTCCTCCAAATCTCCAAATTCCATATTTTTTATTTTTTATGATGTGAATTGATTTTTCTTAGAGGGTGTCTACGTTTGTTCCCCATGGTCCCACTGTATGTAGGAATGTAACCACTTTCTCTTACTCTCTGCCAAGATGGACTAGGGCAGCCCTCAAATTTTCCACTCGCCTGGAAAATGCAAGCAAAATTTTAGGGCTGACGAGGAAGGGCTGCCTGTGAGCCAGAGGGGGTTGGGGCGAGCAACGCCGGCAGGTGGGTTGAATGGGAGTCCTTCTCCCAGCGATTGTGTAGGGGAAGAGAGAGGAGAGAGCCGGCTGGATGATCAGAGCGCAGGGAACATCACTAGTGGCTTTCATTTCAATTGCTGTGTTCCCCGCACTTGCTATAACATACAGCCCTGGCTTTAGCCATTCAACTATCAAGAGCTGTGGACATTCTTTGAACTATTGAATAATATATCACAGGAATGCATTGATTTTTCTTCACATGATTATCTACAGACACTATTATATGGATACTTTGTTTATTTTGTTTTGGTACAGCGCAACCTTTCTTTATATCTATGGTTAACCACTACGCAGTCCCTAAACATCCTTCCACAACCCAGATTCCTTCATCCTCCTCACCTGTATATAGTGCCTGCTGTCATACCCGCCACACTCCACTCCTGTACACACTGTCATACCCACCACACTCCTCTCCTATACATAGTGCCCCTTGTCATACCCCCCCACAATCCTCTCCTGTACATACTGCCCACTGTCATACACTTCTCTCCTGTACATAGTGCCCCCTGTCTTACCCTCCACACTCCTCTCCTGTACATATTGCTCACTGTCATACCCTCCATACTCTTCTCCTGTAGATACTGCCCACTGTCATACCCTCCACACTCCTCTCCTGTACATACTGTCTTTCTCTCCACATGCCTCTCCTGTACATACTGCCCCCATCATACCCTCCACACGTCTCCTGTACATACTGCCAACTGGCATAACCTCCACACTCCTCTCCTGTACATATTGCCCACTGTAATACCCCCCATACTCCTCTCCTGTACATACTGCCCACTGTAATACCCCCCACACTCCTCTCCTGTGCATACCTCCCACTGTCAAACCCTCTACACTCCTCTCCTGTACACATTTACAACTTTTATACCATCCATATACCATCCATACTCCTTCCCTATGCCTCTTACCCACAAAAACAGTTCTTTAAAATTATATTAAATATCCTCAATGTTACCAGCACTAGAATGGGCACACTTTTGTTACTTCAACTAAGTATTGAACTAACAAAACTATAACTATTAGTACTCATTTAATTTTGTGATTACTACTGTGATGTATGAAGGAACATAGGGGATGTCAGCTACTCTAAATATACCACTAGTAAAAAAAAAAAAAGTGTCCCTGAAAATATTTTTGAAATGTTGGCAACTATGCACCTGGTCACTGCCCAAGGGCTCCATGAGAGGCTCCTGGGGTCCTGTGATATTAAAGCGGTAGTAACATTACTACTTTTTTAGAGGCCCTGAAGTAGGTTATGCCATAACTTACTTGTAAGCACAGGATATTAGCAAATTACGGTACACTTGCCTGTCAGACTGAGCCCTCCAGCACTGTGCTGTGATCAATCCGGTGGGTCCCGGGCGCTAACATCTTCACCCGGTCTTCCTTCCAGGTTCTGTGCCTTCGGTCACTTGCCTGGCTAGGCTGCATTGCTGTCACTCCTATGCATGCTTATGCGCATCCTCTATCTCATTCCCCCTCCTTTACCTGTCATCCCTCTCTCATCCCCTCTCTCTCTCTGTCATCCTCTCTCTCTCTATTTAATTTAATATGTCAAAATTGTTTGCATATTTTATTTATTATAAAAAGCCCTACCAAAATCTTCAGCACCAGGCCCATGATGTTCTTAATCTGGCCCTGGCTGTAATGCAGGGAGCTCAGCAGGGGGAGCAGCCGGGACACATGAGATTCACATTCTTGGAAACATTGGTTTTCCTGTGCATGTCACATGAAGATTTGCATAAACAGAGAGGTGTTCTGGAACCATAGGCAGCAGGAATGATAAGTATTGACAGTTTAGATTAAATGACAGGGCCACTTCAAGGTTCTATTCACTTTTTAGTGACAGGAGACACCAAGACATTAAAGTCAGAGTGACTCTCCCAGAAAGGGAAAACAGACAGCAATGACCCAACAGAGGTTCTACTTTTTTTCCCCTAGAAGGAAGTTCTGGAGTTCCACTTCAAGTTTCACCCTGAAATGAAAAAGCACAGTGAATATACTTCAACATAGCACTGGGGGCTTCTAAATGGCTAACATACAGTAAATTGTTGCTCCCTATGTCTAAGCCTATTAGGGTAAAATGTGTCAAGGAGACATCCTGTATGCCAGTGTTTCTCAACTCCAGCCCTCAAGGCGCCCCAACATGTCATGTTTTCAGATTTCCCTCAGATTAAACAGCCGTCGTAAATTACTAAGGCAGTAAAACTGATCAAATCACCCGTGCAAAATAATGGAAAGCCTGAAAACATGACCTGTTGGGGTGCCTTGAGGACTGGAGTTGAGAAACACTGCTGTATGCTGTCTGAGGCCAAAACATTTTTTTTATGAAGAGGTGACATCATTAGTTACAGTATATTGTTTCCTTGGTGTAATATTGTTTCCTTGGGATTGGGAGCATGGATGGGATCCTCAGCCAGCACCTGGAGCACCTGAAAAATAGGAGAGGAGTTGGTCTGTGGAACAGTGCTAGCAGATCTGGAACATTTAACAATAAATTGTTGTTTTCTTTTTTTTTTTTTTTTAACTAATATTCTTACTAGTGTATGCTTATGGGAGGTGTTCCATGTTACAGTCTCAGACCCGATTTATATGTTTAAACAAGCATTCTGATATCCAGGATTTAAAATTAAAGCAAAACATCCTCTCAATTGTTACACATTTCTGGGAAATTCCTTATAGATTGCTGACGAATCCATATATAGTGTACATGCATTCAGGTCACTGAACTAGAATAAGCCGTGGTTTCCTTTGTTTCCATTTTTGTTGGCAGCCTTCATTAACGCTATTGGTTTCTGGCACAGTGAAGGCATTTTAACTATTTCCTCTAAAACATATACAATGTAATCTCTGATTTTTTATCACTACTGTTGTGAAAATAATGAGAAGACAAGCACATTCCATTGCATAAGAAATGATACTGTTTGCATGTTTTTGCTTCTGTACAGACTTTTATATCTTAAAATCAGGTTCACAGGGGCAACGATCCAAGTGAGGCACAGCTTTTCTTCCAACGGTGATGTGTGATTGCCTCCAGAGGCTGCTCTAGGCTTTGTGAGGCCTTAAGCAAAACCTAGACAAGAGGCCCCACTTATGCCCATAATGGGAAAAATAATCCAAGCGAAAAATGGTATAAATTACATATATTAAGAGCTTTAAAGCACTGGTGTCAGTGCTCTATCACAGTGCTCTCTATCTCGGTGCTGGTGTCAGTGTTCTCTATCTCTGTGCTGGTGTCAGTGTTCTCTATCTCTGTGCTGGTGTCAGTGTTCTCTGTCTCGTTGCTGGTGTCAGTGCTCTATCTCGTTGCTGGTGTCAGTGTTCTATCTCGTTGCTGGTGTCAGTGTTCTATCTCGGTGCTGGTGTCAGTGTTCTATCTCGATGCTGGTGTCAGTGAGGGAGATAGCAGCAGAGAAGCCAATCAGCAGGCAGTGCCAGCACCATGGTTGAAGATCAAGACTGGCACCTCCGGACCCCCGGCATTGGAGCCCTGCATAGGTGGGGTTAAGGGCTGGGCAGAGGGAGGGGTCAGGGGCTGCCCTGACTGTGGCACTGATAACCAGGAGGAAGGTAGCGGAGGGAACGGGGCAGGGGGTGAATTTAAAGGCCAGTGGCTGAGGGATGCTGGAGGAGCAGGGATGTGGGGCCTGGCTCTCTCTTATGCTGGTGGTAGCTGCAGAAGCTGTTGTGGCCAGGTAGGTGTGCCTCTCCCTGCAGCTGAAGCTCGGATCCCCCCGCCCTGATTGACAGCCCCAGAGAGGGGGCGGCCCAGACACCATTTCTCTCCTCGCTCCCTCCTCCCTCCCCCTCTGCAGCTCTGCTTACCAGTCAGACGCCTCCTCTGGGCGTGCGGGGATTGCTCAGTGGAGCATTCCAGTTGGGGGTGACGGCAGCGATCTGTGTCTCCGGAGCAGCGGGAATACGTTTCATTTTGCTCCGGCTGCTGGAATGAGTCTCCTCCTCCGGACAACACAGTGCTGGCCAGCCCTGCCTCCTACTCAAGACACGGCCACAGCCTCGTCCTCTCTCCACTGCCAGACCATGGAGCTCACAGGCAGCATTAACCCTCTGCTAGCCAGAGCGCAGCGCCATCACTGCGGCACTGTTGTCAGCAGAGGTGGCTCTTAATTTATGCGGTCGTGAGGCCCCTGTGAGTACGAGGCCTTAGGCGATCACCTAAGTTGCCTAAGTAGAGAGCCGCCTCTGATTGCCTCCATCTTTTTCAGTGATGTATGGAGCTGCCATAAACTTGTAGCACAACTCAGTACTGAAGTTTTCTTAGTGCTGCAAAATGAAGATTCTACTGGTGCATATAACCTACATGCCTGCATCAAACATAGGTAATATCTGAGCTAAAAGCAAGATTAACAAGGTCATGGAACAACTGGAACAGTTTGCCTGGCTGCCACCATGATAGATGATAGCATTCAAGTGCTAAATCCTGAAGGAGAGTAGGTCAAACAGGAGACCAAACAACGAAATGCTGCCATAAAACCAACCATAACACCTGAGTGCAGGATAGTTACTTTATAAAACCAAGAGCAGTAAAGTCAAGTCACCAAAAAGCAAAGTCATGGTCAGTATTCCAAAAGATGCCTGGCCTTTGGGTCCTGGCATATCTGCGCACATAGCACGATCCCGAAAATTTTTAAGTTAAAGTATAACTAAAGGCAAAATGTTGTTTTATATTTGGATTCAGTGGTAAGGGGTTACAATCACTGTCTGAATTTTATTGCTGTCTGTGTTCTCATTAGGGAGACTCCATCTTTCTACCTGTCCAGATCATCAATACCATTGGGAATAAAAAGTTCCTGTTATGCTGCGTACACGAGACTGGACTTTTCGACGCACTATGTCCTACAGTCTTCCCGACGGACTTTCGGCGGCGTTACGACTGACTTTCCGAATGGACGGGCTTGGCCACACCCAATCACACCAAAGTCCGACGGATTCGAACGTGATGATGAACTAGAATAAGGAAGTTCATAGCCAGTAGCCAATAGCTGCCCTAGCGTTGAAACATGTTCTATTTCTAAAGTCTGTCAGATTTTTGGACAGCAAAGGTGCGATGGAGCCCACACACAATGGAATTTTCTGACGGATTCGTTCCGTCTGACCTTTGCTGTCGAAAAGTCCGGTCATGTGTACACAGCATTACACTTATACACTATTTTGGACCATATGCTTTATTGCAAGTCCCAGGTAATCTTAATGCAGTGGTTTCTTTTACTGTTTCTGTTGCGGGTTCCCACTTTTCTTTACAAATTATTCACCTTCTTTTGGTGACACACATAATTTCCCCACTGCACACCTGGGTTCTTTCTTTATGGCCCACTTTACTTTTCACATATTTATTCCCCCTCCCCCCTTCTTTCATCAGCTTAGTTAAAGAGGAAGTAAACCCTGATGGATTTACTTCCTCTTTGTCTCCCTGCAAAGGTAAAGCATAATGGGCTACTATGCATCGCATAGTAGCCCATTGTGTGTCACTTACCTGACACAGGAGCCAGCGATGTCACCGCTGTCCCCTGTAGCATGGAGCGTCCATCTTCTTCTGGGTATCGCTGCTCTGGCCACTCACAGCACTGGAGAAGCGATGAGGTCACTCTTTGCGCACGGGAGCCACCACTAACGGCATATCGCTGTTAGCAGCGGCATGCTGCTAATGGCGATAGTGCGCCTGAGCGCCGCTGTCTGTGGTGCATGTGCCCTAGACAGCGGTGCCTGTCTTTTTGTAAATATCTCCTAAACCGTGTAGGTTTAGGAGATATTTATTGGACCTACAGGTAAGCCTTAATCTAGGCTTACCTGTAGGTCAAAGTGGTTTGTAAGGGTTTACAACCACTTTAATTATCTTAAATGGTACACTAGTTTACATTATATTATAATATTTTTTCACAGAAGCCCTACGGGCTCATAGCCAATATCATTCCCTAGTACCATAGCTTCTGATGGATGATTCCTTCTTATGAGATGTTCATTCACCAATAGGGTTGAGCAAATCCAAACTGTAAAGTTTGGGTTCATACCGGACTTTTGGGTTTTTGGGTCCCGGACCCGAACAATTTACTGTATGTTCGGGTTCGGTGTTCGGTAATGTAATGGCGCTTTTTTAACAGCTTCAGGGCAGCCAATTAACATTCATTTAACTCGTGTGCCCTTAGAAGCCATCACAGCCATGCATACTAATGGAATGGCTGTGATTGGCCAGTGCACCATGTGACCCAGCCTCTATATAAGCTAGAGGCACACAGCACGTCACTCTGCTTTAGTTGCTGCTGCTGCTTTAAGGGAGAGAATTAGATAGGAGTCCTGCTTCAGAAATTTAATTACTCAACGATCTACCTCGATTTTCTTGTGTGGGTGCAGTGCACAATATTTTTACACTGCCCTGAGCCCAGTGCCAGAGAAAATATAACTTTTATCCGTCTGTTAGTTAGGTTAGCGTCGGCAGGGATTTTATGCAAGCTCAGTGCACCAGCACTGCATATGTTACTGTGAGATACACCTTTTAGATACTGTTGCTCTATTCTAAAAACACCCATTTAGGGCAAAAAAATATATTTTGCAGTGTTACCTGCATATTTGTACGTGTGAGATGCACACTTTAGATACTGTTGTTTTATTCTGCTATTCCAAAAGAAATAATTTACGGCAAAATAATCTTTTTTGAATTGCTTTTTCTTCATATCTGTACGTGTGATATACACCGTTTAGATACTGTTGCTCTATTCTGCTATTCTAAAAACACCCATTTAGGGCAAAAACAAATATTTTGCAGTGTTTCCTGCATATCTGTACATGTGAGATACACACTTTAGATACTGTTCTTCTATTCTGCTATTCCCTGCACAACCAAATGGTGGACAAAATCAGGTGTGTACTGCGCAACACCATCTGTGGCAAGGTCCACCTAACTACGGATACGTGGACCTGTAAGCACGGTCAGGGACATTATATCTCCCTAACAGCACACTGGGTAAATGCAGTGGCGGCTGGGCCTAAGGCGGATAGCAGTTTGGTGCATGTCCTTCCACCACCGAGGATTGCAGGGCGCTTCAGTTTGCCTCCTGTCGCTAACTCCTCCTACTCCACTTCCTCATCCTTTACTGACACCTCATCCGGTCAGCATAACACCTTCACCACCAACTTCAGCACAGCCAGGGGTAAACGACAGCAGGCAGTTTTAAAGCTTTCCTGTTTGGGAGAAAAAACCCACACCTCGCAGGAGTTGTGGAGGACATGGAACAACAGACCGATGAGTGGTTGGTGGCAGTGAGCCTCAAGCCCGGCCTGGTGGTGTGCAATAATGGGCGAAATCTCGTAGCAGCTCTGGGCCTATCCGGTTTGACGCACATGCCTTGCCTGGCGCATGTGCTGAACTTGGAGGTCCAGAGGTTCCTTAAAAATGACCCCCATATGCCAGAACTGCTGCAGAAAGCGTGGGCCGTCTGTGCGCACTTTCGGCGTTCTCACCCTGCTGCTGCTCGCCTGTCAGCGCTGCAGCATAACTTAGGCCTTCCCGCTCAGCGCCTCATATGTGACGTGCCCACAAGGTGGAACTCCACCTTGCACATGCTGGCCAGACTGTGCGAGCAGCAACATGCGATAATGGAGTTTCAGCTGCAGCATGCACGCGTGAGTCGCTCTGCGGAATAGCACCACTTCACCACCAATAACTGGGCCTCCATGTGAGACCTGTGGGCCTTGTTGCGCTGTTTTGAGTACTCCACCAACATGGCCAGTGCCGATGACGCCGTTCTCAGCGTTACACTCCCAGTTCTATGCCTCCTTGAAAAAACGCTTTGGCCGATGATGGAAGAGGATGTGGCACAGGAGGAGGAGGAAGAGGGATCATTTCAAAGGCTTTCAGGGCAGTCATTCACAAGTGGCTCAGAGGATGGTTCCTGCACCAACAAATGCCAGGTACACAATTGTCCAACAAGGGCACAGTTCTGGAGGATGACGAGGTGGAGGATGAGGAGGAGGAGATGGAGGAGGCGGAACCATGTTCACAGCAAGGTGGCACCCAGACCAGCTCATGGCCATCACTAGTGCGTGGCTGGGGGGATACAGAGGACACAGGCGATACACCTCCCACAGAGGACAGCTTTTCATTGCCTCTCGGCAGCCTGGCACACATGAGCGATTACATGCTGCTGTTTCTCCGCAACGAGTGCCCACATTCTAACTGGTGCCGATTACTGGGTGGCCACGCTGCTGGATCCCTGTTACAAGGACAACGTACCATCCTTAATTCCCTCACTGGAGCGTGATCGTAAGATGCGCGAGTACAAGCGCACACTGGTAGACGTGCTGCTGGTGGCATTCCCACCTGACAGCGGGGCACAGTGGAAGCACAAGGCGAAGGCAGAGGAGGCGGAAGAGGTCGCCAACGCAGCCGGGGCACTGCCAGCACCTCAGAAGGCAAGGTTAGCATGGCTGAAATGTGGAAAAGCTTTGTCAGTACGCCACAAGAACCAGTACCACCAGCTGATATGGAACGTGTTAGCAGGAAGCAGCATTTCACCAACATGGTGGAACAGTATGTGTGCACACACCTACACGTACTGAATGACGGGTCTGCCCCCTTCAACTTCTGGATCTCCAAATTGGGCACATGGCCCGAGCTTGCCCTTTACACCTTGGAGGTGCTGGTCTGCCCTGCAGCCAGTGTACTATCTGAACATTTATTTAGCACAGCAGGGGGTGTTATCACAGACGAGCGCAGCCGCCTTTCCAGAACAAATGTGTACAAGCTCACATTCATTAAAATGAACCAGGCATAGATCCCACAGGACTTGTCCGTACCTTGTGCAGAATAGACATGTATACCGGCCTTACCCAGCCATTGTTGTATTTTTGATCTTTCTCACTCTTTTGGGCTGTACCCTAATTTAAAAAAAAAATTATTTAAAAACAAAAACCAGTGTTGGCAACCTCATCCTCCTCCACCGCCACTTCCACCTACACCGCCACATCCACCACCATCTCAACCTCCTACTCCATATGGACCTCGTCCTCCTAGGTCAAGATTATTATTATTATTTTTTTATTACAAAGTATTTTATTTTGTATCACAACAAGAATATACATTTGAAAGTGACATTCAGAATATCGATTCAGTCAAAACATAGAAAGGTTACAGGCTGAATGAATCGAGTGTAACACGTCAGAGATATAAAATGTAAAAACATTTTAGACAGACATGGTAGTGTTAGAGTGAAGGGTTGTTATTCCTGTTAATGGCCAGAGGTATACCTCCTCCCTGGCCACCCCCAATGGGAGCTAGCTGTGCCCAAGAGGAGGAACTTAACCACCGACCCCTAGGTGTGAATGTAAGGAGAGGGACGGAAATTACCATGTGTCTTTTTCCCTAAGATAGGAATCCGTGACTAGGCATCAGTGTTGGTGCATAAGTACCTGGTGCATTGGAAGGGGTACAGTCCGGAGGAATGTTCCTGGGTTTCATCCTTGGAGGTACATGCCCCTGTCCTCCTCCGCGAGTTCCATAGATGTTTTCCCCTCAAGCCCGGTGGCCCTCCGAGGGAGAGGGGTCATCGAGGAGGGGGTACTGTCAGGGCTGGCTTAGCCCTTCCTTCTCTGGGCTGTCTGCTCAGCTGTCGGCTAATTGCCAACTCTCATCTCTCTCCACAGTTACCAGCTGTTCCATATCCAGCTCGTCTGACCTGCCTACTTAAAGCTGTCCAGCTCACTTCATATCTGCCTTCGCCTTGGTCACATCACAAGAAACCATCTCCTGCGGTTCTAGTTAAAGACTGGATTGCTGACATCCCTTCTGGCTCCTTATCCTGCTTGCTGTTGCTCCACTTTGATCCTTGACTTCTGGCCTGGCTGATTACCCGATCTGGTTATTGAACTCTGGACTGGCTGACTACTCGATCCGGTTACTGGACTCTGGCTATGCTTTGACTACGCTTTCTCTATTTACCTTTTTATTTTTATTAACAAGTGTGATTTAATTTTACTTCTGTCTCAGATTCATGGTTTCTGACAGTAGGCGAAGGCCATGAATTCAGAAGATACAGTCAATCCACTTGTTGGTAATATTTTTTCCAGATTGGATGAGAAAGATCACCCCATGGATCAGTTTGCCTTGGCGTTACAAACACTCCTGAGTCGCACGGCTCACCTGGAATCCCCCACTGTGGCTGCTCCGGTACAACCTGAGTTGCAGGCCGTCCCTGCTGTTGCGCCAGTCTCTGTGCAGGCACCCGCATCGAGTACTACCTCTATAGGAGGTATGTTTGGTTCCGCATCAGAGTACGAGAACTGTTGCCGACTACGCCATTGAATTCCATACTCTGGCTGCAGAGGTTGCTTGGAACAATGAGGCCCTCCTGGCTGCTTTTTCTCATGGTCTCTCAGATTCCATCAAGGATGAGATAGCAGCCCGAGATATACCCACTGAGCTGGAGAGCTTGATCTCGTTTGCCATCCTCATTGACTCCAGACTCACAGAAAGACTTTCTCTTAAGGAGTGCTTGCGGAAGCTTCCTGTACGTTTGCCTCCGAGCTTTGTAGTCCCACCCATGCCTCCCTCACCTCCCATGCCTCCTGGTACCGAGTCGGTTAGTGAAGATGAACCTAGCTACCTGGGCTTCACGCATCTCTCTGCGGATGAGAGAGCCTTTAGGAGGAGGGAGAGAATGTGCCTTTATTGTGGCCAGGCAGGTCACTTTTTGAAGTCTTGTCCTACCCATCCAGGGAACGCCCGTACCTTGAGGTCCTGTCATGGACAGACCTTAGGTGGCGTTGTTTCATCCCCAGTTATCCAGAAGGATAAGCCCCTGGTTTCGGTCACCCTTTCTTGGGCTGAGTCGTCCATCGAGATACAGGCTCTAATCGATTCTGGGGTTGCAGGCCTGTTCATTGATGCTGCATTTGTTTTGCAGCACTCGATTCCGGTGCAGTTGCATGACACTCCACGTGCCATTGAGGCTCTTGATGGGAGACCTTTACAGCCTGCCTGTATGACTCATGAGACGGTTCTGTTGTCCATGGCCGTAGGGGCTCTTCACCATGAGATAATCCAATTCCAAGTTATTTCCTCACCCAGTTTTCCGCTGATTATTGGTTATCCTTGGTTACAGAGGCACAACCCCTCTTTTGATTGGCTCCGTGCTGAGGTTCTCTCCTGGTCACCACAATGCAGTGAGACATGCTTCCTGAAGGTATCCAAGGTCCTGTGCACCTCTTCACTCCCCTCCCTGCCCGAGGAGTACCGCGATTTTAGCGATGTCTTTGATAAGGGTCAAGCCGGTAGTTTGCCTCCACACCGGTCTTAGGCCGCGTACACACGCGCGGACTGTTCGCCCAACCTTGTTCGTCAAACAGTTTGACAAACAGTCCGCTCAAAATTAGCATGAACGGACTTGACCACACACGATGAACGAACAGTCCGCTGAAACCGTGCGCGATGACGTGAACAGCACGTACGACGGGACTAGAAAAGGACGTCCTATACACTGCAATGCAACCTTCGGCGTGTAAATCCTTTCTGAGTATGCGCGGAACTTAGTTTGACGAACAAGCCTACACACGAGCGGACTGTCCGCTCAAACCAAGTTTCAGCGGACAGTTTTACGGAAATTCCGAAAAACTTTGTTCGTCAGACTGTCCACTGAAACTGTCCGCTGAAGCCCACACACGAGCGGACTGTCCGCTGAAACACTGTTCAGCGGACAAAGTTGGGCGAACAGTCCGCCCGTGTGTACGCGGCCTTATGATTGCGAAATTTACCTGGTACCATACCTCCTCGTGGCTGGGTTTACCCTTTGTTGGTCTTGGAGGATAAGGCCATGGAGGAGTATGTTGCTGACGCACTTTCTCGAGGTTTCATCCGCAAATCCTCGTCTCCTGCTGGTGCTGGTTTCTTCTTTGTGAAGAAGAAGAGCGGTGAACTGAGACCTTGTATAGATTATAGGGGTCTCAATTGTGTCACGATTAAGAATGCCTACCCGATGCCATTGATTACAGAGTTATTTGACCGCCTCAAGGGAGCAACGGTTTTCATGAAGCTTGACAATCTCGTGCACATTAATCACTTCAATACCGGGCCATAGTCAAATGACGCCCACAGATGGGATCTCCCATCCTGGGTGGATGTCATATGATGCCCTCTGTATTTTGCCGCTCCTGTGGGCCCCTGGGAGCCTGCAGCCTGGCGATCATGGATGAGGTGTGTCCCTCGAACACAGCCCATCCCTAATCTGTGGGATTTTCATCCCCATCCACCCCCCCCCCAATACACGTGACGGGCGGTGTCCAATCACAGCTGGTCACATGTACTGTGCACTCACAGCGCTCGTGCACGCACCTAGGGCGCGTGCAGAGTGGCGATCAGGGATGCGGCTTGTCACCCTGACACAGCCCAATCCCGATTGCAGTAAAGAGCCAATGAAATTGGCTCTTTACCAGGTGACCGGCTGTGTCCGATCACAGCCGGTCACAGAATGTAAACAAACCGCGGTAACGAGATGTTACCGGGTTCTCCTCCTCACACACTGATGGTGTGTGAGGAAGAGATTGCGGTAACATCTCATTACCGCCTAATGTACACATCAACACACACTGATTACCCCCCCAATAAAGAGGACCTGTCACCACCCATCAAAGTACCTGTCACCACCCATCAAAGTACCTGTCATCACCCATCACAGCCCATCTGAGTACCCAAGTACCTGAGTACCTGTCAGCCCATCTGTGTACCTGAATACCTGAGTATCGGTCAGCCCATCTGAGTACCCGAGTACCTGAGTACCTGTCAGCCCATCTGAGTACCCGAGTACCTGAGTACCTGTCACAGCCCATCTGAGTATCTGTCACAGTCCATCTGAGTATTTGACTACCCGAGTACCTGTCCCAGTCCATCTGAGTACCTGAGTACCTGAGTACCTGTCCCAGCCCATCTGAGTACCCGAGTACCTGTCCCAGCCCATCTAAGTACCCGAGTACCTGTCACAGCCCATCTGAGTACCCGAGTACCTGTCATAACCCATCTGAGTACCTGAGGACCTGTCACAGCCCATCTGAGTACCTGAGTACCTGTCACAGTCCATCTGAGTACCTGCCACAGTCCATCTGAGTACCCGAGTACCTGAGTACCTGTCACAGCCCATCTGAGTACCTGTCACAGTTCATCTGAATACCCGAGTACCTGTCACAGTTCATCTGAGTACCCGAATACCTGTCACCAGCCCGTCGGAGTACCCAAGTACCTGTTACCAGCCCATCGGAGTACCCGAGTACCTGTCACCAGCCTGTCGGAGTACCCGAGTACCTGTCACCAGCCCGTCAAAGTACCTGAGTACCTATTTGCAGACCATGCCTCATAGAATACACGTTGAGGTGTTTTCTTTCCAAAATGGGGTCATTTTGTGGGTAATTCCATTGTCCTGATGCTCCAGGACCTTCAAAAGTGTGATAGGTAGGAACGAAATGAGATGTGTAATTTATGCTCCTAGAACGCCTGAAGGTACCACTTCCATGTTGGACCTCTGTATATGGCCAGGCTGTGTAAAAATCTCACACATGTGGGAACGCAATACTCAAGAGGAGTAGCAGAATCTGTTTTGGGGTGTAATTTTTGCTATATACATGTTATGTGTTTAGAAATATCTTATAAATGGACAACTTTGTATAAAAAAAAAAGATTTTCATTTTCTTTCCACGTTTTCTGAAAACTTGTGTAAAAAAATTTACCGTTCAAAAGGCTCATAATGCTTCATAGAATATACTTTGGGGTGTTTGTTTTCCAAAATGGGGTCATTTCATAGGTAATTCCATTGTCCTGGTGCTCCAGGGCCTTCACAAATGTAATAGGTCGTTAGAAAATTAGGGGTGTAATTTATGCTCCTAGAACACCTGATAGCGCTCCCTGCATGTTGGGCCTCTGTATGTGGACACGCTGTGTAAAAGTCACACACATGTGGTATCGCCATACTCAGGATGAGTAGCAGAATGTATTTTGGGGTGTAATTTTTGCTATGTACATGCTTTAAGTTAGAAATATCTTAGAAACTGACCACTTTGTGTAAAAAAAAAATATGTTTTCATTTTCTTTCCACGTTTTCCGAAGACTTGTGGAAAAAAATTAACTGTTCAAAAGACTCAGTATGCCTCATAGAATATACGTTGGGGTGTTTGCTTTCCAAAATGGGGTCATTTTGTGGGTATTTCTACTGTCCTGGTGCTCCAGGGCCTTCATAAATGTAATAGGTTGGTAGAAAATTAGAGCCGTCATTTATGCTCCTAGAACCCCTTACGGTGCTCCCTGCATGTTGGACCTCTCTGTGTGGCCAGCCTGTGTAAAAGTCCCACACATGTGATATCGCCATACTCGGGAAGAGTTGCAGAATGTATTTTGGGGTGTAATTGTAAGTATGCATATGCTGTGTATGAGAAATAACTTATTATTATGACAATTTTGTAAAAAACAAACAAAAACAAAAAACATTCTTCTTTTTCACAAGAATTGTGGGAAAAAATTACAACTTCAAAAAACTCACCATGCCTCTTACTAAATATCCTGGACTGTCTACTTTTCAAAAAGGGGTAATTTGGGGGGTATTTGTACTTTCCTGACATTTCAGAGCCTCAAGAAATGAGATAGGCCATCAGTGCATCAGGTGTGATCAGATGTGATCAATTTTCAGTGATTTGCACCATAGCTTGTAGACTCTATAACTTTCAAAGAGACTAAATAATATCCATTAATTTGGGTTATTTTTACCAAAGAAATGTAGCAGTATAAATTGTGGCCCAAATTTATGAACAAAAATGACTTATTTGCAAAATTTTATCATAGAAACTAAAAAATAGGGTTTTTTTTTTCAAAATGTTCGCTCTTTTTTCACTTATGTCGCAAAAAATTTAAAACCCAGTGGTGATTAAATACCACCAAAAGAAAGCTCTATTTGTATGAAAAAAATGATAAAAATTTTGTTTGGATACAGTGTTGCATTCAAAATGTGAGCGCACTGAAAGCTAAAAATTGGTCTGGGAAGGAAGGGTGTATAAATGCCCTGTATTGAAGTGGTTAAGGAGGGCGATGAGTGGAAAACTGAGTTTAATATCAGAACAGGCCATTATAAATACCTGGTAAAGCCTTTTGGCCTTTGTAACGCTCCGGCAGTTTTCCAGGAATTTATTAACAATGTCCTCCGAGATTTGTTGCAGTTATGTGTGGTGGTTTATCTCAATGATATCCTCATATTTTCCAAGTCCTTGGAGAGCCACCACACAGATGTCTGTCGTGTGCTTCAGAAACTAAGAGAGAACAATCTCTATTGTAAACTGGAGAAGTGCGAGTTCCATCGTGAACAGGTTACATTCCTGGGCTATGTCATTTCCACTGCTGGTTTTTCGACGGACCCAGAGAAACATTCGGCAGTCCTACATTGGCCTCGACCCATGGGTTTACGTCCTCTGCAGCGTTTCCTGGGTTTCGCCAACTATTATCGGAAGTTTATTCGTAACTTCTCATCTCTGGTCAAGCCCCTGACTGATATGACCAGAAAGGACGGTAACCCACAGAGTTGGTCTCCGGAGTCCATTAAGGCCTTTGAGACTCTCAAGGCTGCCTTTGTTTCTGCTCCTGTGTTGGCACATCCTGATCCTACGTTGCCTTTTATCCTAGAAGTTGATGCTTCTGAGACTGGAGTTGGTGCCCTTCTGTCTTAACAAGCTAACTCTGAGAATGCAATGCATCCGTGTGGCTACTTTTCCAAGAAATTGTCACCTGCTGAGTGCAATTATGAGATTGGTGACAGAGAGCTGTTGGCGATCATTTTAGCCCTGAAAGAATGGAGACATCTCCTTGAAGGTACCACTGTGCCTGTTCTTATTCTTACTGACCATAAGAATCTTACATTCTTGTTTGAGGCTAAGCGACTCTCTCCCAGAAGGGTGCGATGGGCTCTTTTCTTATCGAGCTTTAATTACATTGTCTCATTCTTACCCAGTACTAAGAATGTAAGGGCTGATGCCTTGTCACGACAATTTTCCTCCACTTCCAAGTCGCAGTCAGTTACGGCTCCTATGATTCCTCCTGATCGTATCTTGGCTACGGTTTGCACCAATCTTACTTCTCCTTTGGGTGACAAAATTCTTGCTGCTCAGGTCCATGCTCCTCCTGAGAAACCTTGTGACCGCTGCTTTGTCCCAGAGAGTCTCCGTATTGCTGTGCTCCAGACTTACCATTCTCCCAAGGCAGCTGGCCATCCTGGGAAGAATCAACTCATTTGGGCCATTTCCCAACAATTCTGGTGGGCTAGTCTACGGGCTGATCTTACTGCCTTCGTAGCTGCCTGTCCCGTGTGTGCACAGAGTAAGACTCCACGACACCTTCCAGTCGGCCTCCTACAACCCATACCCAATCGAGAGAGGCCCTGGACTCACCTGTCAATGGATTTCATTGTGGAGTTGCCCAACTCCCAAGGCAACACTGTTATCCTTATGGTGGTTGACCGGTTCTCAAAGATGTGTTATTGTATCCCACTTAAGAAGTTACCTACCTCTAAGGAACTGGCTTCCATTTTTGCTCGGGAGATCTTTCGCTTACATGGGCTACCCAAGGTGATTGTCTTGGACAGGGGCAGTCAGTTTGTCTCCCGGTTCTGGCGAGCCTTTTGTGCACAGTTGGGAATCCAGCTTGCGTTCTCTTCTGTGTATCACCCACAGTCTAATGGGGATGCAGAGCGAGCCAATCAGTCCTTGGAGCAATTCCTACGTTTCTATATTTCTGACCACCATAACAACTGGTCAGACCTACTACCATGGGCAGAGTTTGCTCACAATAGTGCCTTGAATTCTGCCTCCAGATTGTCTCCATTTACGGCGAATTATGGTTTTCAACCTTCCATGTTGCCTGATTCGTTTGTCTCTCAGTGTATTCCTGCATTAGAGGAGCATCTCCGTGGTCTTCGTTCCATTTGGGTACAAGTCCAGGAGGCTTTGTGTCATGCTAATGATAGGTATAGACTCCATGCTGACCGCAGACGCCTGGTTGCACTTTCCTACCAGGTTGGGGACAGGGTCTGGCTGTGATCTCTCAACCTCTGGCTTCATGTTCCCTCACTGAAGTTTGCACCTCGGTTTATTGGGCCTTTCTGTATCCTTCGTAGGATTAACCCAGTGGCTTACGCGTTGGACCTTCCTTCTAGTATGCGCATCTCAAATGAGTTTCATGTCTCCTTGGTCCGTTGGTCTGTAACCGATTTACCACCTCTGTGCCATGCCCTCACCCTATTCAGGTTGAGAACCATGAGGAGTATGAGGTACAATCCATTGATGACTCTCCTAGGTTCCGTGGGCGCATAAGTACCTGGTGCATTGGAAGGGGTACAGTCCGGAGGAATGTTCCTGGGTTTCATCCTTGGAGGTACATGCCCCTGTCCTCCTCCGCGAGTTCCATAGATGTTTTCCCCTCAAGCCCGGTGGCCCTCCGAGGGAGAGGGGTCATCGAGGAGGGGGTACTGTCAGGGCTGGCTTAGCCCTTCCTTCTCTGGGCTGTCTGCTCAGCTGTCGGCTAATTGCCAACTCTCATCTCTCTCCACAGTTACAGGCTGTTCCTTATCCAGCTCGTCTGACCTGCCTACTTAAAGCTGTCCGGCTCACTTCATATCTGCCTTTACCTTGGTCACATCACAAGAAACCATCTCATGCGGTTCTGTTTAAAGACTGGATTGCTGACATCCCTTCTGGATTCTTATCCTGCTTGCTGTTGCTCCACTTGGCTCCCTGACATCTGGCCTGGCTGATTACCCGATCTGGTTATTGAACTCTGGACTGGCTGACTACCCGATCCGGTTACTGGAGTCTGGCTATTCTTTGACTACACTTTCTCTATTTACCTTTTTATTTTTATTAATAAACAAGTGTGATTTAATTGTACTTCTGTCTCGGTCTGATTCATGGTTTCTGCCACGGAGATAAAGGACAGTCTTGTCTGGTGCCTTTGGCTTTATGTATTGGTTTGGAGTAGTGGCCTTGAAGCCTAATATAGGCTTTAGGATCTGAATAAAGAGCTCGGATCAGGCCCATAAACTTGTCGCCAAAGCCCCAATGTTCAAGGATTGTAAAGATGTATGGCCAGGAGACCGAATCGAAGACCTTTTGAAGGTCCAGTGATAAAAGCATGCCTGATTGTTTTGGACCTCCTGGCCAGTTTGTCTGGAGACTATGGCTCTTCTGATCTGATCAGGGTCCTGTCTGCCTGGGATGAACCCCACTTGATCCTTATGAACATATCGGTTAATGAAGGAAGCTAGGCGATTTGCAAGGAGTTTGGTAAGGATTTTTAAGTCGCTATTGATGAGGGAGATGGGTCTATAATTACTGACTTCTTCCAGGTTTTTTTCCGGTTTCGGTATTACTGCAATGTAGGCTGTGTTTAGGTGAGGAACAAGTGGGGTTCCCTGTGTCTTTGCGTTTAAAAATGATGTCAAATGTGGAGTCAGGGTGGTGGTAAATGTCTTGTAATAGGGGTTAGGGAGACCATCGGGGCCTGGAGCAGAACCTGATTTGAGGTTCTTAATGACTTCCTGTACCTCTTCTTCTGAGAAGGGGGCCTCCAGCATATTATTTTTTATTTTTATGTATTTTATGTTATCTAAGTTATTTCCCTATCCACAGTTTGCAGAGCACTTGCCATGCTCTTAACAACATTTTGCTGCCATTTGCAGCCCCCTAGCCCTTCCCATTACTTTTTTAGAGCCATTTTAGTCCTCAAAAGTTCTGGTCCCCATTGACTTCAAAGGGGGGCGGGCTCGGGGTCAAGTTCAGGTCAAGTTCGGTCCCGAACTCAAACTTTTTTGCGAAGTTCAGCCCAACCCGTCCAACCCGAACATCCAGGTGTCCGCTCAACTCTATTCACCAATGGGTCTTGCTGGTTTGCCGCCACAGTGCTATCACCTCAGCTCCCGGGGAGATGCTTCAGTGCCTCCAATTGATAACATTATCTATGCCTTTTTTGCCTTGATTCTACCCATAGGCAAGAGTGTTAGGACCATAGGTTTTTTTGCTCCCTCTCTTCCTATTTTAGTAACTATCATTTACAGTCAGTTAACATTTTATTATAGATACTTCCAGTGTACAGCTGCTCCTGATTAGTGGAAATTATATACGAAACGCGTTGAGATCTTACTGGTGCTATGTCACAGCAATCATGCATCTATTATGGGTTTTTATCTTGTTTGAATCATGCACGCAAATATGCGCAAATTTCCATTTACATATTGTGCAAAACGAGAACTAACTTGTCCTAATACATGTACACAAAAATGTGTATAAATACGCGCAAATACATGCAAAAAAAAGTCTGAAAAGTAGATGCTCAAACATATCATGTGCAGGAGGCCTAGGAGACATCCAATGATAATATATAAGTAATTTGCGGAGGACATTTTAATATTATTTATTTTTTATAATATTATTTAGAGAATAGATAAAATCAGGAAAGGCTTTAATGAAAATAATAAACCTGCCAGTTATGCTGGACTCTAAACAACCCTTTAGTTATGTACATCCTGTGCAAGCATTCACAATAACAGAATTGTGGTTTATTTATGCTCAAATGGTAACTGCCAGGAAGGGCGTGCCAGCAGACAAAATGGCTCCTCAAGAGTTGTGCAGGAGGAAGGAAAAGGAATTGTCTGCAAGCAAGGAAAGTGCTGGAGGAGACTGAAGTAGTAACATGTAAAGAGAAGTGTACATAGTTGTCCCAATTGATTGATATATAATCCAACAATTGATTGATATATAATCCACCAATTGACTGCTATACTGTTCGCCGTTAAATTCCCTTAATAAAATAAACAAAAACAAGCACATGGACTGTTCTTGGTCTTAAGGTGACTGAGAAATGAATGCCAGTGTAACAACATATTTGGCGACCCATCGCAGTTTTCGCGTTCCGTCGCCGCCATCTTACTACACCCCACACTGGTCCACAGTAAGGATACACTAATAAGGGGGAAAGCGGACATCTTGTTACACCCACCGGAGTTTCGCATTTTAGACGTATTTATAACAGTAAAGTAAATTTATATAGTGAAATACAGGATTAGTGATGGACGAACTTCCGACTGGACCTTTCGCGAACGCGATCCGCAAATGTGCCCAAATGTTCGTGAACCTTGCGGTTCGCAGCAGACCCCATTCACTTTAATGGCAGGCCAACCTTAAAAATCTCCAGGTCATATTTTCAGCCACAAAATACTTACTAGCTGTGCACACATAGTCCCACAACATGGACACTGACATACCAGAAGTATTAAGTGAATCTGGGATCGACAACGACAAGCATTCTTTTTTTATCTGTGAAATTTTTACAATTCAGGAGCGCATGAAAGCCATGGAGGAGAGGCAAGGTCAGGCCAGGCTATGAAGGGGGTGCAGGAGATGATCAGTGCCACAGTCAGGGCAGCGCAGTCCTGTGCCAGTATCCCAGTGTGCCAACCTGTGCTTTAGCCCCTCCCTATGCCCGGCCCTTACCCCCACCTATGCAGGGCTCCACTGCGGTGGTCCGGAGGTGCCAGTCCAGTGCTGATCCTCAGCCATGGTGCTGGCACTGCCTGCTGATTGGTTTCTCCGCTGCTCTCTCCCTCACTGTCTGACGCCAGCACCGTGATAGAGAGCACTGACACCAGCACCGAGATAGAGAGCACTGACACCAGCACCGAGATAGAGAGCACTGACACCACACCAGCACCGCGATAGAGACTGAGCACTGACACGAGCACTGTGATAGAGAGCACTGACACCAGCACCGAGATAGAGAGCACTGACACCAGCACCGTGATAGAGAGCACTGACACCAGCAACGAGAGCACTGACGCCAGCACCGTGATAGAGAGCACTGACACCAGCACTGAGCTAGAGAGCATTGACACCAGCACCGAGATAGAGAGCACTGACACCACACCAGCACCGAGATAGAGAGAGAGCACTGACACCAGCACCGTGATAGACTGCACTGACACCAGCACCATGATAGAGAGCACTGACACCAGCACCGTATTAGAGAGCAGTGACACCACTCCAGCACCATGATAGAGAGCACTGACACCAGCACTGAGATAGAGAGCACTGACACCACTCCAGCACCGAGATAGAGAGCACTGACACCACACCAGCACCGTGATAGAAAGCACTGACACCACACCAGCACCGAGATAGAGAGCACTGACACCAGCACCGTGATAGAGAGCACTGACACCATATCAGCACCATGATAGAGAGCACTGACACCAGCACCGAGATAGAGAGCACTGACACCACACCAGCACCGCGATAGAGAGCACTGACACCAGCACCAAAATAGAGAGCACTGACAGCACACCAGCACCGTGATAGAGAGCACTGACACCACACCAGCACCGAGATAGAGAGCACTGACACCAGCACTGATACCAGCAACTCGCTGCGGGACCCAAAAATATGACACGGCTCAACCTCTTCAAACAGGAGGGTACGGGCACATAGTACAGGGTGCTTTTTTTGTACAAGTGAGCCAAAGGTAGAAAAAAGGTTTGTGTGCTAGATTATATAAATCGTTTATAGAGTTATGCATATACATGGTCTACTGGTCACATGTGTTGAATTCCTCCGAGATCCATGCCTCATTCATTTTTATAAATGTGAGGTAGTCAACACTGTCGTGAGCTAGGTGAGTATGCTTATTGGTCACGATCTCCCCTGCTGCGCTGAACATCCTTTCGGACAGGACACTGGATGAGGGGCAAGCCAACAGTTCCATTGCAATTTGTGCAAGCTCTGGCCAGAGGTCAAGCCTGCCCACCCAGTAGTCCAGGGGTTCATCACTTCTCAGAGCGTCCACATCGGCCGATAACCCAATGTAGTCGGACACCTGTCGGTCTAGGCATTCCCTGATGCTGGATCCGGATGACACCTGTTGATGGGTCGGCTGAAAGAATGATCTCATATCAGAAGTGACCAACACATCTTCAAACTGCCCTCTTTTTGCAGGCGCTGTTGGATTGGTACCCGTAACTCTTTCTCTGGGAGTGGGAATTCCTCTGCCAGCACACGCAAAAGCAGAATGCAGCATTTCTCTAAGCAAGGCCCGTAAGTGCTCCATTCTGACAGCCCTCTGTGATGGCGGTAACATTTCCGCTATTTTGTGTTTGTACCGGGGGTCTAATTACGTTGCCACCCAGTACTGGTCCTTGACCTTTATGCTTTTTTATACGGGGTCCCTGTTAAAACACTGGAGCATGAAGGCCCCCATTTGCACTAAACTGGAAGCGGTGTGGTGGCCTGGCTCCTGCTCATCATCCAGGATAATGTCGTCCTCCTCGTTCTCCTCTCCCCATCCACAGACAAGAACAGGGATCCCAGAAAGGTTTAAAGCATGCTCTTCTTGCTCCTCCTCATCCTCCCCGGCACCATCCTCCTCTGACTCCTTTTCAGACTCCTTTTGTTGACTTGTCTCAGATAGAGTAGCCCCCTCTGGGAATTCATCCAGCATTGCGACTTCCCCATCTTCCTGCTCCTGCTCCTCCACGGCTTGATCAATGACACAATGCAATGCACGCTCCATAAAGAAGGCATAAGGTACGATGTCACTGATGGCGACATGGCTGCGACTGACCCATTTGGTGATCTCATCAAATGGCCGCAGAAGTCTGCATGCGTCGCGCATGAGCAGCCACTGTCGCGGTGAAAAAATAACAAGCTCCCCAGAACCTGTTCTGCCGCAGAGTTCGTACAGGTAGGCGTTAACTGCACGTTTCTGCTGGAGCAGCCTATCAAGCATATAGAAGGTTGAGTTTCATCGCGTCGGAGAATCGCAAATAAGACATCTGACCGGCAGATTGTGTCGCCGCTGAATGTCAGCAAGGTGAGCCATGGGCGTGTAAGATCTTCTGAAATGGGCTGAGATTTTCCTTTGCCTGCCGCAAGATGTCCTGGACCCCAGGGTATTTGACAATGAATCGCTGCCCGACCAAGTTTAAGACATGTGCCATGCATTGCATGTGTGTAATTTTGCCCTGTTTCAATGCGCTAAGCAGATTGGCACCGTTGTCACACACCACTTTACCAACTGTCAAATTGAGCGGTGTTAGCCACTGATTTGCCTGTGAACGCAAAGCTGAAAGGAGTGCAGGGCCAGTGTGGCTCTTGGCATCCAGGCACAACAGATGCAGCACAGCATGGCAACGTCTCACCTGGTATGTCGAATAGGTTCTGGGGATCTTGGGCGGCACAGTGGAAGAGACGCTAGCAGTGGAAAAGGAGGAGTCAGCCGAGGAGGAGAGGGAGGATGGAGTCGGAGGAGGAGAAGAAGAGCCAGGCCTGCATGCAATCCGTGGCGGTAAAACCAAATCTACACGGGTGCCACGGGTTACATGCTTGACGGCCGTCAGAAGGTTCACCCAGTGGGCAGTAAAAGTTATATACCTTCCCTGCCCGTGTTTGCTAGACCATGTGTCTGTGGTCAGATGTATCTTGGCACCGACACTGTGTGCCAAAGATACATTCACTTGCTGCTGAACATGGCCATATAGCTCTGGGATGCCCTTCTGTGAGAAATACTTCCTTCCTGGGACCTTCCATTGTGGTGTTCCAATGACCACAAATTTTCAAAAGGCCTCCGAGTCCACCAGTTTATATGGCAGTAGTTGTTGGGCTAACAGTTCTGACAAGCCAGCGGTCAACCGTTGGGCAAGAGGGTTATCAGGCGTCATCATTTTTTTTACGCTCGAACATTTGGCCCACGGAAGCCTGCCTTTTTCCAGAAAAACGTGAGGACGGCATGATGGAAGGTGGAGTGGCGGAAAATTCTGAGGAGAGGGGAGAAGTAGAAAAGGCTGGACAGTAAGAGCCTGGAGTGTGGCTTTGGGGGTTCCATTGCTCCCACTGGGCTCAGTGATGGCAGCTCATGTGCCTTCTTAAGGCGGTGGTCCCTAGGTGAGTGTTGGGCTTACCGCGACTTATGCGTTGACTGCAAAGGCTGCAGATGGCAACACTATTGTCAGCAGCAGACACGTTAAAAAAAGCCCACACTGTGGAGCCATGTGCCGGTGTTCTGGGAGCGCCAGATGTGACCGTACATGGTTGATGCCTCGCTCCTGATACATTAGCAGTCTTGTTTGTTCCTCCTGTGCAATGTAACTTTTGCCTGCTTCTCCTCCCTATCTGCTGGTCCACATCTCCCTCTGAACTCCCCTCCTCTTTCTCTCTTGTGGGCACCCACGTGACATCACTAGACACGTCATCATCGACGTCACCTTCCCCACCGCTATAATTAGAGATCTTGGAGTAGGCAGCAACACCGGGGACCAACCTCCTTGGGCTGATCTGGGTACTGTCGTCAGACTGTTGAGTGGCGGTTGTTGCTACCTCCTCTTCCTGATCCAATGCCAAGAATGGCTGTGAATCGGCAATGTCTTGTGATAGATCGGAAAATAATTCCTGTGACTCAAGCGGAGGGTATATGGTGGTGGTGTTGGTGGTAGTGTCTTTGGGGGTGCACACAGCAGAGAGTGAAGAGAGTGCAGATCGAGAGGATGAGGAGAGTGCAGAAGAGTAAGGCTGAGTGAGCCACTCAACCAAGTCTGGTGCGTCCTTTGACGTAATCGAAAGCACCTTCTGCAATTTGCCACTTCGGCTCAAGCCTGTTGCTCCTGCCCTACCCCTACCACCCCTGCGGAAGGGCCTACCTCTTCCTCTGCCTTTCATTTTTTAAATGACCCTGTGACAAAAGTCTCTAGAGAAGTGCAGTATATGTGGAAGAAGGTATATAACACCCCGCTTCAATCTGTCGTTTTGGGGGGCCACTGGTCTATCACACCAGTTATAATACTTTTTTCTAATTGCGTTTGTCACTCTTTGTAGTATCACTGCAGAACTGCTCAGCAGTCACAATGCTGCACAGTGGAAATGCACTATACTATGCTTTCTATATTTAAAAGTATTTTATATGTGTATTACACCCCTATATACTGCACACTAAATAGTACACCTATACCAGTCCTTAAAAGGACCTTTGTGGACCTAATAGTAGCTTGCTAGTAGCTCATCAGATCAGCAGATCAGGTCTATTTAAAAGGTAGGGGGTATGTCCACGTGCTGAAATGTCTCAATTGGCTGTCCTGTACCCCATGATGGATGTGTCATGGGTCAAAGTTCTTCACAATGTAAACGCATATGTCCGCCGCGAACAGTGCCAGAAGTCCGCCGGTTTGGCGAATCGCAAAGTTCGCCGCAAACCGACCGCCGGGCGAACCGCAAGGCCATCTCTATACAGGATTACAACTCAGTTTGACTGCTTAGATGTTGCATTTTAAAAGCAGCGAACTTCTGTCAGATTAGCAAACCTGTGAGATGAGCAGGGATGCCGCTGCTTTTAAAATTCAAGATCTAAGTAGTCAGACGGATTTGTAAGTCCTGTATTTCCTTATATAAACTGACTTTACTGTTATAAATAGGTGTAAAATGCAAAACTCCGGTGGGTGTAACATGTCCGCTTTCCCCCCTTCTTAGTTTCCTTACTGTGCATGAGTGTGGCGTGTAGCAAGATGGTGGCGAAGGAACGTCACTTCCATAGCAAACTGCGATGGGTCGCCGAATATGTTGTTATACCGGGCTGGGCAGGGTGACAGGTGGGCCACTACACTCAGCGGCTCCTACGGGGGCACCGCTATAACAATCTTAAGGCACCTTTTAAAATTATGGACAGTCTCGGGGCACACCATTCTATTACCTAAAAAACTATTCCAGTGCAGCAACATCCAAACATGTAAACCCAACATTAGAGGTGATTTTTTTCTTCCAAAGAAAATACACGTTTGCACACTGGTACTGACTAGTATTCCAATGTTTCTCTTCTCCCTCAATTTCTCTCAATCAGTCAGCTAATAAGACACCAGTGCTGAGGGAGAGAGGCAGAAGAGGATCAAACAAGAATGCCATGGAGGTGACAGACATCCTTCTTATCAACTGATGACATCACTGGTTGTTAGGATGCCAGTATCTACAAAGTTGTAATGGTGTATAATGAAAACCTGTGGCTTTGTAAATCTGAAAGGCAGGCTTGATCCACATGCTGGCTTGCATAACATGTTTGATCAATTGTTAGGCATTTTGTCAAGGCATCCCTGAAGAAGCCTCAAGGCTGGGCACCCTGGTTGAAAAAGGCTGCTCTAATCAATTATCCAGCAGACTCATTCAACTTGAGTCTATATCTGAAAACAACAGGCTTTTTACCACCCTGTGGACAGGAGAAACTGTGCAGCTTGTAAGAAAGCATTTAGAGCTCCACCTGCTGACTGAATAAAATACTATAATAAATGTATGTATTTCAAGTACTTATATAGCGCTGTCAATTTACACAGCACTTGACATTTATATTGTACATTCACATCAGTCCCTACCCTCAAGGAGCTTACACTCTAAGGTCCCTAACTCACATTCATACATACTAGGGACGATTTAGACAAGATCCAATTAACCTACCAACATGTCTTTGGAGTGTGGAAGGAAACCCATGCTGATTATATTATAGATGGTTTCGGAACAGAATAGACATATGATACTTAAATAAATTGTATGTATGGCATCTTTGCTCTCTGTGTCCTTTTGAGGAGATTTAACTTCACTTCCTGTCTGGGAAATGCAATAGGAAATGAGAGGAAATCTCCACAAAGTGAGAGAATTTCCCCCTTAGACAGCTGTCACTAGAACAGGTGTATCAACTATAAGATTTACACTTACCTTCTTTCTGGTGCAGACCCTAGTAGGGACACACAGTGTTAAAAACCTGGCAGGGGATAGATAGGGTTCCACTCCCTACTCTATCCAAAACTAAAGAACAAAGGTTTACATACACTTTCAAGGATAAGTGCACTATAGGACACTTATCCCTTTTCCTTGATCTAACTTAACCCACCCTCCACCTGCACAGATACATACATTACTTATCTTGATCCAGTTGCTGCTGTCGTTGGTGTTTGTTTACTTTCAGTGCCGCAAGCCTCATTGTCCTTGCAGTGCCATGGAATTACAGCCCCATAGAAGAGCTGTATGTAAACAAATACCGGAAGCCACGGCGGCTGGATTGAGGTATGTATGCATCAGTGGAAAGGGAGGGGGGGTTGGTTTAAGTCAAGGAAACGGAGCAAAAAGGATAAGACCATTTTGTCTTAAAGTGCCTTGAAAAAGTATTCATACCCCTTGAAATTTTCCACATTTTGTCATGTAACAACCAAAAACGTAAATGTATTTTATTTATGTGATAGACCAACACAAAGTGGCACATAATTGTGAAGTAGAAGGAAAATGATAAATGGTTTTCAATTTTTTACAAATAAATATCTAAAAAGTGTGGCGTGCATTTGTATTCAGCCCCCTTTACTGATACCCCTAACTAAAATCTAGTGGAACCAATTGCTTTCAGGGGTCGCCTAAGTAGTAAATAGAGTCCACCTGTATGTAATTTAACCTCAATATAAATAGGAGATCATCAGGAGACCCCGCCCCTTGTGGGGCGGGGTCTCTGAGTCACGTCATCCGCCCCATCGCAGCATCGGAGGAGGATCGCTTTTTGAATGTTCAGTGGGAGCGGCGAAGGAAAAAGACAGAAGGACGGACCGGGGGAAGAAGAAGCTGGAGTAAGATGGAAAAGACCGGAGGAAGAAGCAGGGAAAGAAGAAGAGCTATTTTACAATAAAAGAATTGTCAAAAACCGGCTATTGTCTTTTGTCACATTTTACTGCTTCTTTTGGTGACTGTGTAGGGGTACAATGTACCCGACACCCATTCACATAGTGGGGGCTAGAAAATTATGTACATTCATTTAATAGCTTCAAAAAAATTTCTACAGGATATATAGTGCTACATTTAGCAAAACAGTTAGCAATTGGGTTTTAAGGGCCCTGCTCATAGGAGCTTACAATCTAAAATTTGTCTAAACCTTAGAGAGTGGACACAGCTTTACTTTCAGTGTATAACAGGCAACACATCACATTTTTATCTGCAAGATTATAGAAACATACTTAACAGTCATTATTTCTATGCCCCATACACACGATCGGAAATTCGGCCAGCAAAAGACCAACGAGAGCTTTTGGTTGGAAAATGCGACCGTGCGTATGCTCCATCGGACTTTTACTGGTCGAATTCCTGCCAGCAAAAGATTGAGAGCATGTTCTCAATTTTTTCGGTCGGAAAAAAAACAGATCGGAAAGTTCAATCATCTGTACCAATTCCGAAGCGCAAAATTCCTACGCATGCTCAGAAACACTTTTACGCATGCTCGGAAGCATTGAACTTCATTTCTTCGGCTCGTCGTAGTGTTGTATGTCACCGCATTCTTGATGGTCGAAATTTCAGCAAACTTTTGTATGACCGTGTGTTTGCAAGCCAAGCTTGAGCGGAATTCTGTCGGAAAAAACATCCAATATTTTTCCGACGGAAGGTCTGCTGTGTATGGGGCATTACAAAGCATTTCAGCATAATTTTAACTTGATGTGATTGTAGCCGTATTAGTGCAATTGTGACAGAGAAAATTGAGTACTGTCCGTGATACTTTTTTTATTTGCACTAACATACAATTTTTCAGGACAAGCTTTCAGGGTATGTCCCCTTCTTCAAGGTCCAAGCAGTACTCAACATAATTTTAAAAAAGCCACATGTTCACAATATAACACCTGCCACCATCCCACAAATCCACATATATACATTGGTGAGTATGTTCTGCTGGAAGCTGCATTTCCGTATACATGATTAAGCAATGAGATCAAAAGAGTAGAAGGTCAGCACATGCTCCCAAGCCATGCTTGCATGGTCAGACAAGAACAATACACACAACATTGAAAGCATGGCTACATAAACCCACTTTTTTTTTTGTCAATTCAGTAAACGGACAACAGCACACCTATACTATCAGTACTTTGTGACTGCCTCCTCCACATCATATGACCAACCAAATTAATAATACGGAGCCTATATTAATAATAATGCAAACATAACCAAAAGACATTCCACTTATCCCTCTTCCAATATCTCCCAGCTTCTTCCTCGACCATCCCTTTCACATCAAAAATATAAACAATATACATCCTTGCCAAAAATAACCTCACTGTATCTTCTACAGAAATTAACCTCTTCTATCCTACCCATATATTTCTAGCATCTCACATTCCTTGTAGACAACAGAAAAGCACCACGCCTTCCTGGCTGCATTTTTCTCCAATCTCCACAAACCCAGAACCACCATTTCCTCCCTTACAAAAACCACCCCCACCACCTCTCTCAGGAAGCCTTTCAACTTTCCCAACACTTCTTTAGCAAAGACACAGTTCCAAAACACATGGAACACATCCACTCCTCCACAGCCCTCCCTTGGACAACTCCGATCTTACCAAATCCCTACTTTTCAGAAAACTCATGGTCATCAGACACCCCATAAAGGTCATGCAGGATATGTCCCTTTGGCGGTTAGTCACTCCTCTTGTTTTCATACTCTTCCGAATTTGCACACTTTCCTTCTCTCTAAAGTACTGTATCCCATTAGGAAAAAGCTCCCCAGCAATCCAAGCTTTAAGTTTCTTTTTATCACCAACCGAACAACCCCAGACCCCCCAACCTCCATCCTTCCCAGATCTCAAAAATACTGAGGAATGACCCATGCCTGTGGCTTTTTCAGGGCCTGCCTGTAGAGTCCCCATCTTGTAAACAATCTTCCTCCAAGGTACTGCATCATCTCCTTCCCGATTCCGTTACCTCTTAGGTACATAACCCAGTAATGCAGCATCAAAATGTCCCCAATCTTTGGAAGTCTGAAGCCACCTTTGGCCCTTGGTTTAGTAATCTTCTTCCTTGCACACTTCTCCATCCTCCCTCCCCAAAAGAACAAGAACAAGAACAGTAGCCTCATCATCTTCCTCACCCAACCATCAGGAGGCAGGAAGACAACAGAGACATACAACATAATCGGAAAGATCACTGACTTGATGATCAGAACTTTCCCGGTGCAGGACAATTCACGAATCCACCACAACTTTTCCTCCACATGCTCAGTCACCTTCTGAAAACTGCAACTCCCCCTCAACTCCCTGTCAAAACACACACCCAGCAGCTCCATCCTCTTGACCTTCTGACTCCGTCCGTCATTCACCTCCACCTCACGGCCCACACCTGACATTTACTCCAATTCACACTCATCCCAGACACACTGCAGAACAGAATGGCCTGCAATCTTCCACGCCGCACATCAGACATTCCACCAGCCACCAACACAACATCATCCATGTACCCCAACCATTTCACACTCCTTCCACCACTGCCAGGCACAAACACACCCTTGAATGCCTTGTCCTTCTTCACTGCACTTAGTAATGGCTCCATCACGCAGATGATCAAAGGCGACAGGGGGCACCCCTGCCTGACACCAGACATCACAGGGATACTCCCCCCTAGGGTACCGTTGACCAAAACCTGACTTTAGACACCTTTGTATAGTCCTATGATAACGTTCATCAGCTGGTCCGGAAACCCTAGGACCTCCAGAATCTGAAACAGAAACTGATGGGAGACATTGGCATACTCCTTTTCAAGGCCAATCGACTCTAGAAGGCACGGCAAGTTGTTAGATTGCAAATAATATACGACATCCCTCAGCAACGATAGATTGTCAGAAATCCACCGACAAGGAACCGCATACCTGCTGCTCCCCAATCACTTCTCCAACCATAAGCTTGACTCGATCGGCAATCAAGCTTGCCACCATGTTGTAGTCAACATTCAACAGTGTAATTGGCCATCAATTCCTAATGTCTCTCTTGCCGCTCTTTTTATAGATGAGGGTAATCACCCCCTCCCTTAAGGACTATGGCATCTCCCCCACTTAAAACACCAGCCTCACCAACTCATACACCTCATTCTTCATCACCTCCCATGCTTTACAAAACAACTCAACAGTCAACCTATCCTTCACAGGTGTCTTATTCCGGTTCATCACACCTATTACTCACCGCACTTCCTCCTCAGACACAACCACACACATACCAAACCTATCCTCCTCAGACAATCTTGCATCCACTTTCTCGCAATACTCTTGCATCTCCTCAGCATTTACTGCACGTCCACCTGCAAACAAATCCGTATAAAACTCATTCACTGCCCCCACCACCTTCTCACCATTCACCTCCTATCCCTGCACCATCATCAATTTCATCACATTGCGTCCCCTCAAGAGCTTCTTGAAGAAGAACGGCAAATATGTCTTCCCTTCCTTCATGTCCTACACTTTAGCTTGGAAGATTAGCTTCTTTCCTCTCATTACCCAAGCTTTTTTTGTCTCCTGCCAAAGCTTTCCAATCTCCTCTTCTAACTCCCAGCCCCCCTGCCTTAATTTAAGCAGGAGTCTCAACCTATGCTGGAGAGCTTGATTCGCTCCTTCAGCTAGTCCCACCATTTGAAAAATGGGTCAAAATTCCCCTTCCTTCCCAACCACACTTTGTTTTGGAGAGCAAACTTATCAAAAATCCCTTGGTCTTCCAATAGCAGATTACTTAATTTTGAGATTCCTCTCTCAGTCTTGACATCTTGATCAAAAATAAACGTTCCCACCAAAATCTGGTGGTCGGAGAAAAACACCTCCCATTGTTTCCACTCTGCGACCTTCAGTGCCCTGAAACCTAAAATAAAGTAAATTTGCGATTTCATGCTTCCCTTATCTGAAGAAAAGGTTGCTGGGGCTTTGCCTTTTCCATAATAGCAAACTGCTCCATCTTGCAAACAAAAATCATTCAAAATTGCATTAAAAGCTGTGCTGGTGACATTGGTCCGGCTTTCACCTTGGCCTATCCTATCTTCAGCAGTCCTAATAAGATTAAAGTCCCCAGCAACAATGATCTTTTCTCTCCCCACTACGTGGAGCCTCAAAAATTCTAATGCCGTGTACACACAACGGGACTTTTCGACAGACTAGGTCCAACGGTCTTCCCGACAGACTTTCGGCGGGGTTCTGATGGACTTTTCCGAATGAACAGATTTGGCCACACACAATCACACCAAAGTCCGACGGATTCAAACATGATGACGTACGACCAGACTAGAATAAGGAAGTTCATAGCCAGTGGCCAATAGCTGCACTAGCGTCAGTTTTCATCCATCGGACTAGCATACACACGAGCAGATTTCTCGATAGGAACATGTTCTATTTCTAGAATCCGTCAGATTTTTGGACAGCAAAGGTCCGATGGAGCCCACACACGATCGAATTGTCTGACAGATTCGTTCGGGCCTTTGCTGTCGAAAAGTCTGGTCGTGTGTACGTGGCATAACAAATCCATTCTGGCAGTTTTTTGCACTGTTGCATAAACACATACCAACTTAACCTCCCTGGTGGTATGATTATTTCAGATTTTAGGTGCTGAAAGCGGTACCATTATTTGTCATGGAAATTTGGCGTTTTACATTGTAGGCCTGTAATTCCTAGAAATAACTCACTTAAATCTGTCCAAACAAAAGTCTAGTAGACATCCCGGGTATGATAAAGTTTGAAACATGAAATTATAAATTATAATATAATAAATAACTATAAATAATTATAACAAATAATATAATAATAAAAATTATTCAATAACGTAATCAAATCAAAAACACTGAAATTTGCTCAGTTGCAGAATTATCGCTGTCATTACTTTTAGTGTTTGATGATGAATTTCCCCACAAATCACTATCTCTCAATTCTGCAAGTGATTCTAATTTATTATCGCTGTTTTCTAGCTGGTCTAAAAGCACTTTTGACATAAATGGACATTTTTGGTTGCTATAGACAATCTCCAGTTTCCTAGCAGAAAGAATAGTACCATATTTATCGGCATATGACACGCACAGGCGTATAACACCCCTCTTCATTTTAGGAGGGAAGTTTCAGGAAAAAGAAAATAAATTTTAAATGAAGAAATTCGAAGCAAAATAAAGGTCAGTGCCCATCAATGCAGCCTCACCATTGCCCATCTGTAGCCTGATCACAGCGGGGAGACATCACAGGATCCAGGGGACAAGGTAAGTAACCTCTACATGGATCCTGTGATGCGATCCTGAGTCTGACTCGGGGTTACTGCTTTTGGTACTGAAATCTCACCCTGAGCCAGACTCGGCAATACCGCCAGGGAGGCTACAGGATTCTTCCAGGTACATAAACATTACACTCAGAACTATTCCTATCACCACTTCCTGCCATGATTCAACGTTAATTTCTGGGTTTTTAAAGAGCACCCCCACCCCTTCACTTTTATTTTCCACAGCACAAGACCAAACTGTTGGTCCTGCAGACCAGTCCCCATTGCCTGGAGTATACCACAAACCACACTCTTGCAAACAGAAGACACCACACTCAGTCTTAGCCAACTCAGACAAAACAGCTGCACGACGATAGACAGATCCAATTGAATGCACATTCACACTACATATGGACAAAGCCATGAGAAGGATCAAAAAAAACCCTGCAGAAAACACGAAACCTCTCCATCAGGAAGCTTTTTTCCGCTTCTATTCCCTATATCTTTTACAAGAGGATCAACTGATTCACTCTCCAAATATTGCATGGCAGGAGAACCTACCAAGCCCAATGGTGATGTTGCTCCACTTGAATCATCTGACACTTGTGAATCCATACTTAAACTTGGCAGTACATGGGTCACATTTTTTTCAGTGCATTCACCTGGGCTTGAACCCAGAGACAAGTCCCATTTAGGCTTCTATCTCCATGCCTTACTCCCCTGCTCCACCTCAGGCCCTGGTCTTTGAGTGGCAGTTAAAAGGTCTTTTGATCCTGACCCCTCCCTCCTCACCTCCAGTACCTCCATATCCATGTACCATGTAGGAGGAGGAGGGGACGCTGGCGTGGCTTGTTCGGCGCTTCTCTGCTTCTTTCCGTCTTTCCACCTCTCTGGTGGGCGGGTTCCAGCACTCCGGCGCTTGTGTATGCTGGTTGGAGGCGAGGAGGGGACGAGGAAAAGCCCTATGACATCTGTTGGCGTTGGCGTCCAAGAGCCTCCCGAGTTTCCTAGCAGCTGAGCGGCCCGTCAGTTTTTTGCAGAGTAATCGATCAGGCGGGCAGCCGAACGGCCGAGCGCCGATCGCCCAAACAGCCGAGCACCCGAGTGAGCTATCTGGAGGCGGGGAAGGACGAGGAGGGACTAGGAACAGCCAAGTAGTATCAGCGGCTGAGAAGCTGAGCAGTTGAGTGACCGAACAGCTGAGCAAGTCATCCCTCTCAGGCTATACAGTTTTGTTGCTCCTGTTTGAATTGGGAAGCCGGTAAGCAGGCGTGCGGACTTGGATTGTTTCTGCACTCTGCATTATCCTCATTGCACTTTGTAATTTTGCACAAACTGTTTTATGAATGTTTTTGGAATAGTGCAATTTGGGAGGACTGCAGTGTACTTGGTCCAAAATGAACCCCTGCACTATGCTGTAGCCACCCAGGGTATAGGTTATTATAACCTTGACTGTGTTATTTGCATTATCTTATAGACATTTTTATTCAAGCTGATTTTTTTATTACCATTTACATATAATAATTCGGGAATATTGACTGATAGCCCTTTTATTTAGTGCTGCGGATATTTGTTTGTGCTTCTACCATGCTGCCGTTGGTACCATCACTATGTTTGAGTTATTCATTTAAACAGCTGATGAACTACACCATTTTTTTTGGTCCATCATGTATTGCGGTGATTAAACAGCTGGGACTCCTCCGCCACCCACGTTATATCCATAGAAGCTCTCACCGAAAGTTTGTTTGTTCACAGACTAATCATACCATCCCGACTCTTTGGTCAGCAACGCAAACTGTCACTCCACGCATGCACCGTCGGAGTGCTGGTGTACATCAGTTATGTGGTTTGGATGTTTCTATGGCAACATTGTTCAGTGAGTTGAAGGAGAAACGTGGGGTGGATTTTAGTCTGCTGCGGCCAGTGTGAAGATTTGTTGTGTTGCCAAGCAGCAAAATTGAACTTTTAAATGCACATGTATGTGTGTCAGACCATAAGGTTATTTCTATGGATCTGACATCTTCATCCAGTTGTTATAAGCCTAAGCGCAACATTTGTTTTAGAAATGTAAAAAATATAAATCCAGAACTTCTGGCAACAGATTTTCAGCATCTATCTACACAATTTTGCTCTGTTGATGATGCAGTGGCTTATTATAATAGCCAGCTTAGCAGTCTGTTGGACTTTCATGCCCCACTTAAAACAAGAACTGTTACCTTCACTCACTCATCCCCATGGTACACAGATGAGCTTCGTAAGGTGAAGGCAATGGGGCGTGCTCTTGAGCGGTGCTTTTCGAGCCTCTGGCCTCACTGTCCATAAACAAATTTACCGGGATCATCAACATTTATATGCACAGTCCCTTAAGGAGGCTAGGTCACAGTTTTATTCTAATGTTATACGAAATAGTCGAGGAAATTCCAAGCAGCTTTTTTCAACTATAAATCAACTGCTTAAGCCTAACTCTCCGTCACTAACTATTATTTCGGAAGAGCAGTGTAATGAATTTATGGCTTTTTTTCAGATCCAAAATTGATTATATTTGTTCTGCTCTGTCTGGTCCTCCAGCTCAAATTGTCCATCCAAGTTGTTTTGTGCCCTGACAAATGAATTGTTTGCCAGAGGTGTCAGTAGAAGAGGTGCAAATTATTGTTAAGAAAATGAAACCCTCCACTTGTTCCTTGGACCCCTTTCCAACTCCCCTGGTAAAAGCTCATATTTCAGTTTAAGTCCCCTGATTACTGCTGTTATAAATTACTTTTTCGAACTGGCCTTGTTCCTTCAGTTTTAAAAAGTGCTGTTATTAGACCTTTGCTTAAAAAATCCACTCTCGATCCGGAAGTCCTTTCTAATTATAGACCCATCTCTAACCTTCCCTTTATATCCAAAGTACTTGAGAAAGCCGTTGCAAGTCATCTCCAGGATCATCTCAAGCATAACAGCCTTATTGAAAAATTTCAATCAGGCTTCCGTTTTGCTCATAGCATTGAGACTGCTCTTGTTAGAGTTACAAATGACCTTCTTATGTCATCTGATGCCGGCTCTCCATCTTTCCTTATCCTATTGGATTTGTCGGCTGCGTTTGACACTGTCGATCATGGCATTCTTTTAGACAGGCTTCGTTATAATGTCGGACTAAATGACTTAGCCTTCAGCTGGTTTGAATCATATCTCACAAATAGGACTGAACAAACTTCACTGGGTCATTTTAAATCCAAGCCGCATATGGTTACTTGCGGTGTCCCCCAGGGGTCAGTGCTTGGCCCAATTTTGTTCATTCTATATCTCACTCCTTTGGGCCAAATTATCAATCGTTATAATATCTAATTTCATTGTTATGCTGACGATACACAGCTTTATGTAAGAGCAGCAGCCGAAATTCCTTCTGTGCAGTCACCCCTTTCAGTCCTTACCGCCTGTCTGGAGGAGATAAAGGAATGGATGGAACAACATTTCTTGCAATTAAATAGCTCCAAAACTGAGTTTATCATGATTGGTACATCTCACCAGATTAAATCATTGTCGATAACCAGTATTGCCTTTTCTGGCTCTAAAATTCCAGTTTCGTCCACAGTTATTAATCTTGGTGTAAAAATGGATTCTCAACTCACCTATGAAGCACATATAAATCATGTATGTAAGACTTCTTTTTGCCATCTTCGTAATATCTCTAAACTTCGTCCTATTCTTTCCTTTTCTGATGCTGAAAGGTTGGTTCATGCCTTTGTCTCCTCTAGGCTGGATTATTGCAACGCACTTCTCATTGGGATTCCGAGAAAGAGTCTGCAGAGGTTACAGTATATTCAAAACTCTGCAGCAAGGATATTACTCTGATTCTTAAATCTCTTCATTGGCTCCCGGTTTCTGCTAGGATTGAGTATAAGGTCTCTCTTCTTAACCATCAATGCATATATGGACATGCTCCACCGTATCTTAAGGAACTTCTTAGATTGCAAAATTGATGTTGTTCCCTTCGCTCAACTAATTTGAATTGTCTAGAGATTCCAAAAACTAGATTGAAGACAATGGGAGATAGGGCTTTTTTGTGCTGCTGCCCCACGCCTGTGGAATGCTTTGCCTGATAGTTTGAGGGTTTCTCAGTCTACTGATAATTTAAAAAAAGGATTAAAGAGGAAGTAAACCCTGATGGGTTTACTTCCTCTTTTTTTCCCTGCAAAGGTAAAGCATAATGGACTACTATGCATCGCATAGTAGCTCATTATGTGTCACTTACCTGACACAGGAGCCAGCGAAGTCGCCGCTGTCACCTGTAGTCCGCCGCATCCATCTTGGTTGTGGCGTCTCTCGCAGCTCCGACGAATGACAGCGGAGAAGCCGCGATGACGTCACTCCCGCGCATGCGCACGGGAGTCGCGTCTCGGAGCTCCGACGCTGCCATTCGGCGGAGCCGCGATGACGTCACTCCCGCGCATGCGCACGGGAGTCGACAAATTAGGCAAGTCCATTCTTGGACTTGCCGCATTTAGTGCGCCTGCGCGCCGCTGTCTACGGCGCATGCGCCGTAGACAGCGGTGCCCATTTTCGGGCAAATATCTCCTAAACCATATAGGTTTAGGAGATATTACTTGGACCTACAGGTAAGCCTTAATCTAGGCTTACCTGTAGGTCAAAGTTGTTTGGAAGGGTTTACTTCCATTTTAAAGACTTTTCTTTTTAGCAATTTTTTTTGAATTATGTTATCTGTTTGTTTTGATTGTAACTATGTAGCACTTTGAGATCTTTTGATGGAAAGTGCATTATAAATAAAATGTATATTTATTATAATCCTCAGCCCACTCACCAACCTCCTCATCTATATATTGACTCTCCTGCTCTGCCTCCACCTGTTTTATCAAAGCGATCAACTCTTCACACACTCCGCCCACCTCCCTCTCTCCCTCCATGGCTTCATCCGCCACAGCTTCTTCCACCTCACCAACCTGCATATCATTATCCCCCTTCTCTGTCAGATAAATATTCACTCCACTTTTACCCATACATCCTTGCAGTTCCTGTCCGACATCTTCCTTGGAGCTACCAGTGGGATTTTTAGCGTCTGGGAGGGGGTCGGCGCCTTTCCACCTTCCATGCTGGCCACCTGCTCACCCCCCTCATCCGCCCGCTCAGTCTCCTGCTCCTCCGGTTCTCTGCTCACATTCTGCCCTGTAAATCCCCATCTCTGCACAGCCTCCGCATACCAGAAAATCTTCCTCCCCTCTATTTTCGGACAGTTTCTGACAATATGCTCCCCTGAACCACATGGGTCCCATTTTTTTCCGTGCACTCACTCCGCTGCTTTGAGTCCCGGCTTCAAGCTACAGCAATGCTTAGAAGGGCAATCCTCATGAATATGTCCATACTGAAAGCACCCCCTGCAGTAACGGGATTGCCCAGAATAGTAAACAGTACACCGCTCCCCATCAATGGTAAATGCTGGGGGAGGGTAACACACGCCACAAAAACCTGATGCGTCCCTCTTCATGCGTACTTTAAAATGCAGTTTACCTCTATACAAGCCATACTGGTTATAAGCTTCTCTCCTCTGTCAGCCTCCACACAATACCGCAACAAAAATTGTCTCACCAATTCCGGCTCCAAAAAAGGATTATAACAATGTACAATCATGGTCTTCAATCCAGGATCAAGCAATAAACTGACGTCCATCTTCTTAGTTATCAAATTTACTCCCAGATCCGCCTTCACCCAATTCTCATATGCAGCTTGACAGGTATCCTCAGTATGAAAAGAAACATCGTACTGACCACTGTCCACAAAATCTTGGAGAGCAACTAGAAAATGCATTTCCTGGAGAATATGCGTGGGAATGCTGAATAGCATCAAAACTGCCCCATCATATTGCCCCCATCAAAACTGCCGATCATATTCCTCTATTGTAAATCAGTACATGGTGTGTCTGTGCTTTTCCCCACCGCCCATCACTGTGTATAAAAAGCTTTGGTAACCATCAGTGGTGGCCCGTCCATAGGGGGCACCCAGGAAACGACCCCCCCCCCCCCCCAAAGCTTTTGAAAAAAAAAAACTGGTCACTTTAAGAGTGTCCGGGGCGCCGGACACACGGCAGTCTATGGGAAGCTTCCCAGCTTGCAATCAGCTGATTGCAAGCTGGGAAGCTGATTTGCCTGTGTTTAGGGCGTGTGCAGAGTGCAAGCCCACTGCGCTCCCACTGATTTGCCTTGGCTCCTGTCTTGCCTTTTTTATTGGCTGGGACCGGAGGGTGATTGAGCGGTGCTTTTTCGGCACTGCCGCGTTACTTCTAGTTTCCCGGCAGGCTCACTGACAGTGACTTGTGGAGTGCGGACTCCGGAGACGTGACTGCAACTATCCGGGACTGAGACCCTTTGACGTGAGGCGGGGAGGATCACAGTGGCAGCGGATGGATGGACACAGAGCTGCAGGGAATTGGAGAGGATTGCTGTATTTACTCCCCCTCCCTGCATGTCTCTCTCTCTCCCGGTGTTCTGACAGATACAGTCCGCCTATCGAAAAGTGCCCGTTCTGAACTGCGCAGGCGCAGTGCTTGCGCAGTACGGAGCACAAGGAGATTCGGAAAATCTCCAAAGATGAACGGCGCCTGCGCCGTGAGTCCAGGTGCAAGCTCCACCATCCAAGTGGACATAGGGCTGGACATATTAGAGGGCTCCTCGCCACGCTTCGGGCACGGCCTCGCTTCGCTCGGTTCTTTTTATTCTAACTCTATGTCTACTTGGATGGTGGGGCTTGAACCTGGACTCACGGCGCAGGCGCCGTTTATCTTTGGATATTTTCGGAATCTGCTTGTCCTGTGTACTGCGCATGTGCAGTACACAGCGGACACTATCCGACGGGGGACACTATTTGACATGACACCGGCATCATGCTTGCCCCACCTCCTCTGCAGAGCAGCAAACCAAGTGTGACTGCTCCACAGTGAGTACTGTGTCCTGCTGTGAGCCAGGCCCCGCTCCCCCCAGCTCTGATCACTTTTACTTTTCTCAGCTGCTGCAGAGCTTCATGGAGGGGGGAGGGTGGGGCCGCTGAGTGTTGTTCTGCCTGGCAGTGACTGGCAGCTGTGGGGTTTCTTCACCCCCCCGCCTGCATCTCTACCCTAAACACCCTCCCTGACTGCATCTCCACCCTAAACATCCCCCCGGCTGCATCTCCACCCTAAACACCCCCCTGACTGCATCTCCACCCTAAACATCCCCCGCCTTCATCTCCACCTAAACACCCCCCGCCTGCATCTCCACCCTAAACACCTCCCCGTCTGCATCTCCACCTAAACATCCCCTATGCCTACATCTCCACCCTAAACATCCCCCCTGCTGCATCTTCACTCTAAACACCCCCCTGACTGCATCTCCACCCTAAACATCCCCTCTGCCTGCATCTCTACCCTAAACACCCCCTGCTGCATCTCCACCCTAAACATACCCCCTGCTGCATCTCCACCCTAAACATCCCCCCTGCTGAATCTCCACCCTAAACACCCCCCCAACTGCATCTCCACCCTAAACATCCCCCCTGACTGCATCTCAACTCTAAATACCCCTTAAACTGCATCTCCACCGTAAACACCCCCGACTGCATCTCCACCCTAAACACCCCCCGACTGCATCTCCACCCTAAACATCCCCCCTACTGCATCTCCAACCTAAACAACACCCCCCCCCCATGCTGCATCTCCACCCTAAACATCCCCTCTGCGGCCATCTCCACCTTAACATCCCCTCTGCCTGCATCTCCACCCTAAACACCCCCCCGGCCTACATCTCTACCCAAAACACACCCCCCGACTGCATCTCCACCCTAAACACCCCCCGACTGCATCTCCACCCTAAACACCCCCCGACTGCATCTCCACCCTAAACATCCCCCTGGCTGCATCTCCACCCTAAACACCCCCCTGACTGCATCTCCACCCTAAACACCCCCTCGCCTGCATCTCCACCCTAAACACCTCCCCGCCTGCATCTTCACCCTAAACATCCCCCCTACTTGCATCTCCACCCTAAACACCCCCCTGTCTGCATCTCCACCCTAAACATCCCCCTGACTGCATTTCCACCCTAAACACCCCCCCCCCCCCGACTGCATCTCCACCCTAAACATCCCCCCTTACTGCATCTCCACCCTAAACATCCCCCCTGACTGCATCTCCATCCTAAACATCCCCCTGACTGCATTTCCACCCTAAACACCTCCCGCCTGCATCTCCACCCTAAACATCCCCGCTGACTGCATTTCCACCCTAAATATCTCCTCTGCCTGCATCTCCACCCTAAACATCTCCCCTGCTGCATCTCCACCCTAAACACCCCCGGCTGCATCTTCACTCTAAACATCCCCTTTGCCGGCATCTCCACCTAAACATCCCCTCTGCTTGCATCTCCACCCTAAACATCCCCCCTGCTGCATCTTCACCCTAAACACCCCCCTGACTGCATCTCCACCCTAAACATCCCCTCTGCCTGCATCTCCACTATAAACCCCCCCCCCCCCCCGACTGCATCTCCACCTTAAACTCCCCCCGACTGCATCTCCACCATAAAACACCCCCCTGACTGTATCTCCACCCTAAACATCCCCCCGGATGCATCTGCACCCTAAACACCCCCCTGACTGCATCTCCACCCTAAACACCCCCCTGACTGCATCTCCACCCTAAAAACCCCCCTTGCCTGCATCTCCACCCTAAACACCCCCCGCCTGCATCTCCGCCCTAAACATCCCAGCTGACTGCATTTCCACCCTAAATATCCCCTCTACCTGCATGTCCACCCTAAACATTTCCCCTGCTGCATCTCCATCCTAAACACCCCCGGCTGCATCTCCACCCTAAACATCCCCTCTGCCGGCATCTCCGCCTAAAAATCCCCTCTGCCTGCATCTCCACCCTAAACATCCCCCCTGCTGCATCTTCACCCTACACACCCCCCTGACTGCATCTCCACCCTAAACACCCCCCTGTCTGCATTTATACCCTAAACACCCCCCCCCCCGACTGCATCTCCAACTTAAACACCTCCTGACTGCATCTCCACCCTAAAACCCCCCCTGCCTGCATCTCCACCCTAAACACCCCCCGCCTGCATCTCCACCCTAAACATCCCCGCTGACTGCATTTCCACCCTAAATATCCCCTCTGCCTGCATGTCCACCCTAAAGATCTCCCCTGCTGCATCTCCACCCTAAACACCCCCCTGCTGCATCTCCACCCTAAACATCCCCTCTGCCGGCATCTCCACCTAAACATCCCCTCTGCCTGCATCTCCACCCTAAACATCCCCCCTGCTGCATCTTCACCCTAAACACCCCCCTGCCTTCATCGTCACCCTAAACACCCCCCGCCTGCATCTCCACCCTAAACACCTCCCCGCCTGCATCTCCACCTAAACATCCCCTATGCCTACATCTCCACCCTAAACATCCCCCCTGCTGCATCTCCACCCTAAACATCCCCCCTGCTGCATCTCCACCCTAAACAACCCCCTGCTGAATCTCCACCCTAAACACGCCCACCAACTGCATCTCCACCCTAAACATCCCCCCTGCTGCATCTCCACCCTAAACATCCCCCCTGCTGCATCTCCACCCTAAACAACCCCCCTGCTGAATCTCCACCCTAAACACCCCCACCAACTGCATCTCCACCCTAAACATCCCCCCTGACTGCATCTCCACCCTAAATACCCCCTAAACTGCATCTCCACCGTAAACAACCCCCGACTGCATCTCCACCCTAAACACCCCCCGACTGCATCTCCACCCTAAACATCCCCCCTACTGCATCTCCAACCTAAACACCCCCCCCATGCTGCATCTCCACCCTAAACATCCCCTCTGCGGGCATCTCCACCTAAACATCCCCTCTGCCTGCATCTCCACCCTGAACACCCCCCCCCCCGGCCTGCATCTCTACCCTAAACACATCCCCCGACTGCATCTCCCCCCTTAAACACCCCCCGACTGCATCTCCACCCTAAACACCCCCCGACTGCATCTCCACTCTAAACATCCCCCCGGCTGCATCTCCACCCTAAACACCCCCCTGACTGCATCTCCACCCTAAACACCCCCCGCCTGCATCTCCACCCTAAACACCTCCCCGCCTGCATCTCCACCTAAACATCCCCTCTGCCTGCATCTCCACCCTAAATATCCCCTCTGCCTGCATCTCCACCCTAAACATCCCCCTGCTGCATCTCCACCCTAAACACCCCCCGGCTGCATCTCCACCCTAAACATCCCCTCTGCCGGCATCTCCACCTAAACATCCCCCCTGCTGCATCTTCACCCTAAACACCCCCCCCTGCCTGCATCTCTACCCTAAACACACCCCCGACTGCATCTCTACCCTAAACACACCCCCCGACTGCATCTCTACCCTAAACACACCCCCTGACTGCATCTCCACTCTAAACACCCCCCAACTGCATCTCCACCCTAAACACCCCCCGACTGCATCTCCACCCTAAAGATCCCCCCGGCTGCACCTCCACCCTAAACACCCCCCTGACTGCATCTCCACCCTAAACACCCCCCTGCCTTCATCTCCACCCTAAACACCCCCCGCCTGCATCTCCACCCTAAACACCCCCCTGTCTGCATCTCCACCCTAAACATCCCCCTGACTGCATTTCCACCCTAAAAAAAACCCCGACTGCATCTCCACCCTAAACATCCCCCCTTACTGCATCTCCACCCTAAACATCCCCCCTGACTGCATCTCCATCCTAAACATCCCCCTGACTGCATTTCCACCCTAAACACCCCCCGCCTGCATCTCCACCCTAAACATCCCCGCTGACTGCATTTCCACCCTAAATATCCCCTGTGCCTGCATCTCCACCTAAACATCCCCTCTGCATGCATCTCCACCCTAAACATCCCCCCTGCTGCATCTTCACCCTAAACACCCCCCTGACTGCATCTCCACCCTAAACATCCCCTCTGCCTGCATCTCCACCCTAAACACACCCCCCGACTGCATCTCCACCTTAAACTCCCCCCGACTGCATCTCCACCATAAAACACCCCCTGACTGTATCTCCACCCTAAACATCCCCCCAGGTGCATCTCCACCCTAGATACACACCCCTGACTGCATCTCCACCCTAAACACCCCCCTGACTGCATCTCCACCCTAAAAACCCCCCCTGCCTGCATCTCCACCCTAAACACCCCCAGCCTGCATCTCCACCCTAAACATCCCCGCTGACTGCATTTCCACCCTAAATGTTCCCTCTGCCTGCATGTCCACCCTAAACATTTCCCCTGCTGCATCTCCACCCTAAACATCCCCTCTGCTGGCAACTCCGCCTAAAAATCCCCTCTGCCTGCATCTCCACCCTAAACATCCCCCCTGCTGCATCTTCACCCTAAACACCCCCCTGACTGCATCTCCACCCTAAACATCCCCTCTGCCTGCATCTCCACCCTAAACACCCCCCTGTCTGCATTTATACCCTAAACACCCCCCCCCCCCCCGACTGCATCTCCAACTTAAACACCCTCTGACTGCATCTCCACCCTAAAACCCCCCCCTGCCTGCATCTCCACCCTAAACACCCCCCGCCTGCATCTCCACCCTAAACATCCCCGCTGACTGCATTTCCACCCTAAATATCCCCTCTGCCTGCATGTCCACCCTAAACATCTCCCCTGCTGCATCTCCACCCTAAACACCCCCCGGCTGCATCTCCACCCTAAACATCCCCTCTGCCGGCATCTCCACCTAAACATCCCCTCTGCCGGCATCTCCACCCTAAACATCCCCTCTGCTGCATCTTCACCCTAAACACCCCCCTGACTGCATCTCCACCCTAAACATCCCCTCTGCCTGCATCTCCACCCTAAACACCCCCCTGTCTGCATTTATACCCTAAACACCCCCCCCCCGACTGCATCTCCACCATAAACACCCGCCGACTGCATCTCCACCCTAAACACCCCCCTGGGTGCATCTCCACCCTAAACACCCCCCTGACTGCATCTCCACCCTAAACACCCCTCTGACTGCATCTCCACCCTAAACATCCCCCCTGCCTGCATCTCCACCCTAAACAACCCCCTGTCTGCATCTCCACCCTAAACATCCCTCCTGACAGCATTTCCACCCTAAACACCCCCAGATTGCAAATCCACCCTAAACACCCCCCCCCCCCCCGACTGCATCTTCACCCTAAACATCCCCCCTGCCTGCATCTTCACCCTAAACATCCCCCCTGACTGCATCTCCACCCTAAACATCCCTGCCGACTGCATTTCCACCCTAAGCACCCCCCTGACTGCATCTCCACCCTAAACATCCCCCCTGACTGCATCTCCATCCTAAACACCCCCCCAACTGCATCTCCACCCTAAACATCCCCTCTGACTGCATCTCCACCCTAAACACTCCCCGCCTGCATCTCCAACCTAAACATCCCCGCTGACTGCATTTCCACCCTAAACACCCCCCCCCCCCCCCGACTGCATCTCCACCCTAAACATCCCCCTGACTGCATCTCCATCCTAAACACCCCCCCAACTGCATCTCCACCCTAAACATCCCCTCTGACTGCATTTCCATCCTAAACATCCCTCCTGACTGCATCTCCACCCTAAACACCCCCTGGCTGCATCTCCACCCTAAACATCCCCCCTGACGGCATCTTCACCCTAAACACTCCCCCTGCTGCATCTCTACCCTAAACATCCCCCCTGACTGCATCTCCACCCTAAACACTCCCCCTGCTGCATCTCCACCCTAAACACCCCCCTGACTGCATCTCCACCCTAAATACCCCCCCTGCCTGCATCTCCACCCTAAACACCCCTCCGCCTGAAACTCCACTCCAAACACCCCCCCGCCTGCATCTCCACCCTAAACACCCCCCTGCCTGCATCTCCACCCTAAAAATCCCCCCTGACTGCATTTCCACCCTAAGCACCCCCGACTGCATCTCTACCCTAAACATCCCCCCTGACTGCATCTCCACTCTAAACATCCCCCCTGACTGCATCTCCACCTTAAACATCCCCCCGACTGCATTTCCACCCTAAACACCCCCCGACTGCATCTCCACCCTAAACATCCCCCCTTACTGCATATCCACCCTAAACATCCCCTCTGACTGCATTTCCACCCTAAACACCCCCCCCCCCCCGCTGCATCTCCATCCTAAACATCCCCCCTGACTGCATCTCCACCCTAAACAACCCCTGGCTGCATCTCCACCCTAAACATCCCCCCTGACGGCATCTTCACCCTAAACACTCCCCCTGCTGCATCTCTACCCTAAACATCCCCCCTGACTGCATCTCCACCCTAAACACTCCCCCTGCTGCATCTCCACCCTAAACACCCCCTTGACTGCATCTCCACCCTAAATACCCCCCCTGCCTGCATCTCCACCCTAAACACCCCTCCGCCTGAAACTCCACTCCAAACACTCCCCCCCCCCGCCTGCATCTCCACCCTAAACACCCCCCTGCCTGCATCTCCACCCTAAAAATCCCCCCTGACTGCATTTCCACCCTAAGCACCCCCAGACTGCATCTCCACCCAAAACACCCCCGACTGTATCTCTACCCTAAACATCCCCCCTGACTGCATCTCCACTCTAAACATCCCCCCTGACTGCATCTCCACCTTAAACATCCCCCCTGACTGCATTTCCACCCTAAACACCCCCCCGACTGCATCTCCACCCTAAACACACCCCCTGCCTGCATCTCCACCCTAAACACCCCCCGACTGCATCTCAACCCTAAACATCCCCCCTTACTGCATATCCACCCTAAACATCCCCCCTGACTGCATCTCCATCCTAAACATCCCCCTGACTGCATTTCCACCCTAAAAACCCCCGCCTGCATCTCCACCCTAAACATCCCCGCTGATTGCATTTCCACCCTAAATATCCCCTTTGCCTGCAGCTCCACCCTAAACATCCCCTCTGCCAGCATCTCCACCTAAACATCCCCTCTCCCTGCATCTCCACCCTAAACATCCCCCCTGCTGCATCTTCACCCTAAACACCCCCCTGACTGCATCTCCACCCTAAACATCCCCTCTGCCTGCATCTACACCCTAAACACACCCCCCGACTGCATCTCCACCTTAAACACCCCGACTGCATCTCCACCATAAAACAGCCCCCGACTGCATCTCCACCCTAAACATCCCCCCGGCTGCATCTCCACCCTAAACACCCCCCTAACTGCATCTCCACCCTAAACACCCCCCTGACTGCATCTCCACCCTAAACACCCCCCTGCCTGCATCTCCACCCTAAACACCCCCGCCTGCATCTCCACCCTAAACTTCCCCGCTGACTGCATTTTCACCCTAAATATCCCCTCTGCCTGCATCTCCACCCTAAACATCCCCTCTGCCTGCATCTCCACCCTAAACATCCCCCCTTCTGCATCTTCACCCTAAACACCCCCGTGACTGCATCTCATCCCTAAACATCCCCTCTGCCTGCATCTCCACCCTAAACACCCCCTGCCTGCATTTCTACCCTAAACACCCCCCCGACTGCATCTCCACCTTAAACACCCCCCGACTGCATCTCCACCCTAAACACCCCCCCGACTGCATCTCCACCCTAAACACCCCCGCCTGCATCTCCACCCTAAACATCCCCGCTGACTGCATTTTATCCCTAAATATCCCCTCTGCCTGCATCTCCACCCTAAACATCTCCCCTGCTGCATCTCCACCCTAAACACCCCCCCGGCTGCATCTCCACCCTAAACATCCCCTCTGCCTGCATCTCCACCCTAAACATCCCCCCTTCTGCATCATCACCCTAAACACCCCCCTGACTGCATCTCATCCCTAAACACCCCCCTGGATGCATCTCCACCTTAAACACCCCCCTGACTGCATCTCCGCCCTAAACACCCCCCTGACTGCATCTCCACCCTAAACACCCCCCGCCTGCATCTCCACCCTAAACACCCCCCTGCCTGCATCTCCACCCTAAACATCCCCCCTGCCTGCATCTCCACCCTAAACACCCCCCTGTCTGCATCTCCACTCTAAACATCCCTCCTGACAGCATTTCCACCCTAAACACCCCCGACTGCATCTCCACCCTAAACACCCCCCCCCCGACTGCATCTTCACCCTAAGCATCCCCCTGACTGCATCTCCACCCTAAACATCCCCCCTGACTGAATCTCCATCCTTAACATCCCCCCTGACTGCATTTCCACCCTAAATACTCCCCGCCTGCATCTCCACCCTAAACATCCCTGCTGACTACATTTCCCCCTAAACACCCCCCTGACTGCATCTCCACCCTAAACATCCCCCCTGAGTGCATTTCCACCCTAAACACCCCCCTGACGGCACCTCCACCCTAAACATCCCCCTAACTGCATCTCCACCCTAAACACCCCCCGACTGCATCTCCACCCTAAACATCCCCCTGACTGCATCTCCACCCTAAACACTCCCCCACCTGCATCTCCACCCTAAACACCCCCCCCCTGTTTGCATCTCCACCCTAAACACCCCCCACCTGCATCTCCACCCTTAACACCCCCCCTGATTGCATCTCCACCCTAAACATCCCCCCTACCGGCATCTCCATCCTAAACACCCCCCCTGACTGCATCTCCACCCTAAACATCCCCCCTGACTGCATTTCCCCCTAAAAAAACCCTGACTGCATCTCCACCCTAAACACCCCCCCCCCCCCCACCTGCATCTCCACCCTAAACATCCCCCCTGACTGCATCTCCACCCTAAACACCCCCCACCTGCCTGCATCTCTCCACCCTAAACACTCCCCCGCCTGCATCTCCACCCTAAACACCCCTCTGCTTGCATCTCCACCCTAAACATCCCACCTGCCTGCATTTCTACCCTAAACATCCCCCCTGCTGCATCTCCACCCTCAACATCCCCCCTGCTGCATCTCCACCCTAAACATCCCCCCTGCTGCATCTCCACCCTAAACACCCCCCCCCCCCCGACTGCATCTCCACCCTAAGGCTGGATTCACACCTATGCATTTTTAGTACTTTTTGCATTTTGCAGATTTGCACTACAGAACGTGTTCCATAGGAAACTATGTTAAATGGACTGTAGTGAAAATCTGCACAATGCAAAAAGCACTACAAATGCATAGGTGTAAATCCAGCCTAAACATCCCCCCTGCTGCATTTCAACCCTAAAAACCCCCGCTGACTGCATCTCCACCCAAAACACCCCCCGACTGCATCTCTACCCTAAACATCCCCCCTGAAATCATCTCCACCCGTAAACATTCCCCCTGACTGCATCTCCACCCTAAACATCCCCCACCTGCATCTCCACCCTAAACCTCCCCCGTGACTGCATCTCCACCCTAAACACCCTCCTCGACTCCATCTCCACCCAAAACACCACAGACTGTATCTCTACCCTAAACATCCCCCCTGACTGCATCTCCACTCTAAACATCCCCCCTGACTGCATCTCCACCTTAAACATCCCCCCTGACTGCATTTCCACCCTAAACACCCCCCCCCCCCCCCGACTGCATCTCCACCCTAAACACACCCCCTGCCTGCATCTCCACCCTAAACACCCCCCGACTGCATCTCAACCCTAAACATCCCCCCTTACTGCATATCCACCCTAAACATCCCCCCTGACTGCATCTCCATCCTAAACATCCCCCTGACTGCATTTCCACCCTAAAAACCCCCGCCTGCATCTCCACCCTAAACATCCCCGCTGATTGCATTTCCACCCTAAATATCCCCTTTGCCTGCAGCTCCACCCTAAACATCCCCTCTGCCAGCATCTCCACCTAAACATCCCCTCTCCCTGCATCTCCACCCTAAACATCCCCCCTGCTGCATCTTCACCCTAAACACCCCCCTGACTGCATCTCCACCCTAAACATCCCCTCTGCCTGCATCTACACCCTAAACACACCCCCCTGACTGCATCTCCACCCTAAACATCCCCTCTGCCTGCATCTACACCTTAAACACCCCGACTGCATCTCCACCATAAAACACCCCCCGACTGCATCTCCACCCTAAACATCCCCCCGGCTGCATCTCCACCCTAAACACCCCCCTAACTGCATCTCCACCCTAAACACCCCCCTGACTGCATCTCCACCCTAAACACCCCCCTGCCTGCATCTCCACCCTAAACACCCCCGCCTGCATCTCCACCCTAAACTTCCCCGCTGACTGCATTTTCACCCTAAATATCCCCTCTGCCTGCATCTCCACCCTAAACATCTCCCCTGCTGCATCTCCACCCTAAACACCCCTCTGCTTGCATCTCCACCCTAAACATCCCACCTGCCTGCATTTCTACCCTAAACATCCCCCCTGCTGCATCTCCACCCTCAACATCCCCCCTGCTGCATCTCCACCCTAAACATCCCCCCTGCTGCATCTCCACCCTAAACACCCCCCCCCCCGACTGCATCTCCACCCTAAGGCTGGATTCACACCTATGCATTTTTAGTACTTTTTGCATTTTGCAGATTTGCACTACAGAACGTGTTCCATAGGAAACTATGTTAAATGGACTGTAGTGAAAATCTGCACAATGCAAAAAGCACTACAAATGCATAGGTGTAAATCCAGCATAAACATCCCCCCTGCTGCATTTCAACCCTAAAAACCCCCGCTGACTGCATCTCCACCCAAAAACACCCCCCGACTGCATCTCTACCCTAAACATCCCCCCTGAAATCATCTCCACCCGTAAACATTCCCCCTGACTGCATCTCCACCCTAAACATCCCCCACCTGCATCTCCACCCTAAACCTCCCCCGTGACTGCATCTCCACCCTAAACACCCTCCTCGACTCCATCTCCACCCAAAACACCACAGACTGCATCTCTAACCTAAACGTCCCCCCTGACTGCATCTCCATCCCAAACATCCCCCCTGACTGCATTTCCACCCTAAACTCCCCCCCGCCTGCATCTCCACCCTAAACATCCCCCTGACTGCATTTCCACCCTAAACACCCCCCGACTGCATCTCCCCCCTGAACATCCCCCCTGACTGCATCTCCACCCTAAACATCCCCGACTGCATTTCCACCCTAAACACCCCCACCTGCATCTCCACCCTAAACATCCCCCCTGCCTGCATCTCCACCCAAAACACCCCTCCGCCTGCAACTCCACTCCAAACACCCCCCGCCTGCATCTCCACCCTAAACCCCCGTCTGCATCTCCACCCTAAACATCCCCCCTGATTGCATCTCCACCCGTAAACATTCCCTCGACTGCATCTCCACCCTAAACATCCCCCCTGCCTGCATCTCCACCCTAAACATCCCCCCTGACTGCATTTCCACCCTAAACACCACCCTGCTTGCATCTCCACCCTAAACATCCCCCCTGACTGCATCTCCACCCTAAACACCCACCTGCTTGCATCTCCACCCTAAACACCCCCCTGCTTGCATCTCCACCCTAAACACCCCCCTGCTGCATTTCCACCCTAAATATCCCCCCTGCTGCATCTCCACCCTAAACACCCCCCGACTGCATCTCCACCCTAAGGCTGGATTCACACCTATGCATTTTTAATGCTTTTTGCATTTTGCAGATTTGCACTACAGAACGTGTTCCATAGGAAACTATGTTAAATGGACTGTAGTGCAAATCTGCAAAATGCAAAAAGCACTAAAAACGCATAGGTGTGAATCCAGCCTAAACCCCCCCCCCCCGCCTGCATCTCCACCCTAAACACCCCCCCCGACTACATCTCCACCCTAACTGCCCCCGACTGCATCTCCACCCTCAACACCCCCGACTTCATCTCCACCCTAAACACCCCCTGACTGCATCTCCACCCTAAACATCCCCTCTGCCGGCATCTCCACCCTAAACATCCCCTCTGCCTGCATCTCCACCCTAACACCCTAAACACCCCCCCACCTGCATCTCCACCCTAAACATTCCCCGCCTGCATCTCCACCCTAAACATCCCCCTGCCTGCATCTCCACCCTAAACACCCCCCCCCCCCCCCCCCGCCTGCATAACCACCCTAAACATCCCCCCGCCTGCATAACCACCCTAAACATCCCGCCTGACTGCATTTCCACCCTAAACACCCTCCTGCCTGCATCTCCACCCTAAACATCCTCCCTGACTGCATCTCCACCCTAAACACCCCCCTGCCGGCTTCTCCACCCTAAACACCCCGACTGCATATCCACCCTAAACACCCCCGACTTCATCTCCACCCTAAACATCCCCTCTGCCTGCATCTCCACCCTAAACATCCCCTCTGCCTGCATCTCCACTCTAACACCCTAAACACCCCCCCCCCCCACCTGCATTTCCACCCTAAACACCCCCACTTGCATCTCCACCCTAAACATTCCCCGCCTGCATCTCCACCCTAAACACCCCCCGCCTGCATCACCACCCTAAACATCCCCCCTGACTGCATTTCCACCCTAAACACCCCCCTGCCTGCATCTCCACCCTAAACATCCCCCCTGACTGCATCCCCACCCTAAACACCCCCCTGCCTGCATCTCCACCCTAAACACCCCCCTGCTGCATCTCCACCCTAAATATCCCCCCTGCTGCATCTCCACCCTAAACACCCCCCGACTGCATCTCCACCCTAAGGCTGGATTCACACCTATGCATTTTTAGTGCTTTTTGCATTTTGCAGATTTGCACTACAGAACGTGTTCCATAGGAAACTATGTTAAATGGACTGTAGCGCAAATCTGCAAACTGCAAAAAGCACTAAAAATGCATAGGTGTGAATCCAGCCTAAACACCCCCCCCCCACCTGCATCTCCACCCTAAACACCCCCCCACTACATCTCCACCCTAAACACCCCCCGACTGCTTCTCCACCCTAAACACCCCCGACTGCATCTCCACCCTAAACAACCCCTGACTGCATCTCCACCCTAAACATCCCCTCTGCCGGCATCTCCACCCTAAACATCCCCTCTGCCTGCATCTCCACCCTAACACCCTAAACACCCCCCCACCTGCATTTCCACCCTAAACACCCCCCACCTGCATCTCCACCTTAAACACCCCCACCTGCATCTCCACCCTAAACATTCCCGCCTGCATCTCCACCCTAAACATCCCCCTGCCTGCATCTCCACCCTAAACACCCCCCCCCCTCCACCTGCATAACCACCCTAAACATCCCCCCTGACTGCATTTCCACCCTAAAGACCCCCTGCCTGCATCTCCACCCTAAACATCCCCCCTGACTGCATATCCACCCTAAACACCCCCCTGCCTGCATCTCCACCCTAAACACCCCCTGCTTGCATCTCCACCCTAAACATCCCCCTGCCTGCATTTCCACCCTAAATATCCCCCCGCTGCATCTCCACCCTAAATATCCCCCCTGCTGCATCTCCACCCTAAACATCCCCCGACGACTGCTTCTCCACCCTAAAGCTGGATTCACACCTATGCATTTTTAGTGCTTTTTGCATTTTACAGATTTGCACTACAGAACGTGTTCCATAGGAAACTATGTTAAATGGACAGTAGTACAAATCTGAAAAATGCAAAAAGCACTAAAAATGCATAGGTGTGAATCCAGCCTCAACACCCCCCGACTGCTTCTCCACCCTAAACACCTCCGACTGCCTCTCCACCCTAAACACCCCCGACTTCAGCTCCACCCTAAACACCCCCTGACTGCATCTCCACCCTAAACATCCCCTCTGCCTGCATCTCCACCCTAAACATCCCCTCTGCCTGCATCTCCACCCTAAACACCTCCCACCTGCATTTCCTCCCTAAACACCCCCCACCTGTATTTTCACCCTAAACACTCCTGCCTGCATCTCTACCCTAAACATTCCCCCGCCTGACTCTCCATCCTAAACATCCCCCCTGCCTGCATCTACACCCTAAAAAACCCCCCTGCCTGCATCGCCACCCTGAACACCCCTCTGCCTGCAACTCCACTCCAAACACCCCCCTGCCTGCATCTCCACCCTAAACACCCCCCGCCTTCATCTCCACCCTAAACATCCCCCCTTCTGCATTTCAGCCCTAAACACCCCCCTGACTGCTTCTCCACCCTAAACACCCCCGACTGCCTCTCCACCCTAAACACCCCCGACTTCAGCTCCACCCTAAACACCCCCTGACTGCATCTCCACCCTAAACATCCCCTCTGCCTGCATCTCCACCCTAAACATCCCCTCTGCCTGCATCTCCACCCTAAACACCCCCCACCTGCATTTCCTCCCTAAACACCCCCCACCTGTATTTTCACCCTAAACACTCCTGCCTGCATCTCTACCCTAAACATTCCCCCGCCTGCCTCTCCACCCTAAACATCCCCCCTGCCTGCATCTACACCCTAAAAAAAACCCCTGCCTGCATCTCCACCCTGAACACCCCTCCGCCTGCAACTCCACTCCAAACACCCCCCTGCCTGCATCTCCACCCTAAACACCCCCCGCCTTCATCTCCACCCTAAACATCCCCCCTTCTGCATTTCAGCCCTAAACACCCCCCTGACTGCATCTCCACCCAAAACACCCCCCGACTGCATCTTTACCCTAAACATCCCCCCTGACTGCATCTCCACCCTACACATCCCCCCTGACTGCATCTCCACCCTAAACATCCCCCGACTGCATTTCCACCCTTAACACCCCCCCACCTGCATCTCCACCCTAAACATCCCCACCGACTGCATCTCCACCCTAAACACCCCATGACTGCATCTCCACCCTAAACACCCCCCAATTGCATCTCCACCCTAAACATCCCCCCTGACTGCATCTCCACCCTAAACACTCCCCCGCCTGCATCTCCACCCTAAACACCACCCTGTTGCATCTCCACTCAAAACACCCCAGACTGCATCTCTACCCTAAACATCCCCCCTGACTGCATCTCCACCCTAAACACCCCCCCGACTGCATCTCCACCCTATACACCCCCATGACTGCATCTCCAACCTAAACACCCCCCCGACTGCATCTCCACCCTAAACACCCCCACCTGCATCTCCACCCTAAACATCCCCCCTGCGGCATTTCAACCCTAAACACCCCCCCTGACTGCATCTCCACCCAAAACACCCCCCGACTGCATCTCTACCCTAAACATCCCCCCTGACTGCTTCTCCACCCTAAACATCCCCCCTGCCTGCATCTCCACCCTAAACGTCCCCGACTGCATTTCCACCCTAAACACCCCCCACCTGCATCTCCACCCTAAATATCCCCCCTGACTGCATTTCCACCCTAATCACCCCCCCCCCCTGACTGCATCTCCACCCTAAACACCCCCTGACTGCATCTCCATCCTAAACATCCCCCCTGACTGCATTTCCACCCTAAACTCCCCCCGCCTGCATCTCCACCCTAAACATCCCCCTGACTGCATTTCCACCCTAAACACCCCCCGACTGCATCTCCACCCTAAACATCCCCCTGACTGCATCTCCACCCTAAACATCCCCCGACTGCATTTCCACCCTAAACACCCCCCACCTGCATCTCCACCCTAAACATCCCCCCCGCCTGCATCTCCACCCTAAACACCCCCACCTGCATCTCCACCCTAAACACCCCTCCGCCTGCAACTCCACTCTAAACACCCCTCCGCCTGCATCTCCACCCTAAACCCCCGTCTGCATCTCCACCCTAAACATCCCCCCTGACTGCATCTCCACCCTAAACATCCCTCGACTGCATTTCCACCCAAAACATCCCCCCACCTGCATCTCCACCCTAAACATCCCCCGTGACTACATTTCCACCCTAAACATCCTCCTGTTTGCATCTCCACCCTAAACACCCCCCGACTGCATCTCTACCCTAAACATCCCACCTGACTGCATCTCCACCCTAAACATCCCCCCTGACTGCATCTCCACCCTAAACATCCCTCGACTGCATTTCCACCCAAACATCCCCCCACCTGCATCTCCACCCTTAACATCCCCCGTGACTGCATTTCCACCCTAAACACCCCCCTGTTTGCATTTCCACCCTAAACTCCCCCCGCCTGCATCTCCACCCTAAACACCCCCTGACTGCATCTCCACCCTAAACACCCCCAATTGTATCTCCACCCTAAACATCCTCCTTGACTGCATCTCCACCCTAAATACTCCCCCGCCTGCATCTCCACCCTAAACACCCCCAATTGTATCTCCACCCTAAACATCCTCCTTGACTGCATCTCCACCCTAAATACTCCCCCGCCTGCATCTCCACCCTAAACACCCCCCTGTTTGCATCTCCACCCAAAACACCCCCGACTGCATCTCTACCCTAAACATCCCCCCTGACTGCATCTCCATCCTAAACATCCCCCCTGACAGCATTTCCACCCTAAACACTCCCCACCTGCATCTCCACCCTAAACATCCCCTCTGACTGCATTTCCACCCTAAACACCCCCCCCGACTGCATCTCCACCCTAAATACCACCCCCCGACTGCATCTCCACCCTTAACACCCCCCTGCTGCATTTCAACTCTAAACACTCCCCCCCCCTGACTGCATCTCCACCCAAAACACCCCCTGACTGCATCTCTACCCTAAACATCCCCCCTGACTGCATTTCCACCCTAAACACCCCCCCTGACTGCATCTCCACCCTAAACACCCCCTGACCTCATCTCCACCCTAAACACCCCCCAATTGCATCTCCACCCTAAACATCCCCCCTGACTGCATCTCCACCCTAAACATCCCCCCTGACTGCATTTCCACCCTAAACACCCCCCTGACTGCATCTCCACCCTAAACACCCCCTGACTGCATCTCCACCCTAAACACCCCCCAATTGCATCTCCACCCTAAACACCCCCGTCTGCATCTCAACCCTAAACATCCCCCCTGCTGCATTTCAACCCTAAACACCCCCCTGACTGCATCTCCACCCAAAACACCCCCCGACTGCATCTCTACCCTAAACATCCCCCCTGACTGCATCTCCACCCTAAACACACCCCCACCTGCATCTCCACCCTAAACATCCCCCTGACTGCATTTCCACCCTAAACACCCCTCATGACTGCATCTCCACCTTAAACACCCCCTGACTGCATCTCCACCCTAAACACCCCCCAATTGCATCTCCACCCTAAACATCCCCCTGACTGCATCTCCACCCTAAACACTCCCCCGCCTACATCTCCACGCTAAACACCCCCCTGCTTGCATCTCCACCCTAAACACCCCCCCCGACTGCATCTCCACCCAAAACACCCCCGACTGCATCTCTACCCTAAACATCCCCCCTGACTGCATCTCCATCCTAAACATCCCCCCGACTGCATTTCCACCCTGAACACCCCCACCTGCATCTCCACCCTAAACATCCCCCTGTTTGCATTTCCACCCTAAACACCCCCCCCCCCCCCGACTGCATCTCCACCCAAAACACCCCCGTCTGCATCTCTACCCTAAACATCCCCCCTGACTGCATCTCCATCCTAAACATCCCCCATGACTACATTTCCACTCTAAACACCCCCCGCCTGCATCTCCACCCTAAACATCCCCCTTGACTGCATTTCCACCCTAAACACCCCCCGACTGCATCTCCACCCTAAACATCCCCCCTGACTGCATCTCCACCCAAAACACCCCCCGTCTGCATCTCTACCCTAAACATCTCCCCTGACTGCTTCTCCACCCTAAACTTCCCCCCTGACTGCATCTCCACCCTAAACGTCCCCGACTGCATTTCCACCCTAAACACCCCCCCACCTGCATCTCCACCCTAAATATCCCCCCTGACTGCATTTCCACCCTAAACACCCCCCCTGACTGCATCTCCACCCTAAACACCCCCTGACTGCATCTCCATCCTAAACATCCCCCCTGACTGCATTTCCACCCTAATCTCCCCCCGTCTGCATCTCCACCCTAAACATCCCCCTGACTGCATTTCCACCCTAAACACCCCCCGACTGCATCTCCACCCTAAACATCCCCCTGACTGCATCTCCACCCTAAACATCCCCGACTGCATTTCCACCCTAAACACCCCCCACCTGCATCTCCACCCTAAACACCCCCCCCCCCCGCCTGCATCTCCACCCTAAACACCCCCACCTGCATCTCCACCCTAAACACTTCTCTGCCTTCAACTCCACTCTAAACACCCCTCCGCCTGCATCTCCACCCTAAACCCCCGTCTGCATCTCCACCCTAAACATCCCCCCTGACTGCATCTCCACCCTAAACATCCCTCGACTGCATTTCCACCCTAAACATCCCCCCACCTGCATCTCCACCCTAAACATCCCCCGTGACTGCATTTCCACCCTAAACACCCTCCTGTTTGCATCTCCACCCTAAACACCCCCCGACTGCATCTCCACCCAGAACACCACCGACTGCATCTCTACCCTAAACATCCCACCTGACTGCATCTCCACCCTAAACATCCCCCCTGACTGCATCTCCACCCTAAACATCCCTCGACTGCATTTCCACCATAACATCCCCCCACCTGCATCTCCACCCTAAACATCCCCCGTGACTGCATTTCCACTCTAAACACCCCCCTGTTTGTATTTCCACCCTAAACTCCCCCCGCCTGCATCTCCACCCTAAACACCCCCTGACTGCATCTCCACCCTAAACACCCCCAATTGTATCTCCACCCTAAACATCTTCCTTGACTGCATCTCCACCCTAAATACTCCCCCGCCTGCATCTCCACCCTAAACACCCCCCTGTTTGCATCTCCACCCAAAACACCCCCGACTGCATCTCTACTCTAAACATCCCCCCGGACTGCATCTCCATCCTAAACATCCCCCCTGACTGCATTTCCACCCTAAACACTCCCAGCCTGCATCTCCACCCTAAACATCCCCCCTGACTGCATTTCCACCCTAAACACCCTCCCGACTGCATCTCCACCCTAAACTACCCCCCGACTGCATCTCCACCCTAATCACCACCCCCCGACTGCATCTCCACCCTAAACACCCCCGCCTGCATCTCCACCCTAAACATCCCCCCTGCTGCATTTCAACCCTTAACACCCCCCCTGACTGCATCTCCACCCAAAACACCCCCCGACTGCATCTCTACCCTAAACATCCGCCCTGACTGCATTTCCACCCTAAACACCCCCCCCCCGACTGCATCTCCACCCTAAACACCCCCTGACTGCATCTCCACCCTAAACACCCCCAATTGCATCTCCACCCTAAACATCTCCCCTGACTGCATTTCCACCCTAAACACCCCCCCTGACTGCATCTCCACCCTAAACACCCCCTGACTGCATCTCCACCCTAAACACCCCCCAATTGCATCTCCACCCTAAACACCCCCGCCTGCATCTCAACCCTAAACATCCCCCTGACTGCATCTCCACCCTAAACACTCCCCCGCGTACATCTCCACCCTAAACACCCCCCGGACTGCATCTCCACCCTAAACACCCCCCCCCCCGACTGCATCTCCACCCAAAACACCCCCGACTGCATCTCTACCCTAAACATCCCCCCTGACTGCATCTCCATCCTAAACATCCCCCGACTGCATTTCCACCCTGAACACCCCCACCTGCATCTCCACCCTAAACATCCCCCTGTTTGCATTTCCACCCTAAACACCCCCCCCCCCCCGACTGCATCTCCACCCAAAACACCCCTGTCTGCATCTCTACCCTAAACATCCCCCCTGACTGCATCTCCATCCTAAACATCCCCCATGACTACATTTCCACTCTAAACACCCCCCGCCTGCATCTCCACCCTAAACATCCCCCTTGACTGCATTTCCACCCTAAACACCCCCCGACTGCATCTCCACCCTAAACATCCCCCCTGACTGCATCTCCACCCAAAACACCCCCCGTCTGCATCTCTACCCTAAACATCTCCCCTGACTGCTTCTCCACCCTAAACTTCCCCCCTGACTGCATCTCCACCCTAAACGTCCCCGACTGCATTTCCACCCTAAACACCCCCCACCTGCATCTCCACCCTAAATATCCCCCCTGACTGCATTTCCACCCTAAACACCCCCCCTGACTGCATCTCCACTCTAAACACCCCCTGACTGCATCTCCATCCTAAACATCCCCCCTGACTGCATTTCCACCCTAAACTCCCCCCGTCTGCATCTCCACCCTAAACATCCCCCTGACTGCATTTCCACCCTAAACACCCCCCGACTGCATCTCCACCCTAAACATCCCCCTGACTGCATCTCCACCCTAAACATCCCCCGACTGCATTTCCACCCTAAACACCCCCCACCTGCATCTCCACCCTAAACACCCCCCCCCCCCCCCGCCTGCATCTCCACCCTAAACACCCCCACCTGCATCTCCACCCTAAACACCCCTCCGCCTTCAACTCCACTCTAAACACCCTCCGCCTGCATCTCCACCCTAAACCCCCGTCTGCATCTCCACCCTAAACATCCCCCCTGACTGCATCTCCACCCTAAACATCCCTCGACTGCATTTCCACCCTAAACATCCCCCCACCTGCATCTCCACCCTAAACATCCCCCGTGACTGCATTTCCACCCTAAACACCCTCCTGTTTGCATCTCCACCCTAAACACCCCCCGACTGCATCTCCACCCAGAACACCACCGACTGCATCTCTACCCTAAACATCCCATCTGACTGCATCTCCACCCTAAACATCCCCCCTGACTGCATCTCCACCCTAAACATCCCTCGACTGCATTTCCACCCAAACATCCCCCCACCTGCATCTCCACCCTAAACATCCCCCGTGATTGCATTTCCACCCTAAACACCCCCGTTTGTATTTCCACCCTAAACTCCCCCCGCCTGCATCTCCACCCTAAACACCCCCTGACTGCATCTCCACCCTAAACACCCCCAATTGTATCTCCACCCTAAACATCTTCCTTGACTGCATCTCCACCCTAAATTCTCCCCCGCCTGCATCTCCACCCTAAACACCCCCCTGTTTGCATCTCCACCCAAAACACCCCCGACTGCATCTCTACTCTAAACATCCCCCCGGACTGCATCTCCATCCTAAACATCCCCCCTGACTGCATTTCCACCCTAAACACTCCCAGCCTGCATCTCCACCCTAAACATCCCCCCTGACTGCATTTCCACCCTAAACACCCTCCCGACTGCATCTCCACCCTAAATTACCCCCCGACTGCATCTCCACCCTAAACACCACCCCCCGACTGCATCTCCACCCTAAACACCCCCGCCTGCATCTCCACCCTAAACATCCCCCCTGCTGCATTTCAACCCTTAACACCCCCCCCTGGCTGCATCTCCACCCAAAACACCCCCCGACTGCATCTCTACCCTAAACATCCGCCCTGACTGCATTTCCACCCTAAACACCCCCCCCCCGACTGCATCTCCACCCTAAACACCCCCTGACTGCATCTCCACCCTAAACACCCCCCAATTGCATCTCCACCCTAAACATCCCCCCTGACTGCATTTCCACCCTAAACACCCCCCCTGACTGCATCTCCATCCTAAACACCCCCTGACTGCATCTCCACCCTAAACACCCCCCAATTGCATCTCCACCCTAAACACCCCCGCCTGCATCTCAACCCTAAACATCCCCCCTGCTGCATTTCAACCCTAAATCCCCCCTCCTGACTGCATCTCCACCCAAAACACCCCCCGACTGCATCTCTACCCTAAACATCCCCCCTGACTGCCTCTCCACCCTAAACATCCCCCCTGACTACATCTCCACCCTAAACGTCCCCGACTGCATTTCCACCCTAAACACTCCCCCACCTGCATCTCCACCCTAAACATCCCCCTGACTGCATTTCCACCCTTAACACCCCCCCTGACTGCATCTCCACCCTAAACACCCCCTGACTGCATCTCCACCCTAAACACCCCCAATTGCATCTCCACCCTAAACATCCCCCCTGACTGCATCTCCACCCTAAACACTCCCCCGCCTACATCTCCACCCTAAACTCCCCCCTGTTTGCATCTCCACCCTAAACTCCTCCCCCCGACTGCATCTCCAGCCCAAACACCCCCGCCTGCATCTCCACCCAAACACCCCTCCGCCTGCAACTCCACTCCAAACACCCCCCCGCCTGCATCTCCACCCTAAACATCCCCCCTGACTGCATTTCCACCCTAAACACCCCCCCCCCCGACTGCATCTCCACCCAAAACACCCCGTCTGCATCTCTACCCTAAACATCCCCCCTGACTGCATCTCCACCCTAAACATCCCCCCTGACTGCATCTCCACCCTAAACATCTCCCCTGACTGCATTTCCACCCTAAACACCCCCCTGACTGCATCTCCATCCTAAACACCCCCCTGTTTGCATCTCCACCCTAAACACCCCCCTGACTGCATCTCCACCCAAAACACCCCCGTCTGCATCTCTACCCTAAATATCCCCCCTGACTGCATCTCCATCCTAAACATCCCCCATGACTACATTTCCACTCTAAACACCCCCCGCCTGCATCTCCACCCTAAACATCCCCCTTGACTGCATTTCCACCCCAAACACCCCCGCCTGCATCTCCACCCAAACACCCCTCCGCCTGCAACTCCACTCCAAACACCCCCCGCCTGCATCTCCACCCTGAACATCCCCCCTGACTGCATCTCCACCCTAAACATCCCCCCTGACTGCATTTCCGCCCTAAACACCCCCCCCCCCTGACTGCATCTCCACCCTAAACACCCCCCAATTGCATCTCCACCCTAAACACCCCCCGACTGCATCTCCACCCTAAACATCCCCCCTGACTGCATCTCCACCCTAAACATTCCCCAATTGCATTTCCACCCTAAACACCCCCCGACTGCATCTCCGCCCTAAACATCCCCCCTGACTGCATTTCGACCCTAAACACCCCCCCCCCCCCCCGCCTGCATCACCACCCTAAACATCCCCCCTGACTGCATTTCCACCCTAAACACCCCCCTGATGGCATCTCCACCTTAAACAACGTGATGCTCAGGATGCATAGTCTGTCCTGTGATGCTAGGGCTGTATACTCTGTCTTGTGATGCTGGGGCTGTATACTCTGTCCTGTGATGCCGAGGCTGTATACTCTGTCCTGTGATGTTGAGATGTATACTCTGTCCTGTGATGCTCAGATGTATACTCTGTCCCGTGATGCTTGGGCTGTATACTCTGTCCTGTGATGCTGGGGCTGTATACTCTGTCCCGTGATGCTGGGGCTTTAAATTCTGTCCCGTAATGCTGGGGCTGTATACTCTGTCCCGTCATGCTGGGGTTGTATACTCTGTCCCATGATGCTGGGGTTGTATACTCTGTCCCGTGATGCTGGGGTTGTATACTCTGTCCCGTGATGCTGGGGCTGTATACACTGTCCTGTGATGCTGAGCTGTATACTCCTGACACTATGGGGAGAAGTTAATGGAATAGAGGGGACGGAGTGCGTGGATTCTATAAGGGGTGGGGCTTATGAGAAGTGGGATGGGTCAAAAGGGAGGGGTGGGGTCTGGCGCAACCCCATCCTAAAACTTTACCAGCCACCACTGGTAACCATGGAAACAAAACAGACAACAAAAGCCGGGATGCCCTAAATTTAATGACATTTTCTGAAATGATCACTAAACTTAAACAGCTTTTTCTCAAAAACTGTAAAAGATATGAACATTTTAAAGTGTGTTTGGCATCTGTAGATGAAAATATGAAGGAGCTGAAACTTTTGGTAGCGGAAGAAGATTGTAAAGATTTTAAGCATGCTCTCATTGACTTCAATGTTAAAAAAAGTGTTAAAAAGCTTAATATTTTAAAAAGTATAAATAGTAGAAAAAAAGTCGAAGAAGTCCCATCATCAGCTGAAAGAGCTGAACATTTTAAAAGTTGAATGGCTTTAATAGCTGAAAGTATGCAGAAGTTACACAGAGCCAAAAAACGTACAGAATAAAAACATGATTAATAAATAAAAAACGAATAACAATAGTGGGACTGCTAAAGCAGTCCCACTAAACATGTCACTGACCTGTAAATTCAGCAACTTCTGTAAAACATCCACAGCGATCGTCTTCAGATCCACTTCACCACGATGTTCGCGCTTTACCTGGATTCTCAGAATTTCTCAAACGCATTGAACCCCGCGACATGGTGATGTCCTTTTTTGGTTCCGCCTTTCTTTGGCCTCTCGTTTATCTGGGGTCCCCTCAGAAGAGGAGCCCCCAGAACACCCCCAACTCAAAACCTAGGCATATATGACACCTGATCGTAAGTCAGGAGGCCGAGCAGTACTCCGTAAGGAAGAACCTGGCCTTCTCACGTCAAAGGAACCCTCCCTACCGCAACCCTTTATATAAGGTAGGTTGTATTGTTAGCACACTGACACACTCCCAATAGAAGTATATGCCCACCAGTATCTTTCAATCTGTCTCTTCGTGTATGCCTAAATTGATTGCATCTGATGGTCAGGAACACATAATACTATTTGCAACTGTGTTAGCCCTTGGCTATGGGCATCAAATCTCCAACAGGCCAAAGATCGAAGTCCATTTGCATGCACATAAACAAAGCAACGGTTTTCTAAGCATATGCACCTGTGCAGTGTAAACCCTACACCCCCCTGACTGCATCTCCACCCAAAACACCCCCCGACTGCATCTCTACCCTAAACATCCCCCCTGACTGCATCTCCACCCTAAACACCCCCCCACCTGCATCTCCACCCTAAACATCCCCCTGACTGCATTTCCACCCTAATCACCCCTCATGACTGCATCTCCACCTTAAACACCCCCTGACTGCATCTCCACCCTAAACACCCCCCAATTGCATCTCCACCCTAAACATCCCCCCTGACTGCATCTCCACCCTAAACACTCCCCCGCCTACATCTCCACCCAAAACACCCCCGACTGCATCTCTACCCTAAACATCCCCCCTGACTGCATCTCCATCCTAAACATCCCCCCGACTGCATTTCCACCCTGAACACCCCCACCTGCATCTCCACCCTAAACATCCCCCTGTTTGCATTTCCACCCTAAACACCCCCCCCCTGACTGCATCTCCACCCAAAACACCCCCGTCTGCATCTCTACCCTAAACATCCCCCCTGACTGCATCTCCATCCTAAACATCCCCCATGACTACATTTCCACTCTAAACACCCCCCGCCTGCATCTCCACCCTAAACATCCCCCTTGACTGCATTTCCACCCTAAACACCCCCCGACTGCATCTCCACCCTAAACATCCCCCCTGACTGCATCTCCACCCAAAACACCCCCCGTCTGCATCTCTACCCTAAACATCTCCCCTGACTGCTTCTCCACCCTAAACTTCCCCCCTGACTGCATCTCCACCCTAAACGTCCCCGACTGCATTTCCACCCTAACCACCCCCCCACCTGCATCTCCACCCTAAATATCCCCCCTGACTGCATTTCCACCCTAAACACCCCCCCCTGACTGCATCTCCACCCTAAACACCCCCTGACTGCATCTCCATCCTAAACATCCCCCCTGACTGCATTTCCACCCTAAACTCCCCCCGCCTGCATCTCCACCCTAAACATCCCCCTGACTGCATTTCCACCCTAAACACCTCCCGACTGCATCTCCACCCTAAACATCCCCCTGACTGCATCTCCACCCTAAACATCCCCCGACTGCATTTCCACCCTAAACACCCCCCACCTGCATCTCCACCCTAAACACCCCCCCCCCCGCCTGCATCTCCACCCTAAACACCCCCACCTGCATCTCCACCCTAAACACCCCTCCGCCTTCAACTCCACTCTAAACACCCCTCCGCCTGCATCTCCACCCTAAACCCCCGTCTGCATCTCCACCCTAAACATCCCTCGACTGCATTTCCACCCTAAACATCCCCCCACCTGCATCTCCACCCTAAACATCCCCCGTGACTGCATTTCCACCCTAAACACCCTCCTGTTTGCATCTCCACCCTAAACACCCCCCGACTGCATCTCCACCCAGAACACCACCGACTGCATCTCTACCCTAAACATCCCACCTGACTGCATCTCCACCCTAAACATCCCCCCTGACTGCATCTCCACCCTAAACATCCCTCGACTGCATTTCCACCCAAACATCCCCCCACCTGCATCTCCACCCTAAACATCCCCCGTGACTGCATTTCCACCCAAACATCCCCCCACCTGCATCTCCACCCTAAACATCCCCCGTGACTGCATTTCCACCCTAAACACCCCCCTGTTTGTATTTACACCCTAAACTCCCCCCGCCTGCATGTCCACCCTAAACACCTCCTGACTGCATCTCCACCCTAAACACCCCCAATTGTATCTCCACCCTAAACATCCTCCTTGACTGCATCTCCACCCTAAATACTCCCCCGCCTGCATCTCCACCCTAAACACCCCCCTGTTTGCATCTCCACCCAAAACACCCCCGACTGCATCTCTACTCTAAACATCCCCCCGGACTGCATCTCCATCCTAAACATCCCCCCTGACTGCATTTCCACCCTAAACACTCCCAGCCTGCATCTCCACCCTAAACATCCCCCCTGACTGCATTTCCACCCTAAACACCCTCCCGACTGCATCTCCACCCTAAACTACCCCCCGACTGCATCTCCACCCTAAACACCACCCCCGACTGCATCTCCACCCTAAACATCCCCCCTGCTGCATTTCAACCCTTAACACCCCCCCCTGACTGCATCTCCTCCCAAAACACCCCCCGACTGCATCTCTACCCTAAACATCCGCCCTGACTGCATTTCCACCCTAAACACCCCCCCCCCCCCCGACTGCATCTCCACCCTAAACACCCCCTGACTGCATCTCCACCCTAAACACCCCCCAATTGCATCTCCACCCTAAACATCCCCCCTGACTGCATTTCCACCCTAAACACCCCCCCTGACTGCATCTCCACCCTAAACACCCCCTGACTGCATCTCTACCCTAAACACCCCCCAATTGCATCTCCACCCTAAACACCCCCGCCTGCATCTCAACCCTAAACATCCCCCCTGCTGCATTTCAACCCTAAACCCCCCCTCCTGACTGCATCTCCACCCAAAACACCCCCCGACTGCAGCTCTACCCTAAACATCCCCCCTGACTGCATCTCTACCCTAAACATCCCCCCTGACTGCATCTCCACCCTAAACGTCCCCGACTGCATTTCCACCCTAAACACTCCCCCACCTGCATCTCCACCCTAAACATCCCCCTGACTGCATTTCCACCCTTAACATCCCCCCAGACTGCATCTCCACCCTAAACACCCCCTGACTGCATCTCCACCCTAAACACCCCCCAATTGCATCTCCACCCTAAACATCCCCCCTGACTGCATCTCCACCCTAAACACTCCCCCGCCTACATCTCCACCCTAAACACCCCCCTGTTTGCATCTCCACCCTAAACTCCCCCCCGACTGCATCTCCACCCAAAACACCCCCGACTGCATCTCTACCCTAAACATCCCCCCTGTCTGCATCTCCATCCTAAACATCCCCCGACTGCATTTCCACCCTGAACACCCCCCGCCTGCATCTCCAGCCTAAACATCCCCCTGTTTGCATCTCCACCCTAAACACCCCCCGACTGCATCTCCACCCAAAACCCCCCTGTCTGCATCTCTACCCTAAACATCCCCCCTGACTGCATCTCCATCCTAAACATCCCCCATGACAACATTTTCACCCTAAACACCCCCCGACTGCATCTCCACCCTAAACATCCCCCCTGACTGCATCTCCACCCTAAACACCCCCACGACTGCATCTCCACCCTAAACATCCCCCCTGCCTGCATCTCCAGCCCAAACACCCCCGCCTGCATCTCCACCCAAACACCCCTCCGCCTGCAACTCCACTCCAAACATCCCCCCGCCTGCATCTCCACCCTAAACATCCCCCCTGACTGCATTTCCACCCTAAACACCCCCCCCCCCGACTGCATCTCCACCCAAAACACCCCCGTCTGCATCTCTACCCTAAACATCCCCCTGACTGCATCTCCACCCTAAACATCCCCCCTGACTGCATCTCCACCCTAAACATCTCCCCTGACTGCATTTCCGCCCTAAACACCCCCCCCCCGACTGCATCTCCACCCTAAACACCCCCCAATTGCATCTCCACCCTAAACACCCCCCGACTGCATCTCCACCCTAAACATCCCCCCTGACTGCATCTCCACCCTAAACATCTCCCCTGACTGCATTTCCGCCCTAAACACCCCCCTGACTGCATCTCCACCCTAAACACCCCCCTGACTGCATCTCCACCCAAAACACCCCCGTCTGCATCTCTACCCTAAACATCCCCCCTGACTGCATCTCCATCCTAAACATCCCCCATGACTACATTTCCACTCTAAACACCCCCCGCCTGCATCTCCACCCTAAACATCCCCCTTGACTGCATTTCCACCCCAAACACCCCCGCCTGCATCTCCACCCAAACACCCCTCCGCCTGCAACTCCACTCCAAACACCCCCCCGCCTGCATCTCCACCCTGAACATCCCCCCTGACTGCATTTCCACCCTAAACACTCCCCCCCTGACTGCATCTCCACCCAAAACACCCCCGTCTGCATCTCTACCCTAAACATCCCCCCTGACTGCATCTCCACCCTAAACATCCCCCCTGACTGCATTTCCGCCCTAAACACCCCCCCCCCCCCGACTGCATCTCCACCCTAAACACCCCCCAATTGCATCTCCACCCTAAACACCCCCGACTGCATCTCCACCCTAAACATCCCCCCTGACTGCATCTTCACCCTAAACATCTCCCCTGACTGCATTTCCGCCCTAAACACCCCCCTGACTGCATCTCCATCCTAAACACCCCCCAATTGCATCTCCACCCTAAACACCCCCCAATTGCATTTCCACCCTAAACACCCCCCGACTGCATCTCCGCCCTAAACATCCCCCCTGACTGCATTTCGACCCTAAACACCCCCCCCCCGCCTGCATCACCACCCTAAACATCCCCCCTGACTGCATTTCCACCCTAAACACCCCCCGACTGCATCTCTACCCTAAACACCCCCCCTGACTGCATCTCCACCCTAAATACTCCCCACCTGCATCCCCACCCTAAACAACCCCCCTATTTGCATCTCCACCCTAAACATCCCCCCTGCCTGCACCTCCACCCTAAACACCCATCCGACTGCATCTCCACCCAAAACACCCCCCCGACTGCATCTCCGCCCTAAACACCCCCCTGACTTCATCTCCACCCTAAACACCCCCCCCCCCCCCCGCCTGGATCTCCACCCTAAAAAAACCCCAAATGCATCTCCACCCTAAACACCCCCCTGACTGCCTCTCCACCCTAAACACCACCCTCCTTGCCTCTCCACCCTAAACACCCCCCTCCTTGCCTCTCCACCCCCCTGCCTCTCAACCCCCCCGCCTCTCCACTCTAAACACTCCCCTCCCTGCATCTCCACCCTAACAACCCCAATCCTGGCCTCTCCACCCTAAACACCCCCCTGCCTCTCTACCCTAAACAAATAACCTCTCTGTGTTGAATTATGGGGTTACTACGAGGGAGGGGGTCTTGTGTAACAATGGGGGGTAGTTTTGAGGGAAGGGTCCTGTGTAATGATGAGGAGCGGGATGGTGGTAGGGGGGATTGGTTTTGTTTAACCATGGGAGGTATGTACTTTGTCCTGCGATGCTCAGGATGCATAGTCTGTCCTGTGATGCTAGGGCTGTATACTCTGTCTTGTGATGCTGGGGCTGTATACTCTGTCCTGTGATGCCGAGGCTGTATACTCTGTCCTGTGATGTTGAGATGTATACTCTGTCCTGTGATGCTCAGATGTATACTCTGTCCCGTGATGTTTGGGCTGTATACTCTGTCCTGTGATGCTGGGGCTGTATACTCTGTCCCGTGATGCTGGGGCTTTAAATTCTGTCCCGTAATGCTGGGGCTGTATACTCTGTCCCGTCATGCTGGGGTTGTATACTCTGTCCCATGATGCTGGGGTTGTATACTCTGTCCCGTGATGCTGGGGCTGCATACTCTGTCCTGTGATGCTGGGGCTGTATACTCTGTCCCGTGATGCTGCGGCTGTATACTCTGTCCCGTGATGCTGGGGCTGTATACACTGTCCTGTGATTCTGGGGCTGTATACTCTGTCCCGTGATGCTGGGGCTGTATACACTGTCCTGTGATGCTGAGCTGTATACTCCTGACACTATGGGGAGAAGTTAATGGAATAGAGGGGATGGAGTGCGTGGATTCTATAAGGGGTGTGGCTTATGAGAAGTGGGATGGGTCAAAAGGGAGGGGTGGGGTCTGGCGCAACCCCATCCTAAAACTTCACCAGCCACCACTGGTAACCATGGAAACAAAACAGACAACAAAAGCCGGGATGCCCTAAATTTAATGACATTTTCTGAAATGATCACTAAGCTTAAACAGCTTTTTCTCAAAAACTGTAAAAGATATGAACATTTTAAAGTGTGTTTGGCATCTGTAGATGAAAATATGAAGGAGCTGAAACTTTTGGTAGCGGAAGAAGATTGTAAAGATTTTAAGCATGCTCTCATTGACTTCAATGTTAAAAAAGTGTTAAAAATCTTAATATTTTAAAAAGTATAAATAGTAGAAAAAAAGTCGAAGCAGTACCATCATCAGCTGAAAGAGCTGAACATTTTAAAAGTTGAATGGCTTTAATAGCTGAAAGTATGCAGAAGTTACACAGAGCCAAAAAACGTACAGAATAAAAACATGATTAATAAATAAAAAACGAATAACAATAGTGGGACTGCTAAAGCAGTCCCACTAAACGTGTCACTGACCTGTAAATTCAGCAACTTCTGTAAAACATCCACAGCGATCGTCTTCAGACCCACTTCACCACGATGTTCGCGCTTTACCTGGATTCTCAGAATTTCTCAAACGCATTGAACCCCGCGACATGGTGATGTCCTTTTTTGGTTCCGCCTTTCTTTGGCCTCTCGTTTATCTGGGGTCCCCTCAGAAGAGGAGCCCCCAGAACACCCCCAACTCAAAACCTAGGCATATATGACACCTGATCGTAAGTCAGGAGGCCGAGCAGTACTCCGTAAGGAAGAACCTGGCCTTCTCACGTCAAAGGAACCCTCCCTACCGCAACCCTTTATATAAGGTAGGTTGTATTGTTAGCACACTGACACACTCCCAATAGAAGTATATGCCCACCAGTATCTTTCAATCTGTCTCTTCGTGTATGCCTAAATTGATTGCATCTGATGGTCAGGAACACATAATACTATTTGCAACTGTGTTAGCCCTTGGCTATGGGCATCAAATCTCCAACAGGCCAAAGATCGAAGTCCATTTGCATGCACATAAACAAAGCAACGGTTTTCTAAGCATATGCACCTGTGCAGTGTAAACCCTACATTTTAAATGTCCAAGTCCCTGGGCATGATTAGGGCTCACAAACATTAACATCAGTCCCTGGCTGCAATGAGCTTCCAATATAAAGTCCAAAACAAACTGTCTTACATTAGAGACTATTTCAACAGGAGACAAATAAAATGCCAGCATGTCTTTGGATTGTAGTGAGAAACCCACATAGGGAGAGCATATCAACTTTGACACAAGCATTAGGATGTTGGGGAATTATGATTAGCGCTAACTGCTGCGATTAACTCTAATTAGCGCCGCAGCACTATAGTAAATGACCCAAATTGTTTGTTGTGATATTCACCTGTATATAATGATTTTGTATTAAGTTGTTGTTCATGTTTGATATCTTATATTTATTTTTTATGTCCCCTAGTAGCCAATATATGCATTATAGCTCCTGAAGAAGCAATATAGCGAAACATGTAGAGCAAAACAGGCATTGAAACAGCTACATATAGCCTTATATGCATATTATTGTTCCTTACCATGTGATGATAATTTTATATGTTTTTCTTTATTTTTGAGAGTTAACATTGTTCACTCTTTTTCATAGCTCCCAACTGTCCATGATTTCGAGGGACTGTCCCTGATTTGGAACAACGTCCCTCTGTGTCTCTTTCCTCCTCATTTGTCCCTAATTTTGGTCTGATCCAGTGATGGCGAACCTTGGCACCCCAGATGTTTTGGAACTGCATTTCCCATGATGCTCAGCTACACTGCAGAGTGCATGAGCATTGTGGGAAATATAGTTCTAAAACAACTGAGGTGCCAGGGTTCGCCATCACTGATCTATATAGTTGTATATAAAATGCACTTTTTATCTTTCAAAAAGTGTTTCCCAGTGCTAAACCTTTCATTCAAATTCTAAATTGCTGCATTTGTAAATTTTAAAGTGGTTGTAATCCCACTTTTTGGACTTCTACCTATAGGTAGTGGAAATATCTCCTAAACGTGCGCCGTTTAGGAGATATTTCACTTGTAGTCCGCCGAAAATTACAACAGCGTTTCTTCCTTGCCTGTGCAGTTAATCACGCATCCCGTGTGCATGCACGAGAGTGACGTTGCGCGTCTCCAGCGAATCACAGAGCCAGAGTCCGCCGTCCAGAAGGAAGAGGGGCCAGAAGATGGACGCTGCCTACACAGGGGACATCACTGGATTCTTTTGCAGGTAAGTGGCACATAATAGGCTAGTATGTGATGCATACTAGCCCATTATGCTTTCCATTTGCAGGCTTTGCAGCGAGCAAAAGAGGAAGTAAAACCCATTGGGGTTTACTTCCTCTTTAAAAGACAATATAAAAGAATAGTAGTGGTAAAAAAAAAAGCCCTTGTATATTTAATTAACCCTTTTCTTGGTTAATGCTCTTTTAAAGTGGTTGTAAACCCTTACAACCAACTTTGACCTACAGGTAAGCCTAGATTAAGGCTTACCTGTAGGTCCAAGAAATATCTCCTAAACCTATACGGTTTAGGAGATATTTACCCGAAGACAGGCACCGCTGTCTACGGCGCATTCGCCGTAGACAGCGGTGCGCAGGCGCACTGGGCAGGCCGTAGATCGCGGCGATATGCCGCTCGTGTCGGCTCCCGTGCGAATGCGCGGGAGTGGCGTCATCGCTGCTCCGGCGAATCACTGCGCCGGAGCAGCAAGACCCGGAAGTCGCTCCGGGATACATGGCAGCGGTGAAGAGGAAGACGGAGGACCGCTTTGGGGGCTTCATTCTCAGGTAAGTTATTCATAATGAGCTAGTATGCTATGCATACTAGCTCATTATGCCTTTGCCTTACAGGGCGTGGTTTTTTATTTTATTTATTTTTTGCCTTTACTTCCTCTTTAAGGGGTTGTGGCATGGGGTGTCTTATGCCTACATACGTTTGTCAGTAGGCGTCCCTCATTCCCATCTCAAAATGGTGGGAGGTATGATTTTTAAAATTTGGATATACATAAATACATCTTTAATAACAAATATATTTTTCTATACCTGTGGCATCAGTAAAATCCCCCTGTCCAGTAACTCCCTAAAATATGTTTTAACTTGGGATGCGAGTGCCTTGATCTCTTGAATACGTGTGGTTCTTTTAATATGTATACTTTCCAGAATAACTGTTGCCAAAAAATAAAAATAAAATGTTAGCTACAAATAAAAGACGAGAGCCTCCATCCAGTAGAGGGCGCGTATGCCCGATCTCCCCGTTCTCGGGTGACGTCACGTAGACCGCTCTCCCCTTCCCTATGTGAGCTCGCTGCACGGAAGTTCGGCCTCTTTCCGGCGGGGGACCTGAGATAGGCTGTGCAGACATGAAGGTGAGCCTCGAAACGAGGGACTAAAATGTTGGCTTGTACCGCTTTGTCGTGGGTGATATAGTGCGGGCACTGCACGGCTGAGTGTATGGAAGGCAGTGTTTGGCTGTTGGGGCGACTCGGTGACTGTTCAGATGTCGGATGGCAGCGGATTGTGTGGGGACCAGAGCCGGCAGAAGTTATACGGAAACATGGCGGCGGTGTGGGCTATGTACACGTCCTGCCAGCGTGTAGCGTGTGTGTCACTATACACTATATTGGGCTGTGTTAGTGCAGGAGACTGCTGAGTGCCATTCATTCCCCTCTGTATACTGCCTATGGACAGCCTGCCTACCTTTCTGTCTCTTGGAGTCACACATCAGAGGCTTCCTATTGGGAATAACCTGCCTTGTTTACTTTAGAGGTAAACTCTTAACTGGATAATGTTTGAAGCACTGGGTATCGTGAACAGTTGCCATGTATTGAATAAAATCTACATTTTCATCTTTAACCTTTGCTGCACTTTATTGATGGTTGCATGGCATTCCTTAGGGTGGGCCTAATGATGGTACCAACAGTGGACCAAGCCTGGCTAACTGCTCGTAGCCTCCATTGGATGACAACATGGGAGCACTGCTGGGCACCAGAGACAAAACACTTGTCACTTTATGCCACAATATCTGAACTAGGATCTTAGAGGAGACCCCCCAGATTTTTTTTATTTATTTTTTCCTTTTACTATAAGGACACTTGCCTGACCAGGGTCCTCACCTGAGCTGATTTCTTCTATTGGGTGCTGGCTTCTTAAGTAATGGAAACCTGTGAATGGTCCTGTAAGTCTTCCCAGACCAGAAGGGGGGTGCAAACTTCTGATTGGAAGTGGGTGCGGGGGGCTGGGTAGGCTGCAACTAGCAGAAGTTTAATGTTGGGTGAAGTTCTGCTTTAATGGCAGGAGTTTACTACAGGTACGTATGCCGACCAGCCATAAAATTAATGCCCACCTGATGTTGAGAAGGTTTCTCCTTTTGATAACAAGGCAGCTCTAGCCTGTCAAGGCATGCATGCCACTAGATCTTGTGGTATCTGACTCCAAGGCATTAGTAGCAGATTGTTTTGGTCCTGTAAGTTGAGGTAGGGCCTCTATTGATTGGACATCCCATAGATGCTCAATTGGGTTAAGATATGGCAAAAGTGGAGACCAGGTCAACACCACACTATCTATCCTTCAGACCATTTTTGAACCATGTTTGGAATGTGTCGGGGCATTATCCTGCTGAAAGAAGCCATTGCTGTCAGGGAATACTGTTTCCATGAAGGGATGCACTTGGCCAGCATTAATGTTTAGGTAGGTTCTATGTGTCAAGTAGCATCCACATGAATGACGGGACCCAAGGTTGTCCAAAGCATCACTCTGCTGGCTTGCCTTCTTCCCATATTGTATTCTGGTGCCATCTCTTCCCTATGTAAGCAACGTGCACACACTCAGCCATCCACAAGATGTAAAAGAAAATGGGATTCATTCGACTAGATGTCCTTCCATTGCTCTGTGGCTCAGTTCTGCACCTTTTGGCTGTGGACACGGGTCTAGCCATTCTAATTTGGCCCTTGTCAGTTACTCAAATCCTTACACTTGTATGCTCCTTTTTTTTTTTTTTTTCTTTCAACATTGATTTTTAAGGACATCACGTTCACTTGATGTCTAACTATCCCACTCGCATTTAGATGCCACTGTAATGTAATAATCAATGTTCGCTTTACCTGTCAGTGGTTATAGCTGGGCCATAGACTGTTTCAATTTCAGCTGGCTCAGCAGGGGCCGACCGAGATTCTAACCATGTATGGGCAGGCTGAATGTAACCAAGTTGATCAATCAACTTTGATACAACCAGCCTTGCTGGATTTCTTTTTTGCGCAATTATTGCCAGCGGCTTCAGCTGCTAGCAATAGTCAGTGTTTTCCCAGCTGGAGCAGCTTCTGCACCCGCCAGCAGAACCCAATAGCTCTGCTGGGAGGTATTCAGTCATCAACACTGACTATTGTTGGGGGAAGTTATCAATTCACACACACACAGAGCTTTTTTTGGGGGAAAAAAACATTTCTGCCATACGGCATATCCAAAAATAACAAACGCATTTATTCATCAGTTTAGGCAGATGTGTATTTTTCTATATAGTTTTTGGTTAAAAAAAAAACTTAGTGTATATTGGTTTGTGCAAATGTTATTGTGTCTACAAAATGGAGACTGTGATATTGTGGTGGACAGATCTGACCCCAAGTGACACTTTTTGGGGACCAGTGGCATTATTGCAGATTAGTGATCAGTGCTAAAAAATGTACTGGCCAATGTATAAATTACACTGGCAGTGAAGGGGTTAACTTCCCTGGGTGTGTTCTGTGTTGTCTCAGTGAGCCCCCACACACAGATCTCAGTGTTGTCTCCTATCGGAACAGGGATCCACCTTGTTTACCCTGGCAGATCCCCATTCTGCCTCTGTGCAGCGATCACGGGTGGCTGGCGTTCATGGATTCTGCCAGACTCACTCACACCCATAGTATCAATTGGATGAAACGATGTACAGGTACATCGTTTCGCGCAATAGAGCCACCCTGCTGCAGTATGTGGATGGTCTTTAAAGAGGAAGTAAACCCTTCCAAACAACTTGGACCTATAGGTAAGCCTAGATTAAGGCTTACCTGTAGGTCCAAGCAATATCTCCTAAACCTATATGGTTTAGGAGATATTTGCCCGAAAATGGGCACCGCTGTCTACGGCGCATGTGCCGTAGACAGCGGCGCACTAAATGCGGCAAATCCAAGAATGGATTTGCCAAATTTGTCGACTCCCGTGCGCATGCGGGGGAGTGACGTCATCGCGGCTTCGCCGTATGACAGCGGCGGAGCTGCGAGGCGCGACTCCCGTGCGCATGCGCGGGAGTGACGTCATCGCGGTTGTGCCGCTGTCATTGGTCGGAGCTGCGAGACGCCACCAGCAAGATGGACGCGGCGGACTACAGGGATCAGCGGCGACTTCGCTGGCTCCTGTGTCAGGTAAGTGACACATAATGAGCTACTATGCGATGCATAGTAGTCCATTATGCTTTACCTTTGCAGGGAAAAAAAGAGGAAGTAAACCCATCAGGGTTTACTTCCTCTTTAAGAGGCTAATCTACCAGCGTGTCTTTGGAGTGTGGGAGGAAAGCCATGCCAGCACAGGGAGAGCAGGTAGTCCGGATTCACACCAAGAAGACCCCAGTGCTGCAAGGCAGAGGTGCTAATAACTATGCCACAGTGTTGCACCAAAGGGTCACCAGTACTGTTTTTAACAAAAGCTGTAGATTCATAGATATTAAGACTGGTGTTTAAATGAACGTGTTAACATTTGTGTGACTTCTCAGGGTGAGTTTTTGTAAACCTAGTGCAAGGAAAACACCATAGCTGTGATTTTCATTTTCATACACTTGGCCTTACCAAATCTTCTTTTTTTTTTTTTTAAGCTTAATATCTCTTTCCCAGCTACTGGCTGCCAGAAGCTGATTGAAGTTGACGATGAACGCAAACTGCGTACTTTTTATGAGAAACGCATGGCCACAGAAGTTTCAGCTGATCCTTTGGGTGAGGAATGGAAGGTAAGGAATGTTTGGTTTTTTTTTTTTTTTTTAGCTTTGCAGATTTTGTGTGATATCTAAATACTAAACTTATTAGGTATGCGTTTGTCACACAAACTGCCTTGCCTAACTGATTTACATTCATAAAATGATAATCTAACCCTTTGGTTTTTGTTATAGGGATATGTTGTGCGCATCAGTGGAGGCAACGATAAGCAAGGTTTCCCTATGAAACAGGGAGTTCTCACCCATGGCCGTGTTCGTCTGCTATTGAGTAAGGGTCACTCCTGTTACCGCCCCAGGAGGACTGGTGAGCGCAAACGCAAGTCTGTGCGTGGTTGTATTGTAGATGCCAACTTAAGTGTGTTGAACTTGGTGATTGTCAGGAAAGGTGAGTAACATGTTTATCCACAGGCATTCCCTGCCAACCTGTCAGTATGTCAAGCATTACAAGATAAAATTAACACTTACAGGATACATTTGATTATACTGGTTTTTACCTTGTAGGTGAGAAGGACATCCCTGGCCTCACAGACAACACTGTTCCACGTCGTTTGGGTCCTAAAAGGGCAAGCAGAATCCGCAAGCTCTTCAACCTGTCCAAAGAAGATGATGTGCGCCAATATGTGGTTAGAAAGCCTCTTGCTAAGGAAGGTACGTTTTAATGGCCTGCTAAATAATGGTATTATATACACAATTTCTCGGCTGGCCAAATGGTGTTTCCATTGAGACCAAGGGGTGGTAGGGGAGTTGAGACCAAATATCCTTAATGTGGTTGGAAAGGGTGAAGGTAAAAAAAACTTCAGTGTGCAGCCCCCTTTAATACTTGCCCAATCCCATTTGTTTTCCTTTCCATTTCAGAAGTTCCTTCTGTGGGTGTCCTCTAGGTTATTGCTAATGGCCTCTGTAGTATTTGAGCAACTCTGTGCTGGTGAACTTGTTTAGTTGAGGGGCATACAGATGCAACCTGCAGCACTTATGGCTTGTCATTGGAGAATTCAACTGAATAGTGAGTTCAGATGATGGTGGAGTCGCCATGAACTGGAATGGCTCCTCCCCTTTAGCGTCACAATCTTCAGATATGGAGCAGTTGATACCCTGTTTCCCCTCAAATAAGACCTAGTGTGATTGTCGGTGATAGCTGCAATAAAAGCCCTACCCCCCAAATAAGCCCTAGTTAAAGTCCTTGTAGGTCTTCTTTTCAGGGTAGGGCTTATTTTTGAGGAAACAGGGTAGGGCTTATTTGGGTGGTATGGCTTATATTGCGCCAACACCGACAATCAGGCTAGGTCTTATTTTAGGGCAAACAGGGTATACCCCTCCTTCCCAGGCTCATAAAATTTTTGATAAAGCAAGGTTTACTGCTGTGATCTGGTAATTTTGTGTTTGCTGGAGTGGATGGGTTTTTGCTCTTTTTATATTTTAGTTTCAATTTGCAGAGTTCAAATAACTGGTTGCTGCTATATAATGCACTTGATTATGTCCAAACGTTCTGGGATGCATCAAACATTAGCTAAGGCTTTGTTTTTGCGGTTTTTCTTTTGCCTTCCCCCCCCCCCCAATTTAGTTTCATGGATTAAAGCGGAGGTCCACCCTAAAGTGGACCTTCCGCTCATTGGAACCCGCCCTCCCCCCCTCTGACGCCACAATTGGCACCTTTCAGGGGGGAGGGGGGTGCAGGTACCTGTACAGTACAGGTATCTGCACCCACTTCCGGCGTAGATTCTGCAGAAGGTACGCCCCTTTCCGAAGGTTGCCCGCTGGGAAACACAGGGATCCCAGACACAGCGGGCACCATCCTTATTGCGCATGCGCAGTAGGGAACCGGGAAATGAAGCCGAAAGGCTCCACTTCCTGATTCCCATACCCAAGATGGCGGTGGCAGCACCCGTGAGACGATCGAGATCGGCTTCGGGTGCCGACATCGCGGGCGAGCTGGGCGGGTAAGTGTCATTATTTTTAAAGTCAGCAGCTGCAGTATTTGTAGCTGCTGGCTTTAACCACTTGGGATCCGCGCTATTGCCGAATGACGGCATTAGCGCGGACCTAGATTTCCGTGACTACGTCTATTGACGTCGTCCCGGTTACGAGCGGCCTGCGCACCCCCTGAGGGGCGCGCGCGCCGCGCTCTGTGATCGGCGAGTCCGTGAGACTCGCCTGATCACCGATCCGTGTAAGGGGTCGATCCCGACCCCTTATCATGTGATCAGCTGTCAGCCAATGACAGCTGATCATGTGATAGAACGGAGCCGGTAATCGGCTATTCCTCCTCGCGCTGACAGCGCGAGGAGAAAAAAAAAAGCCGATCACCGGCGGCCGTGATCGGGACATCAGTCCCGATCACGGCCAGCAATGCAAGGCACCACATGCCACCTGCCAGTGCCCACCTGCCTCCCGCAGTGCCATCCTGAAGTAGAAGTAAAAGTAAGTGCCCCCCGTCTGTGCCCACAGTGCCACCCAATCTGCCTCAAAGGTGCTGCACCCCAGTGCCGCCCATCAGTGCCCAGCAGTGCCACCTATCAGTGCCCATCAGTCCCATCTATCTGTGGTACCTATCAGTGCCCATCCGTGCCATCTTATCTGTGCCCATCTTTGCCCATCAGTGCCGCCTTATCTGTGCCTATTAGTGCCGCCTTAACTATGCCTATCAGTGCCCACCAGTGCAGCCCATCAGTGCCCACCAATGCAGCCTATCAGTGCCGCCTTATCAGCGCACTTCAATGAAGGAGAAAAATGACCCGTTTGCAAAATTTTATAACAAACTATTAAAACATGATTTTTTTTTTTTTTTTTTTTGCATCTTTTTTTGTTTGTTTAGCAAAAAATAAAACTCCGAGCTGTAACTAAATACCACCAAAAGAAAGCTCTATTTGTGGGAAAAAAATGATAAAAATTTAATTTGGGTACAGTGTTGTATGCCCGCGCAATTGTCATTCAAAGTGCATCAGCGCTGAAAGCTGAAAATTGGTCTGGGACTGAGGGGGGTTTAAGTGCCCAGTAAGCAAGTGGTTAAAAAAAAAACGGCGGACTCCCGCTTTCAGAAATGTATGAGGATTGCTTTTAGTAACCAAAAAATGCAAACATTTAAAGATGAACAGGATATAACCAAAACTCACAGCATCATGATCCAGTATTAGGAGTATTGTATATATTTTCTAGTCAGATTAAGTGCCGTATGGGTGTATAACGCGCACTTTTTTTTTTCTTCTTTGAAAATGGGGGGGGATCTCAGGTGCATTTTATATGCCAACATAGTACCTCGAAGGGGGGCGAGTGCCACCAGAAACTGAGCTGTCATCTTCTCTCCACTGGGCTCGCATGTCACACAGTCCTGCCTTCGGCATTGGACCAGTGCTCTGTCTATCACAGGAGCTGGTTCAGTGGCGGAGACGGGACTGTATGTAACTGCCGACTGAGCCGAGGAAACAGATCACGGCTCTGTCATTTCATGAGAGAGATGGTGAGCTGCATTAATGGGGGTGATTGGCACAGAACAGGTTGCAGATGGGCCCTAATCAGACTGCATTGATTCTCACTGACCATTATTTTGCTTCAAAGTGGTTTATTTAAAAAAAAATATATATATATATTTTTAATTCCCCTGAAATGTCCCTCTTGAATTGGGGTACGTGTTATACGCCGATAAATACAGTATATCTAATCTATACTGCCCCCTTGTGCAAGCCTGCCAGAAGATGGACTTTCTGGCATACTCCAGTAAAAAGCTTCATATGCACATTACTATACTACTTTGCTTGTTTGCCCAACGAGAACTGCAATGTTGGGACTTGCCTGCAAATCTGAGGTCTGTTAGATAAATATTCTGTTGAGGGGATGCTTTTATAGTCTGCCTTTTTCAGCTCTTGGAGTGAAAGGGATAAGCACAGGCTGATGGCTGCAGACAGTGCCTGTTTTGTTCAGCCAGCCCCTGGCTGCAAAGTGAAAGGGATCACCTTGCAGTGCAGTTTCCCCGTGTGGCTTCTGAGCTTCAATATGGTGGGTGAGAGGAGACCGAAGAACAGAACAGCCATGCTCTGATCTTCCCTGGCTGGAATGAAACCGGAAGCAATCTTCTTCTTTTTTTTTTTTTTTTTTTTTTTTATCGTGTTGGTTTCAGAGCAGTCTTTCCCTAGCTGGAAAAGCAGTTCTTGGTTACATGCATTGGAGGGCAGGGGAGACATTGGAGTCTATCACCTAGGGCAGTGATGGCGAACCTTGGCACCCCAGATGTTTTGGAACTACATATCCCATGATGCTCATGCATTCTGCAGTACAGTTAAGCATCATGGGAAATGTAGTTCCATAACATCTGGGGTGCCAAGGTTCGCCATCACTGACCTAGGGGGTTGTTAACCTCTTGTGATAGCAATACGGTTAATTAGAAAATAATATATTGAAAAAAAAAAACTCCTGCTGCCCTGCAAATGCAAACTAGTACCCAGGGTGCACATGTGTATGTAAATCATGATCGCATCACACGTGAGGTATCGCTGTGAGGGAAATCCAGCATCAGAGCTTACAGGTAACTCTAAACAGTTGAGCTTTAAAGGCTTTTAAAGCATAGCCTATAAAGATGTGTAGGTTGCATTGTTTTTTTTTTTTGCAATATCACTGCACATGTGGTTTTAAAGCAGAGTTCCACTGCTTTTGTTTGTTAAAAATCAGTAGCTGCTGACTTTTTTTAATACGCACTTGCTTGTCCCACGGTCCAGTGATGTGGCTGCTTGACTGAAGCCTCGCACCTCTCCCCCACCACGGCACCGTCGTTGCTACTGTGGGTACCCAGCTGTAAAAGCTTGCGGCTTTGCAGCTGGGCACACGTGTGCAAGTCACGCTGCTCTCAATGCCCCCCTTTTTGCCACCTTTTGGTAGATGCTGACAACTGTAGATTGGGAATTGCAGTTTTGTAGTTGCTCGGATTGTCTAGCCATCACTATTTATTTTCTGATTGCAGCACAACTTCAGGGACAACATGTTCACTTTCTGTCATAAAAAAAAAATCATGGGACATCAACACAATTCTAATCTTGGCTCTACACCACCGCAATGGATTTGAAATGAAACGAACAAATCGGGTGAACGGTGTAGAAATTACAACAGTTTGTATATGCGCCTCCCACTTTTTAAGGGACCAAAAGTAATGGGACAGATTAACAATCATCTATCAAATGTTCACTTTTTAATACTTGGTTGCAGATCCTTTGCAGTCAATTACAGCCTGAAGTCTGGAATGCATAGACATCCCCAGATGCTGGGTTTCATCCCTGGTGATGCACTGCCAGGCCTCTACCACAACTGTCTTCAGCTCCTGCTTGTTCTTGGGGCATTTTCCCTTCAGTTTTGTCTTCAGCAAGTGAAATGCATGCTCAATCGGATTCAGGTCAGGTGATTGACTTGGCCATTGTATAACATTCCACTTTCCCTTAATCTCTTTGGTTGCTTTCGCAGTATGCTTCAGGTCATTGTCCATCTGCACTGTGAAGCACCATCCAACGAGCATTTTGCTGAATATGGGCAGATATTGCCCAAAACACTTCAGAATTCATCCTGCTGCTTTTGTCAGCAGTCACATCAATAAATACAAGAAAACAGTTCCATTCGCAGCCATACATGCCCATGTCATGACACTACCACCACCATGCTTCGCTGATTAGGTTGGTATGCTTTGGATCCTGAGCAGTTCCTTTCCTTCTCCGTACTCTTCTCATCACTCTGGTACAAGTTGATCTTGGTCTCATCTGTCCATAGGATGATGTTCCAGAACTGTGAAGGCTTTTTTGGACATTGTCTGGCAAACTAATCTGGCCTTCCTGTTTTTGAGGCTCACCAATGGTTAACATCTTGTGGTGAACCCTTGGTATTCACTCTGGTGAAGTCTTCTCTCGATTTGTTGACTTTGACACACATACACCTACCTCCTTGGAGAGTGTTCTTAATCTGGTCAACTGTTGTGAAGAGTTTTCTTCACCAGGGAAAGAATTCTTTGGTCATCCACCAGTTTTCCTTGGTTTTCCGGGTCTTTTAGTGTTGCTAAGCTCACCGGTGCATTTTTTCATTTTAAGGATGTTCCAAACAGTTGGCCACGCCTGATGATTTTGCTATCTCTCTGATGGCTTTGTTTTTTTTCAGCCTCATGGTGGCTTGCTTCACTGATAGTGACAGCTCTTTGGATCTCATATTGAGAGTTGACAGCAACAGATTCCAAATGCAAATGGCACACTTGAAATTAACTCTGGACCTTTTATCTGCTCCTTGTAAATGGGATAATGAGGGAATAACACACTTGGCCATGGAACAGCTGAGCAGCCAATTGTCCCATTACTTTTGGTCCCTTAAAGTGGGAGACACATCTACAAACTGTTCTAATTCCTACACCGTTCACCTGATTTGTAAATACCCTCAAATTAAAGCTGAATGTCTGCAGTTAAAGAACACCTTGTTAGTTTTATTTTAAATCCATTGTGGTGGTGTATAGAGCCAAAAATCAGAATTGTCAATGTCCCAATATTTATGGACCTGTGTGTTTGTGTGTATAGATTTTTTTTATTTTATTTTTTAACCTGAAAGGTAATGTGCTAGTATGCATTGCATTCCTTCCAGCGCTGAGCTGTCACTGCTGCAGGCACTTCCATCTTCACCCTGTCTTCCTTCTGGGTCCGCAGACTTCAGCTGTGTGACTGGCCACAGTTGCGATAACATCACACTCGTGCATGTACGTGGGTGGGCTGCCGCTTGTGGCCCAGGACTCTAAAGCAAGGTTAGCAACCTTGGCATTCAAGCTGTGGTGACACTAAAAATCCCGTCATGCCTGTGATTGTCAGGGTCTTTCCATGTCTCATGGGACTTGTAGTTGCACCACAGCTGGAGGGCCAAGGTTGAGTCCTGAAGAAGCAGGGGTTTCCCATGTGAAATGCGTTTTCACACCCTCCTGAACGTCTGACGCTCCATGCACTGCTGCATCACTGTCTGGGATTCACGGCACAGACTATCTTTGGCACGAGAGTGCGGGACATGGCCATTAAGGCTATTGTATCCAACGGCTAGCCACATGCCTATTTAAGCTGCGTGCAGTTACAAAGTCACTCCCTATACACCCTGGGGAACGGGACTCTAAGTTTGATGTGGTGTATGCTGCAATAAATCCCACAGGTAATGGCAGGATAATAGTGATCTCTCGCTTAGCTGCCTGGACACAGTTTGATCTTTTCAGCCTAATGGATAGCAGAATAGGAAATGACAGATCAGTTGCGTCTGTCTGCAGAGCATCTACCCTCATACCTGGATAAGATGGCTCACATTGGTACTTGTATTGCCAATTGAGCTCCCTGCTGAAAAATGGGTTGACTTTTTGTCTAATACGATGCCTGTTTATTTCCTGTTCTCCGGATCCATTCTGATCAGTATTTTTGTGAGGTGGAACTTTACCAGATTGTATCCAGCCTTTATTTTCTTCCTGCCATTTGTCCCTAGCATTCTAGACTGCTTATCTTGACCATTTTGATTTTCTTTTTTCTTTTTCTTTATTTTGCTGGATTTTAAGTGTAGTCACCTGCCTCTCTGCCTGGCCCCACAGTGCTTGTCATTACACTACCTAGTGATTTCAGTGCTTCTAATGATCCATATTATGCATGTGTAGTGCAGACGTTCTTGTATCTTGTTTGTTCACTGACATTGTCATCAGATGGTGCACAGTGGAGATTCTTTCATGCGTTCATATAACTGGATATTTTATCGTGTGTGTAAAAAAAAAAAAAAAATATATATATATATATATATATATATATATATATATATATATATATATATATATATATATATATATATATATATATATATATATAAATAAATTTTTTTGTGACTATATGTGGCATCTTTTTCTATACTTGCTTTTGGTATCATTGGCCACTGAGCCCCACCCTGTATTGGGGTGAGTAGATGAGTGCCAGCTGTTCATTTATAGAGGCTGGTTTCCATGCCATGGTGCACGTTTAATTCTAGTCGCAAATGCGACCTGGCGCCCAGGTTTTGTCGAGCCCTGGGTTATTATAATTATATTATAAATATACTGACAGGGACCAGTACTTTCTCTCAAATCATGTCTTTCTAACAGCATTGTCGGGAAAGGGAACTATCTGACCTCGCTGCTGAAAGGATGGCTTGTACACGTGGTTCCCTAAAGCAGAGCTTGACAATTTGCATAGAATCTAGGAGCTAGTTTTATTTATTTTTTTTTTTTTTTTGTTAAATCGTCTGCCCAGAACTGAATGTCCGAGGCAACGAGAATTGTTCACGCCTAATGCCAAGCAAGACAGAATATTAAAAAAAAAATGTAGATTTTGTTATAAGGTTTTGCAAACAAGTTAAGGGTGTGTTTTTTTTTTTTTTTTTTTTTTTTTTTTTTTTTTTTCTTTCCCCCCCCCCCCCCCTCCTCCTCTGATGGGCGGCATGTCCCAGCTGCTGCAGTGTAGCCCAAGCGACAGGACGCAATTTCAATTTGCCCTTGCGACCTGGGTTTTGTAAAGCGCTGCCCTAAAGGATTACGTAAACATTTTAAAAAAGACTAGTGAGACTTCATTAAAAGTCCCTGTCCTGGCAGCTTTCCTAAAAGCAGATCTTCGCCCTAAAAAGTTTTTTACACCTTCCCACTTTCTCTTCCACTTTTTGGAGGTTTTTGGGAGGAAGCGGGTACCCACTTTGACCGCCTAGGGAATTGGAGTGCAAGTCGTCCTCCGTTCCAGAAGGGTCCCCTCACCAAGCTACAGGTAGCTGCTTCCCTTAGTTAAATTGTGCCAGGGACCTGGGTGAGGATGGTGCTGGATCCTTGAACAGGTGTCCTTTTTCATTTAAGGCTGAATGATCACTTTTTTACTCTGATGCTGCTCCTTTAGAGATTTGAGTTTTTATACCTATGGAGATTGAGTCCCCTGGGGACTCTGAAGTAGATGGTTATTGGCATAAAGAAAATTATCTATAAGGGGTGTTTTATTTTTTTTTTAACCTAAACTCTACACTGCAAAGGGGTTCCTTTAAAAAAAAAAAAAAAAGTGACTGAGCGTGATCTCTTTTCTTCTACCAGGGAAGATAAAACTGAGTTTGTGGGCATTGTTGGCAACAGCTCCATATATGCTCCAAATATGGCATCAATGTATGACAGATCTCTCTGTGCTCTATTTGCCATCCGACTCAAAGAATGCAGATTGCAGCCATTAATTATAAATTTCATTGTTCCTAGGGAAGAAGGCCAGGACTAAGGCCCCCAAGATCCAGCGTCTTGTAACACCTAGAGTTCTTCAACACAAGCGCAGACGTATTGCCCTGAAGAAGCAGCGCACTCAGAAGAATAAGGAGGAAGCATCAGAGTATGCCAAGCTCCTTGCTAAGAGAACAAAGGTATGTTCAATAATTCCACTGTTTCCATGAAACCAAGTCTCCAGAGTCTTTGTAAAGTGTGCATTGTTTTCCATGAGTCATAAATCAACTTGGTTTTCTATTATGCTTTGCTACATAAACTGTTGGCGCTATGTAAATCCTGTATAATAATCTTGGTCAAGTCCCATGTTTAGCTTGTTCTAGCAGGCTTCAGCTGAGTACTGAATGGCAATTGATTTTTAATTTTTATTTTATTTTTTCTCCTACCTTTTAGGAAGCAAAGGAGAAGCGCCAGGAACAGATTGCCAAGAGGCGTAGACTTTCATCACTGAGAGCCTCCACATCTAAATCTGAATCCAGCCAGAAATAAAGCCTCATGGTTTAAAATAAACTTGTTGTAAATGATTGACTTGTGCAAATTTTTCTTTTTAAAGGCTTTGGTGTCTACAAAATCTCTGCGTATGCTATTGTCTTGATCTGGGTGTTTTTTTTGGGGGGGGGGGGGGTTTGGTATGCACAGATTAAATTTGGTTTATATAACTTGATGGTATTAAGTATTGTGTATAATTTGGGGTATTTAAGATCATCTGGAATCCTGGGGATTTTAATAAGTTTGCCGCACTCCCCCCTTTTTTATTTTTTATTTTTTTAAATGGTCATACACCGTTTTTCGTTCAGCCAGCAGCCACATATCTGAGGTGGCTCTTCCCCTGCTGTGTGTTTGTTTTTTTTTTATTTCTGACTGACTCCCCCACTGTCAGAATGCACTTATCAGCGCTGCAACTATTGGCAGCATGTGTTGATCGAATGATGTTTTTCCAACAGGACCCCTTTAACAGAAGTTGGTTTAATGAAATTCAGTCAAGTTTCAATCCATGTATGGCCGGTTTCAGTCTTGTTAAATTGTACAATATGTACATTTAGGTAATTGTGTGGAATGTGCAGCAAATGGCTAAGCCCTAAATGTGGATATTTTGGTTGCAGTGTGCATGTTATCACGCACGCACATTTTGGAAACGCAGCAGTCTTTTTTTTTTTTTTTTTTTTTTTTTTTTTTTTTTCCAAAACTGCTTTTTGGTGCTATAAGACTTGCCTAAACATTTGCAAGGTTTTCAGAAAATTGAGTAGCTTTGACGCAACCCTCAGCTAGCGTTTAACCTCTTCTTTTTGATTTAGTCGTGTATGTTCCCTGCTGACTTGTACTATTTGGCAGAAGCTTTTCAGCAGGTTACAGCCAATCATTTTGGATGCCCACGGGAGGAGGGAGGGAAAGTAAGTATTTGACCCTGCTGATTTTGTACATTTGCCCAATGACAGAAAAATGATCAGTCTAATTTTTTTAATGGTAGGTTTTATTTTAACAATGAGACAGAATCGCAACAAATATCCAGAAAACACATTTCAAAAATGTATAAACTGATTAACGTTTTAATGAGTGAATTAAGTATTTCATCACCTATTGGTGAGAATTGTAGCTCCCAGGTGTCTTTTATACAGGTAACGAGCTGAGATTAGGAGCACTCTCAAACAGTGCTTCTAATCTCGGCTTGTTACCTGTATAAAAGACACCTGTCCACAGAAGCAATCGGATTCCAATCTCTCCACCATGGCCAAGACTAAAGAGCTTTCTAAGGAGGTCAGGGACAAGATTGTAGACCTAAATAAAGCTGGAATGGGCTAAAAGATCATAGCCAAGCAGCTTGGTGAGTGGTTGACAACAATTGGTGCGATTATTCACAAATAAAAGAAACCCAAAATAACTGTCGGTTTCGATGATCGTGAGGAATCGGCCCAGAACTACACGGAAGAATCTTGACTGATCTTAAGGCAGCTGGGACCATAATCACCAAGAAAACAATTGGTAACACACACTACATTGCAAAGGACTGAAATACTCAAGGTCCCCCTGCTCAAGAAAGGACATGTACAGGCCCATCTGAATGATTCAGAGCGGAACTGAGTGAAAGTGTGGTCAGATGTGACCAAAATCAAGCCTTTTGGTATCCACTCAACTCGCTGTGTTAGGAGGAGGAATGCTTCCTATGACCCCAAGAACACCATCCCCATTGTCAAAAAATGGTGGTGGAAACATGCTTTGGGGGTGTTTTTTCTACAAAGGGGACAAGGCAACTTCACTGCATAAAAGAATACCATCAAATTTTGGGTAAGGATCTCCTTCCCATGGCATTGAAAATGGGTCGTGGATGGGTATTCCAGCATGACTGGCCCAAAACACAGCCAAGGCAACAAAGGAGTGGCTCCAAGAAGGTTATGGTCCTGGAGTGGCCTAGCCAGTCTCTAGACCTTAATCCCATACAAAATATATGTGGAGGGAGCTAAAGGTTCAAGGCTGAGGGCTGCCAAATGTCAGCCTCAAAACCTTTAAAGTGAAAGTCCATGCAAAAACTAAAATCCCTGCATCTTTAGCCACCAACATTTTAACACTAATCTCTCTAGCCCTGAAAAGAAAATCTGTTTTTTATTTTTAAATGTTATATATTTTTACAGGCAATCTGGCCCAATCTCCATTGGTGGGGTTAAAACCTTTCCTTTTTCAAAATGTTATAAGTAAATTTTCTTCTTTGGTGAGAGGGCACTGATGATCAGTGTAAATGTGTGCTGTTTTATTGTTTTTCCTTCCCTCAGTGAGGAAAGCAATTGCTGATAACTGGCTTTTTTTTTTTTTACATGTGATTAGCTGTGACTTGACACAGCTGACCATATGGTAAAGGCCTGCTGTAAATTGGCCCTTTACCTCTATGTGATCAGCTGTGTCCAAATATTTGTAAAAGTTTACTACTTTCACACTGGGGCATTGGCGGTAAAGCACCAACTATTTTAAGGGATGCTTTAGCGTAGTTTTTGTGGCCCATTTTGGCCATGGGCGGGGCACTTTTAAACTGCTGCTAACGGATGAAATAGGGTTAAGTGGTGCTTTGCTGGCACTTCAACGCTGCCCATTGATTTCAATGGGCAAGTGCACTGTAGGAGCAGTATATACACTGCTCCTAAAGCTGGTGCTTGCAGGGCTTTTTTTGGGCGTCCTGCCAGCACACAGCTCCAGTGTGAAAGCACTTGGGCGTTTACACTGGAGTGCGGAGGTTCTTTGCAGGCGCTATTGTGCCTCCGTGTGAAAGCAGCCTTAGGGCTCATGTTCATAGGGCGGTTGAAACCTTTTCTGAACGGTGAAACCGCCTTTTACAACTTTTACATACTGAGTTTAGCAGTAGTTTGGTTTTTGTTTTGTTTTTTTCCCTTCAAGAGACCCTCCTAAATGCATGAAAAACAAGTAAATTAACCATTTCAGCCATTATGTGAGAGGATAGCAGTCTTATTTTTTGTTTTCACTATGGATCACATGTGAAGAAATAAGATGTAAAAAAAAAAATTGAGTGAGAGTACCAGAGTTTGTCGCTACTGAACCCCCATCCATTGATGCAGGCAACAAAATGTGAAATTTGTGGGGGTATTGGGAACATTTTTATGTTAAATGATATGAAATGTTTTCCCCTTTTTAAAACATTTACTGTGGTTACAAGCATTTGGCGTTTGAAAGGCCAGTAAACTACAGTCCTAAACATGATTTTTCTGCTTTAAAAAAAATAAAAATGCCTGTAACCCTCCACGCTTCTATAAATGACAGTGTTTATAACTGAGGAGATTTTGGGGTCTGCTGGGGGGGAAAAAAAAAAAAGCCCAACTGCTCCTAAACTTCAGTTTAGCAGCTGTAGTGTACAATGAGGCCTTACACTACTTGTATTAACTAAAGCCTAAGTGACTAAAAGATAAGAGGTAATGGGCATGGCGCCATTCACACTTGTGAATGGGGCTGACTGCGATTATCTGCACGAGACTTAGCAAGGTTTCCTGCAAATTGCTGGAGGCAGGAAGCCCAGTTCAAAGCAGTGGGAGGCTGATGGTGCCCACAGGTAGTTGTGACTGTTCCCATGTAATTGGTCATGCAGTGATAATGTGTGGATGATTGGCCCTGGATGCAGACTGTCTTGAATAGCTACAGGGGTGCTGTCAGCCTCCTATTGCTTTGAATGGGGTTTCAAGCTATTTGTGGTGAACCCTACTGAGTGTTGTATGCAAAATCTGTATTGGCTACATTTTGGCCAGTATAGTGTCTAGAATTCAAACGTATTTTGTCCACCACAGGCTTCCTCCATAGCACAGCAGTATCATAATTTAAGTATCTACTTAAAACTGCTCTAGAATTACAGAGGTGAAACTAATTACAAACCATAGAGTGAATCCAAAATGAGTTACTCTTACCCCAAAATTGACACATAAATAGATGGATATTTAGTCTCTCAAAAAATATTTGACTAATTCGTATATTAATGCTTTTCACTTAAAAAAAATAAAAAAATATATATATATATATTATTCAGACTGAAGGGTGTTCGTGGAGTAGCTGGCTTTTTGAATGTGATATATAGCGGGGATGGAACCTTGCAGCCTGAGCCACCAGTCTTCAGCCATTGAAGTTTGGATAAAGCGGTCAAGCTGGGGTATGCTATATACACTTAAAGGATAAGTTCACTTTTTAGAAATGAATGCAAATTATTTTGCCGGTAAAATTGCATTTATTTTTTTGTTGCAGGGGCCTGTAAAGCATTGTACCAGTGATCAGCAAAATGCTGATGCTATGCACAGCTCCTGCAGACCTGTCAGCAAGATAATACACTCTGACAGATAGAATCGGTGAACTACCACAGCACCGTAGTAGTTTCTTGAAAACTACAAGCAGACAGCCGCAAAGGATTTTGGGACTTGGTGCTACAGGGAACAATAAGCAGTGGATCGTGGCTGCAGCAGTGAGAACATGTTGCATGTTCTCGAAGGTTAACATCCTTTCCCAAGTGCTCTTCCAGGACAGCCCTTGAGAGATGGAGTCCCTCCCATCGACCCAGGAAACACATTGCCACAGTTCAAAAGGAGGTCCCTGGTCAGTCATTTGTGTTTCCTCCGTCAGAGGAACATGTTGCCAGGAACTTGGAGGGACTCATCTCTCAGGGGCTGCCTGAAGAGTCTGTAGCCGTAAGGCACTGGGTCCTATCTGAGGCTACAGTGGGGTCCTTGCCTTCTTTTATCCAGGGCTTGGATACCGTCCAGCTGACCGGAGCAGACTCGTTACCCTCCTCCTTCCAGTGCCGAGGTGGCCAGGGGCAGGATGGCGCCGGTTCCCCCCAGGAGTGGTGAGTGGACCCTTACATCTCAGCTCCTTGTTGCGGTGGGGCCAGAGACGCCGAGCGTCATTTCCAGCGGAACCGCATCATCGCTGTATGCTGAGACTTCCAGGTCTCTAGGGCACAGGGAGGAGAGGGAGAGCCAGAGCTGTGCCTACACAGTCCTGACCAGCATCCAGCTACACAGGATTAGCGGCGGGATCCGGAGCTGCAGAGGGGGACCATGGAGGCTATTCCCCAGGACACTCAGGCGGAGGCAGGCACCAGCCAATCCCAGGTAGGCTGCTGGGCATGTTATTACTCTGCTGGTCTAGGGAGTCTGTAGTGCCCCGCGGTGGTGGTTACCTCACAGTTAAGGATGTATGCAGTGGTGGTGATGCTAAGGAGGGACATAGAGTTGGATGCTAAGATGTTTTCTTATTTTCAGACTAAAGGGCTCCCAAAGGAAGACAAGGCAGGCCGCAAAAAGTGCCCTTATTGTGGGAATAGATTATCTTCTGGCTCTAACAAAGCCCTATGCAAGCAATGCATTGCAGGCTTGCTTAAATCTGAAGCAGACTCTCCTTTGGCTAAATTTTTGGGCACCTTTAACCTCCCTAGTGGTATGATTAGTTCTGATTTTAGGTGCTGAAACTGGTACAATTATTTTGCATGGAAATTTGGCGTTTTATATTGTAGGCCTGCAATTCTTAGGAATAACTCTGTTAAATCTGTTCAAACAAGAGTCTAGTAGACATCCCGGGTATGATAAAATGTATAATATAAATAATAAAAGTTATTCAATAATGTAATCAAATCCAAAAACAGAAATTTGCTCATTTGCAGAATTGTCGCTGTCATTAGATTTAGTGTTTGATGACGGATTTCCCCACAAATCGCTATCGCTCAATTGTGCAAGTGATTCTAATTTATTATCACTGTTTTCTAGTTGGTCTAAAATGACTTTTGACATAAAGGGACAGTTTTTGTTTGCTATGGACAATCTCTAAATTCCAGGCAGAAAAAACTATTTATAATATAAAAGTGCATACAGGGTGAACACGGCGAGCGGGCGGGCAAACTGCTAGCTTATATGGCCCGGCTTGACCATAGCCCTCCGGTGGTGGTTCAGCTCCGTGGCGCCGCCGACGACTTGATCTCCGACCCTGACCTGATTCTACGTGAGTTCAGAATGTTCTACTCCAATCTATATACCTCCACAACCAGACACACACACGCTGACCTCACCCAATTCCTTCACTCCATAGATTTCCCCTCTATCAGCCCAGAGCAGAGAACCCTCCTGGAAGCCCCCATCTCCCCTGACTGTATTGCCGAGGCACTTGCCTCCCTCCCATCCTCCAAGGCGCCTGGCTCGGACGGGCTGCCCCTGGAATTTTATTCTCATTTTCAAGACACGCTAATCCCAGAACTGCACACGTTATACACCCATATGTTTGACACAATGTCCCTTCCCGCCTCCATGGGAGAGGCCCTTGTAGTCCTCATACCCAAGCCCGGTAAGGACCCCTACTACCCAGAGTCGTACCGCCCGATTTCCCTCCTACAGCTGGATGTAAAAATCCTGGCTAAAATTCTGGCCCTGCGACTCAATAAAGTTGTCCTCAGCCTTATACATCCAGATCAAACGGGGTTCATGCCTAATAAAAATACTGCCTTCAATCTCCGCAGACTCTTTATGAATCTGCAGGCCACCCACGATAACATCGGCTCCCGGGTAGTCGTGAGTCTGGATGCCGCGAAGGCGTTTGACTCCGTTGAATGGAGTTACCTATGGGAATGCCTGACTAACTTTGGCTTTGGCCCTAATTTTATTAAGTGGATTCAGCTTTTATATAGCGCTCCCACTGCCCGGATCCAGGTTAATGGCAGGATCTCGGATCCTTTCCCTCTGTCTAGGGGTACTCGCCAGGGTTGCCCGTTGTCCCCCCTCCTGTATGCCCTCGCGGTTGAGCCGCTGGCCATTGCCATTCGTGCTCACCCGCAAATTAAGGGCCTGCGTTCGGGCCTTTTGACAGAAACCCTCAGTTTATACGCTGACGATATGTTATTATACCTCGAAGACTCGGGTCCCTCTTTGCAAGCAGCCCTGCGATTGATAGAGCAGTTCGGGGAATACTCTGGATTACGTATTAACTGGTCCAAGTCCCAGATCCTCCCTTTAGACTTGGGTGCCCCGTCCGCTGATCAGGCGGCAATGCCCTTGGTCAGGGCAAGTCAGGTGAAATATTTGGGAGTGCAATGTTCACGATTGCTGACTGACTACACCCTTTTAAATGTGGAACCCTTATTCACCCTGCTCAAGCAAAAAACCCAGATTTGGTCCCGTCTCCCCCTTGGGGTGATGGGCCGTGTAAACTTGGTCAAAATGATTCTCCTCCCCAAGCTGCTCTATGTGTTTTGGCATGCTCCCCTGCGCATCCCTCTCAGAACCTTCAGATCCTTGGAGGCCATCTTAAACACGTTTGTTTGGGGTTCGTCTCGACACAAGCTCTCATGGAGTGTTCTGAAATGTCCTACCCACCTGGGCGGCACCGCCCTACCAGACCTGCACTATTATTATCTGGCCGCTCAACTGTCCCATTTCTACTATTTCAATCAGATTGACAAAGATCGCTATGCCTCACTGGTATGCTCCCCACACTACACTCTGGTCGTACACCCGCTCCGTCTCCTTATGCGTGGCTCCGGGGGACCTTCCGTCCCGATGAGAGACATGTTGTCCCACCACTGTTTGATTTGGCAGCAGGCCACGTCCATTACTGGGGCCCCTAGGTTTCACTCCCACACCCCCCTTTGGGACAATCCCCTACTTCCCGAACTCTCTACGATCCCCGACCGCTCTGTGTGGCTAGCCGGGGGCGTTATCTTTCTGTCCCAGGTTATTACCAATGGCTCTGTCAGACCCTTCCAGGCCCTCAGAACTGACTTCAACCTCCCTAATAGAATGTTTTTTAGGTATCTTCAACTCCGCCATGCCCTTAGCTCTCAGTTTGGCTCCCATATCCCCAGGCTTGAAACACCTCCGATAGCAACAGCCGTGCTAGGTGATGACCCTAAGAAACTGATTTCTTTTTTTTACACCAACCTGCTCACGCCTGGGGCGACTGCCCGCGCCTACCGACTTAAGGCTAGATGGGAGGCCGACGTGGGGGTTATCGAGGACGCGGACTGGGAAACTGCACTTGACACCCCTAAGCTGGTCTCCCCGAAACTTTCTGACAGACTTACACACCTCTACATGCTACATAGGTCATACCTGACCCCTGGGCGGCTGTCCAAGTTTAGACCTGGCTATGATCCAGCATGTCCTAAATGTGGTGATCCTCAGGCCACGTTCTACCATCTCCTTTGGTCCTGTCCTGAGTTGCAGGTTTACTGGAAGCAAATTGTTGACTTCCTTCATGACCAAATGGGCTCCCCTCTGACGCTATGCCCCCGCCAATGTTTGCTGGGGATTCTCCTCGTATCCGAGGAGGCAAGGATCCCGACTGTTTTTCTACAGGAGACCCTATACCTAGCCAGACTGCAGATAGCCCGCACCTGGTTGCGCTCTGCGCCCCCCACCGCCCGACAATGGAAGGCGGCTGTCAATGCCACTCTCCCCTATAAAAAACTGCTGTATATGCATAGAGGCTGCCCGAGCAAGTTTGCCAAGCTGTGGGATAAATGGATGGGGGATTCAGATACATGTACCGACTAGTGTAGTCTGTGGTCTGTACGCCTCTTTACACCTATCCGGGTTCGGCCCGGCGAGTCCGGCTGTCACCGTGGTTGTAGTTGGGCTCCCCGCCCTCATAATAACGATTTCCTGCTCCTCTCTGCAAATTACTTTGAGTAGAATGTATTATGGCTCGGCATATGATTCCCAACCTCTGAGCTCCTCTTTTCCCCCCATATCTGAACACACTATATTGCCCCTTGGTTTTTTTTACGTAACGTGCAATCTGTAAACAAAGAACCCCCCCCTCCTTGTGTTTTTCAGCCTGTGGTATTGTTAGCAGCTGTTTTATATCCGTATACTTGGTGTATGTTGCACCCCATATGTGATACTGTTATCCTATGCATTTTGTATGCTCAATAAACGTTCTTTTTTTTCAAAAGTGCATACAGGGCACTGGACAGACCACTAGGGACAAAGGGGGTGTGTATTTTTTTTATACAGTACTGTAATCTGTAAGATTACAGTACTGTATGTGTATTGTGTGTTTTTTTTACTTTTTTGAATTTGGCGCTGATCTCTACCGTGCGTCGTAACGTCGCATGGAACGGAGCTCGGCAGCACTCGGCACTGTGTGAAATGAGTGGAGGACAGCTCGATCACACAGTGTGAAGGACATCGCTGGATCCAGGGGACAGTGTAAGTAACCTCTCCCTGTATCCAGCGATGTGATCCCGAGTCTGACTCGGGCTTACTGCTCATGGTACTGAATTCCCAGCCTGAACCAGACTCAGGATCACCGCTAGGGAGGTTAAAGAGGAAGTAAACCCTGATGGGTTTACTTCCTCTTTTTTTTCCCTGCAAAGGTAAAGCATAATGGACTACTATGCATCGCATAGTAGCTCATTATGTGTCACTTACCTGACACAGGAGCCAGCGAAGTCGCCGCTGATCCCTGTAGTCCTCCGCGTCCATCTTGCTGGTGGCGTCTCGCAGCTCCAACCAATGACAGCGGCGAAGCCGCGATGACGTCACTCCCGCGCATGCGCACGGGAGTCGCGTCTCGCAGCTCCGACGCTGCCATTCGGCGAAGCCGCAAAGACGTCACTCCCGCGCATGCGCACGGGAGTCGACAAATTAGGCAAATACATTCTTGGACTTGCCGCATTTACTGCGCCTGCGCGCCGCTGTCTACGGCGCATGCGCCGTAGACAGCGGTGCCCATTTTTGGGCAAATATCTCCTAAACCATATAGGTTTAGGAGATATTGCTTGGACCTACAGGTAAGCCTTAATCTAGGCTTACCTGTAGGTCAAAGTGGTTTGAAGGGGTTTACTTCCTCTTTAAAGAAGAAATGGCATCAACTTTTAAGTCCCTCAGGGAATTAATCACGGATGTCGCCACAGCTGCCTCCACTAGTAGAACAACTGCAATTTCCTCCTCACCATGCCTTACAAAAACCCAGCTCTGAGGAGCCCCGTATAGTCAGGGAGCCTAGCCCCACGTTGATTAACCCTGAATCCTCTGATGCAGATTCAGATCAGGATGAGGATCAAGTGGCATCTAAAGTCTCAAAATACAAGCTGTCTCTTGAGGAAGTAGATGAGCTACTGAGCGTTATCTATGATACTCTGGAAATTCAGGAGGAGGAAACTCAATTAATTAGACATGATAAGATGTATGAGGCTCTGGGGAAAAAGAAAGCAAAGGTTTTTCCAATACATAAAGTGCTTTCTGACCTTGTCCGTAAGGAGTGGTCTGAACCTGATGAGGTTTTCTTTCCTAATTCCCTTAAGAGAAGGTTTCCCTTTGATGAGAGCCCAAAGGCGGTCTGGAATAAAAATCCTAAACTAGACGTCCCTCTGTCCAAAGTCTCAAAGCAAGCTGATCTGACTTTAGAGGATATGGGCCATTTAAAAGACCCAATGGACAGGAGAACAGACATAGTCTTAAAGAGGGCCTGGGATGCCTCTATGGCAGGCTTGAAACCAGCTCTAGCCACTTCTTGTGTAGCTAGAAACCTGGAGTTCTGGTTGTCTCAACTGCAGGAACACTTAAAAGCAGGCACTCCTAGGGGGAGCTTTTGAAAACCTTCTCTATGCTTTTCAAGGCCACTAGTTTCATCTCTGACGCATCCACTGATTCCGTAAAGTTTACGGCTAAGTCAGCAGCACTTTCAGTTGCAGCAAGGAGGTCAGTATGGATGAAAACTTGGGGGGGAGACACGGCGTCCAAAACTTGCCTGGGCCGTGTCCCTTTCACAAGAAACGTAGTCTTCGAGCCTAAGTTAGATACCGCCTTAGAAAGGACGGCAGATAAAAAGAAAACCTTTCCCACAAAAAAAAATTCCAAGGAAGATTTTTCGTCCCTCTAAGGAACCCTCCAAGTCAGAGAAGGGCTTCATCCCCAAAAAACACTGGTCGGGACATAAGGAGAAAGGAAAAGGGGGTATACTTCTTAACTGCCCCAATCAAGACCCCAAACCCCAGTGACGTCGGGGTGCCTGTGGGGGGAAGATTGAGCAAATTTCTTTCACAGTGGGAAGACCACCTCAAACGAGTTTGTCTTAAATATAATAAAAAGGGGTCACACGCTGGAATTTCACAGCAGCCCACCCTCAAAGTTTTTGGGCACCGTCGGAATATCCGACCGTCAAAGTTTTAGAGCTGGGCTATAAAATTTTCCGACAACATGGTCCGATGGGACTTTGTCCTATCGTTTGTAGAGAATTCCGATCGGACAAAGTGCCACGCATGCTCAGATCAAATTCCTAGACCAAAGCTATTGGCTACTAGCCTGAACGTAGTCCTGTCGTAACTAAATAACGTCACCACGTTCTGCACGATCGGATTTTCCGACAACTTTGTCCGACCATGTGTATGCAACACAAGTTTCGGACAAAATCCGATGGATTTGGTTGTCGGAATGTCCGACCGTGTGTACAAGGGCTAAGACTTCCCTGCAGATGGGACCTCCTGTCGCAGGGACCTCTCTGTCATCTGCAGGTGGACACGCTGAAGCTTTCAGCATGGTTACTGAGGAAGAAATTTTGTGGAGTAAGGGCCTGACAGACGAGGTAATTGCGACCTTACGACAGAGTCGTAAACCAGTCACGAGAGCTATTTACAAGAAAGTCTGGAGAAAATGTAATGGATGGCTGTATAGCCGTAAGGAGAAAAATATGAATATGGCTAATATTCTACAGTTTCTCCAGGAGGGGATAAACAAGGGGTTGACTCTAAGTACTATTAAGGTACAGATAGCTGCCTTAAGTGTGTACCTAGATGAACGGTTACAGGAAAATCCTTTTGTTGCTAGATTCTGTAAGGCAGTTGCTAGACGTAAACCGTTCAGAGTCAACAGAGTTCCATCCTGGGATCTAGCAATTGTGCTAAGAGCTTTCTTGGTGTCACCTTTTGAGCCTATCTCATAAGCCTCCCTAAGGCTTATTCCGTTTAAGAACCGTACTCCTGGTGGCAATCACCTCAGCCCGTAGGGTCAGTGAAATCCAAGCCCTTTCCATTAGAGAACCGTTTTTACAGATTCTAGAGGACAGTCATTCTAAAGACAGACCCTGGGTTCTTACCAAAGGTAGCATCTAGTTTCCATAGGTCACAAGATATTGTCCTCCCCTCATTTTGTCAGAATGCATCAAATGAGAAAGAGGAACATTTTCATTTATTAGATGGAAGGAGGTGTATTCTAGAATACCTAAAGGTAACAAATCCATTCAGAGTCACAGGGTCACGCATTTACATCAACGGGTGGCCCCGCCCTTTACTATATAAGAGCTGTCAAAGCACAAAGACGGCAGTTGGTGGAACGCCTCCCATGGAGGCAGAGTTTTGCATTTTTTTTTTTCTCTGAACCATCGGCACCGTGATTGAATATGAATGCACATTGTGGGACACTTTTTTTTTTTTTAAATAAAGGAATTGTCCAAAACTGTTTCCTGTCATTTTTACTTTTTTTTTACACTTTTTTGGGTGAATTGGTAGGGGTACAATGTACCCCTGCCCATTCACATAGGGGGCGGCCAGGATCTGGGGGTCTTCTTGTTAAAAAGCCAAGAAGCCCCCTGCCCACAGACCCCCACAACCACCGGGCAAGGGTTGTGGAGATGAGGCCCTTGTCCATCCCCATGTTGAGGGTATGTGGCCTGGTACGGGTTAGGAGGGGGGGCACTCTCTCATCCACCCCTTTTCCTGCGGTCTGCTAGGTTGTATGATAAGGGCCTGGTATGGCATTTTTTTTTTTCTTTTCATTTTGGTACGGGGTTCCCCATAAAATACATACCAGACCGGAAAAGTCTGGTATAAATGGAGGGGGGGGGCGGCGACACATGCCTTTTTTCTTAAAATTTTGGCATAGGGTTCCCCTTCACCAGTTCAATACACTATATTATATATACTACACTGCCTGAATATAGATTCTACACTGAATATCTAAATATCTTATCTACACTAAATGCAGAGTATATACTAAATACACTGCCTGTGCTGACTGAATATAGATTCTACACTGAATATCTAAGCTACGCTAAATGCAGTGTGTGTGTGTGTGTGTGTGTGTGTGTGTGTGTGTGTGTGTGTGTGTATATAATACACACTAGACTGTATATCAAATACACTCCCTGCATGCCACTAAGCTGCCTAATCGCTCTTCATTCATTATACTATACAGCTGCCGTGTAACCAGCAGCCTTATATAGTGTGGGGGGTGGACTTTGGCCAGAAGCGTAGCTTGAAACCTGTGGGCCCCGATGCAAAAGTTGACCTGGACCCCCCCCCCCCACTACTTCCAACATGCGTGCAGATACATCCACCGCACGCCAAGTGGCTTAAACATTTTGAATTTCCAGAGTTCCTCTTTACATCAGAGGACAGGGATCATTGCTGGAGAATCAGAGGACAGGGACCCCTGGCAAGTCACTTAGCAGAGCTCCTTTCCCATCCCAGCACTGTATACAGCCGCCGCCCCCCCCACGCACTACACATGGCTGAAATCACATTCCGTTACACCCTGTGAAACGGATAGACTGTGTGTATCTGACTTTTATGTTGCCCTTCTGACCTGTGAAATTCTCTGGTCGAAACGGCAGTGTAGTTGCAGTAGGCAGATACACCATGTGCAGATCATGGCTAACTGGCTGTGTTGTAAAGGAATGTGATTTCAGCCCTGCGGAGGAGGAACGGTATAGAGTGCTGTAATGGGAAAGGAGCTCAGCAGCCGGGCATAGCATGCAGGGTGGAGGGGGTGGCCCCCTGAGGTGGTATTAAGGGATTTGTTTTAGCAATTTCTGAAGGTTTCTCTGTCAGTGTTGGGGGATAGTCACCTCCTGGAGCTGTGTGTCTCTTCCCCAGTTGTCAGGGAAGTGGGGTAAGTAGACATCCCTTTGTGTGTGTGTGTGTGTGTGGTACAGAGAATCCCAGCTGGTGACCAGGAGACGCAGAGCAGTGTCATACCTCAACAGTGGCATCGGCCCCATCATGGCTACAGGACAGCACTCTCCTTCTCATGCCTCACTGAGCTCAGTTACCATTCCATGTTGCCAGCACAGAGACTTCCCCATCCTGGGCTGTTCTCACCCCATGCTCCTCTCCATTCAGTAAATGGCTCACAGCTTCTCCCCAGCCAATGGGAACAAAGGGGTGTGGACTGTGGAAGGCAAAGTATAAGCCCAGTACTGAAGCATAGCTGTGGGGCCCTAGAGCAGATCGGAGCTGGATTTTGTGGAGGATATAATATGACAGGGAGGCTGCAGGGGCCCCCTGGAGCTAGGGGTAGGGTTAAGATTCTGACCCCCTGCAAGCCCATGACTTTGGCCAATTATGGCTCTCTCAGCAAAATGAGCTGTGATTGGCCAAAGCTTGCAGTTCAGGTGCATGCTTTGGCCAATAAACATACAGCAATGCACTGCGATCTCGCAGTGCATTATGGGGCCTTCTGTGGCGTTCAAATTTCCCACAAATGGCCCATATGTTTGGTTTGTTTTAGAACAAACACCCGATGTTTGAGTCAAACTTACGGTCGGCTCGAACCATGGCCTCATTCCTAGTGAGGAGTACAAAGACAAGTGTTTCCTCCCTACAGTCAAGCATAGTGGTGGGAGTGTCATGGTCTGGGGCTGCATGAGTGCTGCCGGCACTGGGAATCTACAGTTTGTCATGGTATTTATTCCGAAATATTAAACAGTATTATTTTATGGAAATAAGTAGGAATCTATGATTTAAGAGATTTCCACAAATCAACCAAATAACTCAAATTATTTTATCCGCGCTAACTTGAAGAAAGAAAGGAATACGATATTGTGCAAAAATATATATAATAATTTACTAAAAATCAGTGCAAAATATTATCAAAATATAATTGGTGATAAACACAGAATATAAATCCAAATATCACAATATGGGTAATACAGAGGACAATAACCATAAGCTCCAGTTTTAAAATACCAATGTCCTAAAACGTAGTAACTGCTTTGTAAATGGTTAACAGTTTCTCCGTGGTTCTGCAGATTAAGAAAATAAACAAGTGTTGATTTTAACAAATGACTTCTCTCAAACAGACCTTGCAAGCTCAACTTCTCTTAACAGTATATGGACAAATTTGTTACAGCATATACAAACTTTGGTAATTTAACCAAGATTTTAAGGTAAAGATAATCACTGATGAATTGTATGTTTAAAGTGGATGTAAATCCAATGTCATCCGTTCTAAACTACTGCCATAGGGGTTATCTATAAGGATATACAGTGCCTTGCGAAAGTATTCGGCCCCCTTGAACTTTTCAACCTTTTGCCACATTTCAGGCTTCAAACATAAAGATATAACATTTTTATTTTTTGTGAAGAATCACCAACAAGTGGGACACAATTGTGAAGTGGAACAAAATCTATTGGATTTTTGAAACTTTTTAAACTAATAAAAAAATGAAAAGTGGGGCTTGCAAAATTATTCGGCCCCCTTGTGTTAATACTTTGTAGAGCCACCTTTTGCTGCGATTACAGCTGCAAGTCGCTTGGGGTATGTCTAACTCTATCAGTTTTGCACATTGAGAGACTGAAATTCTTGCCCATTCTTCCTTGCAAAACAGATCGAGCTCAGTGAGGTTGGATGGAGAGTGTTTGTGAACAGCAGTGTTCAGCTCTTTCCACAGATTCTCGATTGGATTCAGGTCTGGACTTTGACTTGGCCATTCTAACACCTGGATATGTTTATTTGTGAACCATTCCTTTGTAGATTTTGCTGTATGTTTGGGATCATTGTCTTGTTGGAAGATAAATCTCCGTCCCAGTTTCAGGTCTTTTGCAGACTCCAACAGGTTTTCATCCAGAATGGTCCTGTATTTGGCTGCATCCATCTTCCCCTCAATCTTAACCATCTTCCCTGTCCCTGCTGAAGAAAAGCAGGCCCAAACCATGATGCTGCCACCACCATGTTTGACAGTGGGGATGGTGTGTTGAGGGTGATGAGCTGTTTTGCTTTTACGCCAAACATATCATTTTGCATTGTGGGCAAAAAGTTTGATTTTGGTTTCATCTGACCAGAGCACCTTCTTCCACATGTTTGGTGTGTCTCCCAGGTGGCTTGTGGCAAACTTTAGATGAGACTTTTTATGGATATCTTTGAGAAATGGCTTTCTTCTTGCCACTCTTCCATAAAGGCCAGATTTGTGCAGTGTACAACTGATTGTTGTCCTATGGACAGACTCTCCCACCTCAGCTGTAGTTCTCTGCAGTTCATCCAGAGTGATCATGGGCCTCTTGGCTGCATCTCTGATCAGTCTTCTCCTTGTCTGAGCTGAAAGTTTAGAGGGACGGCCAGGTCTTGGTAGATTTGCTGTGGTCTGATACTCCTTCCATTTCAAAATGATCGCTTGCACAGTGCTCCTTGGGATGTTTAAAGCTTGGGAAATCTTTTTGTATCCAAATCCGGCTTTAAACTTCTCCACAACAGTATTACGGACCTGCCTGGTGTGTTCCTTGGTCTTCATGATGCTCTCTGCGCTTTCAACAGAACCCTAAAACTATCACAGAGCAGGTGCATTTATACAGAGACTTGATTACACACAGGTGGATTCTATTTATCACCATCAGTCATTTAGGACAACATTGGATAATTCAGAGATCCTCGCTGAACTTCTGGAGTGAGTTTGCTGCACTGAAAGTAAAGGGGCCGAATAATTTTGCACGCCCCACTTTTCAGTTTTTTATTTGCTAAAAAAGTTTAAAATATCCAATAGATTTCGTTCCACTTCACAATTGTGTCCCACTTGTTGGTGATTCTTCACAAAACATTAAAATTTTATATCTTTATGTTTGAAGCCTGAAATGTGGCAAAAGGTTGAAAAGTTCAAGGGGGCCGAATACTTTCGCAAGGCACTGTACATGCATCCTGCATGTGTCTTTACCTGTCAACTGTCTCCCCTCTTTCTGTTATGAGACCCAAAAAAATGCATATTCTGTGGGTGGGTCTGTTGTCTGGAGCTCGTTGGGTGGAGTCGTGATGTCAGTAGACAGTAGTCCCGCCCACCTCTACACTCCCCTTGTCAATATGCATATTCTCCAGTCCAGTGTATTTCTCACACTGAACTTCTAACATCCTGTAAATAGGAAAGTAACCACATGACTTCAGCATGCCAAATCATGCTGATTTGGGGAATATCCAATTCTGGCAGAGCAGCAGAAGAAAGGAGTGGGAGGGAATTAAAAAAAATAATGCATGCCTCTTAGGCTAGTGCACGAGATATGTAAATCACCTGTCACTCACAGCAAGGGGGAGGATTTGATAAAGTTTTTCTCTGTTTGTCAAGAATTCTCACTGAACAATAAAAGACAATTGCTCAGAAATGGATTAACTCTTTGTGGCAAGACTGGGCTCAAATGATAGGAAATATTATACTTGCATTATCACATAAAAAAAAAATTTGGGTTTGCATCCACTTTAAGCATACATCACAACTAAACTATCGATAAGGCTTTGATGAGATATACCAAAATGTATATTTATCTTTATTTGGAAGTATCTTATACTGCAGTTAAAAATAAAACAATTCCAATATTAATGTTCAGGGCACCCATCAGAAATTTTGGGTCCCCTTACACAGGTTTAGGCCTGGGGCCCGACCCCCAACATTGTCCAGGGCCCGCCCACTGGCCGTCCCACTGATTCCGCCCACAGGCCATCCCACCAAGTCTTTCGGTACACCCACTTTTATTTTAACACTCTTACACATTTGGAGATTGGAGGGATGGATGGTGCTGGGCGTGGGTGGCGATGCGTTATGGAGGCTGGAGGGATGGATGGTGCTGGGCGTGGGTGGCGATGCATTGTGGAGACTGAAGAGATGGATGGTGCTGGGCTGTCGGAAGTGAAGTGAAAGTGTCTTATCTTGTGGATGCTTCTCTGCAGCGGTTCTGCTGTTGGGGGGGAGTGGGCCCTGACCAGCCGGGCCCCTAGAGACACTCTGGTCCCTTACATGTGTAATGCCTGTACCCCCCTGATGGCGGCCCTGTTAATACTACAAAGATTTAATGGTTTAGCTATGTATATGCTCAAATAATTAAATTACCAATAGGCAGAAGAAAATTATATTTACCAGAAATATAAGAATCTTTTGTTTGAAAGATATCCCAAGGGATCTTTCTATCCTCCTTTGATTTTTCCGTTCTCCCCTCGTCCTCCTTTCCTTCCAATCTTAGCTCTCCCTTCCTTCCACTCCCTCACTGCTAATCTGTATCCAACCTTTATCCCCCCCCCCCCCAGAAAGTGGGTATGTATTTGATTTTCACTTAATCAATTATATCAAATTATGTTTTTCTTACTATGTAACCATGCCACTATTGTCTAGGGGGGCCATATTGGACTTTTGAAATAATTACCAACAGGGGGCAATGTTGTATTAAAAATGATTTTGGAATATTACTTGAAATGTCAAAATATTCCTCTAAATAACCTTTGACTTAATCTTAAAAGAAAACTATAAACTATGATAAGATGTCATATCTCTTGCCATAGATGTTAGACTTTTGTCTCTACTTAAAATATATGGTTTTGAGAAAGTTTGGATAAGGACATTAACTTACCTTCTCACATACCTTGAAAGTTGGTTATGAGACACACACTGGCTATTCATAAATATTACCACTACCAAAATTGCTATACATCTTTTCTTACACATAGTACTCCAATACTGAATTTAATATAAGTATACTAATACATTTTTATGAGTCTATCCAACAACATATAAAAAAATTAATTATTATAAAAATACATACACCAAAGATATATGTAAAATGATTCAATTAAGTAAGCATATAATCTCCCTAATAGAATGGAATAATAATATAATAGAAATCATTGCTAATACAATTACTTGTAATTATGAAGGTTTATTTATAAAACGGTTTTTGAATAAGCCCCATTTTCTCAGTTATGAAAAGAGAAAAAAATATATATATACGTTTCTGTTCATTTGAAACATGAGTCATTAGCCTCACTATAGTACCTCCACTGGTCATGGTCTTATTTCGTCTGGTTGCCAGGAATTCAAAACTTTGTGATCTGGGTGAAACTAAGTTAGAGCTCTACAAGTTTGAAAAAAATCAAATAAAAATCTCTGCCTACAAGCATGAACTTACATTCACCTTCTAAAAGAAAACTTTGAACAGGATGACTCCCAATATGCTCAAGTATACATATGAAAAATATATGATATGCAGAGGCATAAGAAATGTATTATTTTTATTCCCAATAGTTCTGACAAGTTCATTGAGGGAACCATGAATGCCAACCAGTAATGTGACATACTGAAGCAGAGCATGATCCCCTCCCTTCAGAGACTGGGCCACAGGGCAGTATTCCAACATGATAATGACCCAAACACACCTCCAAGATGACCACTGCCTTGCTAAAAAAAGCTGAGGGTAAAAGTGATGGACTAGACAAGCATGTCTCCAAACCTAAACCCTTTTGAGCATCTGTGGGGGGGGGCATCCTCAAATGAAAGGTGGAGGAGTGCAAGGTCTCTAACATCCACCAGATCCGTGATGTAGTCATGGAGGAGTGGAAGAAGACTCCAGTGACAACCAGTGAAGCTCTGGTGAACTCCAAGCCCAAAAGGGTTACAATAAACAGTGCAAAATAATGGTGACCACACAAAATATTGACACTTTGGTCCCAATTTGGAAATTTTCACTTAGGGGTGTACTCACTTTTGTTGCCAGCGGTTTAGACATTAATGGCTGTGAGTTGAGTTATTTTGAGCGGGCAGCACATTTACCCTGTTATACAAGCTATACACTCACTACTTTACATTGTAGCAAAGTGTCATTTCTTCAGTGATACATGAAAACATGAAAAGATATAAAATATATATATATATATATATATATATATATATATATATATATATACACACACACACATACACACACATATATTTATATGCTAAACAGTATTGTTATAAAGTGTTATTAAACCCTCAGTTTCTAAGCAGTAATTTAATCGCTTACAGAGTATGCAGCTTCTGTATCTTAATCATTGCTTCTGTTCCTGTTAAGCTGGAGCCACAGGCATAACTACAACCTTCAGGGCCCTGGTGCAAGGAACCATGAAGGACCCCCCTGACCTCTGGGGCCCTTTACAATGATCCTGGGGTCCTTTTCTCCCATCACGGGGCCCTTAATTATGGTCCTGCAGCAGGACCCCTTCCTGATGTCTTGGGTAGGGTTGCTGCCTTTTCTTCAAGCCAAACACGAAGACTTTAGCAGCGCACAGCAAATTATTTTTTGTAGTACACACTATACATATATTTTTTGATTAAATAACAATTCTAATTGATGTTGGGGGGACTCTTGTGATTAAATATATACAGAGTCCACAGAGTTCCTCTTTACATCTGAATATGCAGAGTTTCCCAATTACACCTGAACTGTGAAGACTTTGATATAAGGGAGAACTCTGGGGACTTTGATTTAACCACTTGCCGACCGCCGCACGAGGATATACGTCGACAGAATGGCACGGGCAGGCATATGGGCGTATATATACGTCCCTGCCTTCCCGCGGGTGGGGGGCCCGATCGGGCCCCCCCCCCGGTGCCTGCGGCGGTCGGTATTCGTTCGGGAGCGATCCGGGATGAGGGGGCGGCCATTCATTCATGGCCACCCCCTAGCGATCGATCCCGACGAATAGAAATGCTCCGTGACATCACTTCCTCTCCTGTAATGTAAACACAGGAGAGGAAGTGATGTAATCTCTCCTCCGTGTCGGTAGTTTTCGTTCCGGCACCGAGGAGAGAGGATCGGTGAGTTGCACCAACACGACACTACACAGTAGAACATGCCAGGCACACTCACACCCCCCCTTCACCCCCCCAATTACCCCTGCCCCCCCAGTCACAGTGACACCAATTGCATTTTTTATTTGCATTGGTGTCATTTGTGACTGTAATAACTGTTAGGGTTAGCCCCCTTTAGTTCTAATGTACCCCCCTAACCCCCCCCAATAAAGGTTTAACCCCGTGATCACCCCCCGTCGCCAGTGTCACTAAGGCTGGGTTCACATTGCAGCGGTTTATGAGAACGAATGTGATTCGCACCGCACTGCAGTGCAAATCACATCTGATCTCTGTGCGATTCGAGTTCAGCCATACAGATAGTATGGCTGAATTCGTGCCGCACCCGCCGCAAATTCGCACGGGACCCTTTTTTTGGTCCGCAGCAGAATCGGATCGCATGGGTGTTCACACCATGCGATCCGAGTTTGCAGATCGCACTGCGATATGCGAACTGATATGGGGGTGTCATTAACATTTCACTGACACTCCCAGCAGTTCGCATAGGGCAGTGTGAACTGCCGCCGGGAGGCATGCGATGCGGGAACCCGCCGCGGATTCGTGGCGTTCCCGCATCGCTCCAGTGTGGACCCAGCCTAATAAGCGATCATTTTTCTGATCGCTGTATTAGTGTCACAGGTGACGCTAGTTAGGCAGGTAGGTATTTAGGTTCGCCGCAACTTTTTATAGCGCCAGGGACACCCATATACTACCGCATAAAGCCCCCTGATTGCCCCCTAGTTAACCCTTTCACCAGTGATCACCATATAACTGTTACAGGTGACGCTGGTTGGTTAGTTATTTTTTTTATAGTTTCAGGGCACCCGCCATTTATTACCTAATAAAGGTTTAACCCCCCGATCACCCGGCGGGTGTCATTTGTGACTGTAATAACTGTTAGGGCAGTTAGGGTTAGCCCCCTTTAGTTCTAAGGTAACCCCCCCAATAAAGGTTTAACCCCGTGATCACCCCCCGTCGCCAGTGTCACTAAGGCTGAGTTCACATTGCAGCGGTTTATGAGAACGGATGTGATTCGCACCGCACTGCAGTGCAAATCACATCCGATCTCTGTGCGATTCGAGTTCAGCCATACAGATAGTATGGCTGAATTCGTGTCGCACCCGCCGCAAACTCGCACGGGACCCTTTTTTTGGTCCGCAGCAGAATCGGATCGCATGGGTGTTCACACCATGCGATCCGAGTTTGCAGATCGCATTGCGATATGTGAACTGATCTGGGGGTGTCATTAACATTTCACTGACACTCCCAGCAGTTCGCATAGGGCAGTGTGAACTGCCGCTGGGAGGCATGCGATGCGGGAACCCGCCGCGGATTCGTGGCGTTCCTGCATCGCTCCAGTGTGAACCCAGCCTAATAAGCGATCGTTTTTCTGATCGCTGTATTAGTGTCACAAGTGACGCTAGTTAGGCAGGTAGGTATTTAGGTTCGCCGCAGCTTTTTATAGCGTCAGGGACCCCCATATACTACCGCATAAAGCCCCCTGATTGCCCCCTAGTTAACCCTTTCACCAGTGATCACCATATAACTGTTACAGGTGACGCTGGTTGGTTAGTTATTTTTTTATAGTTTCAGGGCACCCGCCATTTATTACCTAGTCTCACTAGTGTACCCCTAAATTTAGGGGTGTCTACTTTCCAAAATGGGGTCATTTGGGGGGGGGGGGGGGGTTTGTGCCATCTTGGCATTTTATGGCCTTCAAAACTGTAACGCCCTTAGAAAGCCTGAAGGCGGTGCTTGGTTTTCGGGGCCCCGTACGCGGCTAGGCTCCCAAAAAGTCCCACATATGTGGTATCCCCGTACTCAGGAGAAGCAGCAGAATTTATTTTGGGGTGTCATTTCACATATGCCCATAGCATGTGTGAGCAATATATCATTTGGTGACAACTTTGTGTAAAAAAAAAAAAAAAAATTTTTTTTTTTTCATTATTCAATCGCTTGAGGCAAAAAAATAAAATATTCAATGGGCTCAACATGCCACTTATCAATTTCCTTAGGGTGTCTACTTTCCAAAATGGGGTCATTTGGGGGGGGGTTTGTACTGCCCTGCCATTTTAGCACCTCAAGAAATGAGATAGGCAGTCGTAAACTAAAAGCTGCGTAAATTCCAGAAAACGTACCTTAGTTTGTAGATGTGACAACTTTTGCGCAAACCAATAAATATACAGTTATTGACTTTTTTTTTACCAAAGACATGTGGCTGAATACATTTTGGCCTAAATGTATGACTAAAATTGAGTTTATTGGATTTTTCTAATAACAAAAAGTAGAAAATATCATTTCCTGTCGCATCATGGCAGCATACACCTATGGGTTGTGGCTCCGCCCCCGCAACCTGATAGGACCGTTTAACTATTAAATCTTGAGGGGGCCCCTGCTTCAGCATTCTCCTTTTTTTCCTCACCTGAGAAGACCGGACATCACCCCTTACCGCTATCGCCCCAGCCAGGTTCAAGCCTCTCCTGGGTGGAAGTCCTACCTGTACAGCCTCTAAATGAGCTTAATGGAGGAATCCCCACTCTGATGGTCTCAGGGGTATCGTTATTTATCTTTACAAATCTTAAACAGATTTATTATGCAGCGGCCTCTAACCTGTACTTTCTAGGTATTTTCTGTTCCTTTCTTGTCAAGCTCTGTAGAACCTCGCTCCTCGGGCGCCGATGATTGAACTCCTCTGCGAATGCGCTGGCGTTCAGTGCCTCGTTGTCTTGTTGGTTTGCCACTTTCCAAAATGGAGCCGAACGTCGTGGGACATTTCTGCGCATGTGCGGGATGACGTCGACGTTACGACGGCATTGGCGCAGGGTTTAAAAATGGCATTTTTGCTTTGTGTACCGTGGCTGCTGCTGCTTCACGACCAAGATCGTCTTCGTCATTCCGATCGTTTCTTACATATCGTTCCCTTCGGATCTCAGGTCAGTCTCTTAGTTTCTAAAGTTCTTTTTCTGCAACTTGCATAGCTCCCTACCTGTCTTTGCACACTGATTTCCGTTCGTTTTTAGGATTCACTCTTCATGGAGGCCGCTGCCCCAGCAGACCATCGCCAGCCTATTAGGTAAGTGGGGTCAACCTGGTAAGTACGAAGAGGAAAAAGAGAGCCTGTCACTAACGCTGTCTAAATTGCACAGCCCTATCAGATCATCCAGATCATCGCACTCAAGGCGCTCAAGAAGAAGCCGCTCAAGTCATAGACGGGACCGAGACCATAGCAGAAGTCGCTCAAGGCGCAGAGAGAGCGGAGATCACAGGAGGAGACGATCAAGGTCCTACTCTCGACATGGACACTCCTACCACAGAAGATCCCCTACTAGCAGACATTCTTCTCGCGCTCAAAGTCTCCATCTCTCTGGAAACTCATGCTGGGTTTGTGGCGCAATAGCACTCCCAGATAAGCTGGCCTGTCGTTCATGCTTCAATGAAGCAACAAAAGACAGGGAATTAGATCCTAGTATTCCAGCCACTGAATTGCCCCTCCAAATCGCAGGGCCGGAAACTAGCAGACCTTTGCAAGGCACCACATCTCCTATTCCCTCCACTTCAAGGATGTCAGATCCTTTGTCAGATAATGATGACATTGACGCCTCTACCGGCTTCGATTTTGCATTTGTTGAACCCTTCATTAAATCAGTGAAGGAAGCGATCAATTGGGTGGAAGAGAAACAAACTCCTCAGAAGCTGAGGAAATATTTTCCAAATCTCAAGAAAGATCCTGAGACCTTCCCATTTATTGAGGAACTAGAGGATTTGATTAAAGAGGAATGGCAAAAGCCGGATAAGAAGATCAGTCTAACTAACAGGTTAGCAAAACTTTATCCCCTGAAGGAGCCTAGTGTCACTCCATTAGTGACCCCGCCAGTGGTGGATTCTTCTCTGATGCGTCTTGCCAGACATGTGACACTTCCAATCGAAGATGCGGTTACATTTAAAGATGTGTTAGATAGGAAAATTGACCTAGATCTGAAAAGATCTTACCTATCAGCAGGAGGCGCATGCAGACCAGCTGTGGCCCTAGCAGCTGTCGGTAGAGCCATTTCCAACTGGTCCGCCAATACCGAGAGATTGGTGTCAGAAGGAGGGGAACAAGAGAAGGTAATCTCAGCCCTACAGGAACTATCTCTCGCAGGCGACTTTGTCGCAGAAGCCTCTGTAGGTATAATTAAATCTACATCTAGAGCAATGCTGAGCTCAGTAATGGCCAGAAGGGCACTTTGGCTGAAACCCTGGTCTGCAGACCCATCCTCATTTCAGAAATTTCTCCGTTTTGTTGTAGGTCATCAACATTTCCAATTCCAAAGTCTCCCGTTCGGAATATCCACTGCCCCAAGAACATTTACAAAAGTGTTACTGCCAGTAATTGCCCTATTAAGGGAGCAAGGCCTGAGGGTGCACCACTACCTAGACGATATTCTTCTCCTGGCCGACAACCGAGATTCCCTCCTACTTCATCGCGCAATCCTAATTTCCACCCTGCAAAAATTTGGGTGGCTGATAAATTGGGGGAAGAGCAGTCTAAATCCCACACAGCGAATGATTTTTCTGGGGGCAAAGCTGGATACCCGACTCAATACAGTAGAACTCCCGGAGGAGAAAGTTCCTATCCTAATCCGGAAAGTAAAGAGATTACTCGTGGCCACTACCATCCCCGCCAGGGAATGTCTCAGTATTTTAGGGTCATTCTCGGCAACTATCCCAATGGTACAATGGGCCCAGTGGAATGCCAGGCCTCTTCAAATATCATTCCTCAAACAATGGAACGGCGTGTCAATGACCCAGCCGATAGTGATCCGGGAAGAGGTGAAGCAATCGCTATCATGGTGGACAAAACCACACAATCTGAAGAGGTGCAAACGCTTAGTCCTTCTCTCTCAAGAAGTAATCACCTCGGATGCCAGCATGGAAGGATGGGGAGCACACTATCGTCACCACGCAGCCCAAGGTTGTTGGCCATTCAGGACACACGATGTGGTTTCCAACTTATTGGAGATGAAAGCAGCATTCCAGGCACTACTAGCCTTCAGCCCATTTCTGGAGGGAAAAGATGTCCTACTAAAGATGGACAATCGAGTGGCTGTGGCCTATATCAACAGGCAAGGAGGCACCAGAAGTCGCTCCATGTTGCAAGAAGTCCAACCAGTCTTCCAATGGGGGCAACTGAATTTAACCAGTCTCAGGGCAACATACGTGCCAGGTGTCCAGAATCAGATAGCAGACACCTTGAGTCGACAGTTCGTATCCAACCACGAATGGGCCCTAAGCAGTCAGGCCTTTTCTCTGATAACGAAGACTTGGGGGGTTCCGGATATCGATCTGGCAGCAACTCCGAACAACGCAAAGTGTCAGAGGTACCTGGCGAGAGTTCCCTTTCCTTCGGCGGAAGGCACGGATTGTTTACAACACAACTGGAATTTCCACCTAGGTTACGTGTTTCCACCAACTCCAATCATATCGAGGCTTCTACTCAGACTCAGGAAATCAAGTTCCACAGTTTTAGCAGTCCTGCCCTTTTGGCCGAGGAGGCCGTGGTTCACGACCCTACTCCAATTGAGTACAGCGGAACCATTGCCGCTCCCTGTGACAGCGGATCTACTCTCTCAAGGTCAATTCCTCCATCCATGCCCGGAGAAGTTACACCTAACAGCATGGAGACTGAAAGGGTTAGGTTCATAGCTCACGGATGTTCCCACAAAGTGATAAACACCCTTCTCCAAGCCAGAAGGTTTACCACTAATAACACTTACAAGAGAATCTGGGATAAGTTCCTCTCGATCGCACAACAACAAGCCTGGGACCCTTCATCCCCTACAGTTGCTCAGGTCCTAGAGTTCCTTCAGCTAGGTCTTGACAAAGGTCTTGGTTCAAGCACCTTGAAAGTACACGTATCAGCTCTATCTGCCATAACGGGGGTGAAATGGGCTCAAGAACCTCTTATTTCTCAATTCCAGAAGGCTTGTCTAAGATTGAGACCTCCCAGAAAGCCCTCATTTCCAACTTGGGATCTTTCGATAGTACTGGACTTCCTATCCCATGATCCATTCTTTCCAGTTGAAAAAGCTTCCCTTTGGAATCTAACCCTCAAAATCACCTTTCTGATAGTGATTACGTCAGCCAAGAGGGTGTCGGAAATGCATGCACTAAGGGCAAAGGAACCATACCTTACCATCTACCCAGACAAGGTAGTTCTGAAACCTTCAGACCGCTTCGTCCCCAAAGTGGCTTCCTCCTTTCATTTTAATCAGGAAATATGCCTTCCCACTCTTTCTACAGAGCAGGGCGACCCTCATCCACTGGATGTAAAATCTAACTTACTGGCCTACCTCTCAAAGACCAGTGACTTCAGGAAAGTGGAAAACCTCCTAGTCATCCCTCATGGCTCCAGAAGAGGACAGGCAGCTACTTCCCGCACCATCGCAGCATGGCTTGTGAAAATCATAAAGAAATCCTACTCTTCTAATCAAGCTCAGATACCTGAGGGCTTAAAGGCGCACTCTACAAGGGCAATGGCAACCTCCTGGGCAGCTTTCTGCAAAGTCTCCTCAGAAACCATCTGCAAGGCAGCCACATGATCTTCAAAAAGTACTTTTATATCCCACTACAAAGTGGACTCCGCTAGGTTGTCCACGGTGGAATTTGGTAGAGCGATTATTCAGTCCAATTCCTCCATTCCTTGTAAATAAACTTTTTCAGCTTAGACCCACCCAGTTTTGCGAGTTATTCCCCATAGGTGTATGCTGCCATGATGCGACAGGAAAACGGAAAATTGTATACTCACCTTTCCGTAATTTTCCTTTCCTGTTGCATCTCATGGCAGCATACAGATGCCCACCCGTCTAAGGTGAGGTATCTATATATTGAGAATGCTGAAGCAGGGGCCCTCTCAAGATTTAATAGTTAAACGGTCCTATCAGGTTGAGGGGGCGGAGCCACAACCCATAGGTGTATGCTGCCATGAGATGCAACAGGAAAGGAAAATTACGGAAAGGTGAGTATACAATTTTCCGTTTTTTTTTCAAAATTTGCGGTCTTTTTACGTTTATATCGCAAAAAATAAAAATCGTAGAGGCAATCAAATACCATCAAAAGAAAGCTCTATTTGTGGGAAGAAAAGGACGCAAATTTTGTTTGGGTACAACATTGCATGACTGCGCAATTACCAGTTAAAGCAGCGCAGTGCCAAATTGTAAAAAGACCTCTGGTCATTGACCAGCAAAATGGTCCGGTCTGAAAGTGGTTAAGGAAGAATGGTGAGAACTCTGATGTAAGGGGGTCCCTGGTAACTGGAGCCCCCCCCTTACATTGTCGTTCGTAGCATTCCCCTTTAATCAGGGTTCCCAGAGCCCCCGTTACTTCAGGGTCTGCATAATTTCCACTTGCACTGTAAGGGCCCTTTCACACATGCAAAGTGATCGGACCACCCATTGTTCTGTATGAGGAGGCCGATGTAAACAGATGTGTTCATTTACACCTGCCTGCATCTGATCCAATGAAAACAGAAGGATGGGGATCCATTCCCCATCTGGCTAGCGGATTGGATTACAGTCAGACCGGCCCATAGAGAACAATGGGCTGTGTCCGTGCCCACTCTGCACAAGTGGAGCACACACGGACCTGTCATCCGCCTACTCAGTGGCGATCAGCAGAGAGATCCTGCACTGTGCAGGCAAATCCGCTTGGCAGAGTCCGCCCATGTGAAAGGGCCCTAAGGCAGGGCTTGAGTCCTGCAGGAACACATGGGAATGACGTTTCTGTACTTTTTTTTTACAGTGGGAACTCAGTCCCCGTTAGGAGCCACGTTCTGCAAGACTGCGAGCTGTGGCAGGCAGTGTGGGTGAGTGGTAAGGGTAGGGTGTCTGTGCCAGTGGGGGTCAGTCCGGCCCGAGTGCCACACATTGGGCACCTGGGGAGGTCCTCCTCCAGCAGCCGCTGTAACAAGGCCTCCCAGAGTACACTGATAGGCAGAACAACGCCGGCGTGCATTATAGAAGGAGGGACAATTATTCAGCGGCTGGGGACACTGTAACAAGGCCTCCCAGGCCCCCCCATGGTGGTGGAACTCAAGGGCCCAGTCGCAAGTGCAACTGCTGCGACACTGGTACTTCCGCCACTGGCTGGAGCCATGACCACTCCCCAGGTTTCTAGTTTCACTGTGGCTCCTTTCCCTATTTAGTTTATTGTGTTCAATGTGTTGAGCTAAAAAATGATTTTAATACTATAACTAATAAGTGGAAATGTAAAAATTGCTTTTGTGTACAGGTACAAAAACTGAACCGGTTAATGATGCATTAATAAAAATAGCGTTGCAGTAATTTGTCTTATATCTACATGTAGTTCAGCTTTAAATCCAAGGTGGAATAGTACAAACTATCTATTTTAATTGTAGACTCGTGCACAATGGAATAGTTCATTTTGTTTAGTTTCCATTCGTGAACGACATCATTTCGTTCTGTTATGTTACGTTAATTCGTTTTTGGATAATTTCTGTAGAGTATAGATATTCATTATAACAAATCTTTTTCACATAGTTTGTTATGTATGTATGTATGTATGTATGTATGTATGTATGTATGTATGTATATATATATATATATATACACACACACACACACACACACACACACACACACACACACAGTATGTCACAAAAGTGAGTACACCCCTCACATTTTTGTAAATATCTTATGATAGCTTTTCATGTGACAACACTTAAATTACACTTTGCTACAATGTAAAGTGTACAGCTTGTAGAACAGTATAAATTTGCTGTCCCCCAAAATAATGCAACACACAGCCATTAAAACCACTGGAAACAAAAGAGAGTACACCCCTAAGTGAAAATGTCCAAATTGGGCCCAAAGTGTCAATATTTTGTGTGACCACCATTATTTTCCAGCACTGCCTTAACCCTCTTGGGCATGGAGTTCACCAGAGCTTCACAGGTTGCCACTGGAGTCCTCTTCCACTAGAATGTTAGAGACCTTGCGCTCCTCCACCTTCCATTTGAGGATGCCCCACAGATGCTCAATAGGGTTTAGGTCTAGAGGCATGCTTGACCAGTCCATCACTTTTACCCTCAGCTTCTTTAGCAAGGCAGTGGTCATCTTTGAGGGGTGTTTGGGGTGGTTATGATGTAATACTGCCCCGCGGACCAGTTTCCGAAGGGAGAGGATCATACTCTGCTTCAGTATGTCACAGTACATGTCGGCATTCATGGTTCCCTCAATGAACTGTAGCTCCCCAGACCACGACACTCCCATCACTATGCTTGACTGAAGGCAAGACACACTTGTCTTTGTGCTCCTCACCTGGTTGACGCCACACATGCTTGAAACTATCTGAACCAAATAAACCCATCTTGGTCTCATCAGACCACAGGACATGGTTCCAGTAATCCATGTCCTTAGTCTGCTTGTGAGCTTTCTTGTGCATCATCTTTAGAAGTTTCCTTCTGGGATGACAGCCATGCAGTGTGTGGCGTATGGTCTAAGCCAGTGATGGTGAACCTTGGCACCCCAGATGTTTTGGAACTACATTTCGCATGATGCTCATGCACTCTGTAGTGTAGTTGAGCATCATGGGAAATACACTGACAGGCTGAGCCCCCCCCCACCCCTTCAACCTCTGCAGCAATGCTGGCAGCACTCATATGTCTATTTCCCAAAGACAGCGTCTGACTGTGAGGCTAAGCACGTGCATTCAACTTCTCTGGTTGACCATGGCAAGGCCTGTTCCAAGTGGAACCTGTCCTGTTAAACCACTGTATAGTCTTGGCCACCATGCTGCAGCTCAGTTTCAGGGTCTAGGCCAGGGATATGCAATTAGTGGACCTCCAGCTGTTGCAGAACTACAAGTCCCATGAGGCATAGCAAGACTCTCACAGCCACAAGCATGACACCCAGAGGCAGAGGCATGATGGGACTTGTAGTTTTGCAACAGCTGGAGGTCCGCTAATTGCATATCCCTGGTCTAGGCAAACTTCTTATAGCCTAGGCCAGTGATGGCGAACCTTGGCACCCCAGATGTTTTGGAACTACATTTCCCATGATGCTCAACTACATTGTAGAGTGCATGAGCATCATGGGAAATGTAGTTCCAAAACATCTGGGGTGCCAAGGTTTGCCATCACTGGCCTACGCCATCTTTATGTAGAGCAACAATTCTTTTTTTCAGATCCTCAGAGAGTTCTTTGCCATGAGGTGCAATGAACTTTGAGTGACCAGTATGAGAGAGTGAGAGCAATAACACCAAATTTATCACACCAGCTCCCCATTCACACCTGGAACCTTGTAACACTAACGGGCCACTTGACACCAAGGAGGGAAAATGACTAATTGGGCCCAGCAGTTTAGACATTAATGGCTGTTATTTTGAGGGGACAGCAAACTTACACGGTTATAAAAGCTGTACACTTACTACTTTACTGTAGCAAAGTGTAATTTCTTCAGTGTTACATGAAAAGATAGAATAAAATATTTACAAACATGTGAGGAGTGTACCCACTTTTGTGAGTGTGTGTGTGTGTGTGTGTGTATATATTTTTTTTGTTTGTTTTGTTTTCATGATAATAATTAGTAGTTCAGAAAGTAATTTGGTTATTAACATACAATGACAATATCTCTTCTCCTATGCTCAAATACAAGACCCTTCTCACTCAGTTCTCAGGAATGCACTTTGGCAGTTCAACCTCAATCATTCGTTATAATTTCTTTTGTATTAGTTGAAATGTATATTTTCTTGGGATGCATCTGAATGGGATGCATCTGAATGTCCAAAAGTTGCAAAATTCCCGCGAATTTCGATTTGTTACGAAACGAACTCCACGTCTACATAATCGCACAGTACAGGACACCGGCAGAGTATTAATCATACACCATTGGTTACTGGCATGTACCTTTAAAGCTTTGCCTGTATCCAATCACCTATGACACATCCCCTGGGCTCCTCACCTATGACCCTGCCCTACTCCATAAGCCCTCAGTTTTAGCTGGGCGTAAACAGACACAAGTCCGTTTACATCTGCCGTGCTATAGAGGTGAATGGAGGGTCCGACTGAAAAACAGACAGGTGGGCCTAAGGCTTCTTACACACTGATGTACTGCAGTTTACCTGCACCTCAACTGACCTCAATCTTCACTTCTTCCTCGTGATTCCTGCAGGTATCGCTGGCTGCTGCTGTCCCCTGGGACAGTATGGCTGGTGGCTGCTGTTAGCTGTTCTCCAGGGCCGGTACTGCTGGCTGGTTCACAACCCACCAACCCTGAGCATCATTTTGACAGGAGCCAGCTCTAGAGGAAGCAAGTGGCTGCAGTAGAGACCAGAGCTGATGCTTCCTGTATTGCTCCCGTCACAGGGGGAGTACATTTGGTATCACTATGCCTGTGATAGGTGTCGGCGATATACAGGAAGCATCGGCTCTTCATCCTCTAGAACTGGCTCTGTTCATCACACTGATGCTTGGGGATGGCGGGTTTGGAACCCTCATATGAGCTTGCCGACCTGCCATCCCAGAGCAGGAGGCCACATTAGCGGGTACCGCGGGCACCCCTGCTCTAAAGATTTGCCAGGTCCAGTCATCTGAAGGTACATGCTTATAGCCCAAGGTGTATAAATAGTCTGCCTGTATCCTGCACTGTACTCCAAGATCTGGACTTTACAGGCAAGTCAAAATTCCACTTTTTATGGTTTGGAGTACACATGTGTAGCGTGTGTGTATGGTCACATGCATCATTTGTTGCAACTAAGCTGTTACTAACCACAATGTTGACCGTAAAGGGTCAGGGAGATAAAACACATTAGATCGTGACTGGTGACCACTGATGGTAGAGACAGCATTTTTAATTATGGATATTTCATACCCTGTTTGTATTGTATATATGCAGAGCTACACCTAGTAAGCACAAAATGGTGGTAACTAAACCACTCAAAACCAAGAATGTGCATTAAGTGAAGTCCGAACACAGTTTACCAAATGTTACTCACATTTTAATTTTATTTTTCAAAAGAACACAATTTTCATTTCTATATATTTTATCTCTATACAAAACTCTGATGAGAAAAGTTAAGCTTAGAAATGTAGAACAGTTTTCTCTCCAATGTACAAAAACAAATACATTCCCACATTCTAAAACGCAGACAGGAGTATACATTAAGGCTTGCAGTGTAATGCACACCACATTTACACATATCAAATGGGCAAACTATTTACAGGTTAAAAAACATGTAAAATATTTCGTGTTTCCTGATTTGACTTCAATTTCTGAATATTATACTGTGTTTGATTATCGGTTCCCATACCCTATGTACAAACCCTTACCCATGGGTACAAATTTAACAAATAGAAAAATAAAATAAGGATGCCTTTCTGTGTATGCCAGGATGTCATTGTATTACAAAACTATTGTAAATAAAGAAAATAGAGACCATTGACAGGCACAGTAGAGGAAAGGTTTTGGTGTTTACAAGGCACTAGAGAATAAAACAGGTCCTTAAATTACAAAACTGCTCATTACAGAAACAGAAAACATTACAATTGTTAACATTATTGCATTAACATAAAATTCAGATGCTTAATATGCCTTTGTGATGACTACCCTAAAGTGGCGTTTCCTACTCTGCGCCTCAGTGACCATTACCAAGTAATATTTTCTGAACATCTAAATACAATTTTACATTTATTAACAGCAGTTAAACACCTAAATTAAGCAGAAATTGTTTTTCTTTTGTTTTTTAGAGATATAGCATGGGAGGAAAAGTACTTCTTTCAGGTTTCTATGGCTTCCCAATTGGGGAGACTTCCAATAATTTTCAGTCTTTGTCACAGGGACAGGAAGTGATAAAATGTGTACAGCAACAAAATAAAGGTTTCCCTTAGAACACAGAAAGACCGTAAACTGAGGTTTTTATTGCCCTCTCTACCTACCTTTGCTGTCACAAGGGGAGAAGTCAGAAAAATATCCCCAATGGAAAAATAAAGCAATAAATTCATGTTAGAATGTATAAACCTTCCGTACTGCATTCATAAAAAAGCTGGATTTTAAAGCAGACCTGTGTTCAAAGCACCATCCCACTATTCTCAAAATGATGCTGCATTAGAGATACATTCACAATAAGATTGATGCTTGGCCGTGGTTGAAAACACAACCAATTCCCTTTTACATCTATGTGAATGGAAACAAAGTAACCCCATTAGTCAATTTTAAAAGCAGAAACAAAACTAGAGATCGTACACTTGTGTGTTTTTAAGGTGTGGCTTTGCATCACACTGATCCAAGTGCTTCATATGCAACATTTTAGATCTGGGGTCTCTCTGGTAGTTGGTGGTCTCTTTTGGAGAATCACATCCAAGCATAACTGGCCTAAACATTCATCCTCCATTTGGCAGATTAAACATTTAAAAGTTTAATACAGCAAAAATGTAACACCTAAGGGAGTGGTACATAAGTTAAAAGTCTACTTAAATTAGGAAAACTATAATGCAGTAAATTTGGAATTACTGTTAATGGCACCCAAGGCTTAGCTTGGCTTGGGAAGTCACTATTGCATGTTCAACGCTTGCTCTCGTTACAGAGAGTGGAAACATTTTTAAATGGCAAATTTTGAACTGTACTTTTCCATAGTAAATGTCATCTTTGTAAAGTTGACACCATTTATAATGTAGAATGCAGCACTTTCTATATATTTTAAGTAAAAAGCAGAATAGGAAGGTATTTATTTTTAAAGAAAAGAAGCCCACTTTTATATCTACTCTAGCTTTACAATGCTTCCTTACTGTCATAGTCATCTCATTTTTGTATAAAGTACAAAATAAAGTTATGTTCTACAATCTTTGGACGGTAATAGGACACAATTGAGTGTCATGCAGAGAAAACAGTGGACATTTAGTTTATGAGGACATGTATTTTCTGCTGTTTCACTGTAAAAAAATAAAACATTTTTATTGTATTAGGTGCACTAAAAACAGTACCACATACTGTGTGCAATTGGCCTATTCAAACTCTGCATATAATAAAAAAAAAAACACCTTTGGAGTCCATTGAGGGACACAGGAGAAGTCCCAACTTAGGGTTATAGCACCACCTACTAGTGGAATAGACATTAGCAAACAAACTGTAGGCCAGCCCAGAATAACCCCTCCCACTATCAGCATGTCTCGGTTTCATAGCAAAGCAGTACTGAGACCATGATTAAAAGTATGAGCACTTTGCCTGAAGGACCATACTCCCAAAGCTGGCATCAGAGGAGGGTGCAACTTCCACCTGGTAGCAAACTTATTGAGAACAGAAGACCAAGTGTCAAGCCTTGCTTTGAGAAACTAATGCCAGATGCATGCAGGGATCAAGCAAAACTCACATAGTGAGTGAAGTTTTGATAGGGAAAAAGAGAACCAAACCTTAGGACCATACGCTTGAAAGGCAGTCTACCTGAACAATCCAGAAGGCCTGAGCTGTAGTCAAACAAGGAAGAGAAGCTCATCTCAGTGAACTAGGGGATCAGAAAATGATTTCCTGGTTGAGGAAAAGTTTAGAAACTGTCTAGGTCAGAAGAACGTCGTAGGCCTCAATGCACCCGATTCCATTGTAGGCTCAAGGTGGTGTTCCATGCATGGAAAGGCTATCAAATTAGACACTCAACGAGGTGAGGACTACCAGGGATGAACCCTCTTGAGGGTGAGATGGATGTGAATTACCTACAAGGAGTGCAAACAGTGGTTCCTAAAAATGCAGAGTGAAAGTTTAAAGACTCAATCAGTTCCTTTTAAAAAAAAATTGTAATAATAAATGCTATTTTTTTGGCAGGAAAAAAAGTGCATTCGTTTTTTTTTCCTATGGAGCCTGCAGAGCATTGCACCAACAAACTCAGGTTCCTACAGACTCTCAGTATAGCTGTCTGCACATACCTTGTACGGGCAGGCAGTTAGCTGAGAGAAGGAAGCTCAATGGACTGTGAGCGCCCTCACCAGTGCATCTCATTAAGAATTGCAAGCCGTCAGCCGCTATGGCTGATGGTACCCGTGGGCATTCATTCACAGGAAATTTTAAATAAATGAAATGCCCATGTGGGAAGAGCCCTGCACAACAGCACAATTTTTGAATTGTGACAGAGGGAGTGGGGAGAAGACACCTTCCCACCCCCCGTTGTCACAGGAAGGGGAGGGGGAGGGGGAAGGGGAGGGGGAAGGGGAGGGGGGGGAAGGGGAGGGGGGGGAGGGGGGGGGGTGAGGCTGCAGATGCTGGAACATGTAACATATTTCAAAAGTGAACTTAGCCTTTAATCCAGAGTCACAAGGGGCTAATAGGGAAGGATACCCAAGACCCTTCCAAACTTAGGCAAAGAATAGCAGGCTATACCCAAGCATGGCTGTCGGAACTGTCAGGTCTAGATTCTTCCTTGCTATTTATATTTCAGAAAAATAACCATTTTGCTAGAAGAAGTCACTCCTAGGACAAAGCGCCATAATAAACCTTGTTGGAATGTCTTTGCCATTATCAAGCATCATACGATCACAGATTTAGAGATGCCCCTGAGCAGCAGTCAGAAGCCTTTCATACATTTGTCTGGATTTATCTGCAGCAAGAAAGATCTCAAAAAAGCACTCGATCTCCTGTCTATGAAACAGACAAGAAGTGGAAGAGCCTAAATAGTGTATAGATGCCACATGGTCACCAGAGCATTCGCTGGTACTGCTAGAGGATTCCTGCAGCTGGAAACACACTTGCATGCAGTAGAACCTCTGGTATCCTCCATCCGCAATGCAGGTCCCGGAATGCACTCAGATCTATGAATCGTTCATCCACGCTCCCCAGGATCCATACTACCTCTCCTGTCCCTCCCTAACAGCTGCCTCAGGCCAGCATTGTGGCGTTGTCTATTTGGATTCAGATTAGATGACCCGCCAAGGGTATGTTTTCAGTGATGTAGAATGAACCACATTTTTTTGAAACTTTTAGATGTAGATCAGGAGATCAGAATTCTCAGAAGACCAGGGCCCCTTCACTAGCAGGATGCCCATGCCTCCTCCTCAGCTCTGATAATAGGATCTTCCAAAAGGTGGGAAGGGAAGAATTCCCCAACTCCAGAGCTAGAAGACTAATCTACCAGACCAGAGACTACCTGATCCTCAGAGGCAGACAATTCAGTCTCAACTCCTAGACTAAAAGACCAGAACATGCGGCTGGATAAACTAAAGATTTTTCTGTCGAAGAAACATTTTGGTCTGATCTACCTGCAGGCGAAATGTGGATTCTAGCATAGATTTTTTAAAAATTCGGGCCCCTAAAAGGAAGACAATTTCTGTGGAAAAAAGAACAATGACCAAATAGGAGCACAACTCCTGAAATGGATTTGACACAGGAGCTAGGGCAATGACACCTTGGTCCAGGTGACCCCAGCGGGGCAGAGGTAGGTCAGCTAATCTGTGTGGTGACACAAGGTTAACGTTAAAGGAGCCAAAGAGGAAGCTGAAAATGAAGATTCATTTTTGATGCCTGCAATTTCACACTCTGAATGCCTGAAATGCAAAATATTCAACAGTCCACATTAAAAGCAATCACCCCCCCCCCCCCCCATTTTCAAATGTGGAGGGTGCTTTTCCATGCTGAAGAAGGCTTTTTTGAGGGTATGGCAGGCTTTTTATTACAGACCTTGCAGGTGACCAGACAACCAAGTTTGGGAAAAGTACATATTCATATTCTAGGAGTAAAGAAACAAGCTTAGGGAAAGGTCTATCAAGTCTTTCCTTTTTATTTCACTGGGGCAGGGAGAGTGCTCTTGCTTCCATACTTCCTAGATCAAGGTTTGGTCTGAAGAAATGCCTTTCAAAGACCATACAGATCAGGTGCTCCTTGGGCACAGGGTGTTCAGGCCGGCACTCTAACCTCCTTTGTATTGACAAAAAAAGATCAGTATGGGAGATAAGCGGAGATGCTTAAGGCAGTACAAAGCTCCAGCCATCTGCCCTACAGATCAGTAGCGATCCACTGATGCAGTGGAGAGATCTCTTAAGAGATTCTGACCACTCCCTCCTTGTTTGCTCTAATTTGGCTCCGACTTTAATTTATCAAAGTACAGGGCCCGCCAGCTAGAACCTGGTTATAAAGAGGGTGTTTAACTGGAAAACTGTCAGGATCCTTAAATCTGAGAACGTCCTCCACTACCCTAGTGATTTCACTGCTCGGATGGGCCACAGTCTAGTAAGTGTTTCAAGGATGTTCAAGGATGTTTCCATGTACATAGAGGGAGATCTCAAAGAGCAAGTGCAGAGGGATGGTCTTTGTAGCTTCAGAGGCTCTGGAGAATGGAGATGGTCTGATCTCCAAGTTTCAGATTAGTGCACACAGTATCAATAAGATCCAAATCAGTCCCTTAATTCTGGAGTTAAAAACATAGGACTTACAGGCTGGCTATACATGAATCATTTTTTTATTTTGATCAGTAGTGAAAGACTTCTCTTGTTCCTCAATGGACAAAGAAATAAAAGGATTAATCAGAGGTTACCTTTTAATAAACAGAAATAAAGGCAACTATGGTTATTTATGTTTTTTTTTTTTTTTTTTGCCACATCATTAAAGCTCAGCCTTTTTGTAAAATCTGAGCTTGGTTCCACCATATTCCAGAGGCTGCCCATACCATTAAGTAACCATTTGGGAAGTTCAGGGAAATGTGGTGTGGATTAGGTTCAACCTTTACAGAAAAATTTGATATTTGTATATTATGTCTCAGCTGCTTATCTTTGGAGCTACTTAGCTTTGAAATGAGGTTGTGGTATGGTTTCTTATGCATAATTTTTTTTTCCCCAAGAACAAATTCAGAACTTGAAAATCAACAGTTCTCAAAAAAGGCAACATGTAAATAAGGCATATACTAGAGAGACTATTTGTTACAATAGTAAGAATAACAGAGAGCCCTTTTGTTAACTTTACATAGTTTACCAAATTAAAGAGAATCAACACACCATATGGGTAATTTGATAAGTTAGTTAAAAAACAAACAAACACACGACACACAGTATTCCACAACAATCAGAAATCTGTCTTCATGGGCCTGCCTATTCTGTGCTGAAAAAATAAAATGGTTTCTGATTGGTTACTATGAAGTCCTATAGTTTATATGAAATTAACACGTACATTTCCTTTCTTAAAAATGGAGACACAAATTCTACACCTTTTCTGTCCTCAGTTCACACATACCTGAGGAAATGTATATGAGGAAAAACAAGCTGCAACTTTAAAAACAAATGTCTTTTGGTAGGGAATATAAATGAGGAGCATAGGAAAGACATACCAAAATCAAAGCCATCGCCTCTCAGCAGTGGATGGCACTCAAAAGCCAAAAGTGATATTGTCTCCAACTACAATATAACTACACTAGTATCCATTGTATGACATAATTGTTAATGAAAAGGCAAAAGTGATTACAGTAATGAATTACAATAATAAAAGTAAAGCTAAACTGTATTTTCCTATACTGCATTAAAGTGGTTGTATAGTCAATTTTGGGACTTTTACCTACAGGAAAGCCTATAATAAGGCTTACTTGTAGGCAAAACAAAATCTCCTAAAACTGTACGGTTTAGGAGATATTCCCCTGGCAATGCGCTGCTGACTGCAGCAGCGCACGCGCACAGGGGATTCTCGGCTGAAAGTCCGGCAGACGCCGGACAGAAATCTCTTGCGCGCATGCACGGGAGTGACGATATCGCAGCTCCGGCCACTCACAGCGCCGGAGCCGCGATACCCGGAAGAAATGCCTCGGCGTGGATCAAGCCACATGTTTGGGCCTCGTTCTAAGGTATTTCATAATGAGCATACTAGCTCATTATGCCCTTTCCTTTGCAGGCGAGTAAAAAAAAAAAATAATAATTCAGCGGATATACAACTGCTTTAAGTATGCGTGATTTTCATCTGCTACATTGCTTATACTCTACTACTAACTCAACCTCCAGAACAAACTGTCCCATCAATGGCTAAGTTTTACACGTAGGCAGTCAGGTAGAAAAATGTAACACTGAACATGGCTTAAAAGCAAAGGCTTTACCATGCAGTATTAGAAGAGATATATCCTCATCTTCTGTAGTGTCTAAAGTAACATTCCTTCAAATAGCAATATTGTGCTGTAAACCACACCAACTAGATAACACGTTTCAGCATTTTAGTGTAGTTAAACTAAAATAAGCTGATCTCTCATTGGTTGCTATGTGTTACTCACACACCACTATTTGCAGCATGTCGGTATACTAACCCCATTATGTAGTGCAGGGTTTCTCAACTCCAGTCCTCAAGGCACCCCAACCAGGTCATGTTTTCAGGATTTCCCTCAGATGAAATGGCTGTGGTAATTTCTAAGGCAGTGAAACTGATCAAATCACCTGTGCAAAATAATGGAAAGCCTGAAATTATGACCCGTTGAGGCGCCCTGAGGACTGGAGTGGAGAAACACTGATGTAGTGCATGTTTGACAGAGCTTAAACCAGTCTTAAAGAGAACATGTCTTAACAGAAATACAGCAGCTGCAACTGCTGGCTTTTGGTTGAAGTCATGCCATGATCAATGGTAGGAGCAAATGTCTTAGAACAAGCATTGCAAGCTGGTAATTATCACTTCACATGCCAATAATTACTTCTGGGCCAGAAACTAGCTAAATGACAAAGCCACAGCCAGGGAACCAATAACTAACAAAGTCAGTAATGGCATGGCAGCATATACATTTCTTTTAAGACAGGTCTAGTTTAAATGGAAGTATAGGTGATGCCATTGAAAATCACACAGGCCTAAGGATGAACAGTTCTGAATTGAGTTATGAGAGGCACACAATATCTAGGGGAGAATTTCAGATAAGGAAAGATCACATTAATTGTAGGAAGTTTTGGTGCATATTGGGATTAGCTTTTGTTTTACAAAGTGAAGTTCCCTAGGAAAACATAGGGGAAGGGAAATATATTGCCCATCTCCTTCTGAAGATGAGATGCCCGGATATTACACTAAAGCTGGCCATACATTGATCAAAAGTCGGCTGGTTAAGTAGGGCCTGGTCGAATTTCAATCCATATATGGGTACTGTGCTTGAACAGATGTCGATCTACCAATCAACTTCTGTACAACTGTTCTGTTTGATTTTAGCCACTCAATCAGCATTGCAAGCTATAGCCTGCAGTGCTGAACAGTGTATTCTGACACAGGGAAGTCTCCCCACTGTCACAATACAATAGCGCAGCAGGGAGAGTTCCCCCACCCACCTCAAATCTGTGGATGGGGAAATCAGGTCAGTTATTTTCATTAAACCCGCTGGTTGAAGGAAACAAAACGTACTAATATATAGGCAGCTTTATTATCAGTCTTCAGAACTTTGTAAGTTACTGATGAAGAAAGTCAGAGTAAACTCAGAACTTTGTATTTGCTTCTTCCAGGCCAGTGGCACAAAGTACTGAAGACAAAGGCTCAGCATAACCATCAACTAAATTTGCAGATGAAGGACTAGCAATGATGACAGTGTTCATCTCAGAGTTTTTCTTTAAGGCACTTAAATGCTGCATTTATAGTAAAACATCCTATTTCTAAGATACCATTACAGAAAGGTGATCCTAATTTGTAATATGTAATGGCTATAGTACACCACAAAGCTCATGTCTGGCTGGTCTAGATTTTAAAAATATTTGTGGTTTAAGCCTTAAGACTTGCTACATGCCCAATGGCAGTAAAATATACAAACTGTACAGCACTGTACTGACAAACGTCATGGCCATTCTTAGTCTGAAAGTGGCTAGGGCTGGTATTGGGCAACACCCCCCATAAGGCACTATGCAATAAAACGATCATCCATAAATAAGCTAAAGTTATAATTTCACTGAAAGCAGGAAAAAAAAATGTTTTCTTGAAAAGAAGCCACTGTTACAGATATAGAATATATATATATATATTTTTTTTCTTATATGTAGGTTACCTGGCCCATAAGGGTGCCATGGATATAGTCAAGTGTCTGGCTGGGCGATTGTCAAACAAAGACAGACCAAGTTTCGCTAGTTAAGAACATTGCAAAGTATTACAAGGTGAGCCTACCAGAATGGCATAACTGTTGGTGCTACCTGTCAATTTTAAATTGTAAATAATAATAAAATAAAATCAATAATTTAACGGTTAGGTTAGAAAAAGCTTGTACTTTAAAGTGCTGTATATCTTAAATTCAGCATTAATTTTTCATATGAAGGTGGGCGAATGTGGCAGTGTGATGGAAATCTCATTATACTTGCATCTTGATCATTCTTGTTCAAGCCTTCCATTCATTTCCATGCATATTAAAGAGGAGTAGAAGTAGCAGTTGCTTATATTGCCTTGCACAGCAGATGAACCTGACATGTGTAGCAAATGCAACCATTCCACTTGGGTCCATGCTTCCGGGAGATTGAGCAGAAACGAGGCACTCTGTTTTTTTACATTTGTGTTGAACATATAACAAGGAATGAAACAAATTAATTTAAAAGAGATTCTTCAAATCAAAGGGGCCCCAAAAACAGCTCGACAGTACTCTACGTTCTTGCTTGGAGGCCCATCAATCTTCTGCATTTTTTTGAGAAACTCAGATGGAAGTTTTTCATAAGCAAGTCTGTATTCATTGTCGAATGCCTCTAAAATTAGAAGAAAAGATCAGAGCATATGAGCTGAGATTTTAGGGGTATCTCTGCTGAGTTTGGTTAATAAAGGCTTTAGTATAACATAAGCATGTAACCATAGCAACATGATAATCCACAGATATTAAGTTCCTCCATGCATCTCCTCTCTTTGCTGCTTTTAGGATTAACCTGACTTTGTACTATAGACTTTAACAAGTAATTATCCAATTCACAGAGGCACAAAATAGTAGCAAAAAGCACATTCCACATTTTACAGGCTTAGGCTGCATTAACACCTGAGCGTTTTTGTAGCTTGAACTGTGAAGCTCGAAGACCCTCAACAATAAAAATCCCATTAATTTCAATGGCTCCTGCTCACATCGGAGCAAGAACAGGGGCCACTGAAATGAATAGGATTTTGCTTGTTGAGCACAGTTGAGCTTCGAGCCAGAAAATGCTCAGGTGTGAATTATGGCGACAGGTCAAAGTGAGGGTTTGTGTAGCTGCTTGACGGGTTCAAACTGATGCGTTGTGAAAGATCACATGAAATTTGCACCGCTGTGAAAATCACATGCGATGTGTGTGCAATGCAATTTCAGCCATACAGATTGTATGGTTGAATTTGCATCGCATTCTGACCAAATTCGCAAAGGACCTTCTTTTTGGTCCGCATCAGAATCTGATCGCATGGGTGTTCATGCCCATACGATCCGATTTCTGTCCAAACTGTCAGTTCACACTGCGATATGCGAACTGAAATGGGGGTGTGAAAAATATTGTATTGACGATCCCAACCGTTTGCAAATGGCAGAGTGAACTGCCTAGCGAGTCAGGTGCGATGCAGGAATCCCATGCAAGAGAGAGCTGGGAACACAGCGCTCAAAGCCACCTGTGAGGATCTCATGAGCTGCTGAAGAGATCCGGGTGCCTGTCTGGTCCGCAGCCAGGGAAATCCAATGGAAACAAAGAAGAATGGCAGCACATCCAGAAGTAAAATGAAAAGAACTTACAGAAAGTCCATAAAATCAAGCGAACATGACAAACATCAATCCAAAAAGGTGCTCAGTGGACACGTTTCACACAGATGTGCTTACTTATCACAGTGAAGAGTAAGCTCGTCTGTGTGAAACACATCCACTGAGCACCTTTTTTTGGATTGATGTTTGTCATGTGCGCTTGACTTTATGGACTTTCAATAAATTCATTTGATTTTACTTCCGGATGTGCCGCCATTCTTCTTTGATTCCATTGGAGTTCCCTAAATGCAGGAACCCGCTGTGGATTTGCAGTGTTCCCACATCGCACCTATGGGACTGAAGAGTTTATTGAACTGCATTGGGGTGTCACAGTCACTGTGTATACAGACAATGGAGAAAAAAAAAGAACTACCATTCATTCAATTCATGTCAATAGCAGGTAGGTTGCTTTACTGGACTTAATGGGACAAAACATCCTTGGTGTAAGAAAATCTTGGATGGACTAAAACATAATTAATGTTCGCTGATGCACAAATGATTTGCAAGAAATAAAGACCTACTCTGGTCATAAGTTCTTAAATGCCTCTGATCATAAAACGTCAACACAAAGCTCAACCAAAACCATTCAAATGCTACTATTAAAAAATACTTTTTCACTTACCAACATCAATATTTTCTCTCCCCAGGGAAACCAGAGACAGGTACAGTATTTCTCTGTAAATGCTTCTATGTAATTACAAAAAAGAAACATGTTTGTAGTAGGATTTATAACTTAATAGCTCATTAAATACAAATCGCAGTAAAAGCCAACAAGGCTTACCTTTGCCGTTTAGCCCCTGAGCCACACTTCTGCAGGACAAGGCTGATAGGCCTCAGAACATCATTGTGCTGTATACTTAGAGTGACGCTCTCTAATAAATGATTGATTTCATGAAGTTCCTTTGGGATAGGAGCTCCCGTCTTCTTAATAGATTCTGGTAAATATATTAATATTTGTTTAGTCAATAATCACATTTTGAAAACCATACAGCAATTACCCAAGCTGGGTTAGCATTTTCTATTTGGGGAAATATAATTTTATATATTAAAAGGTATCAATCACTTATCAAGCTTAAAGTGATTGTTACATATATATATATATATATATATATATATATATATATATATATATATATATATATATATTTATTTAAAAAAAACACGATACAAACATGTTATACTTACCTGCTCTATTGCAATGGATTTGCACAGAGCAGCCCCGATCCTTCTCTTCTCGGGTCCCTTGTCTGTGCTCCCGGCCCCTCCCACCTGTTCAGTGCCCCCAGAGCAAGCAGCTTGCTATGGGGAACCCAAGTCGAGTCACAGCTCCGTGTGTCCATTGCTGTTTCTCAGCCAATCGGGAGGGAGAGTCTTGGACAGCCGAGAGACTCGTGGACAGAGATGGGGCACAGGAAAGTATTTGGGGGGTTGCTGCACACACAAGGCTTTTTATCTTAATGCATAAAATGCATTACGATACAAAACCTGACTTTACAACCCCTTTAAAACTATAATTTACAAGCTTTGTCTCTGCTTACACTGTAAAGGGTAATGGCCTAGGGTTTCTGGCCTTTTTTTAATTTGTTTTTATTTATTGTAAACTCAGAGCACATCACCTGGAAACTGATAACAGGTTTGAACACCATTTCATTTCATATCTGCAAACACATTTATTATTTATAGTTGCAACTAAAAATACTACTTTACTTTACTACTATACTCAGGACAATAATAACTAAAACTAACTAGCAGAACACCTAAAGTACCTATATCTGGACTGATCCAAACCTGCCTCTGCCATCTTCTGAAAGCCTGGTAAAAAAGAAACATGGCTTTTAAAAAACAAAAACAATCATACTCACCTAGATGGCTGCAGCACCAATCCCAGCTGCAGCTGTCCCCCGCCACCTTGAAGACTGAGTAGAGTGATCAAAGAACGCTGATCACTCAGTTCTCGGTCTTCAGCCTTTAGAGAGGGGGTGACTGTCAGTCAAGGCTCTCAGCTCTGCCCCCTCCAGTGCTCACTGAAGCGCTGGGCTGTGGAGGAGAGGGCTGGCTCAGTCTCTCAGCAGACAATGATGAGAGAGCAGCCCCACCTCTGGTAAAACAACACCCTCTCTGAATGAGCTGGTCCAGTCCATGGCCTGGGCGTAGTAGAAGAATGTGGGACAGTAGACCGCACTCCAGACTTCAGAGAAAATGTATAATATAAACTCTAAAAAAGACATCACAACCCCACGATACACAGAGCAGCATGCCAAGAGGCTGAGCCAGCCGTCAGTCCCAGCAGCAAGGTGGATCATGAATATAAAGTCAGTAATGCTCCCAAGCCTGGACTGGCTGATTGAGCTTTAGCCTGTTGGCTGAAACCAGGTCACAGGAGTGCAGAACGAACTGCAATCCTGTGATCCATAAGTATAGCCAAAATAGCTTTGGCTATACTTATTTAACTTATTATATGAAAAGATAATTAGCACTGCCAACACTGTCAAGCTTGAGCTTAGTTCCCCCACAGCAACTCTGACATTTAAGCCTATCTACAATGAGCCATCCTTCACAATTTTGGATGTTAAATCTGATGGACCTCATATACAGTCATGCTCAATAGTTTGCATACCCTAACAGAAATTGTGAAATTTTGGCACCAATATTGAAAATATGACTGATCATGCCTAAAAACTGTCTTTTATTTAAGGATAGCAATCCCATGAAGCCATTTATTATCACACGTTTTTTTAATCCTTTTTAAATCATAATAACAGAAATCACCCATGTAAAACATACCCCGGAATGTTTGGCCTTGCTACAGACACAGGTGGTGCACACACAGGTTAAAATGGCAATTAAAAAGGTCTATTTCCCACATTTGTGGCTTTTTAAATCACAATTAGGCCCCTTTCACACTGAGCCGCGGGGGGCGTCGGTGGTAAAGCGTTGCTATTTTTAGCACCACTTTACCGATGTTTTAACGGTGCTAGCGGGGCGGTTTTAACCCCCGCTAGCAGCCGAAAAGGGGTTAAATCCGCCCGCGAAACGACGCCGGAGTGGTGTTTTGCCAGCGCTATCGCAGCGCTGTCCCATTGATTTCAATGGGGAGCAGCGGTGGAGGAGCGGTGAGTTCACCGCTCCAAGAAGCTGCTGGCAGGACTTTTTGTGACGCCCCGGCAGCGCACCGCTCCAGTGTGGAAGCCCGAGGGCTTTCACACTGGAGTGAGAGAAGCTGCTGTTTTCACTGCAGTAAGCAGGCTAGACGCTGAGCCATGAGGGGGTAGAAAAGAATAGTCAAAAGACCTGCATATAATAAGGTAATGAAACTTTACAAAGATGGAAAAGGATGAAAAAGGATATAAAAAGCTATCCAAAGCCTTGAATAGGCCAGTCAATACTGTTTAATAACTTATTAAGAAGTGGAAAATTAGGGGCTCTTTGGATACCAAGCCAAGGTCAGGTAGACCAAGAAAGGTTGCTGCCACAACTGATGGAAGAAATGCAACAAACACAGAGGGGGATGACAGGCAGGAAGGAGGGGGAGAGAGGAGAGCAGAGGGGAGAGTGTATGACAGAGAGATGCACTTTTAGAGGGGAGGCAGATTACACAGAACAAGCACTGTGCAATCTGCTTTAACCACTTCAGTCCCGGAAGAATTGGCTGCTCAATGACCAGGCCATTTTTTGCGATATGGCACTGCGTCGCCTTAACTGACAATTGCACGGTCGTGTGACGCTGTACCCAAACAAAATTGATGTCCTTTTTTTCCCCCCACAAATAGAGCTTTCTTTTGGTGGTATTTGATAATCTCTGCGGTTTTTATTTTTTGCGCTATAAACAAAAAAAAAGCATAAATTTTGAAAAAAAAAAACAAAAAAAAAAACACACAATATTTTGTACTTTTTGTTGTAATAAATAGCCCCAATTTCTTTAAAAAAGCAACTTTTTTTCCTCAGTTAAGGCTGATATGTATTCTTCTACATATTTTTGGTAATACAAATTGCAAAAAGTATATATTGATTGGTTTGTGCAAAAGTTATAGCGTCCTAAAAATAGGGGATAGATTTATGGCATTTTTTTTTTTTTTTTACTAGTAATGGCGGCGATCTTTGATTTTTGTTGAGACTGACATTATGGCGGACACATCGGACACTTTTGACACATTTTTAGGTTGATTGACAATTATACAGCCATCAGTGCTATAAAAATGCACTGATTACTGTATAAGCAATGCTCCCCCCAATATAGTGAAATCCTAAGGTCTAGGTCACATGGGCTTCAATTGTGAACACAAATCTAAAAACAAAATTATTATAAGAAAGAATTAGCAGTGCCCCAAAAAAAAAAATCTGAAGGCTTCTAATAACTTGCTTAAAAAAATAGGTAGCACTTCCATTAAAGACCTGTGTTTAATTCTCACTCTTCGGAGTGGAAGTGAAGAGTGCTTTAAGGGCTTCAAGAAAGCTGTGTGAATAATGCTGCGTACACACGATCAAACAATCCGGTGGAAAAGTCCGGCGGAAATCTGCCCGTGTGTAGACTCCGGCGGACTTTTTTTCCCCAAAAGTCCGGCGGACTAAGATTGGAGTTTTGCACATCAATCTGTCCGCCGGACTCGCATTTCGGCAGACAGTACCGACCGTGTGTGTGCCAGTCCGCCGTACTTTTGAAATGAATGGACTTTTTCCCGCCCGGAGAAAAGTCTGCTCATTTTGAGCACGGCTCCAGGTAGCCGGTGTTCTGGCAGATAGTGTCCTGCCATCATATAGTGTCCGCCCCGTACTGCGCAGTACAGAGCAGACGAAGCTTCGGAAAATCTACGAAGATGAATGGCGCCTGCGCCCTGAGTGGAGGTGGTAGCCCCACCATCCAAGCGGACATAGGGTTGGGAAAATTAGAGGGCCCCTCGCGGGTTCGCCAAGCTTCGGGCTCTGTCTCGCTGCGCTTGGCTCTTTTATATTCCAACTCTATGTCCACTTGGATGGCGGGGATAGAACCTGGACTCACGGCGCAGGCGCGGTTCATCTTCGGGTATTTTCTAAATCTATGTGTGCTGTGTACTGCGCATCCCCAGTACACAGCGGACACTATCCGATGGGGGACAGTATATGATAGGACACCGCGACCAGCGAAGGAGGCGTTGCTGGCCCCGTCACCTGGTATGGACTTTAAGGGGAAGCCTCTACGCCGAAAAAATGGCGTGGGAGTCCCCCCCTAGGTCCATATCAGACCCTTATCCGAGCACGCTACCCGGCCGGCCATTAAAGGGGGTGGGGACGAGCGAGCGAGCGCCCCTCACCCCCCCCCCCCGAGCTGTACCTGGCCGCGTGCCCTCAACATGGGAGGTGCCTTGGGGAAGGGGGGGCCTCGCGGCGGATATCCTAGTCCGCCGAAAAAGTGCCGTGTGTGGGCAGGTAGCTCGTTCGGAAAGTCCGGCGGATACGTGTGTACGCGGCATTAGGCTTAAAAAAAAAAAAAAAAAAAAAAAAAAAAAATGTTGCTAGGAATGACCAAAAACAGTTATCATGATCACTGCAGAACTTATTACCCAGATTTCGCCACTTTATATAGAGGGCCTCCCCGGGATCCTGGTGTAGGTTAACATTGTCCCATAACAACTGAATGTAAACCAACTTGCTGTCTTGTGACAAGGATGACTGGGAGATCTGTTAACAAAAAGAAAAAATATTTAGCAAATTTCTCAGTAAGGCACAATGCTTTGAGTAATACAAGATGCTTTAAGTATAATGTTCTGAATACCAAATTATAACATGCCATGTATCAGGCCAATATCTAATTCAGTTTCCATAGTTTTCAGTACTTTAAAGCAGTTGCACACCCAGAAGAAAAAAAAAAAAAAACACTATAAGGCAAAGGCATAACAAGCTAGTATTAACCGCATACTAGCTCATTATGAAATGCTTAGCACCAAACCCCCCTGCACTGTCTCCTGGTCACCCATGAGGGAGCTGACATTTTGCCTCAGCGATAATTCCAGGTTTGGCGCTTCAATGCTGTGAGTGGCCGGAGCTGCGATGACGTTACACCCGCACATGAGCCCTCCGTTCCGCCACGATACACCACGCCTTTACCAGACCCTCACTGCGCATGCACTGCCGACGTCAGCATCTGAATGCAAGGTGAATATCTGCTAAACCTTATAGGTTTAGCAGATATTCATTTTACAAACAGGTAAGCCTTATTATAGGCTTACCTGTAGGTAATAATGTGCTAAAGGGGTATACAACCGCTTAAATGTGACTTGTTTTGAAAAAGGTACATATTCTGGGGCTGTATTTCTGCCCCAGGCTTTGCAAACTAGCATGAAACCAACCCAAGACAAACGTGACACTTTATTTTTAAAACTATACTTGATACTGTTTAAAGTAGAAGAAATGGCAACATCCAAAGCAAGTTCAAAATGGTACCTCTAGAATCTTCAAAATCACCAAAAAAAACCCCCACAAAATACCTTTGTTACATTTTTCTGTGCACTCACACAACTGCCAACACTCCCTGCTTGTCCTTTCCCTAGTAAGCTACAGACAGCTCACTAAAGAATACCAAAAAAGTAAAAATTGAGGGAAGGAAGGACTGTACATTCATCTGGACTGAACATTGTCAGAGGAAGACACAAACCATGCATACAAACTGGGGGAAGTCTACGCAGAAATATGTTAATGGAACAGTGCAGCTTCTGACCATGCTTGAGGAATTAGCTTTTTGGTGGACCCTAATCAGCACTGTCAGCCCTACACCGAAAACCAGATAATAATGAAGGGAAATTGAAAAAAAATCACATTAATAAGGTTTAAAATAAAAATGGGCATTATGGTAAAGTGAAAAAATTGGGATAACTTGCAGTTACACTATTCTTTATTTTAGCCTGGAAAGACGCTTCTTTCAATCTAAACATTATTCAAGACCTGAAGCTGTATGAGACAGCTGTAAATGGGAGTAAACATTAACATTTCCTCTTCATTAGACATTCAACAGGCAATGTTATATTACAGACAGTAGATGGGAGAGGATTCAAATTGAATTTTTGTACTTACCAAAATGTCCAGTTCATCGACGGACACAAGCAGTCTAACCATCAGTTTATACAGCAGCCTACGGGGATTTGGACACAAACAAAACTGTAGCTCAGCTTAGAAAAAGCCCCAGAAGCCCTCGTTAATCTAGTCGAGTGTACAATGATAGCATAACGCACTGCCTGATCCTTGCGGCCAAAAGCTTAGATGACGGCCTGCCTAAGCCTCCCAATGATGGTAGAATGAGAATGTGGTACACCCATACAGGGTTTTTCCAGTATGACAAAGGTACCAGTCTTCATGAAAGAAGCCGTGGCTGAGAGAGACTCTCTTAGCCTAAACCAAATACAGACAACGAAAAAAATCTTGTAAAGGTGTGACCAACTACCAAGTCCCCGCTTTACACACTTGAGCGACAGACGCTTGATGTCGGAAGGCCCAAGACGTTCCGATTGTCCTTGAAGCATGGGCCATGACCGGAAAGGGGGGCACCTGCCCCTTCAAGGCGTAGGCCTGAACCGCAATCTGTCTGATCCACCTGGAAAAGATGGCCGACGAGACCGCCATGCCTTTTTTTGGAACAGCCACCGAAACAAACAAGGAGTCTGACTTCCCGAAGGGAGCGTGATAGACATACCCCACAGAGCCCGAACCACGTCCAGGGAATGAAGGGCCACCTCCTTAGGATGTGTTGGCTTAGGACACAGAGATGGTAACACAAAGCTTCATTAATGTGGAACGACGAAAACACCTTTGCAGAAAAGACGGTTGCGGACGCAGCACCACCCTATCCTGTGGATAACCAGATAGGGCGACTTGCAAGACAAGGCCGCCAGTTCCAAAACCCTTCTGGCCGAGTGATGGCCACTAGAAAGACCACTTTCTGGTAAGGAGTCAACAGGGGAATCTCTCATATATTCAAATGGCGGTTTCTGAAGCGCCGCTAACACCCGATTCAGACCCCACGGGGGACGCACCGGAGGAACTACATGTCGGACCCCTTGAACAAAAGTGCTCACTAGAGAGTGAGATGCCAGGGGTCGCTGAAAAAAGACAGCCAAAGCTGATATTTGTCCCTTAATGGTGCTTAAAGAAAATTTCTGGTCTACACCTTGCTGTAGAAACAGCAGGATCCTGGATACAGAAAAGGAGCGCGGACGCCATCCTTTCTCCTCACACCTAGAGATGTAGGCCTTCCAGGTACGATGATATATCTTCTGAGAAGAAGATTTCCGTGCTCTCAGCATAGTTGGGATCACCGAGTCCGCAAGACCTCAACACCTGGGTCTCAATAGCCATGCCGTTAAGGCCAGCGATGGGAAGGCAGGATGGAGAATCGGACCTTGAGACAGAAGGTCCTCTTGCAACGGCAGTCGCCAGAAAGCGTCTGCCACCAGGTGCACTAGGTCTGCGTACCAAGGCCAATCTGGGGCAATCAGTATTACTGGGATCCCCTCGGCTTCCACTCTGCAAAGCAGACGTGGTAACAGTTTTAGTGGAGGAAAGGCGTAGATCAGCTGGTACTGATGCCATGGAGTCACCAGCGCATCTGAGACGTCTGCCCATGGATCCCTTGTCCTGGACACGAATCTCGGCACCTTCCGATTGAGATGGGAGGCTAGAAGATCCCCGTCTGGTGTGCCCCAGCGCAGGCACAGTAGCCTGAACACCTCCGGATGCAACGCCCATTCTCCTGGGTCCAGCATCTGGCGACTTAGATAGTCTGCCTGCCAGTTCTCAACTCCTGGGAGGTAAATGGACAACAGGGCGGGTACATGTCGCTCTGCCCACCCAAGTATGCGAGCGACCTCCTGTGCGGCAGCCAAGCTTCTTGTTCCTCCTTGGTGATTGACATATGCCACAGCCATGGCGTTGTCTGACTGGATCCTGAACGGACGCCCTCGCAGTCTTATCGACCATGGAGAGGCATAGCCTGATCGCTTCAGTTTGAGCAGATTGATTGGCAACTTGGATTCCTCCGTCGACCACAGGCCCTGAGTTGACTGAACTCCCATTACTCCACCCCAGCCGGATAGACCGGCGTCCGTTGTGATCACCGTCCATTTCTGAGGTAGGTACGACTTCCCAGTCTGAAGTACCAGGGACCTCAGCCACCAGATCAGGGAATCCCTGACTAACTGGCTCACCTGAATCATTCGATGCAGGGACAACGGAGATTTGTCCCACTTCATCAAAATCTACTTTTGCAGAACTATGGTGTGGAACTGGGCATATGGTACTGCCTAGAAGGATGCCACTATGAGTCCCAGGACTCGCATGCAGAAGCGTAGCGACGACCATTTTCGATTCATCAGCAGTTTTACTGCGGCTCTGAAAGTCTGCAGCTTGTCTGAAAGGAGAAACACTCTCGCTTCCATGGAGTCCAGCTGCAAGCCTAGGTACTCCAAATGCTGAGTCGGTACAATCAACGACTTCTTTAGGTTCAACAGCCACCCAAATTCCTGCAGGGCCTGCATGGTGATGGCCATATCCTCCTCTAATTCTGAGGCGGAAGATGCTCTCAGGAGGAGATCGTCTAGGTAACCCATGATCGTGATCCCGCGTTGTCGCAGCAATGCCAAAACAGGAGTCAATACTTTGGTAAAGACTAGGGGGGGCTGATGCCAAACCAAAGGGAAGAGCCACAAACTGGTAGTGGGCTTCCCCAACTGCAAATCGCAGAAACCTGTGATGCCGAAGGCATAAGGATATGTGCAGGTACGCATCCTGGATGTCCAAAGACGCCCTTGATGGAGTGCAGCGACTACTGAGCGAACTGATTCCATTCTGAACCCCTGTACTTTTATAAAGTAATTGAGGGCTTTTAGGTCCAAGATTAGATGTACCACTTCCTTCTTGGGGACTACAAACAGTTTGAGTAGAACCCCTGGAAATGCCCGGGAGTACGGGTATGCTGGAGGGGAAGAATCTGTTTTGCGGCCAAGAGAGGAACTCCATCTTGTAGCCGGAGGAAATCAGATCGCAGACCCATTGGTCGGACAGCCGAGAGTTCCACCGTGCTGCAAACTCCCGAAGCCCACCCGAGTTGTGGGTGGAAGCAAACCTTCATGTGGTAACACTTTTGTTCGCAGGCTTGCGGTTCCAGGGACGTTTCTGTCCTTCTGTGGTCGGGCTGGGGAAGTCTGGCCGAAGCTCTGGGCGGACGAAAAAGCCGCTTGTGAGCGGAAAAGGAGGGCCTTTGCCTACGGCGTGGCTCCTTAGCCTTCCTGGCCTGTGGGAGTAGAGTACTATATAATGTCCAAATATATAAGGCTCCAAAATCCGGTCGCCAAGGAAGGAAAGATCCGTCAGGGCTTTCTTGGATGCCTGGTCAGCAGACCAGCATTTCAACCAAATCAAGCGCCTCAGCACCACTGCTGACACTGAAGCCCTGGATAACAGGGGGAGAGTATCCAGGGCCACGCCACAAACGTACTTAAGGCCTTTCACTAGTTGGTCTGCTAGTTCCACGCAGACAGGAGAAGCCTGCTGTTCTCCCAATTCGTGGTGCAACAACTTTGCACACTCAGTTAGTGACTGCGACACAGATGCCAGTACTGGTCGCACGGCTGACCCCACAACCGTAAACAAGGAATGAGTCTCTGCTTCGGCCTTCGTCCATAGGATCCTTAAATGCAGGCGTCCCCTCTACCGGGATCGTGGTTACTTTGTTTAACCTGGATACTGGGGGGCCCACGACTGGAGGAGCCAACCACTTTTTGAGAAGGCTCTCCTCAAAGGGGTAATGCACCGCCATGTATTTGGGGACCAAAAAGGTCCGTTGCAGTCGACCCCATTCCTTGTAAATGAACTTATCAAAATAAGCCAGATACGGGAACACTTATGTGACTTAGGCTTACGGGACCCAAAAGGGACCGCTACATCAGCAGAGGGATTTGCTGGCTCCTGAATCTTCAGGGTATCAAACAAAGCTGTGATAAGTGCTCCAACAAGCGCTTTGTCGCGCACGGACCCGGGTGGGGACTCATCCTCACTGTCCAAACGGTCCTGGTCAGCGTCATCTGAAACGACAGAGCAGGGGTCACCAGCCTCAGCAGGGCCCGAGCCTGCGTCAGAGCTCTCACCAGAGGACGGGGGGGGGGGGGGGGCGCTTTTTAGCACCGCCTCCATCTTGGCAACGAACGAATTGAGGTCCGCCGACAAGGTGTCCAAAGGCACTGCGCATTCCGCAGGCGAACCGGTTGCAATTGCCTGGATTTCGGGGGAAGAAACACTAGTTTCTGAAGCCATGCTGACCCTACCCTGTCTGCCAACTGAAGGGGACTTAGGACAGTGACAGTCCCACCCTCCTTACTGCTGCTGGATGAGGACTCACCACCCTGAAAGGTTCTGCGCTATCCTGCGGGTAGTGCCTGTGGTCTCTGTTGGCTCCCATGTGCAGAGGAATCAGCTCTGTGTCGGTGGAAGCTGCTGCTAATGGCACTGAAACCGCTCTGCAATGTGCTCAGGCTCAAGGAAAATGGCTGCCCAGCGTCCAGTATAAGGACATAAAACACAGGGAAAATGGCCGCCAGAGCACAGGGGCACATGCTGCCGCTAGAGAACGCTGAAAAAACGTGAGAGAGGGATGTGAGGGACCCCCAAATCGACCTTGCAGGGAATGCCCAGCTGCTCAGCCCCACTGAGGCAGGGAGAGCTGTACTTACCAGTCCTGAAGAGCTGGGAGACATTCCATTACAGACCCACTCTCTGATCAGTACAGGGTGGCTGCTGGCCGAGCACACTGTGACGCAGACATCAGTAGCCCGGTTAAATGTGTGCCCCACAGCATAAAAGCTCCCCGACAACCTCTGGAGCTGAGGTTTTGTCATGGCCGGCCTAGCGGGGAGCTGCGACCTGCACATGCGCAATGGCCCGACTGGGGAGACTACAAGGATAAGGGTATCCAGCCTGTCACCCAGACGGCTGTTGATAGCAGATCACAGGATCTATCATCTTGTGCAAAAAGCAAAGCTTCTGCAGAAAAAACACAGACCGATAGGCCAGTCAGGGTTCCTAGGTCCTTCTTCACTAGGCAAAATAAAACGGAGGCTGCAGTAGCATGCTGAGGGGTTGTTACGTAAGGGACCGCCCCTTGGGCGGAACTAGAAAGTTCTAGTTTTATTATCGCATATTAACATGTAATGCCTAGTCCTCTCCTGAAGGTGGCATAGCAACCCAATGGTCTAAAGAGAGAAGCTGTGTCAGTCGGTGAATATAAAAGTGCAGAGCACCCAGGTACACATCACCCAACAGATAAAGTCAGCAATCAGTCCTACAGAGTTTAGCCCTTGCGCAGTAACACAGACTGGAATGGGGATTAAAGGTGTCCAGAGACTCAAATAAATGAGGTAGCTCCTGATAAAATCAAGCAATATCATATACATTGTATAACTTAGCTACATATTAAAAAAACAAGTAGCCTGTTTACACTATAAAATATTATACCATTCAAACCCTTTCCAAGCTTTTCTAATGCATAATTGGCAATGACTTACTGTACCTGGACTCCTCCATTGCAATGCTCCGATGTTAGTATCAGTCCTGGCAGATTGCTTGGCAAGTCTAAACGCCTAAAATACCACACCAAATTCCAGTAGATGATGGGATGCTGATTGATAAAAGTAGCTGTATGGATGACTTGGTCGCCATCATTCTCAAGCAATGATTCCAACTCTTTCCGCAGCACAAGTGGACTTAGATAAGGAACAGAAACAGGTGGAGGATTGTGCCTCTTTTCTAAAGGATCCTGGAAAAAAATAAAATAAATCAGAAACCCAGACAAGATACAGTCAATCTACACATTAAATACAGTACAATTGTGACAGCTAGTGGTTCATGTTTAGGACAGGGAGCTTGGAGAAATCTGCTACTATGATTATGGTTGATAGAGGAAAAAGGTTTATGAAGGAGCAGTTAGTCAGAAACAAGAATAAACCAAAAAGTCAGAAGGAAAATAATATCCAAGGGGAAAAGTGGAAGGAAGAGTTAATTTGGGCTTATTATGGTAAACTAAGGATTACAAAGATATTAAATAGGATGTTATACACATTTTATTTAAAAAATCTTGTCAGGTTGCATTACCCGACATCATATGCAGATCAAAGCTTTGACCTGCAGATGAATGAAATAGAGTAAACAAAAAAGTAACAATGTTACTCTGTATCTCTGAATCACGTAAACAGTATTTATAAACAACGTGTGAGAAGGTCTACTGTTTTCACAGCAGCTTCTGTAAAAACGGCTGCATTTACACAGCAACTGCTGGCTGTCATTTTGACAGCTGGCATCTTAGGCAAATAGTAAAAAGGGAGGGGTAGAGCAACACAAGTGAAAAAAGGACAGGACATGCTACACACCCCTGATGGCATTCTTCCTTTTTAACACACAGTTCATCTAGACAGGTTTCCCAATCCTTTCAGTGTCTAGGCAAAAATCTACTGCAGTTATCTGACATTTATGAGGAATAGCATCCTATGAATTTTCTCTATTTATATTTTCTTTAACCACTTAACAACCGCCCATTGCCGATTAACGGCTTCAGGGCGATTGTTTTACTCTGAGAGGCCGTTAATTAACGGCCTCCCAGAATTCTGCTCTCGCGCGCACCCTGGGGCGCGCACACGAGATCATCCGTGGACCCGGCGCATCACGGATCACGGTAAACGCCCGCTCGTCGCGGCCGTTTACCACGTGATCGCTCCGTCAAATGACGGAGTGATCACTTGTAAACAAACCAGCGTCATAACATGACGCCGGTTCCTCCCTCCCCCTCTCTGTACCGATCGGTACAGCGGAGGGGAAAGAGATCGGTGTCAGCAGCGATGTGGGCTGCATCTGCAGTGCCCACATCGCTGCTCACCGAATTTAACCCCTCAATTCCCTGCCAATACTCTGCAATACTCTGCAGTACCCTGCCGTTACTCTGCAATACCCCCCAATACTCTGCAATACCCCCCAATACTCTGCAATACCCCCCAATACTCTGCAATACCCCCCAATACTCTGCAATACTCAGCCATAGACGCCCCCCCCCCCCACCCCTCACCACCCTCCGGTGCTTCTACCAACTCGCCAGTACGATCAAAGCCAGAATCTTTTTTTTTTTTTTTCAGGCTTCCCAGCCTAGAGGTGAGATGTGGGGTCATATTGACCCCCAGATTTCACTGTAAAGAGGACCTGTCACCCCATATTCCTATTACAAGGGATGTTTACATTCCTTGTAATAGGAATAAAAGTGATCAAAAACTTATTTTTGGGGGAAAAAAATGTCAAACTAAAATAAAGTAAAATGAACAATAAAAAAAATTTTTTTTTAAAGCGCCCCTGTCCCCATGTGCTCGCATGCAGAAGCGAACGCATACGTAAGCCCCGCCCACATATGAAAACGGTGTTCAAACCACACATGTGAGGTATCGCCGCGAATGTTAGAGCGAGAGCAATAATTCTAGCCCTAGACCTCCTCTGCAACTCAAAACATGTAACCAGTAAAAAAAATTTAAAGCATCGCCTATGGGGATTTTTTAAGTAGCGACGTTTGGCGCCATTCCACGGGCATGTGCAATTTTAAAGAGTGACATGTTTGATATCTATTTACTCAGCATAACTTCATCTTTCACTTTATGCAAACATTGGGCTAACTTTACTGGTTTTTTTGTTTTTTTTCAGCACAAAACAGTTTTTTCCCCCCAAAAAAACACGTTCGAATAATTGCTGCACAAATACCGTGTGAGATAAAAATTTGCAACGACCACCATTGTATTCTTCAGGGTCTTTGCTAAAAAAATATATATAATGTTTTGGGGTTCTCTGTAATTTTCTAGCAAATAAATGATGATTTTTACATGTAGGAGAGAAATGTCAGAATTGTCCTGGGTGCTCCAGAACGCCTGATGGCGCTCCCTGCATTTTGGGCCTCTGTATGTGGCCACACTGTGTAAAAGTCTCACACATGTTGTATCGCCGTACTCGGGAGTAATAGCAGAATGTGTTTTGGGGTGTAATTTGTGGTATGCATATGCTGTGTGTGAGAAATAACCTGATAATATGACAATTTTGTGGAAAAAAAAAAAAAGGAAAAAAAATCTTGATTTTGCAAAGAATTATGGGAAAAAATGACAACTTCAAAAAGCTCATCATGCCTCTTACTAAATACATTGGAATGTCTTCTTTCCAAAAAGGGGTCATTTGGGGGGTATTTGTACTTTTCTGGCATGTTAGGGTCTCAAGAAGTGAAATAGGCTGTCAGTCCTTCAGGTGTGATCAATTTTCAGATATTGGCACCATAGCTTGTGGACTCTATAACTTTCACAAAGACCAAATAATATCCACCAATTTGTACTTATTTTTACCAAAGATATGTAGTAGTATAAATTTTGGCCAAAATTTATGAAGAAAAAATTACTAATCTGCTAAATTTTATAACAGAAACAAGAAAAATTCATTTTTTCGCAGAATTTTCGGTCTTTTTTCTTTTATAGCACAAAAAATTAAAAACTGAGAGGTGATTAAATACCACCAAAAGAAAGCTCTATTTATGTGAAAAAAAGGACAAAAATTTCATATAGGTCCAGTGTTGCATGACTGAGTAATTGTCATTCAAAATGTGAGAGCACCAAAAGCTGAAAATTGGTCTGGTTATTAACCACTTGCCGCCCGCCCTATAGGCAATTGACGGCTGCAAAGTGGTTTCATAATCCTGACCGGACGTCATATGACGTGATCAGGATTATGAGCCGCTGCGCGCCCCCGGGGGCGCGCATCGCGGCGATCGTTGTTGCGGGGTGTCAGTCTGACACCCGGCAACTACGATCTCGGTAAAGAGTCTCCGACGGAGACTCTTTACCATGTGATCAGCCGTGTCCAATCACGGCTGATCACAGTGTAAATGGGAAGAGCCGGTGATCGGCTTTCCCTCACTCGCATCTGTCAGACGCGAGTAGAGGAGAGCCGATCGGCTGCTCCTCTGACGGGGGGGGTCTGTGCTGATCGATTATCAGCACAGCCCCCCCAGGATGCCCACACTGGACCACCAGGGACGCCACCAGACCACCAGGGAAAAGGTAATAAAGGTCATAATCCTCCCTAGACCACCAGGGATGCCAGTCAGCACAATGGGTGCCAATCAGTGCCCATAATGGATGCCAATCAGTGCCCACAATGGGCATCACTGATTGGCATGCATTATTGTTTGGCACTGATTGGCATCCATTACTATAGTATAACACCGATGCCGCCTATGAGTGCCCACCTGTGCCGCCTATGAGTGCCCACCTGTGCCGCCTATGAGTGCCCACATGTGCCGCCTATTCATGCCCACCTGTGCCGCCTATCCATGTCCACCTGTGCCGCCTATCCATGTCCACCTGTGCCGCCTATCCATGGCCATCCGTGCCGCCCATCCGTGCCGCCCATCCGTGCCAGCTATCAGTGCCAATTTGTGCCACCTATCAGTGTCCGTCCGTGTTGCCCATCCGTGTTGCCCATCCGTGTCGCCCATCAGTGCCGCCTATCAGTGCCGCCTATCAGTGCCGCCTATCAGTGCCGCCTATCAGTGCCGCCTATCAGTGCCGCCTATCAGTGCCGCCTATCAGTGCCGCCTATCAGTGCCGCCTATCAGTGCCGCCTTATCAGTGCCGCCTTATCAGTGCCGCCTTATCAGTGCCCATCAGTGTAGCCCCATCAGTGCCCATCAGTGAAGGAGAAAACGTACTTATTTACAAAGTTTTGAAACTGAAACAAAAAAAAAAACTTTTTTTTTTTCAAAATTTTCGGTATTTTTTTATTTGTAGCGCAAAAAATAAAAACCGTAGAGGTGATCAAATACCACCAAAAGAAAGCTCTATTTGTGGGAAAAAAAATGATAAAAATTTCATTTGGGTACAGTGTAGCATGACCGCGCAATTGTCATTCAAATTGCGACAGCGCTGAAAGCTCAAAATTGGTCTGGGCAGGAAGGTGTTTAAGTGCCTGGTATTGAAGTGGTTAAGGGTGTTTAAGTGCCCAGTGGTCAAGTGGTTAAAGAAAAAATGATACAAGTGCTCTGTTTGCTCAGATTAACCAGTGTGCTTTATTTCCCTGTAGAAAAGGCAAGCTTTCTTCCACACATACTTCCGAATGAATTAGTGCCAGAAGAAAGCTATACTTCACAAATTGTATGTGCAATGGGTAGGTGATCTGCCAAAAAACATTCTGCATTGAAATATATAAAAATGATCTAATTCTCAAAGCACTACATATAACCTAGCAATTAACCATAAGGTCACAGGCCTTCAGAGAGTTCAAAAATTACATTTGCTTTACCAAGTTAACAACCAGAAAGACATACCACAACTTCCTGAAGGCTGTTAGGTAGGCTGACAGTGGACACCCCATGAGAAGGTCTCTGTGAAAGGTCTATATTCTGAAGAGGTCCACCCACACTGTGGCTTCTTGTAAGAGAAGCAGCTCGTTTTGGAGTACCATTTTTGTCTGAAGGCTTTGTAGCTGCATCTTGGATGTCACTGGAACTAGAAAAAAATGGTTCAAATGAAAACAGGGCTAAACAATTACCTCCAAATACAAAAACACTGTCTACTTTTTAAAAGACCAACAACCCAAATCTTTACCTTGCCAATAGAGATGGGCTCGGGCATGTTCGAAACCCCACATGCCGATCCAGCTAGGAAGCCGACACTGCACATGGCTAATCACAGGCAGTGAGACATTCCCCAGTCCGCAGCTGCACAGATGGGGATATGTCTCACTGCCTGTGATAAGTCCTGTGCAGCGTCGGCTTTCTGTACAGATCAGGCATGTGGGGATTCAAACACGCCCAAGCCCATCTCTACTTGACAATAACAATAGTTTTCTTTTCAGGCATCATCTCGTCTATCAGAGACATTGTCACCATGACCACACCAGGCAAAAAAAATAATGCAAATTGGTCCCGATTGCTTGTACTAACTCTGCCTGTGCTCCTGCACATCTCTTTCCTGCCTGGGCAAGGTGACAGAACCTTAAAGTAAAATGATCGAAAACCTAATGCTTTACTGGCTTAGGTTATTAACCACTTCAATACCGGTCTATTCTCGCACTTCTCTCCTACATGTAAAAAGCATCATTTTTTTGATAGAAAATTACGCAGCACCCCCAAACATTATATATGTTTTTTTAGCAGACACCATAGCGAATAAAATAGCGGCCATTGCAACTTTTTATCTTGCACGGTATTTGCGCATTTTTCAAACTTCATGAATTAACAAATAACAAAACAGTAAAATTAGCCCAATTTATTTGTATAATGTGAAAGACAATGTTACACCGAGTAAACAGATACTTCACATGTCATGCTTTAAAATTGCGAGAGAGGAGGTCTAGTGCTAGAATTGTTGCACATGCTCTACCACACACGGCGATACCTCTCATGTGTGGTTTGAATGGCGTTTACATATGTGGGTGGGACTTACATGTGTGTTCACTTCTGAGCGCAATCTACCGGGGACATGGGCGTTTTACATTTTTTATTTATTTTTTTACTTAATTTTTTTTATTTGTACACTTTTTTTGATCACTTTTATTCCCATTACAAGGAATGTAAACATCCCTTGTAATAGGAATCTATTGTGACAGGTACTCTTTATGTAGAGATGCGGGGTCAATAAGACTCCACATCTCTCCTCCAGGCTGTAAAGTATGAGATTGAGAAAAAAAATTCACCGATCTCATGCCGACAGCCGTGATCGCGGTTTCGTATACTTCCGGGAACTCGAGCGTGATGTCATAACGTCGCACCCGGGCCTCCGATGGGAAATCTCTATAGTCTTCATCCGGCACCGGCTGATTCTTTCTCCGAGCCCCCAATGGCACGAGAGAGCCCGGATGGCGGCAGTAGGGGGGAGCCCCCTCCCGTCGCCTATAAGAATGATCAAACGGCGGAACTGCCATTATGATAATTCTTATTGTGCACAGAATCGCCAGCTAGAAAGAATAATATCTGAATGATGCCTGTAGCAGGCATCATTCAGATATCCCCTCACAACGTCAAGGACGTCATATGACGCCCTAAGCTATTGAAGTGGTTAAGTGGTATTGACTATTGACTTATTTTTTACATAATATTATCTGCAGCAAAGGAAAAGCTCCCAAATAAAATTATGTGGCTGAAAAAGACAATGGTTTTGACACATTCCATCTTCGTGGATGCGGCCTTGTGTTTGACTGCACGCTGCTAACGAAAGTTTAAAACAATATACAAACACACAAAATGCACAAATGGCTTCTGTTTAGCAAGTCCCACACTAAGAATTCACTATGCGGAGTACAAAAACTGGTACTTTTAATGGGTCCCAGATCCCACCTTTGAGATGTTACCTGGGTGTGGTCAGGAATGGCGTAATTTACAAGAAAAAGGACAGGTAATGTTGGCCATAAACGGCTTGAATTTAATCCGATTCTTGCTGCACTGGCCTATCGACATCGCCCTAAAAATCGAAGGACCAGGGTTGAAAATTTGTGGCCAAACCGTAACTGCAACCAATTAGATGGAGTCACTGTACAGGTATTCTGACAGCCATGGGAGCAACGCTGTTAAAATGCAATCACATTTAAAGACATGTTGGTTGGTTAACTTGATCCTGTCCAACATTGGCCCTAGTATGTATGAATGTGTGTTAGGAACCTTAGATTGTAAGCTCCTTGAGGGCAGGGACTGATGTGAATGTACAATGTATATGTTAAGCGCTGCATAAATTGACGGCGCTATACAAGTACCTGCAATAAATAAACAAATAAAATATTCAGCAGGGGAGTATCCTCCATCCACCACAAACAAAAGATCTCCCAGCAGACTTAGCAGCCACCCTGCAAAACAACCGAATAGAGTGATGTGTGTTTCCCTTCCATGTGCACCTCTATTGCAAAAGCTGGTTATAGGTTGGGGTGGTTGCCACTTTTTTGTACACCTGGTTGAATTGGGTGCAGGAGCTGCCATTGTGCTCTTGCTGGGCATCATATGCATCCCTGTGCCTTTAAGGAGGGGTGAGCTCCCTCCAGGCTCACCTGCCCTTAATCTATTGCTATATTCGCTCTTATTCAGGAGACTCTGAAAATTAAAGAGGTAGGACTGCAGTATACAGAAGAGCCTTAATGTGGCAACTGCAATTTACACATATTAGTCAAATGTGTGCAAACAAAACCCTGTTCATTAACATTAATTGTTAGACAGGGTCAATTTGGTTGTTTTGAAGGCTGGCTAGTGTGCTGGGAAATCTTTGTTTGTGATGTGCATTTCCCTTCCGTGTGCACCTTACTGCAAAAGTTCATAAAAAATTGGGACGGCTGCCACTTTTTCGTAGAGTGTCCTCTGTCCACTTTCTTTAACGTGGATAGGGAAATCTATTACTCTCTATTGTTCAGCTGGTGAGGCTGAACAAGAAAAGTCTTGTGTATGGCTTAGTCACACGCAGAACCAATGTCCCATGTATGTTCCCTTCCAACCATCAAAAACGAATAAATAAAAACAATAGTATATTTTAATAAAAATAACATAGTTTCACACTCTAACAGTATGTACACGCTGAAAAAAGCAGATTACCTATGCGCAGTGTTTTCTGCTGTTGCAAGTGGAGGCAGAGAATCTGTCACATGGCTTGTGTCAGTGGTGTACGGTGAAGACTCCTTTTTACGAGGAGTAGTGTCTGTTGTTGACTGATGGTTACTGCCATGCAGACTGTCCCCTGAGTTGCCAGGCTTGAGGAAAAAACTGAAAAAAAAAAAAAAAAAACACAAAACATAAATGGGCCTTATTAACCACTTCGCATCCAGGACAATTCTGACATTTCTCTCCTACATGTAAAATTCATAATTTTTTTGCTAGAAAATTACATAGAACCCCCAAACATTATATATGTTTTTTTAGCAAAGACCCTAGAGAATACAATGGCGGTCGTTGCAACTTTTTATCTCGCACGGTATTTGCGCAGCAATTTTTCAAACACGTTTCTTTTCAGAAAAAAAAAAACAACAGTAAAGTTATCCCAATTTTTTTTGCATAATGTGAAAGATGTAGATACGCAGCGTAAATAGATACCCAACATGTCACGCTTCAAAATTGCACACGCTCGTGGAATGGCGCCAAACTTTGGTATTTAAAAATCCCCATAGGCGACGCTTTAATTTTTTTTTACTGGTTACATGTTTTGGGTTACAGAGGAGGTCTAGGGCTAGAATTATTGCTCTTGCTCCAACGTTCGCAGTGATACCTCACGTGCGGTTTGAACAGCGTTTTCATATGTGGGCGGGACGAGCTCACAGGGACAGGGGCGCTTGAAATTTTTTTTTATTATTAATTTTACTTTTATTTTTTTAGTTTGACACACAAAAAAAAATTAATTACTTTCATTCCTATTACAAGGAATGTAAACATCCCTTGTAATAGGAATATGGCATGATCGGACCTATTTACAGTGAAATATGGGGTCAATAAGACCCCACATCTCATCTCTAGGCTGGGAAGCCTAAAATAAAATAAAAATAAAAACGATCACAGCTTCCCAGCCGAGGCGGCACCGTTATTTTGAATGCAGAGGCCGGGCGTGACGTCATAACATCGTGCCCGGCCTCCGAACAGTCATAGAGACTCCAGGGACCATCTGGTCCGCCGGAAAGCTCTATGATACCATCCGGGGGACGGCGGATACTGTAACCGACTCACCGATGGAAGCGGTGAGTCGGTAGAAGCAGTGGATGGAGGGGGTGGGGCGTCGCCCTTAAGAACGATCAAGCGGCAGAACAGCCGCTATGATGGATCTTATGGTGCACGGAATAGCAGACTGAAAATGCCGATATCTGAATGAGGTCTGTAGCCTCAGGCATTATTCAGATATAACACCACAAAGCCCACAATGTCATATGACGTACCTTGGGCGCCAAGTGGTTAATGAGCTGGTGGAAGAACAGCTTTGTGCTTTTAACAAGCACTGAAAAATAGGATTTCTAGGATTACCATGAAATTATTTTCTTACAGCCCATTGAGGGATACATGAATTTAGGTACTGTTGGATTAAACTGCTGCCTACAGGGATTGGACACTGGCAAACAAAAATAGTCGTAGGACTATAATACAGGATTTAAGAGCACCAACAGTTTTGTGCAGCGCTTTACTATACTATATGAAGGGAGACAATACAGTTAAAATACAATAAAACACAAGGGGGTTAAGCAGGCCCTGCTCATAAGACATTCTAATAGGGTGGAGCAAGTGGTACAAAATGTAATAGATTTGAAGAGTGAACTGACAGAAGAATAAAAAGTTCAGTTGTTAGGTGGAGGTGAGATAGGCTTCGCTGAAGAGATGAGTTTTCAGGGATCGCCTAAAAGTGACCAAAGTAGGAGACAACAGAGTGAGGCAGAGCATTCCAGAAAGTCAGAAGTTCTGGAGGCAAGCATGGGAGGAGGAGACAGAACAGCTAGAGAGGAGGTGGTCTTGGGAGGAGCAGAGATGACAGTTTGGATGATAGTTTGAGACGAGATTGGAAATGTAACTCAGGGCAGAATTGTGAATACCTTTGTATACTCATACTTTCCTTAGAAAGCCTTAGTCTGTAGCAACAGTACCACGAGCATGAAAAAAATAAAAAAACAATAAAAATAAAAACCACAAAAAAGGTGGGACCAGTGTCCCTCAATAGCCTCCAATGATTTTTTTTTTATGACAAGTAAAAATTCCTGTTTCATTTCTAGTGCATTGAGGGACACAATAATTTAGACACTGTCAGGATGTCCAACAGCAATGAAAATTGAGGGTTAGACAACAGAGCAACAACTGCTAAACAGGTCCAATAAAATCCCAATCTCAAACAACCCAATACTTAGACAATTATCAACGAACCTGGCAGAGCCACGCAAATCCTTGAATTCAATGTAAAGGAGAGGCAAGAACGTGGTTTTACAAAATGGGCATACAGTGTTCAGATTGGAATCATCTGCAGTCCATCCTGCCATAATCTCTTCATCATAAACCAGAGCATCACAAGCTCTGCATTGGGAACAACTAGACATCAGGACCTGCAAAAATAAAAATTTGCCATTTTTAAAAATTTCTTTAAGAGTACATTTCCAGGAATTTTAAATCATCATCTAAGGCTCCATGCACACGATTGTTTTTCATAAGCTCGAAAAAAAAAGCTAGAAAAAATGCTGAATAAAAAATTCCGATAACATTTTTGTGCCAGCTTCTAGTAGCATTTTAGAAGCATTTAGGAACATTAGCATTTTTGCAGTACTCTACATGAAGACAAAAAAAAAGCTAAAAAAAAAAAAAACTCTAAAAAGTTTAAAAAAAAAGCTGTTAGGTGTATTTTAGTATCATCTAGAAGCAGTTAGGAGCATGCAGCATTTTTTTCTGCTGGAAAAATGCTCCAAGAAACTATTTTCTGCTCCTAGACACTGAAGCTCAAAAAATGGCAATAGCCTAAAGTAGCGTACATGGACACATAAAATAACACTATTTAGCTTCTAGGAGCTTAAAAAAAACAAAAACGCTAGAATACATGGAGCCTAAAACAAACCTCTCTAAAAATGTTTACATTTTATGTGCAACAATTTAAAACCTTATAAAAGAAAATACACGCACTCCTCACTTAATGATCAGGTTCCGTTCCAACAACCAGGTCATTATACAAATTGGTTGCTAAACGAGGAGCAAGTAGTAATTAATATTTCAAGCATTGTTAACTACTATACTGTGAAAAAAAGGTCTAAAAACACAAAACTCCAACTCAATAATGTTGTTTTAATTTACATAGGTACAGAACACAAACAAAAATTCTGTACTGTACAATACGATACAATGATGTATAGCGCGTCATTCGGTTGGGGAGAGCTGGTCGTAAGTCCAAGTGGTCGTTAAACAGGTAAGTTGTTAAACAAGGAGTATCTGTATCTTCATACATGCACCAATTCTTATGACATGCATGCTACACAACTGTCCTTAAGAGACATCAATTGGTGATCTATTAGCTTTATTGTGGATGAAGGTTCAATAACAATTATAAATGAATATAATTTATCCTGGAGTAAAAAAAAAAATGTCTTATAAAAGAAGATCATAGTTACATAGTTGGTCAGGTTGAAAAAAATACACAAGTCCATCTAGTTCAGCCAAAAAAACAAAAAAAAAATTCAAATCCCATACCCACAGTTGATCCGGAGGAAGGCGAAAAAACCCAGCAAAGCATGATTCCTTCCTGATCCCCCGAGAGGCAATCGAATATTTCCTGGATCAACTTTACCTATAAATGTTAGTACCCAGTTATATTATATACTCCTAGGTAAGAATCCAGGTCTTTTTAAAGCAATCTACTAAGCTTTCCAGAACCACCTCTGGAGGGAGTCTATTCCACATTTGCCCAGCTCTTACTGTGAAGAAACCTTTCAGTATTTGGAGATGAAATCTCTTTTCCTCTAGACGTAAAGAGTGCCCCCTCCCCCTCTTCATTACCTCTTATTTAGGGGCCACCAGTGTATAGGAAGAATTCCTTCAGTTCTCCCACATAGAGGAGTTTGGCTTCCATGGTTGAGATGCAGGATCTTTCATTCTATTACTAGGGTAGGACCCACTAATTCGGGGGGTACTACGACGCATTAAGTGGGCTTAGCATTATATAACCATATAGTGTGACCAAACCCCCGTATTTTTTTTTTAATACGTTCAGGTGTTTTTAACTAGCCTGCTGGAAATGTCATTCTTGAATGTGTGCGCTGTAATATGTTCTGTACCGTTTGTTAGTCTTATAGCAGCACCATCTTGAATTTAAACGCATTAGGGTGTGCCCCCCAAATATGTTCGCTGTCACTAGTGCCACTGTCACATGACATTTAAAAAAAAAAAGTATCGGTAATTGATAACGTCAAGTACGTGAAAAAAGTATTGGTACTTGTACTCGGTCTTAAAGAAGTGGTAACGGTGCAACCCTAATATACACAATCAGAAAATCGTACTAGAAATGCCACTTTTGAAGTGATCGTAAAATAATCTGATTGTTCACAGCTTCCGAAAGTCGATCACGACAGTTGATTCGATGGTACAAGTACGAAAAGGTTTCCTCGTACGATACCAGATTGTACGATTTTTATTAAGTCAGCACAGTTGTCGTTGGAAAATACAATATATAATACATCACTTCCAAATGTTTATTCTGTCGTACGAGAATTTTTGTCACTTTAGTAAATTCTTCATTTTCGATAGGAGACTAGCATGCAAAAAACAAAAAGGTATGATTATTCCACCAATAATCTCATCATGTGTACCAGGCATAAGACTAGAATGTAATAAATGCTGGCCATAATAAATAATAAATGTAATGCCGGCCATACATGGTCTGAATTCCAAACGACTCTGCTTTCAAAAATCGCAATTAAGAATTTTTGTTCCGAATTTTGCACCATTAGTGGGCCGCAGTAACAGCCGATTTTCATGCAGCCATCAAACTTCAATGATCGGCATGTTGGAAATCGTATGAAAAACAAATTTCTAATCAATGATGGAAGAATTGTGCGAGAAATATAATCGAAAAAGAAATGGGCATGATGAGCTTTGACTTGGGGAAAAAAAAAAAAAAAAGAGGATTCCTGACCACAACATTTCTTCTCTGTAGCAACATGAGATGAAATTGAAGGCTTGGTTGGTCGAATTTCAAAATCAATGGTGGCACCATCGGATTACAAAACACATGAAATTTATGGTTTTCAAAAGAGAAATCGTTTGGAATTCGACCGTGTGTAGATTGCATAAGTATAACAAAATATGCAATACAGCCTAAGCTGAATTCTGCCATGGGCCCAGTCTGGAAATTTTTTACAAGAGGCTTTGAAATCTAGTAAGAATTACATCGCTGGAATAGGGACAGGTGAGTATAAGAGTAGGAGGGAAGAGGGAGGGGGGATGGGGGCCTACCATGTGTTTTTTTTTTTCTTTTTCCTTCCAAGTTTGTGCAGAGCCAGAGCCAGCACCTGCGAGTTCATAATAGGGTGGGTGTTTTTAAGACCCCTTTCACACTGGGACTTGGTCGGCAGTAAAACACAGCTATTTTTAGTGGCGCTTTACTGCCAATTTTGCAGCGCTATTCGGCCGCTAGCGGGGCGCTTTTACCCCCCCGCTCTAGCGGGTGAGAAATCGTTAAAACCACCGCAAAGCGCTGCTGTAACAGCGCTATTCCAGCGGTATAGCCGCGCTGCCCCATCAATATCAATTGGCAGGAACGGTGAATACACCGCTCCAAAGATGGTGCCAGCAGGACTTTTTTTTACCGTCCTGCCAGTGCACTTCTCCAGTGTGAAAGCCCTCTGGGCTTTCACACTGGAGACACAGCAGCAGCTCTTTCTGGGCACTTTGCAGACACTATTTTTAGCACTATAGCACCTGCAAAGCGCCCCAGTGTTAAAGGGGTCCTAAGGTCTGGAGCTTTTGGAGCAGCAATCTTCTCCCATGGGGCCTATCATGTGTGTAACCAAGAACCCAATTACACCTTAAACCAAATGCTACCATGGTGTACTGCTGTTTTTATCCTTTCCCTCAAAAGTTGAACAGAAAGAACATTTGCACAGAATATTAAATGCCCAGCGACAAATCTGCTAGAATCCAGGGTATACATAACATACTGTATATCAACTTCAAAGCATACTAATGCAAACGCTTGCTACATATTCTTAAGAACAGCTAACAAAATTTTTTATTTTTATTTTTACAAAAAGGGTTTCTTCGTGACTGATCCATCAATGACATTGCACTCACCTCCATAGCACAGTTCTGAAATATACTCGATAAGCTGGTATTTTGAGAATGTTCTGATCTTTCTGAATCCAAGCCTCTCATACCTCTTCCTGGAGTTGAATCACCTTTAGACAGTAACACAGGAGAACATTTTATACACATATCACTTACTAAATGTCTATGACGTTTGTCATCATATGATGTAATTCTTACTAAAAAGATTTAGCTCAAAAGTTAAGACTTTTTTTTTTTTTTTTTAAATCAATGTGACAAGATTCAGGCTCCAGTCACACTTGTATGACTCCAGTTGTGCAATTTCTATTGCGACACTGATGCAACTTTGGATGGGTGTGACACACATTAGCGAAAATAGGATGGGGATAAAACTTCCAGAAAAGCATTTCTTCTGCTCCATTGCTGAATTAAATACATGTATCATACCCCTAATATAAATGGGACTGCGCAGGTATGAAACAGATTTGATTTCAGAACTCTGCTTCATACTTTAGAGATAAGCTGATGAAAGTTTTAAAATTGTGCACTTAAAAAGTGGAATTAGAAGTTATCACGTTCTTCAGAATTTTAAAGATCAGAATTTGTCTCAGAGGCTAGGCGAGAACCACCTAGTCTGTTCTAAAATGGAATACAGATGCATTGGGTGGTGTCCGGTGAGGAACACACAGGATCTAAACAATCCCCTCCCTGTGACGGTATAAGGATTAAGCATTTGGACTCTGACAATCTAATGCAGGGGTTCCCAAACTTTCTAAACAATGGGCCAGTTTACTGTACTTGAGATTTTAGGAGGGCTAGACTGTGCCAAAATGTCCCAGTATCAGTGGGAGTAAACAATTCCCCATCACTGGTGTCATTGGGAGGAATTGTGTCGCATCACTGGTATCAATGGGCCCCATTGTTGGTGTCATTGGTAGGTATTGCACCCAATTATTGGTGTCATTGGGTGGAATTGTGCCCTTCATTGGTGTCAGTGAAAAAGAAAAGGGACCAGGCTGCAGTTAGGAGATCACTGCTCTAGTGTTATTGTACTGAACTGCAATATTTCTGAAAATAAGTGAAATATGATCCAGAGACCTTTGCATTCTTGGATGAATCATGACAAACAGTAAAGACAAATATTAACCTTTTAAAAAAAAAAATGATCATAACCATTACAGTTTCCCGTTGAATGAACACCAAAACAAATCCTACATAGGATTTAAAAACAGTAGCAAATTCAAGTGAAAACCCATACATACTGTTTGTGTAGCTATGTTTGCTATAATCTCCGCTGCTGCTGCTGCCCAGGCTGGTAGTGCTGTGATTCAGGTTGTTCACAGACAATCCCTGCAAGGTCGTCTTGATGCTGTCACCATGAATGTGTTCCTCAACATTTGAAGGAAAGTGAGCTTCCCGTTGATGTCCATCATCCTGTAAGACAACGTGAATAGGGTGAAATACAATATCTAGCTCCCAGATAAACCACTGAAACCCAAACCAATCTCTTCCCTTAAAGAAAATGCATTAGTACTGGCTGTGAGCGGTGACTGCTAGCCATGCAGTTTATTGGCAAAGCAATGGTATTGTAATTCCTTACAAAATGTAACAACTCATTATTTTTCTGCCTGAATATTAGAATGATAGCAGTTTTCCTTCAATAAGTAAATATAAAATATACTACAAACCTCATCATCAGAATAGCTATAAGCAGATGATACTACTCCCCACATCTTGCTGGCTACGGTGGCAGCTTGCTTCATGCTGGATTTTAACACGTCCATTTTGGGTCCCGCCAATAGATGGTCAAATTTAAGTCCAGGCAGTGAATTTACCACTGAACCCAAAGATCCATGTTGTGAGTTGCGCACAAGAGCAGTTAGTGATAGTGAGCGCTCTTTTTGATTTTTTAGGTGATGCTTTGGACTGTTCGCAAAGGTTTTCGACCTAGAGACCGTGTTTTTTTGATTCTCAATCTGCACATCAGCGGAAGGCACCGAGTCCACAGGCAGACTTGATCTCCTCTCTAGGCTACACTGACTATCTGCCTTAGCAGGCTCCTGGTTTCTAAGTTCCATGCTGGACGACTTGCTGCCAAGTGGACTTTTTAAATTCATATAACTTTCTATTTCATCTGCTAGGTTACGTGCAACAACTGGAGATATTGTTTTCTCCTCAACTGGGGATGGTTTTTCCTCCACGGTTTCTGATGCCATAAGAGATAAAGGATCAAGGCCTGTCTTTACTCCTTCCCTCTCTACTGCTTTAGGAACACCATAGAAACTATTTCTCTTACTTGGCTCCTCTGTGTTCTTAAGAGTATCAGGCATGTTGTCTTCTACAAGTTGTAGAGCCTCGGAAGAGTCCACTGTGCTTTCCTCTTTGACAGTATCTAAGGAGTCAAACATGTCCTGCGATCTCTGTACTGATGTCTGTTCTGCAGTCAGTTCAGCAGTGTCTCTTTGATGACCTGTTTGGCCTTCTGTTGTCAAAGAGGCAGTATGGCTCTCTACAGTTTCAAAATCAAACTGTTTGCTTGTCAGAGGATGTGGTGGTGTCTTTGAAAGTGCAGCTGTAAGGATCTTGGCATCTGCTCCCATCTTCATAGCCATCTCATTGGTTGTGATGTCTAGACTGCCTTTCTTCATCATTCCTGCCCTGCTCTCTGCACTGAAACTGCAGCTTCTCTCTGAAAACATTTTCTGCCTCTTCTGAGCCTTCTCTTCAGATTTTTTACTCTGGCCTTCACTTAGAAAAACAGAGTCATCAGCGGAATCTTGAACTGTGGGTAACTGGGCTGGCAGGGCACCTGTAAACAAAATACACACAAAACGCCTATTTTAGTACAGCAAGCATACATTAATTAGATCAATCCATTTTAAGTATTATGAGAATGACACATTAAAGTGTAACTAAAGGCAAAACTTTTCTTCATTTTGGACAGGGTAAGGAAATGTTACAAACCCCATCAGTGTTTTTTTTTTGCCATCTGTGTCCCACTGGGGAGATTTTCCTTCACTCCTTGTCCCAGAGCCAAAATTGGAAGTGAAAGGGAATCTCTGGTCTGTCAACAGGGTCACCAAAACTTGCATCACCATTGGAAGATTTCCCCTGTTAAGTGTTCTTCTGTCAACCCAGATTTTGTGATTTTTACTTTTCATGATAACAGAACCCAGGACAAACAGAGAGGGTGAATCTCCCTAATGGGGGCACAGACAGCACTCTATCCAAAACTGAAATAAAAAAAAAAAGCTTTAGGAAGCTTAACGTTGGCTTTCTAAGCTCAGTAACAGAAATATAAACGATTAATCAGATGGTATCATTGTCAGGCCATACTACATACGATTACTCCATCTCTACTGGATCAATGTAGGAGACGTTGAGAGCACGGTGGTACACATCTCCACATATGGGGATGGGAAAAAAAAAATTTTGTCGGCTATATTTCAAGTTAGCCATCTTATTACAAGCATGGCCAGAAACTCCGGAAGTTGCCCTTCTTTCTATGATCCCTAGATCAATTGAATCTCTTAAAAAGGCAATATTTACATTCCTACTGATGGCAGGCAGAAGTCCAATGCCCAGGTAATGGAAATCGCCTACAATCCCTACAACACAGGGATGAAGTGCGGAAATTAGCTATATTATGCGTATTGAGGTAGCTAATGAAAACCAGTCTAAGACTCCATACACACCATTAGATTTTCTGCAGATTTTTGTCTTCAGATTTATCAAAACCATATAATATGAGGTCAAACCTTAGAAGTTTCAATTTGTATGCAATCAGGCAGGTTCTTGCACTACATGGTTTTGGTAAATCTGAAGCCAAAAATCTGAAGAAAATCGAATAGTGTGTATGGGGTCTTAGTTCAGGGACTTTGGATGTACGGTGTATGACTGTAGCTGCTGACTTAAAAAAAAAAAAAAACAGCCACTCACCTGTCCCATGATCCAGCGGTGTGCTCACCCCCAGTTGCTCTCACCTGCTGTCTACATTCCTCAGCATCTTCCCTATGGGCACCTGGCTGTGACAGCTTGCGGCTTCACAGCCTGGTGCCCACTGCGCATGCGCGAGTAGAGCTGTGCATCGTGAATGGTGGATGCAGTCTTCTGGGACCTGGGGGGTGAGGGTGGAGAACTTTTGTTTCCGAACACCTAGGACAGAAGTGGGAGATGGTACCTGTCAAAATTAAGGTATCTGCTCTCCCCATGCTCCTCAAAAGTACCAGTTCTTCAAGAAGAGTGGGGGGCGAGTACTTAATGCTGACCTTCCCCTTTTGGGTGGAGCTTGCTTTAGGGGAGATAGCATATACCACACCGATTATAAATCATGTTAAGTTGTGTACTGACAACATGGAATGGTTTTCCATAAGCTCTTACATAAGGCTTATTGAATATATGTGGAACTTACCGCTACTGCTTTTTCTCCCCGTTGCATCAAAGATGCCAGAAGGCACTTTAACAATACTATTTCCACAGGGTGGGGATTCAGGTGGACTGCATGCCTCAGAGACAGTCACTGACTTTTCAGGCGATGTGTCCATGCCAGATTCTAGTGGGAGAAAACCAAACATAGTTAATGGCATTTTTTTTTCAATATTAAAGTAGAACACCATTCAAAAAATTGAATATTACTTGCTGAAAATTCCTTTTTAGCATCCACACAGCATGTATTTTACCTGTGAGACAAACTGCTCAAGAGAAGTGGACACAGGGAAAGAAAATGCAAAAGCCCAAGCAGTTGTTTACCAGGTTAGCTGGGATGGTGGTCTGCCTGTGCCACCTAGAGATGGTGGGGAACAAGAGGCTAGTGCACCTTTACATGGTCCATCTGTAAAACACAATCTTAATCTACCTTCTCGAAAGAAGCAGTAGCTGAGAGGTAGACTAGCAACCCAAAACAATGGAGGGTTATTTTCTTCTGGTGAATCTGAGCTAGACAGAGTGATGGGAAAACCATGCACTAGTAAAGGAAAAAGGCAAAAACAATTGTTTAGGGTAGAAGGAAGTCCTGGGCTTTAATACGACGTTGTCTCTATGCAGAATTAAAACTGGTTCTCCTTGCAGGATAAGACTACCATTTGGGGCAGCGCAGGATGCATATCACCAGCACACCAAGAATCTCCAGGATGGGTCCAAAGCTTGATTTAACGATCATATCATAGTCACAAAAGCGGCATTTTGGAGCCTCGTAGGACCCCTTCTTCATCAGGCATCATCAAATGCCTGATGAAGGGGTCCTGTGAGGCTGCAAAAAAACAAAACGGAGAAATGTTTCTAAAAGATTTTCAATGGCAGTCCTTGAAGGGCAGAGAGAACCATATTAATATCCCACAAAGTCACAGGAGAACAGTTGGGGAAAGAGGGATTACACAGGACAACCTCCAAAGATCTGACAATAAACCTTACAAGAAGCAGATTTCCTAGCTTTAAAGCATCACAGATTAGGAGATACCCCTGTCTCTTAGAACCTGGGCTACAAAAGGCATCATGTTAAAGCAAGCAAGAATATCCTGACGACCCAGAAGAGCTCACTGAGTGTCTACCATGGGCATCACAAGTCAGCCTATCACATCCATCTGGGCTGGAGCAATAAGGAATACCAGAATGCCCTTCATCTTAGGGCGGCCATACACAGCAAATTTCTTTCTTGCAACCATGCATTGCAGTGGATTAAAGTGGGTCTACAGTTAATTTGTTCTGATCATAATGCATTCTCTGCCCACTACTTGTCCTACCAACCCTAAACACCTACCCGATTCCTATCGCCTGGGCTATCTCAGCTGCAGCACTGCTCCTCCCACTTCCTGGTCTCACAGAAAACAGAGCAGTGGGAGCCAAAGGCTCCTGCTCCTCTCAATCAGAGGAGGAGGGAGTGGGGGCATGGCTTACTGGTTTTGAGAGTGTCTATAGATGCACACAGTTCTCCATAAGAGCATGCAAGGGTGCCTCCTTAGCATCCATTTTTTTTGAAGGGGCACTTAAGGGAGGAAAAGATAACAATAACATTGCACAGAGCAGGCAAGTATAAACTCTTATTTTTTTTATGGAAGTCCACATTAAAAGGAAGTTAACAGCCTAGTTTAAATAAAAATACACAGTAACAAAATTATAATATGCCTAAGCTTTGATTTGATAAACAGTGCAAGGTTGGAGACACAGGCCACCATCCACCTCCTATATAGTAGCTACTATATATATATGCTTCAATTCATCGTGGGTATACATGTTTCATTGCTCATGCACATTTATGTACAGTAAGCAGATAAGGGGCATGGGAAATGGAGGGATGCGAGCCCAAGCTTTTTATCTGACTACTATTACAACCTATATGGCCAAAGTTTTGGACACCTGACAACCACAACTATGTGAACTTATTGGACAATCCATTCTATAACCATAGTTATTATAACAGAGTTGTGCCCAAACCCACATCACCAGCCCCTTGCAGTAATAAAAGCCAATAGTCTTCTGGAAGCCTTTCCACAAGCTTTTGTACGTTCTGTGGGAAACTTACTCATTCAGAACATTTGAAATGTCAGGTATTGATGTTGAACATTAATACTGTAAAATACTTTTTCACAATTTATGCTCTAATTCATTCCTAAGATATTCCGTAATGTCGAGACTAGGGTTCTGTGCTGGTCACTAAAATTCCGCTACGCCAAACTTGATAAAGCATGTATTAATGGACCTGATTTTGTGCACAAGGAGTACAGTCATGCTGGTACAGAAAAGGGTTTTTTCTTTATCATTAGATAAATGTGCACTTTCAACCTTGTAGCATTAAAGCTACTCTTTACTGTAAACGCCCGACACTATTTTGGACACATTTTTTGCCATAAAGTGTGCATATACTATATACACACGTGTGTATGTATGTATGTATGTATGTATGTATGTGTATGTATGTATGTGTATATATATATATATATATATATATATATATATATATATATATATATATATATATATATATATATATATATATATATATATATGCGTTACTGTTGCCTATCATCTCAACCCAGTCTGCCCGTTCTCCTCTAACATCAAGGCATTTTCATCCACACAACTGCTCCTCACTGGATATAGTCTGTTTATTCGGACAATCTCTGTAAACCCTAGAGATGGTTGTGCGTGAAAACCCCAGCAGATCGCCAGTTTTTGAAACACTCAGATTAGCCCATCTGGCACCAACAATGCCACATTCAAAGTCGCTTAAATCCCCTTTCTTCCCATTCTGATGCACGGTTTGAACTTCAGCAAGTCATCTTTTCTTCACCATGTCCTAGATGCCTAAATGCATTGAGTTGCTGCCATGTGAATAGCTGATTAGCCATTTGTGTTACCAAGCAACTGAACAGGTGTAGGAAAGAAAAAACAAAGTGGTCGCACACCAGAACCAAAATATGCTTGGTAAAACCTTTATTGTCAAAAGCCAATGTACAGGAATTACAGTTGACACGTGTCACACGAATGTACCATGCTTGTTCACAAGGTTGTGCGCAAGCACCATACATTCATGTGAAACGTGTCGACTTTAATTCCTGTACATTGTCTGGCTTTTGACAATAAAGGTATCAAATGTATTTTGGTTCTGGTGTGCAACCACTTTGTTTTTTCTTCCTATTTGCTGTGGAGGGTGGTGAGCTGGGGTCTGCACCTGGAGCCTATTTGCACCCGTAGCTTGCCTGGAGCGGTGTGTTCTCTCTTGTTTTGGAATGGAACAGGTGTACCTAAAGTAGCCAGTGAGTGTATGTGTATATACATACATGATATATATTACACACACACACACACACACACACACACACACATACATACATACATACATACATACATACATATATATATATATATATATATATATATATTATACACACAAACAGTATTATATATAAATGTTGTTCAAATTACAAGCTTTTTGCTTCATCAAAGTAAAATAAGCAGGTTATTTGAATAAACAGTGGACTTCACAAAGAAAAATGTTCTGTGAAGCCACAAGCAGAAATGCTTTTGTTAAAAGTGTATGAAAATTTGTCTTTGGGCCTTTGTACCTGCTGTTGTCATTACGAAATTTAACACCATCCCCAATTGATTTTTAAAGCTGAACTTTAGGTATAGTTTTTTTTTTTTTTTTGCAAAGTTACATTGGGCATTGGACCTGAATGCTAGCAGGGCCTACTACAATAATTTCTAGCTTCCATGGGGAATGGCCAGGTATTACACGTACATCTGCAAAATTGGTTCTGGGAGTCCACCAATGTGATTCAGGTGCTCGAACCACCGTATATAATAATATACACAATATTATTTGGCAAGGATTTTTCATCCTTCATGGGATCCCATTCTCTTCTTTCTTCTCTTGGCTCTTACACTCTTTGTCTCAGTTGGTCCTGTTCTTGGACCTGTATCTGCTTATTTTACTTGCCTGGAGCTTAGGTTAGGCTGATTTGGTCTAGTTGTTTTGCTTCATGCCCTGGATACATTATTATAGCATATATTCACTTTATAAAACATAGTTTAGTTTTTTTCTTCATGTAGACTATTTCTCATGTTTGCTTGCTACGCAGTCTGTGTGTGTCATTTTGAAGCCTTGTTTGATTCTCATTTGCAACTAGGCTGTAATCTATGCTTCTCCAGGACACATTGGTTTCCTGTCCATTTTATGTTGTTAAATCTTTAATAAAAATTATTGAAAGTAAAAGCAACAGAATACTGGTGGGTGTCACCACAATAACTTCTTAAAGAGGAAGTAAACCCTGATGAGATTACTTCCTCTTTGATTCCCTGCAAAGGTAAAGCATAATGGACTACTATTCATCGCATAGTAGTCCATTATGTGTCACTTACCTGACACAGGAGCCAGCGAAATCACCGCTGTCCCCTTGTGTACGAAGCCTCCATCTTCTTGGTGGGTCTCGTTGCTCCGGCGCTGTCATTCAACGGAGCTGCGATGACGTTACTCCCGTGTATGTGCACGGGAGCCGCCACTCGCGGCACATCACAGTTAACAGCGGCGCGCTCAATGCGCCTGTGTGCTGCTGTCTACGGTGCATGCGCTGTAGACAGCGGTGCCTGTCTTTTGGCAAATATTTCTTGGACCTACAGGTAAGCCTTAATCTAGGCTTACCTGTAAGCCAAAGTGGTTTGCAAGGGTTTACAACCACTTTAATGCAAAAACAAAAGAATGAAAATGTGGAGAGAACCCAGCATATAGCTACCTTATCACAAGCATATTACCATCAATTAAAAATAATAATAGAATTAACAATATAATAGTATTTTTATAAGTAATGGGTGGCAAACAATTGTGATAAAGAAGCCTTGATGTTTTCCTGGGTATGACACAAACATACTGTACATACCAAGCTGGACCAATGTCAGTACACAAAAAAAGCCATACCAAAACTGTAGCTCTAATTTATACCCTAATTTATAACCTATAATGTGGCAGGAGAGTTGGGGACACAAAAGATGGGCAAAAACACCCAAAACTCCCATAGTTAGGAATCATGGCAGGGAGATCTCACTGCTTCAGTATTCAAATTATATAGCAAGACCACACCAACAGCTATAAGAAATATATCAAGTTTTGCTGGGCTGACCCGTTATGTACTACCACAAAAAGCATGAGCACAAATTCAAATCTGAGAGAGTTCTACAATAAAAACAAGTAACAATAAATGCATTTCTGTGGAAATCCACGCTTATAGGCTGATTGCTATGGTTTATAATTAATGCTCCTTGCCCTAAGCTAACAAAATGGTAAAATTTACCTAGTACACCAGAAGATGAAAGCAATTCTTCATTTCCCCCAGGCTGCCGAATAAATTTTGAAACAGAATCTGTTTCTATGCTGTTTTCCTGAACATCATGAATCAGAGCTTTGTCCTTGTGGAGTTCATCTTTGGGTCCTGTCCTCTCATCGACCTGACTCCCTACAGATTGCAATGACATTACAAGGGAACGGTTACTATAAAACCACAGGATATTGATGCGCCGGCTTTATGAAGTTTCTACTTAAGAATTTACTACTATGCAGTGTGTGATGCAAAAGGCAATCCGGATTACTTTGGCTAAATATCCCCGTTTGACATGTGCGCTGTGTAAAAAGAAAGCTTTGCGGAGGCCAGCAGTTCTGCTCTCAAGGAACATTATTTGTGATGAATACATTAAAGATTTTTCTACTGAAGCATCAAAAAGCTACATTTTGACATTGATTTGAAAAGACTTCAAGTTTAATTAACACCCCTATCGTTTTTCAGCCAAAGAAGCTGACAACTTTACCTGTTTAATCTACAACTACCATGATGCTGCACATGTGATCAGTTATGACACCAGCCATTGGATGGTTTGACAATTTGATTGAGAGCACAACCAATGGGAGTGTCGCATATCTGGCACGTGCCAGAAATGAAACTTTTTTGAAACTGGTAAACAAATGGATTTACTTCTGCTATATGAGCTTTGAGGTGAAAGGCTTTTTTCTGAGAACACTCTGGCCTAAACTGACAATTCTATTTTTTTATTTTTTAATCACAAAAACTGGTATATCATAATAAGAGAAATGTGTCTTTTATGGAGTTCTGTGGTCTCACCTACTGGATGTTATGTCACTACTGAGTCCCGTAGCGACATTGTGGCCAACAGTAGGTAACAAAGATAGCATTCAACTTCTTTCACAAGGTGCTTTTAGCTGACGCTTTGTCACAGTGACAGGGTTGCTTTAAAATTAATGTATAGACATAATACACACACTTAAATTTTCTCATTACTATGACCAGGATTAAGAAATGGCCCCTGCTGACTTAGAGCTAGAGCTTTCCAAACAGCGGACACCATGAGCTTTGCTGACTGCAGAGCTAAGCTATAAGAGGTCAGAACTCAGAGGTCATGTTGGACCACAGCGGAGAGACCCCTGCTTCCAGAGAGTGCAAGAGTACCTTTCTACAGTACACTGGCAGGGAACAGGCTTTTTTAGTCAAGCTGTGGCTGCTAACGAAAATTACTGTAAAATTTGCATACTTTTTGTGCAAAAACCCACTGCAACACGTTGTTGAGGTTTTGCGTTGGCACTGGAGGTGAACTCTGAAACATAAACTGCCCGAGAACTTTCCTATACAGAGAAACTACATCAGGGCATACAAATTTTGATTTATATTAAAATTTACTTCATTTTTCACATGCCGCCACTTACCCAGAAAAGGCATTTAACATTTTGAAAGTCCAATCGCCATCTCCATCCTTGTTCAAGATCAGTGACTCCAAGCCATATAGTGAGAGCATCAAAACAGCCAAGCAACTAGCAGTTTTAGAAGGATGCCAGGAATTGCAGCCCCCTGATGTATTTTAAGATACAACTCTAGCCAAAATTACATACAAGTTTTGGACAGACTGGATAAGGCTTTGTCAGATTGATTTGCCATTTCTTAAAGCCCATTCTGGGAAAAAGTTAACTCCTTTCCACTCCTCCCTCCTGCCCCTCTATAACCCATCTATAAAACTCTGCAAGTTTTAAATACTTTGTAGAGAGGTAACTACTTACCTAAGTAAGCTGTCTGTGTCCCTCGCCAGCACTATTTCCAAAAGTGGGGATCGCTAGTCAAGCACTGTATTTACCCACTTAAGCTGGTCCCCAAGCATAATCACCTCTTCTGGTCCAAAGACCCTGGCACTGGACAGCAAATAGGAAGTGTCCACATCACATATGTGGTGACGGGGACACTTTAAATAACCCACTTCTTGTGCACATGAGAGAGAGAGAGAGAGAGAGAGAGAGAGAGAGAGAGAGAGAGAGAAGACGCGGGACCAGAATGGCACACGACTGACTTTAGGTGAGTAATGGCACTTTTATTTTTGTTTTTATTGGGGGATTTGTCCATCACTTCCTATATGGTCACTGAAGCAGGAAGTGATCAGAAGCTCTCCAAATGGTCTTTGTGTTGATGTGTCCTCACTGAGCAGATTTGGTCAACAGGACAGAAACGTAATGAAAACTCTCCAACGCAACACAGAGGTTACAACCCACTCAAAAAAAAGAAATCCAATAAAATATTGGTTGGAGAAAATATTTGGCCTTAAAAAGTGTCTTTGAATAACATCAGGCACATGAAGTACAGTCATTGTTTAGTGCTACAGAAGGGCAACCAAATCCTGCATACCTGTAAGTAATAAGTATGATTGACCCTTGTGCAAATATAACTAAAAAGGTACACAAAAAATATTATTATAAATTATACACAGAATCCGGTCTTAAAGCGGAAGTAAACTCCCCTATCGTTTTCATCCACGGAAGCTGCCATCTTTGCCTCTGTTTAATCTTCAGCTGCCAAGGTGCTGCACATGTGATCCGTTATGACACCAGCCATTGGGTGGTTTGACAGTTTGGTTGAGAGCACAGCCAATGTGCAGTTAGCATTCCTGGCATGCCGTTTTTTGAAACTGTTTAAATCGATGGGTTTACTTCCACTTTAAATACTGATAAGATTTACATATCACTATTGCTAATATATTACATACTGTATTTGTTATAAAGGAACTATAATTTCTTTATAATAATTCACCATAATTTTCCTACCTTAATGGATCATATATAGGCATCAATTAAATTAGTATTAAACCCAAACACAAAGATGTAACATATTGCAGATTGCAAATTCCTACATTTGGTAGCTGCATTGTTTTTTTTTTTTCTTTCTTCCCTTTATTTTCATCAGCTAGTAACACACTTCCTGTCCTGCCTCCACTCTATGGAGAAGCACCAGAAACATTTGGACAGCAGGATAGGCAATCTGGAGTGAAGGCTAGTGTTTGATGCATGAAAAGATTTAGATAGACCTAACAAATTAAAGCCGACAGCTAACGCTTTAGAAGGAGTCACAGCAACAGATTTTTTTTCCGCTTGGGATAAAGGTTTTACATAAATAAAATCTGAGCACTGTAAACACCCTTTTTAGTAGTAAATGGTTTGTCTCAACACCACTTTTGCTGGACAGCTTGTTCTGTTTAAGGACGTTGAAAAATACCATACTTACTGGGCACATCAACAGGTGAAGATAAAGGCAAAAAAAAGCCTAAAAAGGAAAATGAATTCAGCTGCCACCTCTAAGAATAAGTAAGCTGCAATATAATACATTGTTGTTTATGGGTTTAATACCACTTTAAGCAGGGGACATAAAAATGCCAGACAGAGTGCCTTAACAGGGGCTCCATATTTCACATCACCCATCCAGTCTAATGGAACCCAGGACAAACGTTTACATTTTATTCATCAATAGATATTCTATAAAATCCAATTACCCAGGAAGTAGCTATACAGTGAGGATGGAAACTATTCAGACCCCCTTAAATTTTTCACTGTTATATCGCAACCATTTGCTAAAATCAGTAAAAAAATTTCCTCAATGTACACACAGAATTGTTGACATTTTTGCAGATTTATTAAAAAAGAAAAACTGAAATATCATATGGTCCTAAGTATTCAGACCCTGCTCAGTATTTAGTAGAAGCACCCTTTTGATCTAATACAGCCATGAGTCTTTTTCGGAAAGATGCAACAAGTTTTTCACACATGGATTTGGGGATCCTCTGCCATTCCTCCTTGCAGATCCTCTTCAGTTCTGTCAGGTTGGATGGTAAACGTCGGTGGACAGACATTTTTAGTTCTCTCCAGAGATGTTCAATTGGGTTTAAGTCAGGGCTCTGGCTGGGCCATTCAAGAACAGTCACGGAGTTGTTCTGAAGCCACTCCTCCGTTATTTTAGCTGTGTGCTTAAGGTCATAGTCTTGTTGGAAGGTAAACCTTCGCCCCAGTCTGAGGTCCTGAGCACTCTGGAGAAGGTTTTCATCCAGGGTATCCCTGTACTTGGCCCCATTCATCTTTCCCTCTATTGCAACCAGTCATCCTGCCCCTGCAGCTGAAAATCACCCCCACAGCATGATGCTGCCATCGCCATGCTTCACTGTTGGGACTGTATTGGATAGGTGATGAGCAGTGCCTGGTTTTCTCCACACATGCCGCTTAGAATTAAGGCCAAAAAGTTCTATCTTGGTCTCATCAGACCAGAGAATCTTATTTTTCACCATCTTGGGAGTCCTTCATGTGTTTTTTTTTTTTTTTTAGCAAACTCCATGTGGACTTTCATGTGTCTTGCATTGAGGAGAGGTTTATGTCGCTCAACTCTGCCATAACGCCCCGACTGGTGGAGGGCTGCAGTGATGGTTGACTTTCTACAACTTTCTCCCATCTCCCGACTGCATCTCTGAAGCTCAGCCACAGTGATCTTTGGGTTCTTCTTTACCTCTCTCACCAGGGCTCTTCTCCCCTGATAGCTCAGTTTGGCACGACGGCCAGCTCTAGGAAGGGTTCTGGTCATCCCAAATGTCTTCCATTTAAGGATTATGGAGGCCACTGCGCTCTTAGGAACCTTAAGTGCAGACATTTTTTGTAACCTTGGCCAGATCTGTGCCTTGCCACAATTCTATACAGGTGTGTGGCTTTCCTAATCAAGTCCAATCAGTATAATCAAACACAGCTGGACTCGAATGTGTAGAAGCATCTCAAGGGTGATCAGAAGAAATGGACAGCACCTGAGTTAAATATATGAATATCACAGCAAAGGGTCTTAATACTTAGGACTATGTGATATTTCAGTTTTTCTTTTTTAATAAATATACAAAAATGTCAACAAATCTGTTTTTCTGTCAACATGGGGTGCTGTGTGCACATGAATGAAGAAAAAAATGAATTTAAATGTTTTTAGCAAATGGCTGCAATATAACAAAGAGTGAAAAATGTAAGGGGGTCTGAATACTTTCCATCCCCACTGTATATCCAATAAGTATTAAGTCTGTGAGTTCTGCATACCCTCCACCACTAAAGAACACTAATGGGGAAGGACCCATTCCTCCATACAGCTTGCAAATTTACAATGACTTTGAGGGAAGTAGCCACTTCTTTTGGTGAAAAGCATGTGGAAATGGCAGCAAACTCTTGTTTTAATAATATAAAATTGTTATGGTTGATGATATGAGACCTTCAACGTCCCAATGGTACTATAGTATTTACTATTGGGATGTGGCGTGCAAGTAAGATCTTACAAATCCGATCTGCCGAAATACTACAAATAACCAATGTACAGCCTGCAGCAATTTTAACATTTTGAGAAATTTTGCGGTTTTAGAATCCAAGTTAAATCTGCTGACTGAAAAGATGGTAAACATATTCTAAATGAAACAACTGAACAACACAACTGTGCGTTAGTAGCAGTATACAAAACCTTGTGCAAGTTAACCCTCTTGTGCAAGTTGAAAGCAAAAGTCCACTCACATGGATGCCATGCAGAAAAATCCCCAACACCATGTTATAATGTTAGAACATGACTGGAAAGATTACCCAGTAAATGGTAATGGTTAGAAGCTTATGAAGAATACCTGAACTAGAGTGCATATCAGTAGAATCAGTAGACTCAAGCCTGATTAAATCCCTCATGAAGACAGTGTGCTCCCCAGAGTTAGCATCATTAGAATTATCCACGCCATGGCTCACCATGTCCCCATCACTCCCACGTGCAGCACCCTGGGAAGCTGAAGAGACAACACAGGTTAATAAAACATACAAATGCACACTATAGCAGGATATCTTTTCGGTGATCAACTCTTTGCGTTTTACATTCAGAAGAACACCCACTCCCTAACACTGGTTATCCAATATTTTAAATCTGCTAGATGATGATTTTGTGCAGCATTTCTTCATAAAAGTCTTGACTCAAAAAAGTGGCTGGGTCATGTAAAGTTTTTTGTGCCATAAGGCAGATTTCAGTTGCATTCAGTTGGAATTTGAGATCAGTTTGAGATGCTTCGGAGATCACAGTTCACTGACAGATGCATATGACTTTCAGTTAATCTCCTAAACTGCATTGTCCTGCTGTTTTTGCATTCCCATTGACTTGTAAAGGGGTAGAAGCAGCTCTGAAAGTAAAAAAAAAGCTCTTATACAGAGTTTTCCTAAACACATCATATTTTGTGAATTTATTGCATGGTTTTCTACCCGGGGATCCTGCCTATAGGAGCACTTCCTGTTGCAGGCTAACAACACTGAAACCCCAAGTCGTAATTAGCAGAATGGTCCAAGGATCTTCATTTGGCCAATAGGCTGCCTATCTGATAGACCTGATAGGCAGCCCAATGGCCAACTGAATAAGCCCACATGGCATGCTGCCAATGCTGGCTGTAAAGAGGCTGCAGGAGATCAGCAGCACTGAAATATAACAAAGGATGGAAAAAGGTAGAAAGTATTTTTTTTGCAATTGTTCATGATTCATAGTGTATTTAGCAAACGAAATGTTAAATGTTTGAATTTACATCAACCTAAGGGCCCAATTATAACACAACACCGTGCGCTTCAATGCACACATTATGTTAGGCAGCGCAATAATTTTAACATATTTTGCAGTGAGGCATCTCAACGAACATCCAAATGAGAAAAACTGGTGATGTCACACCATTAATATTTTTAGGTCACCCTGGCTTAAAATAGAAGGGGGTGAGAGGACGGCCACCACGTTACTCAACTGTCAGTCATACAACATAAGATGACAAAGAGAAATCAATCCGGGTAAACCAAAGTTTCACAAATTTAGAGTGACAATTCTGATAATAATACTGTTAAGCTCAGCAACCCATTCCCTGGGAGACTGGATACTGGGAGAAGTGGTTGTCATCCAGTACCTTGGAATACACAATTGGCAAAGTGCGCAGTGCAAAAACAGGGCAACAAAGAATGTTTAGTGCAAACAGTTCACAAAACTGATGCGCGTGTTGCCCAAATCCAATAATCCTGTATGAACGTACACCACTTCACACCCAGGTGCACGCCCCACTCATGAGCCGCTTACTGACAGGTAAGAACTCAAAGGTGGAGGTCTGGCTGCACTTTGGGAGAAATCCATACTGGGATGAATGGATGGCACATTCCAGGACTCAGGAACAGGGTTTCCAAAGCAATCCAAAGAAAAGTTCAAGAAGATCTTAAGGCAAAAGGAGGGACTCAGTGTAGTAGTATATAATTCCACCAATTTAAAAAAAAAAATACTCACATACTGCAGGTAAAAAAAAAAAAAAAAAAAAAAAAAAAAAAAGACAGCATGTAGTCAGATATGCACAATCAACACCCAGACAAGCATGATTACGTCACCACTGTAGTTTTTTCCAGCGCGTTTCATAGGGGAATATGTCAAAGCTCAGATGGGTGGGGTGAAAAGCATCTCAGTGTGTGGTGTAGTGGAGAAATGTAGGCGGGAGGTCACTCATTGTTTATTCACCTGGGCTTGTACTTACAAGCCCTCTGGATTAGTATCAAGACAAGCCTGCGCCCCATGCTCTGAGATAAAGGAATATGCGTTCGCCTCTACTTTGAGAGGCGCCAAAAGCAATATAACACAATGGATTATTGTTTACAACAACATGCAATATATATCACACACTGCAATGTGAACGAGCCTTTAAGGTTAATTTGAGATCAGTTCACACTTTTATTATTTTTCGATACAATTTAATGTGAGAGCACGGCAAACATCTTATGCACACCATATACTCTTAAAGTGGCGTTGCGCACACAAAAAAAATGTAAATTTCGAAAAAATATATATAAATGCCTGTTTCTAGGGGGTCCCTCGTAGTCTGCCTCGTAGTCTGCCTACTTCAGTGCCTGGGCTCATGACATCACTTCCCCTTGGCGCAGGAAGGGCTCAGCTCCGCCCCCTCCCTCCTGTCAGTCATCTGGGAGACGTGTGCGGCCAATCACGGCGAGTGGCGCCACTTGTGCATGCGCAGTGGGTGCCCGGCTGTGAAGCCGCAGCCGGGTGCCCACAGTTGAAAGCTTCAAATCCCCCGCAATGCTGGACCCTGGGACAGCTAAGTGTCCAATTAATAAAAGTCAGCAGCTGCAGTATTTGTAGCTGCTGACAATTTTTTTTTTTAAATGGAAACTCCTCTTTAAGGTCACCATACACTATACAGTACAATCGGATTATACAATCTCCTTTAGATCTACCATCAACTATCTAGTGCAAGGGTCTGCCAAACTGGATACTGGTTCATTAGATAGCTTAGGTATGTCCTATTATATAGTTTTGGTAAAATATATATATTATATTATATATATATATATATATATATATATATATATATATTTTTATCCCTGGGGAGCCAGTGCATATAGCCCCTGCTCTCGTTTTGATTGGTGGCCCCTGAATGTAGCGACACCCCCCCCCCCCCTTTTGAAGCCTAAATCATGGGCATTCAGTGGGGGGAATTTTGAAAAGTCAATGGCTGAAAGTGCAACACTCAGAACCGAAATTGGGGGGGGGGGGGGAGGCACATGCCCCGAGTGACACATGGGGGGCCAGGGGTTCCATCACCCCCACCTGCACTGGGAAGTGCTGCTCCGAGGGTGTCACTGCTGCCCTGGACTGGGGGGGGGGGGGGGGTTGCAGAGGAGGCCCTGGACTGGGGGGGGGGGGTGCAGATGAGGTCCTGGACTGGGGGGGGTGCAGCAGAGGAGGCCCTGGACTGGGGGGGGTGCAGCAGAGGAGGCCCTGGACTGGGGGGGGTGCAGCAGAGGAGGCCCTGGACTGGGGGGGGTGCAGCAGAGGAGGCCCTGGACTGGGGGGGTGCAGCAGAGGAGGCCCTGGACTGGGGGGGGTGCAGCAGAGGAGGCCCTGGACTGGGGGGGGTGCAGCAGAGGAGGCCCTGGACTGGGGGGGGTGCAGCAGAGGAGGCCCTGGACTGGGGGGGGTGCAGCAGAGGAGGCCCTGGACTGGGGGGTGCAGCAGAGGAGGCCCTGGACTGGGGGGGTGCAGCAGAGGAGGCCCTGGACTGGGGGGGTGCAGCAGAGGAGGCCCTGGACTGGGGGGGGGTGCAGAGGAGGCTCTGGACTGGGGGGGGGTGCAGAGGAGGCCCTGGACGGGGGGGGGGTGTGCAGGGGAGGCCCTGGACTGGGGGGGTGTGCAGGGGAGGCCCTGGACTGGGGGGGTGTGCAGGGGAGGCCCTGGACTGGGGGGTGTGCAGGGGAGGCCCTGGACTGGGGGGGGGGGGTGTGCAAGGGAGACCCTGGACTGGGGGGGGGGGTGTGCAAGGGAGGCCCTGGACTGGGGGGGGGTGTGCAAGGGAGGCCCTGGACTGGGGGGGGGGTGTGCAAGGGAGGCCCTGGACTGGGGGGGGGAGTGTGCAAGGGAGGCCCTGGACTGGGGGGGGGAGTGTGCAAGGGAGGCCCTGGACTGGGGGGGGGGGTGTGCAAGGGAGGCCCTGGACTGGGGGGGGGTGTGCAGGGGAGGCCCTGGACTGGGGGGGGGGTGTGCAGGGGAGGCCCTGGACTGGGGGGGGGGTGCAGGGGAGGCCCTGGACTGGGGGGGGGGTGCAGGGGAGGCCCTGGACTGGGGGGGGGTGCAGGGGAGGCCCTGGACTGGGGGGGGGGGTGCAGGGGAGGCCCTGGACTGGGGGGGGGTGCAGGGGAGGCCCTGGACTGGGGGGGGGTGCAGGGGAGGCCCTGGACTGGGGGGGGTGCAGGGGAGGCCCTGGACTGGGGGGGTGCAGGGGAGGCCCTGGACTGGAGGGGGGTGCAGAGGAGGCCCTGGACCCGCCCCCTCCACAGCCCAGTGTTTCAATGAGCATGGGGGGGACATAGGAGCGAGCCAAACACTGACAACAGCTCTCTGCTCAGGGAGCACTGAGAACTGAGTGGTCAGCTGTGTTTGATTACTATTTTCTCATCCTTAGAGCTGACAGGGGGACAGATGCAGCATCCACCTACTTAATTAAGATTAAAAAAAAATTTCCATGACAGACATCTCCTCTCTTCTGCTATCTGACCCACATGATAATTAGGCCTTATTCACATGGAGCATATGCATCCATGCCCAATGTGATAGCATCGAAATTTGACACACAGCCAGTAAGGAATGTATGTATCCAAACGCACAGAGTCTGCATTCGGATCAGTGCAACCACTTCTATAGGTGAAGCTCTCAGATGCAGAAAAAAGTGGCTCAGCATAGAGGATCTGTCTCAGTGCCTGTCTGAATGAGCCCTTAACGTAAAAAAAAACTTCTTTGTGCAGCAGTGAACCCCCTCTCAATCCAGCGATGTCCACGAGAGCCTCGATTCTCCAGGGACTAGCACTCCCGATTGGCTTTTGGGTGCAGTGGGATGTCAATCACAGCCAGTGAGCCAATCAAAAGAT